>NC_056741.1:1369570060-1370182560 GCF_019279795.1 Protopterus annectens
TACAACAGGTTAGTAACCATTCCTTAAAATGTGGCTATGATGCACTGGAGACTTCATTTAGATCAGCCATGACTGGCACAGTGATAAGAAGACATGCATGGCTGAAAGAACAGGTCTTACCGGATCATGTTAAAGCAAAGCTATTAGATGCTCCCATGGATAAGGCCAGTTTATTT
This sequence comes from Protopterus annectens, assembly GCF_019279795.1. Taxonomy (NCBI): domain Eukaryota; kingdom Metazoa; phylum Chordata; order Ceratodontiformes; family Protopteridae; genus Protopterus; species Protopterus annectens. The sequence goes on from NC_056741.1 coordinate 1,369,570,237, forward strand.
GGTACACCTGCCCAGCAGGTAATGAAGAAAATGGAAGAAAAGGCAAAATCTGTACAAACAGGTAAAGATTTCTTACAGGTTCAGCCCCCAAGGTTTAGCAGGAACTGGCCTGCCAAAAATTGGTCCTTTCCTGACTCCACAAGATCCCAAAGGGGCAGAAACAGACGATCCAGAGGCAGAAATCAATCGAGAGGAGGTGCCTACAGAGGACGACAGTGGCAAGGTAATAACAGAGGCACAGACACAACCACTGCCACTGCAACAGGACAATCACAGTGACTTGACTCTAACTCCGCCTACCAGGGAGCAAATAGCAGCACCATTAGGCGGAAAGTTAGCTTTATTTTCGAAAAATTGGCACTATATCACAAAAGACAAGTGGATTTTGCAAACCATAGACCAAGGCTACCGGTTCCACTTCCACACCTTGCCAGTAAAAAGAGGAATGCCAAACCTGCCTCCAAATCAAAAAATAGAAGCTCTATAGCAGATAACGAAATTATCCAAGATGAGAGCTGTGGAAAGAGTACCAATAACAGAACAGGGCAAAGGATTCTACTCCAGACTCTTCCTAGTACCAAGAAAAGAGAACAGTTGGAGACCTATTCTCGACCTGTCCATCTTAAACACATATATCATTGTCCCAAAATTCAAAATGCTGACCCTACAGCAACTTCTTCCCATGCTGGGCAAGGAGTGTTGGCTGGTAACTCTAGATCTCAAGGAGGCATACCTGCACGTCCCCATTCGACCCATTTGCAGAAGATACCTCAGATTTCTTGCAGGATCAGAACATTATCAATTCTCAGCATTGCCCTTTGGCTTATCTACTGCGCCCAGAGTATTCACAAAATGCCTGGCATCAGTAATCGCTCACTGCAGACTACAGGGAATCCAAATTTATCCATACTTGGACGACTGCCTGCTACAAGCGGACAACAAAAGCAAGCTGACAACAGATTTACAAAGGGTCATTTACTTGCTACAAGCCCTGGGATACACAGTCAACTTACAAAAGTCAAGGCTGATACCATCCCAGACAAGAACATTCTTGGGCGGAATTGGACACAGTAAAACAAATGGCATTCCTAACTGCAGAAAAACAAAAAGAACTCCCTCTTTACTTCTTGGCATTAACAAGACAGAACAAACTAACAGCAAGAAAAGTTCTGCAGGCCTTGGGCTTCATGGCATCATGCATAATCTTGGTCCCACATGCCAGACTGCATATGAGAAAACTACAGTGGTACCTAAAGAATTTATGGTCTCAACACAGGCACAGCCTAGAAGCAGAAATACCATTAATCCCATGCCTAAAACAGGAATTCCTCTGGTGGGCCCAAGCATGCCAGTCAAACCCAGGCCTACCCTTCCACAAGTTTCGAACAAACCAAACCATCACAACAGACGCCTCAGACCTAGGATGGGGGGCGCACATGCTGGACAAATGCGTACAAGGATTGTGGACTCAGGACCAGCTGCACCTGCACATAAACCAAAAAGAAATGCTGGCAGTAAAACTGGCAATCCAAAAATTCAGACCATTCCTCAAAGAAGGCCATTTGATGATAAGGACAGACAACACCACAGTCATGTGGTACATCAACAAACAGGGAGGCACTCATTCATACCCCTATGCAGAATGACTTTGGACCTTTGGAATCTGGCTCTCAGCTACAACATCCAGTTACAGGCAATATTTGTACCGGGAAAAGAGAACACCCTAGCAGACATGTTAAGCAGAACCACCTCGGATGCTCACGAATGGATGCTACACCCAGACATCTTCAAGACCATCACAAAGAAATGGGGAATGCCACAAATAGATCTATTCGCTTCCCCTCTCAATCACCAGCTCAAAAAATTCTGCACAAGGACATTCCACCCACTTGCATGGAAGGTGGATTCTCTTTCCTTCAGCTGGACAGGTCTGACAGCATATGCATTTCCACCTCTTCCCTTGATACACAAGGTATTACTGAAAATCAAAGAGGAACGTCCAAGGATAATCCTGATAGCTCCGAACTGGCCAAGACAACACTGGTACCCATTGCTGAGGAGCATGTCTCGGGAGAAAATGTGGTCAATACCCCTGATGCCTTTGATGTTAACTCAGAACAACTACAGCATCATGCATCCAAACCTAAAAACTTTGCAGCTGACTGCCTGGAACATCACATAGCAGCAACTAAGCCAGATCTTTCCCAAAGGGTTAAAGACATTATCCTTGAAGCCCGCAGACCTTCAACAAGAAGGAACTATGCAGGAAAATGGAAAAGGTTTGTCATTTGGAGTACTGAAAGAGGAAAAGATGTGTTAATATAGATATTGCAAACATTCTGGAGTATTTGGCAGAGCTTTTACATACAGGCCTGTCCTATTCCTCCATCAAGATACATGCATCAGCTATTTCAGCAGAATACAGCTTTGATCCACCTGTCTTTTCACATCCTCTACTCAGGCAGTTCCTCAGAGGGATCAAGAATGTAAAACCTCCAAGGAAACCACCATTACCAGCATGGGACTTGAACTTTGTGCTAGAAAAGTTGACACTCCCTCCGTTTGAACCAGCAGCAACAGCAGATCTACAGCACCTATCATGGAAAACTGCTTTCCTACTGGCAATTACCTCAGCAAGGAGGGTTTCGGAACTACAGGCCTTAATGGCAGTACAACCCTTCCTAATCTTCCGTAAAGATAGGGTGTCCATGAGAACTAATCCTACATTTATGCCTAAGGTGGTATCCAGAGTGTCTTTAAACCAGGCAATCCACCTACCTACCTTCTTTTCCAATCCACAAAACAGAGGGGAAAGAATGCTGCATACCTTGGACGTACATAGACAGCTACGCTACTACCTGGACAGAACCAAAAGTAACAGAAAAACTGACCAGCTTTTGGTAGCCTATGCGACAGGGAGGGAAGGAAAAGCAATTTCCAAACAGACAATCTCCAAATGGATATGAAATTGCATAAGATTTTGTTACTCCTTCCATGGAAAACCAATTCCACAGAACATAAGGCCTCATTCTACAAGGGCTACAGCCACTACCACAGCTTTCTTACGAGGAGTGGCAACCAAGGACATTATTGAGGCGGCTACTTGGACCTCCGTGCATACATTTGCCAAGCATTATAATTTACCTCTATATTCTAGATCCCGAGCAGGGTTTGCCACTGCTGTATTGCAAGGGATCCTAACCACACCATAATTTTATCTTCCTCCTCCCCTAGTTGGCTATGGTATTCTACCCAGTTGTTATGACTGCAGATGCATCCATGAAGGACATAGTACAGTTTTGTACCTACCATAAATGTAGATGTCCGAACTGGATAGCATCTGCAGTCAGGATTACCCTCCCTCCTTCCCCTCTGTGGTACTCCTAGGGTATTATCCTCCTAATAGCTAGCTGGGGGGGAGTCTCTTATGGTGTATTTGTTTGTATATATGTACATACATGCTTATTTTTGTGTTTGCCTTCTATCTTTTGGAAACATTGGCATTTATCCAAAATTTAGCCTTCCAAGAGGGCAACTGGCATCTGGGGCAAGAAACACTGAGGAAAATGGCGTCGGCTGATGCCTTTATACCCGAAGACCAGCAGAGATGACGTCGGGTGAAGTGCGACATCAGCCGAAGCCGGACCCAGACTTTGGAATCCGGCCGACCGAAGGGCTGCCTGACGACAGGACAACCCAGTTGTTATGACTGCAGATGCTATCCAGTTCAGACATCTTCATTTATGGTAGGTACAAAACTGTACTATATATATATATATATATATATTTATATGGATCTACTTCAGTAGATCGAACTTTTACTAGTTCGAGCCACATATGGCTGAGACCATATGTTCGAACTCGTAAAAGTTTGAACACTGATATAAAACTACATAAAACCAAAAAACACAAAACCAACCCCCACCACACTCCCCTTACTTAAATATACTAACTCCGAGATCGCACTACATTGCGGAAATGGGAAGTCTTCCCTTTCTGCTCTGTATGGAGATCTCCATTCAGACAGATTAGACTTTTACAAGTTCGAACATATGGTCTCGGCCATATGTGGTTCGAACTTATAAATGTTCGATCTACTGAAGGAGACCCACATATGTATATGTGTGTGTGCGTGCGCGCGTGCGTATATATATATATATATATATGTGTGTGTGTGTGTAGATATGTGTGTGTATATATATATATATATATATATATATATATATATAATACACACATGAATATATATGCATACATATGAATGTATCTGTGTATATATGTATGTATATATATATATATATATATATATGTGTGTGTGTGTGTGTGTGTGTGAGTATGTCTGTGGGGGCCTACGTTGAATCACCGAACTTACATTTCAGTGAAACCCGTCTGGCCGAGGCGACTTCTCTCGAAAAGCTGTTCAACTGAATCCACAGACTGCCGAAAACCTTTTCCTGTGAAAGGAGCCAGTTGGCCACCTTGAAAAACACTAAATGGACCAAAATTAAGCCCATCCCCTTACTTAAATATACCAACTCAGAGATTGCACTACACTGATGAAAGGGCAAAGTTCACCATCGTGGCCAAGTGGTTCCTTTCAGATGTAAAGGTTTTTGGCAGTCAGTGGTTTTGGTTGAACAGCATTTCGGAGAAGTGGTCTTGGCCAAGTGGCTTTTCTTGAAATGTAAGTTCAGTGATTCAGCATAGACCCATCTATCTATGTGCACACACACACACACACACACACACACACACACACACACACACACACACACACATATATATCTGTGTATATATGTATATATATATATATATATATATATGTATATATATATATATATATATATATATATATATATATATATATGTATATATATATATACATATGTGACAATGTGAGGTATTGCCAGCTATGCCAGGAAAAGTAGGGCAGTGGATGCGTAACATATGCCAGCATAGGTAGCTGAATATTTTGTAAATAATTATATGTCATTTGTGTAACAAACTGATTTGTGCAAGTGCTTGTGTTGAAGAATGTATTTGTAAAGCTGCTTGTGTTAAAAAATGTACCAACAGTGGGAGTGTATTGTAACTGATTAAATATATACTTTTTAACATACGATACTGGAAGAGAAGAGGTTAAGTTCAGCCCCAGCTAACTTTTGTAAAAATATCCTGAAATGAAATTACCTGGTTTAGGCCATAAAGATTGTATCTTACAGTTCTGATTGCAGCCAGAGACTGAATGTCTGTGCCACAGAATGGTTTATTGATGCCTGTATGAAGAGTGAAAGTGTTTTATGGGTTTATAACTTCCAGATGGTATAACACATCTCTGCAATGCTCTGTCTTTGTGTATGGTTAAACATATGTGCTAAATTCTGGTTCGCTTTCTAGCATTGAGGTAGCATGGTAACCAGAAGTCATGTGACTAGATGTGTGTGATGTCATTCTGTAAGGCAGCTGTGTAGTGATATTTTATTACTAGATGAGACAGAAGTCTCAGAGCACTCTGTTTATGGAACCTGAAAAATAAGGAAGACCACTCACCTACTTCATCTTGCCTTGCTCTTGTAAGTGACCAGGAAATAGTAATTCTTTAGATCAGTCATCTAAATATAGTGAGATTAGTTAAGTACTGTTTTTCTGTATCTGTGTGACTCTATTCATTTCTGTTATTTTAATATTTGCTGTGAATGAAACTCTGGTGTTTATTGTAAATAGATATTTAATATTTTCATGTTCTTTTATTATTAAATATATTTAAACTTTTCATTTTGGCTGGTCCTTTAGAGAATATTTTTTACTTTGAGAGTACTCATATCTATTTGGTGACTCTGTGGCCACTTCTGAAAGCCTTACTGCATCGGTCAAAACAAAATAATTTGTACTAATATGAATTTCACGGAGTATAATTGAGTACCCTTGTAAGAGCCTTAGAGTAGCTCACTTTGGAGTATCTGCTGGCCGTAACTACCTTAATGTCTGGGCAGAAAGCGGCATAGCTAGTAAATCTGTGCCAGCCTTTCCCAGGTGTGTGTGTGTGTGTGTGTGTGTGTGTCTGCGCACGTGTGAGTGAGCATATCGAATCTCCAAGAGAGTGTGTGTCAGCTTTTTGAAGCAGGAACACAGAGCACTGGTTTCGGAGGTCTTGGCTTGGACATTCGGCTGAGGACTCAACTGTATAGCTGTGTCAGGGGGGATTCTTGTTGGGGACCTGGAGAAAGATAGAGAGAAACCCAGACCCCGGACTGAGTATGTTCCCTGTGTGCTCTCAAGGGAAATTGTGTTTGATGGAGAGAGCTGCATCAGGAAATACTGTTTTGTATCTGTTTTTGTTGTAAGTGAGCGTCCCTTTCTAATGTGAGTGGTGAGGATTCAGGCTCTTTGATTACTGGCCCAGACGGAGGACGTCACAACATATATATATGTGTGTGTCTGTAGATATATATATATATATATATATATATATATACACACACACACACACACACACACACACACACACACACACACACATATGTATGGTTCTACTTCAGATTATCGAACTTTCAAAATGCTGACTTTCATATGGCCGACACCATATGACTGACATTTTGAAAGGCCGACAGTCTGTAGTCGAAGTGTTAACTATTTAAAACTGTGTTTAACAGGGGTGCAAGCCCCCCCTGCACCCCCCACACCCCCTGCTACTTAAATATTCTCACTCTGAGATCACACTACAGTGCAGGAAAGGGAAATCTCCCAGTTCTGCATTGTATCATGATCTCTGCTATTTATTGTCAGCTTTTCAAACGTTCGATCATATGGTGTCGGCCATATGAATTTAGAACTTTTGAAAGTTCGAACAAATGAAGGGGACACACACACACACACACACACACATATATATATATATATATATATATATATATATATATAGAGAGAGAGAGGTGTAGATATATAGATTAATATGTATATATATATATATATATATATATATATATATATATATATATATATATATATATATATATAGTCTAGTAGTCATGCCAACATTGAATTTGGAACATACTAAAAATGTATTTATCTTGTTGAAGTGTTGGGTTACTTTAAATCACCTGGTTTCCACTAATTAATTAATTGGAGGGAAAAAGGTTGCTGGCAGTGATTGGTTTAACAGTGTTTAAAATGTTTAGGCTTGTGATAGAATTTTATATCTGATGAAGCATAGGAGTACTACGCAAAAGCTCTTACTTGTTTTTTACTAAATAAATCGTTTGGGTTTATGCCGTGTGTGTCCTTTGCCTGCTTGGATATCTTGCATTATATTTTTTGAGCCTGGTCTGGACTTTATCTGGTGCAGTGGTTTTGTTTTTGCCTGTAATATTATAAGCAAGTTAGGGGTGGCAATGGAGGCGAGTGCAGCCCCTTCATTTGCCAAACTAGTATTAAGATGGTAGGAATGTGAAACACTCGACAAGAGTCCTGTTGTGAAATATGTTGTGATGTACAAACATTTTATAGATGATTTGTTTTTTTATAGTTGATTTAAAGAAAGATGATTTAGTAATGTTCATGGCAGAACTCTATAAGATGTCAGAATATTTAAAATTTAAGATTAGTGGTTTTGGGAAACATACATTTTCTTGATTTAGACCTAGAGTGAGACATCACAAATAAAGAGCTAAATAGTAAAATTTACAGGAAACAAATGTTTTCTAATAATTACTTACATTATAAAAGCGGACCCTAATTTTATAAAAAAGAACATTCCTAGGGTGCATTTCATACGTGCATCCAGGATGACTTCCCGAGAGAGTGATTTTTTAAAAAAAGTTGGAACATTAATTTATGTTTAAAGAAAGCGGTTATGATGAACACTTATTGTATCGAGTAGCCTTAGAAGTTTACGAAAAAAAGAGCACCATCTTTTAAGTCGATTTTAAACGGAGGTTACACCTTAAACTCTACGACCAAAAACAATGACAAAAGGAGAGTGACACTCAAACTAGACGTCAGTAGATTCGGAGGTTATTCGAAAAATTATAGGTAATAATTGGAAAATGTTACAGGGCACTCCACACTTGAAAAAGTCATTAAGTGATTATCCTAACTGTGTTTTACAAAACCAAGAGTTTTAAAAATCTATTAGAAAAATCAGATGTAGGTGTAGATTTCTTACCCACAGAAAAAGGAGTTGGAAAGTGTAGTTGTGGTACATGTAAGTTTTGTAGGTTTATTTATGTCACTAAGCATATTTTTTTGGAAAATATTGATTTCAATATTTATTTAAAAGAAAGGTATACATATAAAATAACCGGGTTATCTTGTATTGTTTTATGTTCTGGGTGTTCTAGTTTTTATATAGGTATGACTACACGTAGTCTAGAAAAACGTGTTAAGGAACATCTGTACAGTGTTAAGGTCAGGGATAGAAACAATGCTCTGTGCAAACATTCGGTCAACTGTTCCAACTATAAAAAGTTTTTATTTTCAGTATTAGAATGTGCCTTAATGGATCCAATGGGAGGGAATTTTAAAGATAGATTAGAGACTATTGAAGCAAGGTGGCAAATAAAGTTATGTGCTTAGAGAGCCCCAGGCTTCAAACGAAAATGTCAACATCAGATATTTTTTAAGACAACAAAGATTAAAATGTGGTTATTAATATGTATGTTTGTCTTTTACAAGAAGCTTGTTTTTTTTAATTCATTACCTTTTGTGTTTTTTTTTCTAGATATGTTTAATTAGTGTTAATTGATTAATGAGGTTTGTATTATATAAATTGATTTGTGAGAATGGTTATTGTATTCTGAAGAAGTCAGCAGATGAAAGCATATTAAAACTTTTTGACACTATTTCCAAGTGGATTATTGTTGATTACCGTTGGTTGTGGTGTTCTCCAATAGCTGTAGTGGTGTTTTGGTTTTATACACACACACACACACACACTATATGTACACACACATACACACACACACACACACACACACACACACACACACATATATATATATATATATATATATATATATATACATATACATACACACACACACACACACACACACACACACACACACACACACACACACACACACACACACACACACACCTACATATGTAGATAGATATAGCTATACATATAGGTAGTCTCAGTAGGCTTTTTCATTGTATCAGTGTGAAAATTATACTGCTAAACAACAGCACACTGTTGTAAAACTCTGGCATCTCACCATTCTGATTTGTTGTAGTACTACGAAAGTGTTGTAGCTGATGAATTACTGTTTTTTTTTTAAAAATGTATTTCTGTATATTGAAAACCATTTTGCTTTATTAGCTGTTGTTCTTGGATTTTTTACACATCTTAACTCACAGATTATGTGTTTATAATGATAAATGTTTATGTCTCCTGGTCTTGCATACTTGGTCCAGGTTGCAGTTGAAATGAGTCCTCAGACCATTTGACTTAACTGCATAGCAAATGATCAATACATTATGAAAGGAATATTGAGGATCACCATAGCTTATCATTAGAAGATGAATGCTTACTGCCACCAAAGTCAGGATTAGGTTGAGGGAAAGGTTTGGAGCAATGAAACACCACTTTGTTTGCTGTGAATAACACAACAAAAAGAGAGAGTTTAGACTGTCCAAACTTTAGGAAGACTGAGATGCTGGCATAGCAAAAATGATGTCATTTTTTATCATGTTGTCCTCTGCTGACTGACTTTCCTTTTCTGGCCTACCAGTACCATGATATGTCCCTTTGGTAGGTGGATCCATCCTATTTTTGGGAAGGAAAGCACCTTGGAACTATAAAATCTTAATGTTTAGGTGGTGCAGAGAGAGCTAGTGAGGCATGCATGTCACACTTGGTAGACTCAGAAGTTATGGCCAAATGTCCTATAGGGTTTGATACTGCCAGATATAAATTATAACACTTGGATATCTGCTTCTGTTATTCTGTCAAGAGCTCTAAGTGCTAGTTCCCCTTTTCTCCACTAGATGCCACTTAAACGCAGCATCGATCCTCACCCTGGTATGAGTAGGGAGTTAAAATTGATAGAGACTGGTCATTTAGAGGACCTATTAATAAGTTCATTAGGGTTATCACCTGTCCCACTTTGCGACGGACAGTCCCTCTTTGGGCAGTTGTGTCCTGCAAAAAATGTGAAAAAATGGCAAATGTCCTGAGATTTTAGGACAAAATTATTTTCTATATTTTATGTAATAGTTGCATAAAACAGTTATTCTGTATCTGAAACACCTAAATGTTATAAGAAACAGAATAAGGAACTCAAATGCTACAAGAATAAAGTTTTATTCAGGCAAAAAACTGAAGTTCTGTCCTTTGTACTGGCCGTGGGTATGTTTTGCCCTGCAAAATCTGATGTTTGTAGCACAAATGTCCCACTTTGGCCATTTGGAAAGGTGGCAACCCTAAAGTTCATGTGTCCAGTTTTCAGACCTAAAGTCCATCAAGGAATAAAATCATGCATCAAAAAGTAAAATTTCTTACCAAATTATTTAAGTTTATTTAAGGGAATCTAAAGAGTCATACATGCCAATATTATTGCGTAATGTATTCCACATCAGAGGAATTATTTGAATCAGATATGAACTTCTTAGTTTAGATTAAAACTAAGAATGAAATTAGCATTACTATGTGTATAAGTATTGACATTTTGAAAAATGTTTAACTAAAGGAATCCTACAGTAAATCATTCTTAAATGCTTTGTAGGCAATGATGCATTGTCCTCTAAAATGTCTGTATTGAATTATAAATGCATTCAATGTCTTGCAGCATTCCATAAAGCCATGCTCTTGTTTGTACAGATTCCAGTTTTATCAGTTGGCCAGTGGTACAGATACAGAAGTTATTACTGTAGTCTAGGACAGGACAAATGTTAAGTCTTATCTAACGTGACCAAGTTAGTGTCATCCATTAAAGAATTTCCATCATTATACCAAGTTGACTCATTGTTTTGCATTGGACAGTGCCAATGTGTTTGTGGAATGAAAATGTCGATGTTATAACAATTCACAAATCTTTGTATCCTATAACTTCTTATAAAATGGAATTGTATTGAGGAAGTGGCATCCTCACAGTATGTTTCTGAAAACACATGACCTTGCATTTATTAGTACTAAAATGTAAATGTGATCCATTTGCCCAGTGCATATTTATAGTGCTAAGTCAACTTAAATAATTAAAGTAAAGCTTGTCTTACAGTCTTACAGTCTTTAGCATACTTGCTGATCTAGTGGTTATTATGCCTAGTGATACTCTGAAAATGCCAAGATAAACAGTACTGGGCTCAAAATGGATTCTTGTGGTACTCCTGCTAAAACTGGTCGGCTGTTCCTTTTATTACTACTGACTTGGTATTTTTAGGTTCCCTTTTCTTTACTTTTACTAATATCTCTGGCTTCTGTCTAACAACACTTTTAATCAAAAGAGAGATTATTACACCCACAAGATTAGGCATTGAGTTGATATATTTGTAACAGACCTTTTAGATGTTTCCATCATTGATCAGTTTTGCTTCCATTTTTGTTTTGTGTTGTTTTAGGAGTTTTTTAATTGTTTATTGATCTTATTTAACTTTGTCTTATTATTTTTGTAGTTTTTTTTCTTATAAAGTAAAAAAAAAAATTTTCTTTATTTATTTTATGCATTCTTAGTAGATTCTTATTCCACCACTGTGGTATTTTTTTTTGTTTTGTTTGCTAGCTGTAGGAGTACTCTACTGTGTTTTCAATACTTTGAGGTAAAGTATCTTCCATTACGATACAACCAGACTTGGTATCTCTTTGATTGCTTTAACTTGTTTACTTTAAAAAGTTTCTTGATCAATTCAGTTTATTTTAACATAATTGTTTTATAACCTGTTTTTTAAATGTAATATGTCTCTAATTCAAATGTGATATAATTGTGATCTGATGCTGCCAAAGAGATATTTTTATTTATGTTTTAACTAAGTTTTCATTTATTACTAGTCACAATATCAAGTATTTTTTTGTCTTTTGTTCTTCTCTTAATTAATTCTGTGAACCTGTGGTAAGGGATAATACCTATGAGATAATTCTCAAAATGTGTAGATATGTAGTTTTCTCTGTGTTTGAGTAGTTAAAATTAAGAACTAAAATTGCATCTTTAAATCTAATGTCTTTTCTATGTATAGTAAAAATTCATGATGTTTGATTGAATTCGTAGAAAGACTTCTGTAGAAGACAATTCTAATTTTGTCACTATTATCCTTTGTTTGCAAGTCAACTGCTAATACTTTTATTTATTGATGTGAAGTGGGAAGCAATTGTGCCATGAATTAATAAAAGAAAACACCAACATTTGCAAATTCCTAATAGGCATTCATATTTATTGTAACCTGGGAAAGTGATCTCTTTGGAGTCCCAAATTTCCACATTTGCAGCAATCATATAATTTTCCTGGGCTATTGTAGCCATTAGTTCATAATATTTGTTTCCAGTAGTCCATGAATTGCAATAATATCCTTTCATGGTACTGTTAAGTCCTCTGCTTCTCAATGTGGAGTTTTTGTGTTTTCTTCATTTCCTAAAAATGGATAATCCAGTCAGACATTTTGCCTCCAACAAAACCTGCACCATAGTAACCCAAGTGAAGACCATCTTGTGCAAAGATAGAAATAGTCCTCTCAGTTGGAAATGAGACTTACTGAGTAGACAGTACATAACTGCCTTAACAAGGTGTCATTTTTTTGTTTCTGTGCATTGGTAATCAGTCCATTTTAAAGATATAGTAATTTCACTTAAGACCTCATACACTTTATTAGTTTCAAGGAGTTCCAAGGCTAAAAAAAGAGCAATTTTCATTTGGTTTAAATGAATGTTCCTTATTTTATATATTTGTTTGTTTATTTATTTTTGTTTATCAGCTGGGGTAGAGCATCGATCACAATTGGCCAATTTCAGTCACAGCTGGGGACACAATTTACAAAGACAGTAACATTGCACCAGATGTTAAAGATGAAGTTTACAGGCTTTAAAAAAATTACAGCATTCAGATGAAGCTTAACCACAAATTGTAGAAAATGACACTATAAAGCAAATGTCATCTTAAAACATGCTGGACAGTTGGTTATGTGTGAAGTAGAGGAAGACATGTTACAGACTGTACTATTTCCATATTAAATATTTTCCAAGTTTGGAAGAAGTAAGGTTAGAGTGATATAATAGGCAGCTAGAAGATATGTCAGTTTTGGTTATGTGACATGTTCTGTTTTGTGGCACTTGCAGGTGCTTTGTTTGAACAGAAATTTTTTGGATTGGGGTTGGAGTTTGGTGTAGGTGATAATATTTGTGATGTAGGTTGGAAAAAATTGCCAGAGTTTTATTCAAGTAAGGAGAAGCTCTGGTATAAAGAGTGGAACTATTTTGTGGGTGTCTGAAGTGATGAGACAGAGCTGCATGATTACTTAGGTTATAAGGTGGGGTAGAGGCAGTGAATCTTGTGGTTAAGGATGAGAGGGTGTCTTGTTTGAGTAGTTTGTAGAAGAGAATAGATGTGGCTAAGATGGGGAGCCGTTTAGCTTTGGAAAGTGTGATGCCGTAATATTCCCAGTGGGGGATTAGTTACAAGTGGCACATTTTCTTTGAGAGGGTCTGTAATGTATTGGCATTATTATTGGAAACAGTAGGAAAACTAGTTAAATCATATTCTAACTGTGTGGGTAGTATTCATTTACCTATAGCTACTGTGGCAAAGGAAATGAGAAAGTTTTGGGGCCCAAAGGAGGAGGTAGTTGATTTAATTCTTAGTTTTTTTTTGGGGGGGGGTATGTACAGATGAAAGTTAAGTGATGATCTAACAAGATGTTAAGATATCTAGCATGAGAGGTGGTCTTAATGGCATTGGCGAATTGGTCTTTAATAAGAAGGGAGTTTGAACAGTTAAGAAGTCTAGGATTTTGCTGGTCCCAGAAATCATAGACTTTTTGGGGAAGGGTTGAGTATGAGTTTTTTTACTTCTGAACCACTTGGAGACTTGAAATACATCAGCTTGAAGCTGACATTCTATAGTGTTGCGTGTGGAGCTAGATATGTTAGTAATCATGTTGTCAGCCTATAGAATGAATTGTAATTGTAAGAAATTGAATGGCAACTTAAGAAATCTGGAGAATAGGAGTACAGCAAGTATTTCGAGTTGTGCCTGTCTGAGAGAGAGATGAGAGAGAAAGAGGAACCAATTGTAACTCTGAAGGACATGTTTTCTAGAAAGTTTTTGAAACACTGTGTGGCTTGTGGGCTGATACTGGTGTTAAGCAGATCAGAGGGCAGGGTGTTTTGATCCACAGTGTGAAAGGCTTGAGTTAGATCAATAAAATGACTAGTAAGATTGCCTCTATCCATGTTAATAAGGTTGTCAGTCACAGTCTAGAATGCTGTCATGGTACTACTTCTTGACCTGGAGCCATGCCGTTTATCGGAGAGTAGGTGATATTGTTTACATAGATAGTTTTTGGTTGTATAATCATTTCTCTAATATTTTGGCAAGTTTGGGAAGAATTTAGATTGATTGGTAGTGGCTAATAGATGAGGGTTGTTGTTATTTTGGAATTGGCTGGACATGGTCTGATTTCCAGATTATGGGCATTGTGTTTGAGGTGATGCAAAAGTTGTAGCTGTACAGAGGAGGAGAGATAATGTAATCTCAAGATTGCTATAGGAACCAGGGGCAGAGATTATCAGAGTCAGTTTGAGAGTCTAGTGGGAGATGCTGTAATAAGGGGTGATTTGTTTGAGAGAAATTGAGGTAAAAAGGGGTTAGAGCTACAGGTGGAGTTCAGTTTGATGGATAAGAGGTTTTTGGGGTGGATAGAGGGGTTTCATTATTGCTAAATACTTTAAGAAATTCATTGGGAATGAATGTGGCAAGAGTAGATTATGAGGAATCTTCTGTATGTGGATTGGGCTTAGAGTCCTCTGTTGTTTACTTTGTGGCAGAATCCTTTAGGAAAGCGTTTTAGGGAGATGTTCATAGAGGTCAGAAATTTGTTGTTGTCTTGGAATTGCTTGCTGTTTGAGATTTCACAATGATGTGTAGTGGTTTCTGTTCTATAATGTTGTTCAGGTTTGCCAGTCATCTTCTCAAAATTAAGTTAAGACTTTGAACTCTTTAGAAATCCAGTCTGATTAATTTGCTTTTGTTTAGTCATCTGTTCCTATGCAATTGAATTTTTGTTTGTATTTGATACTTCTGGTTAAAAAATCGTCAACTAACTTCAGGATATAGTCTGTAATTTCTTCTTCTCTTTTTACATTGTAAAGCCTATATTTCTTAAAACTGAAAAGTATTTGTTTACTTTAATATCTTTATCACATATAACAATCACTGAAAAGACTCACCCCCCACATTTTAAATACCCCTGACTTCATACTACACAAAACTGTTTCGTATGTAACGTGTAGTTTACTTCATAAAATGTTTTATACAGTACTAGGAACAAAAATTGTTTTACTTACAGTTACCTTTTTTCTCTTTTAGTGTCTTTCTAAACATTATGCTTTACAGTATATCCACAAGTAAAAGTTAGCAAAGTACAGTCTTTCTCATCCACTTTTTCTTGCAAAGCCATATTTCACAAATGTGATTGATGCTTTATAATCCCACATTTTCACAAACTTCAGTGTTGCTGTTCTTTCTGTTCATCTCCATCTGTTAACACCACTCCCTGCTTCAAGACCAATATAATCCAGATTATTTTTGTTACGTTATGTTTTTATTATTTGTCTGTTAAGCATTTTTCTTTGGAACATTGGAAAAGGTTTTACTGGCAAAATCTCTATGAGCTTTATTGTCAGAAGAATAAAAACAGAGTGCTCTTCTGTTTAATGACTCACTTTTTGTTGGGTAAACTTTTTTATTTTCTCCTTAGCTTGTACTGCATCGAAAAAAGTCTTTGATCCTCCAGGGAAAAAAATATTCTGAAGACAGCTGGATACAGCAGCTTGAATCACACACCTGCCTCTCGACATTCCCTCATTGTTGGGGTAAATTTGCTTCCCTTCTGCCTGGTGTACATTAAATAAACATTTTCCGCAAACACTCTGTCTCCAGTTTTTAATACTTTTCCTTTTCCACAGATTTGTCAGGATCAGCTCTTTCTAGTATAATTGCATCCTTACTAATACAGGCCTTGGCTGCTTTCTCATGGCCAGATTTGGAGGATACACTCAATGTGCCCTTTCATTTAACAAATTGTGCTGTGGAATACCAGACCAGTAGCTAATTTGTGCTTTCAGAAAGTTAATACAGTCTGTTCCTTCTAGTTTCTCTGGTATAGCAGAAAATCTCAGGTTTTCTGTGTGTGCTGGCTTCTGTCTCTACCCCTTTTTGAAACAGCTGTTCCTGAGAAGTCTCATACTCAGCCAGCCTTTGATTTTTATAGTTTTGTGAGTTCATTTGAATAGCTAGTTAAAGCGTCTTCAATTTTTTCTAGCCTTTTGTTATTTGAGTTAATCTACCCCATCAGTGTTTCATTTATTTTAATCAACTCTGAGTACATTTGATTTCATTTTTTCCATTTAATTACTGGAAGCCTTCTTTTGTACGAAAGCTGAAGCTTGGACTGCTTCTTATTGAACAGCTACAGGATTCTTCTCAGTGTTTTCTCTTTACCTTTTCCAGTTGATTTTCTTCTATGTTCTTTACATTTTTTTCTTTGCTGGTATCCAGGCAGTGCACTTTCTAGCCAGTCACTGAATTTTACTCAAGCTGGCAGAATTGCTCTCTTTTTTTCACAGTGTGTTTTTTCTCACTGGGAGAACTGACATTAAACTGTTAATCAGTGTGCGGTCATTAGTCCAGCTGTGATTTTTTTTTTTTTTTTTTAGAGAATAGCATGACACCGTATTGTCTTTACAGCAAGAAAGATTGAAATAAAGCTACAGAAGTGAGTGGGACGTGTAGATAATTAAGATGGAATAGCAGCTGATTACTTTGGAGGATAGAATTTCACTCATCTGGAATTTTAGATTGTGTGGCTTACTAGAAAAAGAGGAGAGTTCTGATTGTGTGGATTTCATTAAAACTGAAGTGGCATAGTAGCTTGTTTTTCTTAAGAAATCACTGGGTGTTGAAAATGGATTTTGGTTGCTTGGCTAATGAAATACATGAAAGCCTAGAGTGCAAGAAATCTGGACAAAGCCTAAAACAGTGGGGGACAAAAGGCCTAAAAATAGGGACAGGTTTAAAATATTGCTCTTATAAACTTAGAAAGTTGCTAGAAAAACAGGATTTCTGGTAGACTGCATTTTCTGAAGGATATAAAGACTGAAACTGAAATGCAAGTCACTTCTATCCTTTACAATCTGCCAAAAAAATACAAGTGTTACGAGAAACAGACAAGAAATATGAGGCAATAATCTGGACATTCTGCAAAAATCTGGACAGTTGAGAGGTAATTGATTTTCGGTTTGTAACCTCGTATAAAAAAAGAGTAGAAGTTATGGCAGATTTGGCAGTGTGGAAAGCAGTATACAGTAGATGTCTGCCCAGTATACGTGGACCATAAAATTTCAGAGGCTACATTGTTTGAAAGATTGCAGTTTAGCAATATTAAAATGACATTAAAACATAATATTAAGTAGAAATTGTCATTTCCTGTTGTACATAGGTTGTTTTGCAGTGGATGTACAGATGTATACAGACTCTCAGACTGCTTTGAACTGGGTTGCAAAGTGTGACTCGTATACTGTCTGTTGTGTCTTTGGACAGTAATTGAAGGACTTCTTTGAGACCAGTTAAGCAGATAAATTCATGGGGAGTGAATGATGGCTATAATGTCACGCAGGAGGAAGAACTGTTTCTGGAATTTTTCATGAGGACATCAATACTGGGAGGGAGGACTGGTGCTATCTATGTTTTCATGTTACTAATTTTGGTGGAGTTTCAACTTTTTTATTTGATTAGGAAGATGATTGATGGTAGATGTGTTAACTATAGAGGTATATGTATTTATATTTCTGTCAGACAGATTAAACAGAAATTAACCTGGTACTTGCTTTCAGTATTTCTGTTGGTCATGGCTGGTAGAGGATGTAGATATTAGCATATTCCTTAATTAGTTATTCATCAGTGATGGAATTGTTTCACTTTGACTGTTTTACTTATTGATATTTTATAAGACTGATACTCTAGAGAAAACTCTGATGAACAGTATGATTGTTTTTCTGTATTTTCATAATTACTTTAGCACTTGTTGGCTGGAGTGGTAATACAAATGAACATGAAAAATGCTGAATGTGGTTTATCACACAAATGAAACATTGATTATGTTTGGAATTGAGGAAAATGAGTTTGTATAAGTATTTTATTGGGCTATATAAGAAATATGCAAAATATGATTAAGTAGATTTTTTTATCAAGAAACATCTTTATTAAATTATCACGTGTGACATAGGCAATCTTACATTTAAATAAATGAAAATAAACCATACCAACACAATCTTAGTTGCAAACACTATACATTACAAACCGTGCCGACACAACTGTAGCTGCAAACATTATACATCACTTTTAATATATCCAGTCATTGTCAGTCAACCATTACATAGCTCATTCAGATCCTGCCTTTTTTTAAACATCGTTGTTTAAAAGTAGAATTTGTTGAGATGTTTTCCAAAAGATAAATTTTCTAATGAAAATTGGGAATAATAGGTACTAGAAAAGGTTACTGTGATGTATGTTAAACAGTGCCTGGCTTTGTAAAGATAATTCACTAGCTTTTGGAGTGTCATGTGTAGTGCTAATTATAAGAAGCTGGGCATTAGAAATCATAAAGTAATACAGTAGGATTGATGTATTTGGGTAGACAATTTTTTTGTCAAAAATTGAGAGTTTCTACATTCGAAGACTTGATTTTAATAAACCTGTGTTTGTGTGTTGCTTGCACTGGTGGTAGCATGACAGTTCACTATGATAAGACACCATATGAAACTGAGTAGCTCTGACTAAGAATATTTACCATGATGTGTATTGTCAGAAATATGTTTTAGCTCCAGTTTCTTGTATTTTGATATGTTTTATAAAACTGTATTAGTACATTTGTAATGCATTGTTCTTAGGTTAATCTAGATTTTTTTTTGTTTATTGTTTTATTAACACATTTATTAAGTTATCACATAAGACTTAGGCAAGCATACATTAATGTAAAAGGAAACAAAACATATTAACATTTTCCAGTTACATACATTATATATCACATATGTTCTTTTTATATAACTATTATCAGTCCCTCATTACATTACACTTTGGCAGCTGTTTACATATCTCTCAGAATAGCTGTCGGGTTACAACATTTGAAAGCTAACAGATGTCCTTATAGCTGTCAAACCATGATGGTTCTGTAGTTTTAATGACAGGGTTATGGAGCTTTACAGGGATGTAATTTCAATTTGAGAAGAGTATGTCCTGTCCAGTCTTGATTTTTGTTAGGCTGTGTGCATAAGTAAAGGCCGAATGTTTCTCACTAGTCAGGTTTAAGCAATTTTTCTTTAACTTTAATGACAGATTTGTAAGGTTACATTTGACCAAAGTTTCTCCAGTTTTGTGAAAGTGGTAACTAGATAGATAGATGAAGGGCAGCTAAGGCCGTTGATATGTTTGCATTGTTTGTTATCTTGCAGGCACTGCAGGAACTGGAGACGCTCCATGAAGTGGAATTGCAGCAGCTGAGGAACATGTCTGAGGAGAAACACCAGAAGGTGAGCTACTACCTTGTCAGACCTGAGTGGTATTTTTTCTGCATAATTGCTAGATGCTGATAGGTCTAATAACATGTATTCAGTAAAAAAGCAGATGCCACAGAACTGTAGAGAATAGCAGTGCTTTTTCCCTGTACTTGGTTCACCAGTTCATTTCCTACTTGGCCTCCCTTCTCCACAGAGTTTGCATGTCCTCCCTGTTTCCTCATGGGGTTTTGGCACAGTCTCTGGATTCCTCCCACATGCTAAAGATTTTACCATTATGTGAATTTATAATCCTCCATATTGCTTTAGGTTTGAAGCCACCACATTTGAAAGAGAAATAAAGAGACCAAAGCCACACATCTTGCTCTACCCATTACTCAATTCATTTTGTTATGTAATTGAGAATGTCTTCTTCCTGTGGAGAAGCTGAATGTCCTTTTCTGACTAAATTTGGACACACCACTTTGCACTGCATCAATTGTACAAAAACGACCATTTGTATAAAATGTCTTAGCAAACTCTGGTGTTACCAAAGTATGTAAAGTCATTTTCATGTTACTCCATCAACTCAACACAGAGTTTGTTGTTAGGTGCTAGTCCTACATACCTGTTTTTGCAGTGTGCATATACTTCCTCTTTTGGAGTGACTTAAAACTGCAGGATCTGTGATGGGACATAGAGGACGCCAACAGTGAAACAGGTGCATCAGTATTTCACTAATATCAAAACTCGCAAGCAACAGAATAAGCTTTCTTTTTGCTTTTTCTTCATCTTTCCTTCCCTTTGCTTAATACATTAATTCCACAGTTGCACAACCATGGAGAATGGACACCACTGCGAGAAGCATAAAATGATCCCACTCCCCATCCGCAATATTCCACTGTTTAAAACATAAATAAACTGCACCTGTGCTTCAGAATATAACAATGAAGACGTTCTACACCTCCAGCAAATTGGAATATGGCAATGAATATGTAATGCCTTCACATCAGGTAGCATACATCACACAAATTTAACAAAATTCTCAAACATCAACACTCAAAAAAACATGCTTAAAACAATGGTAATAAGTGCTAATGGCCTTCTGTATTTGTGGTGCAATATTTACAGATTTGAACAGAAAGCATGCAAATAAATGACATGCTGACATGGTCCTGGACTGGTTCTGTGATGTAAATCCAGGGTTTGCTGGGAAAAGCTGCATCTCCTTCATGAAACCATGGGACATTGTCTTCTTACTCCAGCCTAGAGATAGAGTTTTGATAGCTGAAGTCTAGGTGCCTGCTATCTGATGCCATTGCTTTATGTTGGGTGAATGTCACTTACTTTTACAGTTTAGATGAGCTAGGATGGTATCCCTCCTGGCTTTAATAGCTTGGGCTTAAGTTCTTTACAGATGTCAAGGTGATGTTATGGTTGAGGTCTAATGTTATACTACACTTGTAGTGCTAATGTTGTCATATTATGTATAATCTGGTATAATCATTTGAACTGTAGTTGTTTTTTGCATTATTTTTAAAGACTGTAAAATTATTGTTGTTGAAATGCTTAGTAATACTTGGGAGATTTTCTCCCCGGGTCTTTGCTGGGAGTGGGCTTCTGTCCAGACGCCGGACTTTCCTGGTGGTCAAATTTCAGTTAATAAATAAATACAATAATAAAGTGAGGTATTAGAAGGGGATAAGCAGGTTATAATGCACCATAAGCCTGCTTTTTTCTCACTTTGTATTGCATTTCTTATTTGTATTATATTAACTCATCTTATAACTAGCTAATATTTCTCTAAACTGTTAAATCATTGTCATGTAACTTGTAGCTATTCTTAACCAATGTTTTGCATATTATGTCTAATTTGGTATAATTATTTAAACTGTAGTTGTGTTTTGCATCATTTTTAAAGACTGTAAAATTATTTTTCTTAAAATGTTTTGGAATACTTTTGAGCTTTTCTCCCCAGGCATCTGCTAAAAATGGCTCTTACCCAGTCGGACTTTCCTGGTAATCAAATGTCAATAAGTAAAGTAAGTACACTTACCGTCACTGTCTTTAAAGCTAATCTCTCTTTTTTGCAAGCGCACTTTGCCAGCATCCCTGTATCTCCATTGAGGAACTTCTGGTCTTGCCCAGATTTAAGAAACTCATCTTAAAGAATAAAGTCATTACTACAGCCTCTACAACAGTAATTTCTCTAAGAAAGAGGAGAAATGAATCCCCTAGTAGGTTCTTAACTGACTTCCGTTACTCATGGCCTGGCCTGACAGACTAAACAAATGTCTTTTTCACACCATGTGCCAAGGAAAGAACATATGATGCCCAACTGCACTTTATACTGAGATATGGAAGTATACATATAGCAATAGGTTTAAGGTCATCTGACAATGTGGGGTGGGGGGAATGATGTCTGAAATTCTGGCTGGATGTGGGATTCCACTGGCAGCATTGACCCCCCCCAAATGAAGTTATGACTGCAACATTGACTACACTCAAGCATCTACAGTTATAGTTATTCAATGATACAAACATACCTTCCTGCTTTTTTGGTTTTACAGTTTCATCACATCATCTGCTAGTTTAACAAGGTTTGCTAGCAGTGCTGTATTGTTGGACGTCTAGTATTAGACCTGGTTTAATTATGCATTTTCCCATGAAATGAGGTAACTGAGACTGTGCTTTGTTTAGCATTCCATGCCAAGTATTGCTCGGAAGTAGACGGAGAATCTTTTTTTCACACTTCAGGTTGACACTTTCGGGAAACAGCAGACACACCATTATTTGGTGACTTCACCATGTAGCTTTGATGCAATAACATTTTGTTTTATTTAAATGTGACTGCTTATCCATTCACAATGTCTGAGAAATGATACTGCTGTCATGCTTTTCATGGCCTAAATGGAAACGTGGTTTAGGAAAAACTCTGATTCTGAGATGTGTTTCCATTCTTCAGTGAGAAGATCTTGGCGTACTGTTGTTTGACACATCTCTTGGTTTCTTGTTGAATTACAGGTATTAGCTGGTCTAAAGAAACAGATTGCAGAAGCCCACAGTAGTGAAGCAGCACACCCTGAAGTAGATGTTAAGAAAGTACAGCAAAAAATACAGCAAGTGTCAGGCTATGAGCGAGAGGTATGGCATCTTATGTCCACACTTTTGATAACTAACTAAAATGGATGGTAGTAGGTCAAGATCTGCATCATAGCTGTGAAGCAAATACTACAACCTGTGACAGATTCTGAACAGCTAGATTGATGAATGAGAATAGTCACTTTTCTGTACTGTATACTTCTTTCTGATGCCAGCAATGCATTCATGTTATTAATGCTCATGCTTTGTATTTCTGTTATTAAAGTTATAAAGTGTTATCCAGAATTTCACCAAATGTTGATTCCTTACCCTAAGTGTGGCACCATTTTTATTAAAAAAAATCATTACTCCGTTATCTCTTGTGATTTACAGAGACCAAAGCCCAAAGGAGTCACCCCAACACCCTTTGTCCATGTAGTGCCTTTGTTTTTTGTGAATGTGTTTCTCCCGTTGTAGCCTGTATAGCAAGTCTGTTCCACATAACAGAGGTTGTAAGAGCAAATAGTTACTTGTCTGTGTTGTGAAATGTCTGTATTGCCAGATTTAAATATTTATAAATGTCTATATTGCCAGATTTAAATGCTTATTATGTGTGAGGTTGGAATTAATTACAAGAAGACACTAAATTAGTTGTAAACAAGAACCATATATTTTTTTCTTCTAGAGAACTAGAAAATAGACATATTGTGTTAGAAACATAGACTAGGATGATGTACAAAGATCACTGTCTGTGTAGTTAGCATTTCTATTACTTAAGTTGTGACTCTTCTAAAACAGTTAATCATCCACCATGTTACCTCCACTCTTAAAAAGGATGGTTTTATGCCTGCATCATACCTACTTGAGCTCATGTTAATGTTTTGATCCTATAACATAATGAGAAAAGATGTTCTTTTCACCAATTTCCCTTTTTATAGGTTCATAGGTGTGTACTAGGCTAATGGCCTTGGGGCCTATATAAGCCTAGCCCAAGAAGATTCCCTGGCATCATGCTACCCAAAGTTAGTTCCCAGTGCCCCTGTCAATCAAGGCCATTGAAGTGATCCATGGGGTGAACTTCCTATTGCCCACCCACTCGTCAAGATTTCTCTTAAAGAGGGCCAGTGAAGTGCTCTGCTTGATAGGAATGGGAAGTTTGTTCCAGAGTATGGGAAGTCTTTGGGTTAGGAACCTGTCCCTCCAGCATGTTCTGTTTATTGTGGTATTGAGGTTTAGGTCCCTGGAGCGTGTGGCATGGAGGGATTGGGATTTCTTCAGGTGTAGCATATCTAGCAGCTCTGGGTCAGACATGGCTTTGTAGGTCAAGCAGAGATCGTCTCTAAGTAGGCGATAAGAGACAGAGTATTGCTGGAGTTTTTTGAGTCTGTCCATATAGGGCATGTGTCTAAGGCCTAAGATTCTCTCAGTGAGGTATTTTTGTGGCCTTTCCAGTTGTTGTAGGTGTCTAGTGAGGTACATACCAAATGGGGCGTTGTATTCTCTAATAGGTCTAATGAGGGACGAATAGAGAGGAATTTTGACCTCTTTCTTCCTGGATGAGAAACCTTTTGTAATAAGATGTGCCACATAGAAGGACTTTCTGACTACAGTGACAATATGGTTATCAAAGGAGAGGTTGCTGTCAACCTGTGTCCTCAGGTCTCTTATCACACCTTCAGTGTTTAGTAGACTACCGCCTATGTGGTAGTTCATGGACACAGAATTTTTCCCAAAGGGAATGACAATGCACTTTTTGGCATTGAGCTTAAGGCCATGGTTCTGGCGCCAGTCATTGGTGTCAGTGAGGCTTTTTTGTCGAATGTCTACAATAGTTGGAGAATCAATAATGGCTCCCAGTTTGCATTTGTATCAAACTTGGTCAGCCAGAGTCCCATTGTGTTGGCTTGAACTTCAGAGAAGTAGATGCCAAACAGGAGAGGACCTAGGACCGATCCCTGTGAGACATCACTTGTAACTGGTCAGTAGTCAGATTTGGAGTCCACTACATTCACACTGTGGGTTCTATCAGTGAGCCAGTTGGCAGCCCATCTTATGACATAGGGGTTTATGCCTAGTTTAGTGAGTCTAGCTAGGATTCGTGAGTGAGGGATGGTGTTGAAAGCTTTGGCAAGATCTAGGTAGGGTGTGTGAATTACCTTGCCCTCGTCCACAGCTCTGGTGACAGACTCAAAGAAGTCTATCAGGTTGAGCAGGCATGATCTACCTTTCACAAACCCAAACTGCGTAGGGTCCAGAGTTTGGAGATTCTCTGTGTCCTTATTTATAAGGTCCATGATGATGCGCTCCATAGCCCTACATATCGGACTAATCAGACTAATAGGGTGGTAGTTCCCAGGGTCTGTAGTTGCTCTCCCTTTGTGGAGTGGGATGACCATAGCAGTGTGCCATTTGGTAGGAACAAAGCCTGAAATGACGCTGTGATTGAACAGGGTACTCAGGTGTGGTGCCAGTTCACTTTGTAATTCCTGTAGAACACAGCCAGGGATATTATCAGGTCCCATGGAAGCTGTATTCTTGGCTTTGGACAGTGTGTTTTTTATCTGTGTAGCTGTGATAATAGGGACTTGCATTCCTCAGGTATTTTGATAGGCCCTTTAGGGGATGAAAGGGGGGTAAAGTTCACACTGAACCTGTCTGCCAATATATTGGCAATAGTTGGTTCTGTATATGTAGTGCCATTGTGCTGTAACTCAGAGCAGATCTGAGTATTGCCATGTAGATTCTTGACATAACTATAGAATGCCTTGTGGTTGTATTTAGAATCTGCAGCAATTTTTTTCATAGCTAGCTTTAGAGGATTTGATTATGGATCTCATTTTTTGCTGAGGCTAACAAGGAAGTTTTTCCAGTCTTGGGAATTCACCCTTTTCTGCAACAGTTTTTTCCTTCTGTTGTAGGGTTTGTTTATTTATGGGGGACCACAAGATTGGCTTCCTTTTTTTGAAGGAGAGCATCTTGGTTCTATTTGGTATGGCCCATTCCATGCACTTGTGTATGTGCTCATACAGTGCATTGGTGTATGATTCAGCAGTCATGCACCTATTTTCTATTTCCATGGGTGTTGTGAACAGTGCATTGGTGTATGATTCAGCAGTCATGCACCTATTTTCTATTTCCATGGGTGTTGTGAAGTTAGCCACCTCTGTTTTAAGAAGCCCAAAATTGGCTTTGCGGAAGTTTTTTATGGTGGTTTCCTTTGGGGGGAGTGAGAGTGGGATGTGGATATCCATGGTGATTAGCTGGAGGAGTTGATTACTGGTGTAGACCAGTGGTCGCCCATGTTAGTAATGACTAGGTCAGGTATGTTTCTACCCCTGGTGGGGGTAAGAATGAGCTGGTCCAGAGCGTTGGAATTAATGAATTTCAGAAAACGTTGAGCAAGTGTGTTGGTACATGAGTAATTTTCCCAGTTAATGAGGGATAGTTAAAGTCTCCCAGTATAAGGGTATTGGGTTGTACCCTAGTATTTTCCAGTGTGTTTAGGAATGTGGAGTGGGAGTCTTGGGACATGGTGGGGGATCTATAGCAGGCTACAGCCTGTGTTGCAGTTTTACCCAGTGTTTGTTGAATGTTTCACTAGCTTTACCCTGAGCTGTCCACCTATGCTTATTAAATGTTATCCCTTGTTTTTGTAACTTCTTTTTTGTTTTTATTTATTTGAAATTTGGAATATACTTGAACCCTTTTATATCCCTTTAAAATACTTGGATTTCTGTTGCAGACATTGGATAGATCTGTAGGCATTTAATATGATGCATTTCCTCTGAAGTCATTTTCATTTTTAATATATTTTTTTCAGATCTGAGTTCACAGAGTTCCATTTATCAATATTTGGAGTTTGATCCTGATTGAGATTTTAAACAGGGATAGTAAAACAGGTTCATTCCTTGATAACATAGTTGTTAGCAAACAGCTCCTCATCCTTTAAACCTCATTACAGAATACATGTCTGTATATAGAATTCCTGAGTATCACAAGCATGCAGATCACTAACATCAGTTTCTTGTACAAATTACTCCAGAGAAGGTGAAGTTAGTGAGTACTTATTAGAAGGTGGTTTTGGAAAATGCTAAATGACTTAACATGGCAACGTTGAAAATTTACTTTTCTGGAATGCAGCTCCCCCAGTGGTTGCTTGAGTTTTCTATCACTGCATTTGGGAGAAGTGGGTGTCATACAGGCAGCAAAGAGGATTTCCAGTTTAGTGCTTCATGTCATGCTAAAGGGCTGATATCTAAACTGTGTAAATATGCTGTCTTTTATATTGAAGAATTTTCCCTTTCACTGAATTCCTACTGGTGATTAAGGGTTAGAACAGTATTTGATAAATGATATGAAATGCAGAAGAAATGTTATAAAATTTTTTTTTCTGACTGCTTGTTCCTTTCAAGTCTGCTGACCATTAGCCTGCTTGTATGAGTTGTAAACACTGCTATCCCACATGCCTCATATCCCCATAGGACTGCTGATGGCAGTGGGGAAAGACTGATAACCACAGAGGGTCATCATCCTGCCAAGAGTGGAGTAGTTTGTACCTCTGCCTCCATCTTTTCTATTTTCTTGTCCTCATGATTATGGGGGATGGCCTTATTCCAGTAGCTTGAGGGTTGGTCTTTACCCCTCCCCCACATACCAGGGCCATTTCTGTTTCAGAATTGGACCCCAGTTGTCCCCAGGCTGGGAAACTAGTTAGCATCCCTACACCCCTTGAGTGGCGTCATCTAGATGCAGACAATGAAGGCATTTCTGTACGGCCGTAACTCCCATGGTGGCTGGCATGAAGAGTCACATCACTGAAAACTAGCTATTATCACTGGCTTTGTAGCGTCAGAACCACATCTATGGTATCTGCTGCTTTCCTTCACCTGCAGGCCTGAACTTGGCAGTGAGTAATGCAGTCAACTGGAACCATCACTCCCTCAACCCTTGGATGAGAGGACTGTTGGGGGAGCTGTTGTCAGCTATACCTTCTCCAATGGATATCTACATTTTCAAAGTAACCACCCCAGTTTATGAAAAGAAACATACCTAGAGGCCAATTTATTAGGGTATTTGTATGATTAATGATGAACAACTTTTTCAGCAAGAAATAAAGTATATTATTTCTCTTTTTCAAGATGGGGATTACCAGATTGAAATTTTTACAGAAAACTAACCAGGAAGTCTGCTCAAAAAGACAAGAACAGTTCGACCCATAATTATGAATGGCTTTACCAATAATAAAAACAAAAATTAAAATAAGAACAATTATGCAGGACCAGTGATTAATGGTGATGCTGGGGTTGATAAGAAACACATCCCACATAATTGTGTTGCTATGTCATTTGACAGTTATCAAATTAAGCAGATCATTAAAAATAACCGGAAAATTATTACAGAGAATAGTGATCTTCACAGTATTTTTGGGGAGCAGGCACTCTTTGTACACAAGAAAGATCTTTGCATTACACATATGCTGGAGAGTGACAATACCAAGGTTTATCCCCCCTAGTACCAATAAATGTTTGGGTACCTACAAGTGCAACAATTGCAGCGCTTGTAGGTTTATTTATGAGGGACCTCATATTATTTTAATTCCTATTTCTTATACTATCAAAGTCCCTGGAAGGTACCATTGTGGTTCTGTTGGAGTTGTGTACATTGGTGTATGTTCAGGTTGTTTCAGCTTCTATTTGGGAATGACCACTAGAAGTTTAAAAAAAGGATAAGAGAACATACTTATGCCATAAAAAAACAAGGCTCACGATAATGCCTTATTCAGGCATTCTTTTCCACGTAGCAAATATAAAAAGTTCACCTTTGCAGTTTTAGAACAGGTTTTAGAGGATAGAAGAGGTGGCAGTTTTAAAAATTGAATAGAGAAGTAAGAAGCGGAATGGCAGATTAAGCTAAGCCTGGATTCTCTACCGACTTGAACAAAACGATAAATATAAGGTGTTTTTTTACAGACTGCAAGCTAGATGGTTGTTGAAGGGTTAACAGCTATACCGTTACTCATTCTGCTTACCTGGCCAATTATTTTACTTTATTTTATTTTACTTGGTAGCATTCTGTTATTGGTTGATGGTGCAGTTGAATTGTATAATTGGTGTGGAATTTAGACACAAAGTATTTTCTGATGAAGTTTGTTTTATATGAAAGCAGCTATTAAAATTAATTATGCTAAAGGCCCTGAAGTCATCCTTACCGTGCTATTAATAGTGTATATTAGTTTTGTAGTATTTTAGAAACATGGGAGAAAGCACCCAGAACAAACCATTCTTTAAGGAAATCTGATTTTTTGTTTGTATGCTTGAATTTTATTTTCCCCCTTTGGATTATTGCACTGCAATTTATTGAAAGATCTCTTTTCTTTGGAGTTTTTTAAGTTCTAGGTGAAGGCAGAAATCAAGCCTTGTGCTCATTTCTTTCAGGATAGGGTGAATTGGTTGCTTGCGAGCTGTGAGGAAAATGTGGAATATAGTCTGTGAATTAAAGGCACTAAGAAAAAAAGTTTAAGGTTTGCTGAGACAGCCAGAAGAACAAACTTTGTATTCTTATAGTTTCTTTTTTTCTTCTCGTCGTATTACACGGCTATTTTATTTAAAAAATTTTTCTTCCTGGAGTTTCAAAAGTTATAGGTGAAGACACAAAGCGAATCCTGTTTTCCTGTTTGGTCTAGAGGGGGAGATTTATTAATTACTTGTGAATGCTGGGAGGAGCTGGAACATCGCCTTTAAATTTAAGATAATAATAAAAAACATTTAAGGTTTTATTGAGACTGCTGTATGAGGGATTTTTTGTTTGTTTGTGTATTTTTTGGTATTATTTTCTTCTTCTTTTATTTTGTTAAATATTTTTTCTTTGTATTAAGTTCTACATTAGGGTATCTTCTCAGTTCCATGATAAAGAGGGATGAAGCCCAAATGACAAATGTTCAAATAGTAGCTAAGTTGCTGGAGGAGGTGGGAGACAACAGCACCCTGATAGTTTTTGTTTGGTAGGCAGTCTAGTGGTTGCAGTACTTGCAGGTACCAAAAGTGAGAAAAATCCTCTTTAATTACATCCCTTCCCCGGCAGATTGTCATCATTATCATTGATCTGAACCCTCTCCAATGTCAGTGATTCCTGCCTTCTGAGAAGGCATTAGGTAATCATTTATGTATCTGTTTGTTTATTTACAAATTTCAACACAGGATCACATTTGTTGTTGATAAGATAATAGTGAAGGAATGTACTATTAGAAATAAACAGGCAAAACATAATAGCTATCTGGTGATATAGAAGTATGCAAGAGAACAATTAATTATATTCGTAGCTTAACAGTAATAACATTTTGTCATAGTAATGAAAATTATTTTTTTTACAGTGTAGAACTACACAAAGAGTGAAACATGATAAATCATAAGGTTTGCCATATGTGATTGCTGCTTGATGTCAGGTTTTTGGCCAGTATCAAAATAGCAGCCCATGTACTCATTGCGAAGAAATTTAGTAAGCTGCCTTTCAAATGTGGTTAATTTCTGATTTGTTTTAATATTTTGAGGTAATGAGTTCATGAACTTGACAGACTGGGTGAGAACACTGTGGAGGTTTGAGGCCCAGATTCTTGTGCTCTCTCTCTCTCTCTCTCTCTCTCTCACTGGTCATTATGGACAGCTTCATGATCCTGGCTCTGTTCAAACCCTTGAGGATGTGGTTGTTGCAATGGACTGTAAAGTATTGATGATCACATTATTACATGCTTGAATATCTGCTGGTTTCATACCAATGTCAGCAGGTCCTGGAGTGATTTATAACCCCTTCCAGTCTTCAAATGGGACTTCTCATTCCGCAGCCATACCTTTTGCTGAGTCTAATGACACGTGTCACTGGTGGGATTGGGAGCCAACCTTAGCTCTTTCATGGGGCATATGTGGCTTTTTTGTTTTAGGGAGTTGTTTCCCCTCCAGGGCCTAAAGTGCTTGAAGAGGAGACTACTTCTTGGGCTCTTCTTTATTCAGACTGAATAAAGAAGAGCCCAAGAAGGGCCTGGAGGGGAGACTACTTCTTGGGATCCTCTTATACACTCTGACTGCCAGTCAGCCATGTGCTTTCTAACTAAGTAGGAATGTATGTCATTATACCACCTATTACAGAGAGGCAGCGGACATCTATTAGTGGCCTGTAGATAGAGACATCACTCTCTCAGAAGTTCACATTTCAGGTGAGTTGAGCATCATGGCCGACTGTCTGATCTGCTTCTTAATTCTTGTCTTGCTTGGAGCTGCAAATTTAGAAGTCATGTCTGGTTCAGATCCCCCAGAATTAGGTTGTTGTAAAGCTTGGATGCAGTCCAAAAAACTGAGAACTAAGTGCTGATTGTAATTTAATTCAAGTAGAAAACTGATAGCGACTCAAAACAAACATAAAATACATCCAATGCATCAAGCGCTTTCACCCGGGCTCTGGGAGAGCCCGGGTGAAAGCGCTTGATGCATTGGATGTATTTTATGTTTGTTTTGAGTCGCTATCAGTTTTCTACTTGAATTACATTACAATCAGCACTTAGTTCTCAGTTTTTTGGACTGCATCTTTGCTTACCAGTGTGGTATTGGTTGATTTACATTTTTTTTGTTGTTGTTTTTAAGCTTGACCTGTTGGCCAATCTTGAAAATGCATTCCTTCCCTTACTCTGTGTGGCAGAGCAAAGGGGGCTCTGTGGTAGATGGATTCTACTTTGCCATGGGTAATCCTGCTCTTTTTCCCATATTACGTTTTATTCCATACTTCATCACAAAATTCAGTGAAGAAAGAGCAAAGCTTATCCATATCATCCACTGGTGGTCAAGAAAGATGCAGTTTCAAGAGGTCACATCACTAGTAATTCCAGAAACTCATCTGTTCCTAGTGAAGGATGTCCTCCAAAGTTGTAGTGACAGCTTTCCCCACTTACCCCCGACTTCTGATGTAGATCCTCATATCTCAATAGATCTCTCGACCATGATGTCCAAAGTGATTAAAGCTCCTAAAAAAAAACTTCCTCTCAGGAAGTGTATGCTATAAAGTGAAAATACTCTCCATTTCAACAATGCTCATTACCATTCTGCTTGTTCAGTTGTGAAGATAATCCTAACTTGTCTCAGACGACTATATGATTAGTGGACATCAATTATTCAGTGGTCATGGTGCTGATGTTAGCTATTTGTCCTCATTTTGACTTTATGGAGGGCAGAGTTATGGCCCAGCACCAGCTGATGAAGCAGTTCCTTAAAGCACTACTGTTGCTACTTCATTAGTCTGAAAAATTGCCCTTCTACAGCATTTAAACTTCATGTTTGACAAGCTTACCCATCCATAGTTGAAACCTACTAGTTTAAAGGCATTCAAGTTCATATCTTCAAAAACACGTTTTCCTGTTGGTTATCACCACTATATTTGTTGAGTCTTTTAGGCCTTTATGTTTAGGAAACCATTTCTGACCTTTCATAAGGCTTATGTGTCCCTTAGAGAAGTCATTGTTTCCTTTTGAATATGATATTTGAATAATTAATTATTCCATTTGCTCTCAGTTTTCTTAATTTCTTCAAGTAAAGTAAATGCCCCTTCACAGCCTGGCTATACATTATCAGCTCAGGGTCTTCCTGAAGTAGAATTTACAAAGGCAAAACAATTTTGCAGCTCCTTTAGCATTGGAAATGAAGGACTGGGGGTCACTAGGCAGATCCTGTTTTAAGTGGATTACTAACTGCATTATCTTAATATGATCAGGTGGCTCAGCACCCACAGAGAAATGCTTTGGTCATAAACTGATTCCATCCAGAGGTGTGGCTGCTTCAGGTGCTTGCTTAAGGAATGTCTTTCTTACAATAGCTTTCATTAGGTATTACTGTTTCAAGTGCAGGTCTGGCAGTAAGGCCTCCTTTGGTATGTCTGCACTTTAGGGTCCAGCCTTCTAATTTTTGGTTGCTTTCATCCATTTCCTTACATTCTGGTGATTTTACTGTGTGGGATTCAGCCTAATAGTACAACCAAGCAAGGAGAGTTTCTGATGGTAAATGTAGTAAATATTCATTACCATATTACTTGATCTGTACCGAGACCTTCCTTGATGGGCACACTTACTTTCCCATCATCTCCTCTGCTTGAATGACTGTTCCATTTATCCCTGAATTTTGGAGTTTCCTACTTGTTAACCATGTAGGTTTCAAATCTTTGTATATATTTTTACAATGTGATTTCAGTGTTTGGGAATAAAATGGTGGGCTTGGTGGCTAGATGTGCTCTTACCTTCAAAACTTATTTCTGTGTCATTGAGTTATGCGCATCCCAGAGTGAAGAATCTTAGTAAGGGATAAAAAAGTAGCAGTGTGATTAGTGGAGAGAATGAACCCTTCAAGGAGGTTTCCCTCGTAGATCAACTGATATGGTAAAAACATGTCTATCTAACATTGAGCACCCTTCTTGATGGGTCATTGGTTGAGATTACCTTGTCTAACTAAGCATTTAAGATGTTCCTGCATGTTATAATGTCTTGTGCTGATATAGGTGCAGAAACCCTCACTCATATTTTCCTCTAGTTGCACAGCTTGCTACCACTGATGAAATTTTCTTTGTTTTTATGCCACTAGTCATCTCCAACTGAAGAAACTTTAAGTATTGTCTCATGAAGCATGAGACATTAACTACCAAGAGTCAGCAGGAGGCTTTATATTGCAACCTCAAGCAGAGATTGGATCATTGCCATTAAGGTAGATACAGGGATGGTAGGCCATGGTCTAGTCTTCCTGTAAGTAACTTCAGTTTTACTCTAGCCCTTCAATCCATGCAGGTGCTGAGTTGGTCCTATGCTATCTAACACTAAATCCTGCTCCCATCTTCACCTTGAAGGGAAGAAAAAGAGGCAAAAGAAGGCAAGCTTGTGACTCCTACGTTTAGTGTGTGTGTGTGTGTGTGTGTGTCTGTGTGTGTGTACCAGCACCACTCAGCTCCCGATAGATGAGTTAGATTCCCTGGTCATTCAGCCTAATTTCAGGGAATGGTTTTCTGAGTCATGCAATCACAGATTCAAGGAACTCATGGCTGATGACTCCCATCCTCTAACTTTCCCCCATCTCAGCAGTGCTGGATGGTCCCAGTTGAGGAGGTCCATTGGATCTTTGTTTCTCAGGGTCCAGAGCTTACAGCATAGATATCAAAATCTGTTTGCTGTCTGGTGATAACTACAGTTGTGGGTATGTGAGTGGACCCATAGGAATATAGTCTGACACTAGGGCCAAACCTGATACAGATTTCTTTTTCTGTTCTTTTCTAATGCTTTCTCCCCCAGTACATGCCAACCATCAAGACTTCCCCACCTTCAGAGGGGGTTGTCATTCTGGAAGCCATAAGAATTGCTTGTGCCCTGGTCAGCCTCCTAGCGATTAGGACATTTTTGGTTGTTTTTTAGTCCTAGCCCCGCCCCTTGAGTGGGGGTGTGTGACTCATGTACATGCATGCTTCCTTACACAAGCTGAGTAAGGTTGCTGTGTTCATAGCTTGGCAAGCTGAATGCATTCCCCAGGACCATTCCCAAATATCAGTGCTCCTTCTCTGAGGGATTGCAGCATAGTGTTGTCCTATTCCACCACACTCCCTCTGGGATAGACAGTTCCCATCCTTCTCATGCCAGCTCTGGCAGGCAGTTGTACTTCCATGTTTGCCATGTTTACCTGACACATAATCGAGGCTTTATTCCTGTTTGCTGGTGCATGGTTTTTCATGCAGTTGTGTGTAGGCTTCCAGTCATGTGACACTAGAGAAATATTAAGAAATGTTCATCCCTTTTGGAGGGATTGTACAAACTTAGACCTGCTAGTATTGGGGCATACAGTATCTGCAGTGATATTGTCCTTCCTGTTCAGCTGAAGGTTTGTAGCCCCAGGCTCATGTTTGCTTGGTACCAGGATTTTCTCAGGTCACCAGCTTTTCCCTCAGTCCCATAATGCTCTACACTTTCATTCAGGTTCAGGATTTGTGTTGCTGCTTTTGCACAGCTAGAGTGGCCCAGCCTTCAGAGATTTTGCTGAAATAGGTGCTAGCCCCATTTTTTACTCTTTGTTTAACATATCAATAATTGACTGCCTACTATTTCAGTACATCACTTTTTTTGGTCTGATCTTTTCTGGTTTTCTTTGCAAAAAGCTTGGATTGAGATGACTTATTTTCCCCTTGCCTCACTTAGACCACGGTAGTTCTTCACCCTTTTTCAAGTGCTCTGTTGTCAGAGTTATTGTTTGTTTATTGTTTTATTGGTTGCAACTATGCTTGGTGCAGTTAAGCTAAAAAAAAAAAAATTCAGTGACTTAAACGGTGGTGTGTGTGTGCTGTCTTAGTTTGTTTGGTACTGTGCATAAGATTCCCATTACTGTCTATAGGTTGTTTCTTCAGTGTGAAAGGACATTCAGGCTTCAAGAAAGGAGGGCAATGTGGACTGACAATTCCGCTAGTGGATAATCTGTGTAGCATTTTTAAGAGTGCAGCATTTATCTGCAGACTATGATATTTATAAGTCCTTTAACAAATGGTCAGTTAAGACAAGACAGGAAAGATGAAGGAAATATTCTCTAGAGCCATGTCCTTAGGAGAAGCTTCTCCTAAGACTAGAAGACAGCAGTACTGCAGTTTTTGTTCTGCATTCCTCTCACAGAGTTAGAAAGGAGAAAGGGATTAATCTCTAGATCCCACTGGGATGGCCAGGGTGGGAGTTTTGACTGTTAATAAGAAAACTGGTTTTCTGTACAGGATTGTGTTTCTTCTTTATTTGAAGCTGTGAGTCAGCTTTTCTCTCCCAAACACTGTTCTTCTAGGTCTCTGAATTTGACTAAGTGTACCTTCTCCCGCAGGAGCAATATGATGGTAGACTTTGCAGGAGAGAGGATGAAGACAGTCCCTCAAGGCCAGAGTCTTTGTTGCCCTCCTTGTCGTCCTTGTTTATCTTCCCACCAAGAAAGGGAGGTAAGCATATATGTAAGAGGAGGCACATAGATTCACCCAAGTAAGAATCAATGCCAGACACTGGTAATGATAATGGAGAAGCCTCCCCTCTATCTTCCTGATGACCCAAAATTTCTTGAGCTCCTTACCTGATGGGCAAGGAAGGGAGGATGACTCCAGGAACCTCACTTCCTCGAATAAGATCCTCTGTGAGGCTCTCTAAATGCCTCCCTCTTCTTCCTTAGTGGTTCCTTTGGTCAGCAAGATGGTTGTTATTATCAAGGTGGCGTAGAGGATGCCAGCTGTAGTATCCCCTAGTACCTAAGAGAATGGACGAGTTCCTTGATCCACTCAAGAATTGGGATACTTTAGTGAAGACTGTAGTTATTGACTTTATTTTTGCAGCAACTGCAAGAGGGAACCAGCATCTCAGATTCTAACAGTTTACCCTCCTATCAAGGAGTCTGAGACCTGGATCACTTTGGAAAATATGTCATATCATGCACTTTTTCTCTTACAGCATTAATCTCTTTTTCAGATATGCTTCACTTCCAGTGGGACTTTACAGAAGAAATTAATAAGTCACTGGGACAGTTGCCAAATGAGCATGAAGCAGGACTAAATTAAATTACCAGTTGTGTAATATTGCTGTAATTTCTAACCCAAATTTGCTCTTAGAATGCACTGTAGCAAATAGCACAGTTAGAGTAGTAGGTACTCGCATTGCCATTGCAATCATGCCTGATTTTGCCTGTCAGATTTTGGTGGGAACTTGCAGGTGTGCTTCTTGAATGCCCCATCAGTAGAACTGACTTGTTCAGAACAGAGGCTGGAGAAGCTGAAAGAAAGAAAACAAGGTGGTACCAAAAACTACATTCCAGATGGTCTAGGTGGAAATGATTCTTCCTTGTCTACAAAAAACAGAGATTGGATGTACCTGCTTGACCTCCAAGATAACCAAGGATTCAAGGAGGTTTGTATTGTTTAGGTTTGAGCCAGTCACTTTTAGCTTAGAGCCCCCCCTCACCCATTTTGGTCTTATCACAGCCTTCATTGTATTCAAATGTATGGCTGTGGTGATGGCACACCAAAGACCTCAGGGAGCAAAGTAATTCCCTACCTGGACAACTGACTTCTGGCTGTCCCTACCATGGAAAAACTGCTTGTAGCCAGGGAGTCTTTACTAAGCCTGTTTCAGTCTTTGGGCATCATGTTAGACTATGCAGTCACAGATGAAGCCATCATGATACCTAGTATTTATACAATGTTTTTTGCATACTCTTGTCGTATGAAGCGAGTCAATCCCCAAGAATGGATTCCCTCATTACAGTGGAAAGCCTGTTCACTCTTGCTTTCATATGCACATCCTGAAGTGGACCTTAAGAACTGTATGGAACCAGTCATTAAGCAAGGAAGTCTCCCTGTCATATTTATCACTGGGTCATTCTACCCCGCCATCTGACCTCTTGGTTTCTTCAATTACTTTGTTGGCCAGGGGAACTTCTTACCCCCCCCCCCCCAGGGATGTGTAGATCATTTCTTCTACCCATAGGTAAATTGATAGAAAAATGTATAGAAATAAGTGGTTTTATTTCATAGTTAGGGCTTTTCCAGAAGTCTGGATCTCTTCACTTCTCCAGTGTCCTCTGTATTGGAGAACTTGTCCCTCCTCTTTGACATGGACTTGAATTATAGTCTGTTAAAGTTCATATCTGTTCAATGTCTATCTTCTGTCAGGAATTATTGATTATTTTTGTCACTTCTTAAGGTTTGTAAAGCTTTTCTCAAAGGGGCATTCCATGTTAGGCTTCTGTTCAAGAATCATGTTCCACCTTGGGATTAGTTTTGGAGAAGTGAACTACTTTTTCCATTTAAGCTTACAAGTAGATCAGAAATAAAGTAACTGTCATTGAAAGACTATCTTTTTATTAGCCATTATGTCAACTAGATGTGCTTCTGAAATCCAAGCTTTGCGCACAGACCTATTTTACTTGGTGTCCCTAAAGCCAAATTTCATGTGAGCAAAGCCTATATTAACACCTGAGGTAGCCACTTAGTCTAATCTAAATAAAACTGTCAATCTGCCTGCATCCTTTCATGAATACTTTAATGGGGGGAATACTTCTTGCATATTTTAGAATTACAAAGGCAGATGTTCTTCATTCCACATTGCTGCAGTCCTAACTATTGGGTAGTCCGCTGTCCAGTCGGCCCGAATACCAGAGTATATGGCTGACGTCGGTCAGGGCGCATTAGACTGACGTCAGTACGTCAGGGTACTAATGCGCATGACCGACGTCATATCCTCAGTCTTTTTTGCCGCATGGTCCGATGCAGAAGCAGTTTTGCGAGTGCAGGTTGGCGTTCTGAAATTTTCTGAAGTCGGAGTTTCAGACCGAATCAGAGTTGGCTAAGTACCCCGTTGGGGAACATTTTGGTTTTTTCTTGCCTCAGTATTTAACCGGATGTCAGAAAAAGTGAATAACTGTATTTCTTGTGGGAAACAGATACCTCATAGGGATTACCATACCTTGTGTATACCTTGTTTAGGGCCTGAGCACGCCGTTGTTGGATGCCGCTCTTGTGCTAGGTTTAACAAACGCACTATTAAGAGAAGGTTAGACTGTGCCAGGTTAGTGTTTGGGAAGCGTTGCAATTATAAAATGCCGTTGGATACTCCGGCCTTCGCCAAAAGCGCAAGGACAAAACAGCGAAGCCTAGGGTTGATGAACCGGCAGTCCCGGACGTCGGTTCTTTTGAAGGCTCAGTGGAGCCAGAGGTTTTGCCAGGAGTTTCTTTGGAGTCTCAGGCAGAGACTTTACTGTTACAGGATGTGCCTTCTCAGGAGGTAGGCCAGGCTGAGGGGGCTTCTCAGGTAACTGTTCTTCCCTCTCTTCCCAAGGTAGTTAGAGCCTCTCCTTCTGTTTCCAAAACTTCTTTGAGAGGTAGGCCAAGTTTAGCTTCAGTGGGGGCTTCTCCTAGCACTTCAGGTTCTGTGCCTAAGAAACATATGCTTAAAATGGCAGAAGATTTGATTATTATGATTAGAGGTTCTATGCCCCCTCCTGATAAGAGGCCTAGGGTGGAACCTGAGTTTGATAGTTTTGAACAGTGTTCAGAGGCTTCTGAGTCTTCTGCGGAAGATTTGCAGGAGTATCCTCCTTATTCTGATTCTGATGTGGATGATTCCACTCCTACAGCTTCTCCTCCTGAGGATTTCTCATTTTCAGAGACTCTGCATTCCATGAGGGAGCACTTTAAATGGGAAGGCCAGGATTACTCTGATTCCAGGAAAAGGCTTAGGGAATTCTTGTTTTTACCCCAGCATAGGCCCTTAGCTATACCTCCTGTGTTGAATGTGGTGGACGATGTTTTTGCAGAGGCTTCCCTAAACCCTGATTCTTTGCCTCCTGCTCCTGTTAAACCTGATAGGTACTATAGGGTGCCTGAAGCTCATAAGTATCTTTTAAGAGTCCTAGGGCAGACCCGAAACTGTTTCTCAGGGACCTAAAGGTGTTAAGGCCTCTGTGGTTAAAAACCCTGTTCCCACTGATAAAGAGGCAAGGGCTTTGGATAGATGGGGAAAGAAAGTGTATACTTCTTCCACTTTAGCCATG
Source organism: Protopterus annectens (assembly GCF_019279795.1). Lineage (NCBI taxonomy): Eukaryota > Metazoa > Chordata > Ceratodontiformes > Protopteridae > Protopterus > Protopterus annectens. The sequence continues at coordinate 1,369,609,585 of NC_056741.1, forward strand.
AGGGCGTTGAATTGTCAGTTTCACATGCTAAAATATCAAAATTATCTCCTTTCACAACTGAAATCTAAGGTGGATGCTTTGGCGGAAGGTATTGAGTGTAAAGAGTTGCTGGATTTAGTTCATGTGTCTGAACAAGTGGGTAAGCATTCTTTGCAATGTGGTTTTGATGCTGTACAGGCCTCCTCGAGGGTGGCTGCCACTAGTTCTGTTCTTCGCAGGCATGCCTGGTTGAGGGATCAGAATTTAGCTGAGCATGTTAAGACAAGGATTTTGGATGCTCCTTTACAGTCTGATGTGTTGTTTGGTTCGCCTGTGGAAGCAGTTTTAAAGAAAATGGAGGACAAAGCTAAGTCTATGCAAACTGTTAAAGATTTTTGCAGGTGCAGCCACCGGGTTTAGTAGAAATTGGCCTACTAAGGGATGGACATATCCTGCTTATGATTCCCAGTCTAGGGGTAGGTCTAGGCGTGGTAGGGGCAGAGCTCAAGGTTCTTTTAGGCCTAGAACAGGAGTTCACCTGCTCAGACTTCTGGTGAGGGCAGGGGTCAGTCCTTTCGTAAACAGACCCAATGACCTGCCTTTTCAGCTGCCAGTAGATTCTCGTCTGGCAGCTCCTTTGGGAGGAAGACTGTCTCTTTTCAAAGAAAATTGGGATTTAATTACTCAAGACAGATGGGTGTTGGATATCATTCACCACGGTTACAGGTTTTATTTCCATACATTGCCCCTTTCAAAGGCATGCCAGACGTTCCTCCTCCACAAAGGAAAGAGGCTCACAAGCAAATTTCTCTGTTACTCCAAATAGGGGCCATTCAGCCAGTCCCTGTATCAGAAAGGGGCCTAGGATTTTATTCTCGCCTGTTCCTAGTACCAAAGAAGGGGAACACGTGGAGACCAATTTTGGATTTATCTATCCTCAACACTTATCTGGACATTCCCAAGTTCAAGATGTTGACGTTACAACAGCTTTTACCTCTGCTGGGCAAAGATCACTGGATGGTAACTTTAGATCTCAAGGAAGCTTACCTTCATGTGCCTATAAGACTAAGTTGCAGGAAGTATCTGCGTTTCGAGCTGGAAATTCTCATTATCAGTTCTCTGCATTGCCCTTTGGCTTATCTACTGCCCAGAGTATTCACAAAGGTTCTGGCTCCAGTGATAGCTTACTTCAGGCTAAAAGGAATTCAAATCTATCCTTACTTGGACGACTGCCTGATTCTGGCTCAAGAAAAGGAAGACCTTCTACAGCATCTGGAATATGTTATAGCAGTGCTAAGATGCCTAGGGTATTCTGTGAACGAAATAAAGTCCAGTCTAGTACCCTCTCAAGACATGTGCTTTCTGGGTGTGAGACTGAATACAGCAGCCCAGATGGCCTTTTAACCCCGGACAAACAAAAGAGTCTATCCCTTTACTTCCATCAACTATCTCATCAGTCCGTGCTGACTGCAAGGACAGTCCTTCAAGCATTAGGGTTCATGGCATCTTGTATTCTGGTGCTTCCCAATGCCAAACTGCATATGAGGAAGCTGCAATGGTATCTCAAAATGTATGGACACAGCACTGCCAGGATTTGGACACTGTCATTCAAATAATACCTTGCCTTCAAAAAGAATTTTTGTGGTGGGCTCAGGAATGTCACCTAAACAAGGGACTCTCTGTGACCCGGCCAGAGGCGAGTCAGATTTTAACGACAGATGCCTCGGACATTGCTTGGGGAGCTCATCTAAATGGAAAGTGGATACAAGACAGTGGCCTGCCAGACTACAGCATCTACATATCAACATGAAGGAGATGTTAGCGGTCCAGTTTGCATTAATGGCTTTCAAGGAGTTACTTCTTCCAGGGCAGGTGTTGATTCTAACAGACAACACAACTGTCATGTGGTACATCAACAAATAAGGGGGAACACATTCTTATCCTCTATGCAGGCAAGCAATGATTTTATGGGAGACTGCGCTCAGCTTGCAACTAACTCTTCAGGCAAGGTTTCTGCCGAGCACAGAACTCCTTAGCAGATGTGTTAAGCAGACAAATCATGGATCCCCACGAGTGGAAACTGGATCTTCATGTATTTCAGAAATTGACAGTGTCATGGGAACTCCAGACATAGATCTGTTCGCTTCTCCACTAAACCACCAGCTGCCAAAGTTTTGCACAAAGGGGTTTCATCACACAGCTTGGAAAGTGGATGCTCTTTCTTTCAGTTGGAAAAATCTTCATGTGTATGCCTTTCCACCTCTGCCTCTTCTTCCAAAGGTGCTCTTAAAGGTCAGACAAGACAAGCCAAGGATGATTTTAATAGCTCCAGATTGGCCTCGGCAACACTGGTACCCACTACTAAGGAGTCTGGTAAGGAAGCCTCCATGGCCTTTACCTTTGATTCCACATCTGTTATCTCAGAAGGACGGTCATCTGCTCAATGTCAAGCTTCACTCTCTTCATCTAACAGCCTGGCATATTCTGTGTTGAAACACAGCAGGTCTCAACTTCCTCAACAAGTTTTAAATGTGATTATGGAAGCTAGAAGACCTAGTACAAGGAAAGTGTACGCAGAAAAATGGAAGAGGTTTTTATTTTGGAGTACAGCAAAGAATTTGGAGATTTCTGAGCCTAATTTGAGTGTGGCTCTTCAATATCTTACTGAGTTATTGGACAAAGGTTTGTCCTTCTCTTCCATTAAGATTCATGCTGCAGCAATTTCAGCTCACTATGATTGTGACCCACCATTGTTTTCGCATCCTTTGTTCAAGCAGTTTCTTAGAGGGGCAAAGAATATAAGACCCCACGAGAGCTCCTACTCCTGCTTGGGATCTCAATTTTGTGTTGGAAAAACTTACTCTACAACCTTTTGAGCCTGCGGCTACTGCTGAACTGAAATACTTGTCATGGAAGACTGCTTTTCTGTTGGCTATTACTTCTGCAAGAAGGGTGTCTGAGTTGCAGGCCCTTATGGCAGTAGAGCCCTTTTGATTTTCCATAAGGATAGGGTATCATTACGTACTAATCCTTCCTTTATGCCTAAGGTGGTTTCTAGTGTGGCTTTAAACCAAACTATTCATTTGCCTACTTTTATGCAGACCCCCAAAATAAAGGGGAAAAGATTTTGCACACTTTAGATGTACACAGGCAATTGCGTTATTATTTAAGCAGGACTAAGGATTTTAGGCAGTCTCAGCAGTTGTTTGTTTCTTTTTGCTTTGAGTTCAGGGCAAGCCTGTGTCAAAACAAACTATTTCTAGGTGGATTGGGTTTTGCATTGCATTTTGTTATTCCCATCATGGCAAGGAGATTCCAGCTGGGATTAGGCCTCATTCCACTAGGGCTACTGCCACTTCAACAGCATTTCTAAGGGGTGGCAACTAAGGATATTTTGGAGGCAGCTACTTGGAGTTCAGTGCATACTTTCTCTAAGCATTATCACCTTCCTCTCTACTCTAAGTCTAGGGCTGGTTTTGCCACAGCTATTTTGCAAGGCATGTTGTCAGCTCCTGCTTCTTTATGATTTGCCAGCCTCCCTTACCTCTGCTTTGGGATTCTACCCAATAGTTAGGACTGCAGCAATGTGGAATGAAGAACATAGTACAGTTTTGTACCTACCATAAATGTAGATGTTCGAGGATCCACATTGCTGCAGTCCAATTACCCTCCCTCCTTCCCCTCTGTGTTTCGGGTGGTTGTGTAGGTGAGGTTATATGCTGATATTTTTGTATATATTTTTGTATATATTGTACATGTTTTGGTGCAGGTATATTGGGCCTTGTCTTTTAGGGTCTTCTGACATCTGGGGCAAGAAAAGACTGAGGATATGACGTCGGTCATGCGCATTAGTACCCTGACGTACTGACGTCAGTCTAATGCGCCCTGACCGACGTCAGCCATATACTCTGGTATTCGGGCCGACTGGACAGCGGACTACCCAATAGTTAGGACTGCAGCAATGTGGATCCTCGAACATCTACATTTATGGTAGGTACAAAACTGTACTTTATGATTGTTTGTACAAAAACAAAGAGAAAGGAAGGACCTTTCAGTTGTTTCTTTCTTATGTCTCTCAAAAACTGGGGTCTAAAATCTCCAGTGTAAATTTTCTAGCTAAATGTCTCAGTGTATAAAACTATTGTTATGATAAATATGACAAACCTTCATTTGACAATCCTAGAGCTCATTCTACCACAATGTTAGCCTCTTCCTAGGCCTTTTTCAAGATTGCTTCTTTTGATGAAGTTTGTTTGGCTGTGACATTGGTTTCTTTGCATAATTTCACAATAGACTATAAACTGCATGTGATCACCAAGTCTAGATCTTTTTTAGGTGATTTCAGTCACCAGTGGGATCCTTTCAGGATGCCACCCAAGTGGACAAGCAAGGGACACTGTTCTGTAGACTGAGAGGATGGACAGATTACTGCAGAAGCTACCTTAAAAGGTAAGACACCTTTGATCACTATAAGTAAAAAACTAAGAGCTCTCATAAAATCATCCAAAGCAAATTTTGAGAGAAAAATAGCTAAAGACTCAAAAGACAATCATAAGGCCTTCTTTAGCTATGTTAGAAACCTGGGAGGAAACTCCCAGATATGCTCAGAACTAGTTCAAAATGATGTGAAGATTACTGATCCTACAGACATTGCCAACATATTGGCTGACAGGTTCAGTGCAAACTTCTCCCTCCCCCCAAAAGGAGAGATATCTATACCAAATGGTTGCAGCCCCCAAACATCTCAAACGCCCAAGTGAGAACTGCTCTCCAAAGCAAAAACACAGCATCCATGGGACCTGATGGTGTCCCAGGCTGTGTGCTCCACGAACTCAACGAGGAATTAAACCCACAGCTAGGACAGCTGTTTAATCATAGTCTCACCTCTGGATGCACCAGGAGTGGCGACTGCGACTGTGGTCCCACTTCACAAAGGCGGTGCCTCCACAGACCCTGGAAATTACCGCCCATTAGCTTGACAAGCCTTATCTGCAAAGCCATGGAGAGGATCATAATGGACCTCATAAATAAAGACATAGGGAATTTGCAGACTTTGGATCCAACCCAGTTTGGCTTTGTCAAAGGCAGATCATGCCTTTTAAACTTGGTTGACTTTTTCAAACAGTCACCAAAGCCATTGATGAGGGAAAGGCAGTCCATACAGCCTACCTCGATCTGGCGAAGGCCTTCGATACAATACCCCACTCGGGTATCATTGAAAAACTCGTCAGCTTAAATGTTAACCCATACATCACAAGATGGGTTGCAAACTGGCTGAGTGACAGAACCCACAGGGTCAGAGTTGCTGGCGCCATGTCAGACTCAAAGCCTGTCACAAGTGGTGTCCCACAGGGCTCAGTCCTGGGCCCACTGTTGTTTGGCATCTACTTTTCCGAAGTACAAGCAAACACAGGAGGGTTATGGCTGACAAAGTTTGCAGATGACTGCAAACTGGGCGCCGTAGTCGAAAACACATCTGACACAGATATCCTTCAGAAGGGTCTCACAGAAACAGATGACTGGTGCCAGAGCCATGGCCTGAAGTTAAATGCCAAAAAATTCATAGTCATACCCTTCGGGAAAAACAAGGTTACCCCTAGCTACCATATAGGTGGTAATCCTCTGAGCACAGAAGAAGTTATCAGGGACCTGGGGACCCAGGTTGACAGTAGCCTGTCATTCGACACCCATGTAGCTAAAGTAGTTAGGAAGACCTTCTACATTGCCCACCTTATCATGAAGGGATTCACATCTAGATCAAGGGAGGTCATAGTCTCCCTATACTCATCACTCATCAGACCAATGATTGAGTACAATGCCCCATTCGAATGTATCTGACCCGACACTTGCAGCAGCTGGAGAGGCCACAAAGTTCCTCACCAAAAGGATAAAGGGTCTCAAAATCTGTCCTATGCTGCCCGACTGAAAGAACTCCAGCTCTATTCAGTCGCCACCGCTTGCTCAGAGGCGACCTTTGCCTGACATACAAGGCCATGTCAAACCCAGATTTGATGAATATGCTTCACCTCAAAAATCTAGATCCGTCAGAGCCACAAGGGCGGGAGACTTAAACCTCGACATGGCTATTAATAGGACGTGCTGGAGGGATAGATTCATCACCCAAAGACTCCCTATGCTGTGGAACAAAATCCCGGTATATGTGAGGCAGAGCACCTCGCTGGCCTTGTTCAAGAGAAATCTTGACCAATGGATGGGAGATCGCAGATATACTCCAGGGATTACCTCAGTGTCACTGCTAGACAGAGGCACAGCAAAATAATGGGTATAGTTCCCCATACTAAAGGGGTGGCGTAAGCCACAAAAATATGGGCTAGGCTTATAAATGCCCTCGGGCAGATAGCCTAGTATGAACCTATGAACCTATGAACCTACGTACTTACCATAATTATAAAGCTGGCTTTTAAGTTTCAGCATAGCTACCCACTATCTCACTGCCAAGAATTAAAGGCTTGGGGAGTGTTGTTTAGCTTTAAATGTATGAGAGTGATGCAGTTCAGTTGTTGCTTGCTAGAAGTGTAGAACCTAAAGAAAGTTCTCACAACATTGTGGGACTGGGGGAGAAGTTGGAAGTCTGTGAAAATCTAGGTGCCAAACTGTCTTGAGCCTGCAGCTAAATTCCTGAAGTTGAAGAGTCTGAACACAATATACCCCAGATCTATCTTTATGTTAAGTACCAAATTTATATTACTTTTCAATTTTGTTTCCCTGAGGAATTAGAGGATTTGGCACCACTGTCTTTGAGACAGGCAAAGATAATGAGTCAGTTTTTCCCCGCTGCCAGTTCAGAAGTTTCTGGCAGAGCATCTAGGAAGGGAGCCTAAATAGCCCTGGATTAAGCCTCTTTCCATGGAGCCATTCACTAAAGATGCTTAAGGCAGCTTGGAGGCATCCTGCCTTTGCCTTTTAGCACCCAGGAAGATGGATGGCTTCCATAAACCTGCATCTATGTAGACATAGCCCTTAAGATACATCCTTATGTTGACTTCTCTGTGATTTCTTCAATCCAGCATAGTTTCCAGTAATCATAACACTTTGCCATCCTTTAACTTGATGGCATTGGAAGCTTTGTATAGGTATTTCAAGCGAGTGTACTACTTTGCTACACTGGGACTTTGGTCCTCCTATACTGATTTCACCTATGAGAGTTCTACTCTTGTGTGGTAATTCAGACTCTGGGAAAGCCTGATGATCTTCATGAGTGTATATGGAGGCATTCACTGCAGCTTTGGTTTTATGGGTGCTTTGGCCAGGACAGGAGTGCCATGGGTTTTCCTTCTCAGAATGCAGTAGCTGCGTCATCTCTAAAAAGGAACTCAGTAACAACCTTATGGTTGCCCACTTCAGGGATGGATAGTGTTGTTTTGGCAGACCATTCAAAACATGTCTGATAAACTCATAGTGAAACAGGCCTTCACCAATACAAATAACTTGTATTAGTTTCTCTCCTGACACATCTTTTTCCAAGAGTAGTCAACCACAAAAGAGGAACAGGGCTCCATGCCACCCAAGGAAGGTGCTAAAGCATCATATAATATTGTCCCCTTTTGGCTAAGTCACCCAAAATAATCAGCCTACTGGCTGTGCCACAGCATTTGTGACTGTGGTTTGGGATTGCCAGTGGTCGGAGATTGGCATTTGGAATTCTTCCCATCTCTGAGAACCATCACAAGTACCAGTAGGTTTTAGACATGGTCATTATTGGTCACATCTTGAAATTTATCGATCCTCCCATAGAAAGGGCTCCCTTGGTGGACTACTCATGTAAGAGGAGCTCTTAGGAGAGACCCAGGCTGTACTGTTGAACAGGGTTGTATATGCTGTCCTGCATTTGGACATAGGTAGTGGTTTTACATCTGTCCTTGCTCCATCTCAGAGTAGTTGAATAGGTTCCATGCGGTTCTGGAACTCTGTGTCTTTATACAATGTTTTCATTATGTCATGTTCTGTATGTTCAGCTTGTAAGGACACAGACCCTTGATCCTACAGGGTGTCTATTGGGTGTTGTTGAATGTGATGATTGGCATATCAGTGTATGGGATACACACAGGAGTTTTCTACACTTCAGGCTGAGTGGACATTATTTTCACTGGATAGTTACACTGTGGTCTTCTGCTTCCACCTTCTTCACCAAGTAACTGCCCAATTGTGGCTGAAGCCTTGCATGAGACATATTTCATGTGTTCCCCAGCATAACTGACTGTTGGTGTCCCAGTTCAGGGGCCAAAACATTCCTACTCTAGGTGCTTCCTTGGTTGCAATCCATAAACTAGGAGAAGTTTTCTGTGACTGTTTTTTAGAAAATAGACTTTATAGGCACAGAGCTGGACAGTGATTATTCGCTGTACAATAGGCAGTTTAGAGGCATGTTTATCCTGCATTCAGGTTATGTTGAGAGGAAGGTGTGAGATTCAAGTTATTATATTTAACTGTCTTCAGAATATTTTTTTTCCTGAAGGATTAAAGACATCTTTAGATACAGAACAGTCTAATGAGGAAAGTAAGTAAAAAATAAGTTATGTCCTTGCCATAACGTTCCATGTGAGTTGTTCATCTCGCCTTTTTGTTCTTACACGTGGGTCGGAGCCGATCCCTCGGCTGAATCGGCCGCTTTTCAAGCTCAGACTCTCAGAGAAGCTCGAGACCCAGTGAATATCCCATGATGCCCTGCTCTGAGTCCCCAGATCTAGTATGCTGCAACCAAGACAGCCTACCGATAGAATATGACTATAAAGTCTACCTACTCAGGTAACTCCAAGAGTAGAAGGATAGAAGAAGAGCAGGAATGTATAAACAGACTGACAGCTGAACCAATCTACCAAGGCAACCATCTCACTCGACTGGAGGGGGAAGGTGGGCAGGAATGTAAGAACAAAAAGGCGAGATGAACAACTCACATGGAACGTTATGGTAAGGACATAACTTCTTTATGTGAAGTTGTTCTATCTCGCCGTTTTGTTCTTACACGTGGGTAGTGTCCCAAGCACCCTAATCCTGGCTGGCTCATGGGAGAACATTCCTGAGCACAGTGGAACCAAACGTAGCCCTGTCCCTGGAGGTCTTATCCACTTTGTAATGAGTAATAAACGTGTGCGGTTTTGACCACGTGGCAGCTGCACAGATGGTATCTAAAGGCAAGCGAGCTGCATGAGCTAATGATGTAGAAACAGCTCGTGTAGAGTGGGCTTTGATGTTGGTTTCTAATGGTTGATTAGTGGAAGTATAAATGAATCTGATGCAATCAGAGAGCCACTTGGATAGAGTGATTTTTGATACTGAGCAACCTTTCTTATTGTCTGCATAAGACACAAAGAGTTGGTCCGATTGTCTGAAATCCTTCGTTCTATCCAGATTGAACCTCAGTTGTCTATGTACATCAAGCTTGTGTAACATATATTCTAGTTTGTTGGTATGGTGTTTGAAGAAAGTTGGGAGCTCAGTGGATTGATTTAAGTTACTTTCCGAAGAGATCTTGGGAAGAAAGGTAGGATTAGTTCTGAGGGACACTCTATCAGGGTGAAAAATCAAATATGGCGTTTTGACGGACAAGGCTTGAAGTTCGGAGACCCTACGTGCAGATGTGATGGCTACCAGGAATAGTGTTTTCCAAGACAAAAACTTTACAGGACAAGATGAAGCAGGTTCAAAGGGAGCGAGCATCAGTTGGGATAAAACCAGATTCAAATTCCATGGGTAGACAGGATGCCTAATAGGTGGCTGGAGATGGTGGGTTCCTTTAAAGAATGCTTTACAAAGCCTATGCGACATGATGTTAGAGCCGTTGAAGTCCACATGAAAGTTTGAGATAGCAGCCAATTGAACTCTAATGGTGGCAGCAGCCGCACCATCATGGAACAATGACGACAAGAATTCTTAGATGGTATGGATAGGTGCTACATAAGGGTCAGTATCATGTTGAGAAGCCCAGTGAACAAAACGTTTCCATTTGCTGTTATATAGTTTCCTGGTAGATAGCTTATAAGATGAAACTATAATATGCTGGACCGCAGAAGACAACTCATGTGACCTGGCTAATGTGGGAATCGGGGCAGCCAAGCTTTCAGTTTCAGGGACGTGAGGGAGGGGTGGAGAACTCCCGACGAATGAGTCAGTAGATCCGGCACTGGGTCCAGGATTCATGGTTCTTCCACTTGATACTTCGCAGGAAGGGAAAACAAATCTGCCGAGGCCAAGACGGGGCTATTAAAATCACAGTCCTTCCCAGACTTTTGGCTTTCTGCATGAATTTGGGAATTAGAGGTACTGGCGGAAAGGCATATAGAAGACCCAGGGGCCAATCGTGTACGAGCGCATCCCTCGGTTCGTTCTCCAGTGGGGGATAAAGGGCAAAGTAGCTGCTGCGTTTGGCATTCATTGGAGACGCAAATAGGTCACAGCAAGGCTGGCCCCATCTGCGGAAAATGTTTTCCGCCACTTGTTGTTTGAGAGACCACTCGTGAGGCAACAGCATGGCTCTGCTTAGTTTGTCCGCTATCACGTTGGATGACCCCGGGATGTGCGTTGCTATCAGAAAGCATCTGGTGGATACCGCCCATTGCCAGATCCTTAGGGTCTCCCGGCATAAAGGGTACAATCTGGTTCCCCCTTGTTTGTTGATGTACCAGATGACCGACATGTTGTCCGTCTGGATAGCAGTTGTGCCTGGAGAAAGAGAGTCGTGAAAGTGTTGCAATGCTAGGGACACCGCTCTCAGCTCTAGGACATTTATATGCAAGTGCATTTTCATGATTGACCAAGTGCCTTGGACTGTCTTTCCCTGAAATAGCCCCCCCCCCACCCTATCAGGGAAGCATCCGTGGTCACTGTGGCTGTGGGTTGGGGAAGAACGAAGGGACGTCCGATTGTCACTTGGTCGCTGTTCAGCCACCAACTGAGATCTTTCTTGCAAAGATTGGTTAACCGGATCTTGTGTGACGTGGGTAGTTGTTGGTAAGACCATTGTGCGAAAAGTAACCACTGGAGAATTCGCATGTGCATGCGGCCTAATGGAACTACTATCAATGTGGCTGCCATTGTGCCTAAAAGCTGTAGTATCTGGGATGCTGGAGCTTTGTTGCGGGCTAGGAGACTGGATAACTGGTTTCTGAGAGTTATGATTCTTGACTGGGGCAACCTGATCCTTGCATCGATGGTGTCCAGTTCTGCTCCTATAAATGTAATATGCTGCGAGGGTGATAGCGCAGATTTTTTGAAATTTAGGGTTATGCCCAACTGAGAACAAAGGTCTATGTTGTGGTCTCTTGCTTGGATTAATTGATGCCTGGAGGTGGCGGTGAGGAGACAGTCGTCCAGATATGGAAACACCCGGAATCCCAACCGTCTCAGGTGAGCCGTGACCACTGCCATACATTTAGTGAACACCATGGGGGCTGTGGTGAGACCAAAGGGCAGGGCTCTGAACTGATAATGACTGGCCCCCAGCCGGAAACGCAGGTGATCTCTGGATGATCTGTCCATTTTGATGTGGTAGTAAGCATCCTTGAGATCTATAGAGCACATCCAATCACCCGTTGCTAGGAACGGGAGAATCGACTGCAGCGTGACCATCCAGAACTTTTCCTTCTTGATGAAGGTGTTGAGTTTGCTGAGGTCTAGTATGGGCCTCCAGTCCCCTGTTTTCTTTGGAACTAAAAAGAACCTTGAGTAAGTTCCAGATCCTCTTTGGTCCTCCGGGACTGGCTGGATGACTCTTTTGTCCAGCAGCTTTTGGATTTCTACGGCTGCTAGTTTTCTCAGACTGGGTGGTACGTCTGGGATCTTTGTACATATAGGTGGGGCTTTTAAAAAGGGAATGTAATAACCTCTGGCAATGGCACTTTTTACCCAGGAATCCGTTGTAATGTTTAGCCAGGTGTTTGGGTATAAAGCCAAGCGACCCCCGACTGCCTCCAGAGTAGGACAGCTGGGCTTCCTTTCAGGAATGCTGATAGGGCTTACCAGAGAACTGATCCCTGTCGCCCTGGTTTTGCGGACTGCCTCTGCCGTTTGGACGGTGTCTTCCATTTCTGCCCCCTCCTCTGCCTCTAGAGGGGGTATTAGTAGGTGTGTTCTGGAAAGCCCCTTGAGGTTTTTGGAACCACATTTTCCCACTTCGTTGCCCTTTGGGGTACGGTCTGGTTGGAGTGAAAAACGGACCCCTACAGCAGACAGAGTCTTCCCTTCCTGTTCACACCTAGTAAGTGTCTCCTTAACATTGGGTCTGAACAAGGTGGACCCGTTGAATGGGGTATTGACAAATGAAGATTTAAAGGCTTCCGCAAAGGAGCAACGCCACATCCAGGATTGCCTCGGAAGAGCTATTGCTGAGCCTGCAGCCCAACTCGATCCATCGGCAGCATACGAAATGAGACGCATGGATGAGTTTACTGTCGAATTAAGGGTGTTGAGCTGTGCAGTCACCTTTTCAGAGACTGCATCAGCTGTATTACCCTGAAGAGTATCTCCCAGCTCTTTTATGAGATCTCGTTGAAGGCGGGTAAAATGTGTCAGGTAGTTGAGCGACCTCATGGAAAATGCCGCAGAACTAAATATGCGTTTCCCATACCTGTCCATCGTCCTAGAATCTCTATTAGGAGGATGGACAGCAGAAGAGGTTTCCGACATCTCTTTCTTGGTGGCCGCCGCCACCACCATGGCATCAACTGGGACTCCTTTTGTAAGAAAGGCCTTGTCAGTGGAGGAAGTAATACATTTATTGGGCCTCCGAGGGACCGGTTCCACTGAGTCAGGAGACTCCCATGCCCTTTGAGCAACTAGCTCCATCAACTCATCGAAGGGCAGAGTAACCCAGGAGGTGGATGGCTGAGATCCGTAGGCCTTTAGGAGAACTGACTCGTCCTCAGAAGGGGCAAGGGACTGCCAATCACCCCTCTGCCCAACAATTTCCAATATGTCTGCGAATGAGACATCTTCTGACGGGGATCGTGGGGACCCTTCTGATTCCTCCAAGTCAGTATCCAATGTCAGAGATTCCTGAGAGGAATCCAAGTGCCTCCTCTTGTACAATCTCTTCCTAGGAACTTCATCGGTGGGGTCGTCCGGTGAAGTGCCTAGAGAGGAGGGGCCACCCAGTGGGGATACCTGAGGTCCTGGATCTCAACGCTTCATGGGGATCTGCGGGGAAGAGGTAGAACAAGGCCCCTTGGGGGAAGGGGAAGACAGATCTGAGGAGATAGTGGTCTTGGCAGCCATGACCTTTCTCATGGCATTGAAAGCACCAAAATCCCGGTCCGAGAAGTCAGTCGGCTCCGAAGAGACCAGCAGTTCTCCCTGGACCGAGACCCCCCACTCCAATCCAGAGGACGGGGCTGAGGCCACCTGCGCCGAAGCCCCAAGTGGAAGAGTCGGAACCGAGGTATCGGTTCGACTCTCCACCCCGGAGCCAGCGAGGGACTGTCGGCCTCGAGACTCCCCGGTCGGTTCCGAGGAGATCAAGGTCGATGGAGCCGAGGGAGGAGGATCGAACCTTGGCTCCAAGGGTTTTGCCAGTATCGGTTCCGTCTGCCCTGGCTCCGAATGCTCGATTGGCTTCGGAGGAGGAGGAGGAGAAGCCATGGGAGGGATTTCAGGCTTCGAAGCTGAATGGCTCGAAGCAGAAAGCATTTTGGCCAGGGCCGGGTTCTCTAAAAGCCTCTTGACCACTCGGTCCAGATTCACAGCAGAAAGCCTGGAAGAATGAGTCGAGGGATGGGTCAAAGGGGCCGAAGGTGGAATCGATTGGAGGATTGGACACTGAGGGGTCTCCAGTATCGGTTCCACAACTGGACCCCGAGGTAAGGACTCGATACACGGCTGCAAGGACTGTGGAGCTGATGCACGGACCATACTTGAGGAACTCGGAGCCAATGACTTGGGCTCCGAGGAACCTTTGGAAGACTTCGACCCCTTCGAAGCCATGGAAGAGGTGTCAGCCTTATCTAAAGAAGCCTGAAATTCAGGCTTCAGGAGTCCTCTATCCACCAATTTCCTATGTCTTTCCAGAAGGACCCTGGCGCTAAAGGAATGGCAGATAGAGCACACCTCTTGTAAGTGTACAGCGCCCAAACAATACACGCAGGTGGAGTGGTTATCTGTAACCGACATTTTCTGACCACACACACACACACACACACACACACACACACACACACACACACACACACATACACCTTTTAAACCCTGACTTTTGTTTTTCTGACATGTCTAAATCTATAATAACTAGTACAAAAAACAAGTATAATATGAGTAATTATATATCTAAACACTCTATAAGTCCAGTTAACTAGTAAAGGTATACTACTATAAGATATAAACGAAACTACCACTCTAATGTGTATAACACACACACACACACACCTGCTGACAGAGCCCTGTCACGCCCAAAGGAAAGGCCTAAGCCTGAGGAAAAAAAGGACTATTTAAAAGTTCTACCAATCTAAACTAACTATAATCCTAACACTATACTATTTAACACATATTTATATACACAAAAGATTTTTTTAAAGAGAAAGATAACTATAATAGAAAATTAAAGTCACTGGCCCGAGCTAACTCCGATGAGCTGTTGATCCGTTGCAGCAGCAAACTAGATCTGGGGACTCATAGCAGGGCATCACGGGATATTCACTGGGTCTCGAGCTTCTCTGAGAGCCTGAGCTTGAAAAGCGGCCGATTCGGAGCCGACCCACGTCTTAGAACAAAACGGCGAGATAGAACAACTTCACATTCAATTTTTGTTCTTATTAATTTGACTTCTTTGAGAAAATCAAAGATGCCCTGGACGAGGGAAAGACAGCGCATACTGATTATCTTGACCTAACTAAGGCATTTGACACAATTCCCCACTCAGGTATTATAGGGGAACTGTCCCAATTGGGAATTAACCCCTACATTTGCCCAGAATGATACCACAGTTGTTCTTTTTCTTTCGGCTTTTCCCAGTTAGGGGTCGCCGCAGCGGAACTCCGGTCCGGTAATGATAGGCAGTAGGTTTTTACAGTGCCGAGGTGCCAGCCCGACACCCAACCTTCAACGAAGGCACGCCCATTCACGCATGTCTTTCAAACGCCACTTGACCGCAGGGAGGACATGCAAACTCCACACAGAAGGCGCTCCAGCCGAGAATTGAACGGGAGAACCTCTTGCTGTGAGGCAACAACGCTACTGCTACACCACCGCGGCTTAGAATGATACCACAGTATAAGGACAAAATGATTGACTTCAACAATTGGCTAAGCTTCTGGTGTCATACAAAGGGGATCCAGTGTCTGTCTGCCTGGGAAGACATGATCGACAAACCACGATGCTTTGTCAGAGATGGTCTGCACCTGTCACCCCTGGGATTCAGGTTACTGGCTAAAGCTCTTGCCACCCCTATAGTGTCTTTTTTAGGCAAGGTTCAAAGGACAAAACCACCACCGTAACAGATATAAGCATGCAAAATCTGAAGGTAATGCTACTCAATGCTAGAAGTCTAAAACTCAAAATGCACTCTCTCCAAGCACTCCTAAAAATGGAGAACATCGATATCTGTGCAGTAACTGAGACCTGGTTCAAGGCTCTAGAGAGCACCCCTGCAATACCAGACTACAACTCTTACCACACTTTTCGGCCACAAAACCAAGACCGAAACACTAAAGGTGGAGGAGTGTCCATATTCACCAAGGATATTCACACCTCCAGGCTAGTCTCCTAACACAATGCATCTGAAATTCTCCAGGTGCAACTAACACTAGCTTGCTGCAGATCCCCCATCATGCCCCAAGATTCCCACTACACCTTTCTAAACATACTGGAAAATATTAAGATACAGCCAAACACCGTAATACTGGGTGATTTCAACTACCCTGCCATTAACTGGGAAAACTACTCGAGTACCAACACCTTTTCCCAACAGTTCTTGGAATTCATAAATTCCAACGCCCTGGATCAACTAATCCATTGTCCCATCAGGGGCTCCAATATCCTAGACCTGGTCATTACCAACATGGGAGATAGATGCTCCACACCAGTGGTCACCCCTTCATTGGTCAGGTCTGACCATAAGCAAATCACCCTTGACATCCACATCCCACCCCCACCCCCAGTAAGGAAACCTCCATAAAAAACTTCTCCAAAGCCAACTTCATGCCACTGAAGTCAGAAGTGACAAACTTCATGACACCCATGCAGACGGGATCTGAAAGTTCGACTGCTGAATCCTACACTAAGGCACTGTATGAGTACATCCACTTGTGCATGAATCGTGCCATCCCAAATAGAACCAAGATGCTCTCCTCCAAAAAAACGAAGCCAATCTGGTGGTCCCCTACTATAAACAAGCTATATAACAGAAGGAAGAAACTGTTGCAGAAAAGAGGAACATCCCAGTATGCAAAAAACTCCCTCACCAGCCTCAGTAAGAAGCTGAAATCCCTCATAAAATCCTCCAAAGCTAGTTACGAAAATAAAATTGCCAAAGATTCCAAAGACAACCACAAGGCATTCTATAGTTATGTCAAGAATCTTAATGGCAATGCTCAGATCTGCTCTGAGCTACAACAGAATGGCATTAAATGTACTGATCCCAAGGATATTGCCTGTCTCCTGGCAGATCGATTTTGTGCCAACTTCACCCCCCTCTCACCCCCTAAATGGCCCATCTCAATACCAAAAGATTGCCAAATTCCGGTAATCACAGCCACACAGGTAGAAACCGCACTCTGCAAAGCTAAGAATACAGCATCCATGGGACCAGATGACATTCCGGGCTGTGTACTACATGAACTGGTACCTCACCTAAGTGTCATGATTAATCATAGCCTCACCTCAGGCTTCATGCCCACTGAGTGGCACACAGCTACAGTTATCCCACTCCACAAGGGAGGATCCACCTTGGATCCCGGGAACTACCGTCTCATCATTCTGACGAGCCTGATCTGCAAGGGCATGGAACACATTATCATGGAACTTATAAAAAAAGACATTGGCAACCTTCAAACACTGGACCCCACCCAGTTTGGGTTTGTGAAGGGCTGATCTTGTCTCCTGAACCTGATTGACTTCTTCAAATCAGTCTCCAGAGCTGTGGACGAGGGTAAGGTGGTCCACACAGCCTATCTGGACCTCGCCAAGGCCTTCGACACCATCCCCCACTCTGGAATCATAGATAAACGTACTAAGCTGGGCATAAATCCCTATGTTACTCGATGGGTTGCCAACTGGTTTACTGACAGAACCCAGACTGCAAAAGTAGTCGACTCCAAATCCATCTCCAGACAAGTGACAAATGGAGTACCTCAGGGTTCAGTCCTGGGACCACTCTTGTTTGGCATCTACTTCTCTGAAGTACAGGCCAACACTAAGGGACTCTGGCTAACAAAGTTTGCAGATGACTGCAAACTTGGAGCCATTATTGAATCCCCAAATTATGTGGATATTCTACAAAAGGGCCTTGGTGCCAGAGCCATGGGCTCAAGCTTAATGCCAAGAAATGTATAGTTATCCCCTTTGGAAAAAAACATATACCTATGAATTACCACATAGGTGGCAGTACACTAAACAACGAAAGTGTGATGAGAGACTTAGGGACACAGGTGGACAGTGGTCTCACTTTATATAACCATATAGCCACAACAGTTAGGAAATCCTTTTGTGTGGCACACCTCATCACTAAGGGCTTTTCATCCAGAAAAAAGGAGGTCATTGTCCCACTGTACTCATCCCTCGTTAGATCCATTATAGAGTATAACGCCCCGTTTGGTATGTACCTCACAAGATATCTGCAATAGCTGGAAAGGCTGCAGAAATACCTCACTAAAAGAATCACAGGCCTAAAGCAGATGCCATATGCTGACCGTCTAAAAAAACTCCAGCTATACTCTGTGGCATATCGTCTACTCAGAGGCGATCTCTGCTTAACATACAAGGCCATGTCAAACCCTGAGCTGTTGGACATGCTGCACTTAAAGAAATCCCAATCCCTGAGAGCCACATGCTCCCAGGATCTACACCTTGTCATCACAATGAACAAAACATGCTGGAGGGATAGTGTCCTGACCCAGTGACTCCCCATACTCTGGAATAGGCTGCCCATACATGTCAAGCAGAGTGCCTCCTTGGCCGTCTTCAAAAGGAACCTTGATGACTGGATGGGAGATAGGAAATTCACCCCGGGGATCATGGCTAGACAGGGGTCCAGGGAAGTAAATATTGTGGGAAGAAATATCCAGGGAATTTTTATAGCTAGGCTTGTATAGACCCTAGGGCCGATAGCCTAGTACCAACCTATGAACATTATCAGATGGCTCACCGACTGGACATATATTGTTAAAGTGGGTGATTTCACCTCTAGCAAGACTGGTCATCAGTGATGTATCACAATGTTCTGTGCTGGACCCCTTACTGTTCAGAATTTATTTCTCAGATGTTCAAACAAATGTGGAGTGCCTGTGGCTGACCAAGTTCGCTGATGATTGCAAATTGGGCGCAATCATTGAGTCCCCCACTGATGTTACTGTGCTGCAGACAGGGTTAACACTGGCAAATGATTGGTGCCAAAGCTTCAGATTAAACCTAAATGCAAAAAATGCATTATTATTCCCTTTGAGAAAGCTGACATACCTGCTAATTACATTGTAAACAGCACCCTCCTAAGTGTAGGCCCAGTGGTATGTGATTTGGGTACTCAGGTTGATAACCTCAACTTTGACCACCACATATCCACAGCAGTAAGGAAATCCTTCTACGTGGTACATCGCATCTAGATCTAAGGATGTTATAATTCCATTATACTGTATCCTCATCAGACCAATAATTGAGTACAATGCTCCCTTTTGCATGTGCCTTACCAGACAAGTGCAGCAATTGGAGAAACCACAGAGGCTTCTCACCAAAAAATTGCAGGGTACACAAAACAAGTTTTACGCAGAAATACTGAAAGCCCTGTCACTGTATTCTGTCTCCTGCAGGTTGCTAAGTGGTGACTTGTGCCTTGCTTATAGGGCAGTCTCTGACCTGATGGAAATGCTATGCATTCATAAATCAAACTGCATGAGAGTCACTCACTCCAGAGATCTTAACCTAGCCTCTGACATGAATAGATCATAGGTTCGTACTAGGCTATCTGCCCAAGGGCATTTATAAGCCTAGCCAGAATGTGTTTGCTTTTGCCTCCCTTTTAGATTAGTTTCCTGTGCCTCTGTCCAGCAGGGCCACTGAAGTGATCCCAGGGCTAACTTTATGATTTCCCATCCACTCGTCAAGATTTCTCTTGAAGAGAGTCAGTGAGGGGCTTTGCCTAACATAGATTGGGATTCTATTCCAGAGCGTGGGAAGCCTTTGGGACAGGAATCTATCCCTCCAGCATGTCTTATTTATTGTTGTGCTGAGGTTTAACTCCCTAGAGCATGTGGCTCTAAGAGATTTTGTTTTCTTGAGGTGGAGCATGTCCATTAATTCCGGGTTAGACATGGCCTTGTACATCAGGCAGAGATCACCTCTGTGTAGGTGGTAAGCAACAGAGTAGAGCTGGGGTTTCTTTAGTCAAGCTGCATAGGGCATCTGTTTCAGGCCCACAGTCCTCTTGGTGAGGTACTTCTGTGGTCTTTCCAGCTGTTGCAGGTGTCAAGTAAGGTACATTCCAAATGGGGCATTGTACTCTATTATGGGCCTGATGAGCGATGAGTAGAGGGGCACAATAACCTCTCTTGATCTAGATATGAACCCTTTTGTGATTAGGTGGGCTACATAGAAGGATTTTCTAACCACTTTGGCAATGTGATTATCAAAGGAGAGGTTGCTATCTACTTGGGTCCCCAGATCCCTAATTACATCTTCCGTACTTAGTGGATTACCACCTATGTGGTAGTTCGTGGGCACTTTGTTTTTCCCAAAGGGGATGACTATGCACTTTTTGGCATTTAGCTTGAGGCCATGGTTCTGACACCAGGTATTCGTCTCCGTCTCTGTCATACTGGAGAGATAGAGATATCTCCCAGAGGCTGTCAGTTCATGTGAAACAGAGCCCCTCCCTGACCCACTTCAGATGCAACCTAGATCAGTGGATGGGTGACCGGAAATTCACTCTTGGGGTGGTGCCCTTGTCCCTTTTGGACAGAGGAAGTCATTATGAACTTCACTCACCTAACCACCGACAATTGGGCAACTTGGGATAAGTAAGGCTAGGCTTGTAAGGGCTCTGAGGCTGTTAGCCTAGTAACCTCCTGTGACTCTATACTAATTTCTCTTGTTTTGTACAGGTGGAAGTATAGATTAATGTTCTTAACTTACATTGCAGAGAAAATAACTTAATTTAAGCAAACTGGCTATAAAATGGAAAACATGAAAAACTGGTAGTTTTCTAGCATTTCAAAAGAGACCGAAAGAAGATTATGCTGGTAGGTATTTATACTCTTCCTAAAACTGCTGTTATGGAGCTTAAGAGAGTTTTGAGAGAAATAGTAAGCTTTCAGCAGGGAACATTATGTAAGGGTGGGGACTGGAATCTGATTTGCAACATTGAGAATGTATCTGGAGAAAGGGAAAATATAACAAAAGAGTGTAGCTTTCTGAAGAAGTTTGTGAAAATATTTGGTATTAAAGATGTAAAAAATTCAGTTGCAGAAATTCTGAATTTTACATATTATTCTGCAAGACACAATTAGTTGGCTAGACTGGAATAGAAATTATATGTCATGGGAGCTTATACATTTAATTGGAAACTTTGAGCCCCATACAATAAATATATCAGATCATGCACCAATAAAGACTAAGATAAAGATGCAAAGTAATGATGTAAAAATGAGACACCAGTGCATTCCTCTTATTTGTTAAAAGAATTTAATGGAATGGGTTGTAGATGTTATTTGAGAGATCAAAATTACTTTGGAAGAGTTAGCTGATGAGGGGAAGAAAGTGAGAATGGAGATTAAAGCATGGTTAGAAATAAGAGAAAGATATGTGAAAGAAAAACTATGAATTATTTAGAGGAGTTGACCAAGATTCCTATATATTTGAAGAAGAGGTATCTCACAGAACATGTAGAGGAGCCAACTGCTGAGTGCTAAAGGGAAAGTCATTGAGTATTTGGATAAGATGCATGAATTTAGAAAGGTTGCTACTAAGCAGCCATTTTTTGATAAGAGCTCTTGAGCACCAAGAACTTCTAGTGCAACAGTTTAAGCAAGTAATCCAAGTTGTTGCCAAACTTAGGGAGTTTTTGACAAGAAATAACCAGAATGCTACAGACGTATTCGATATATTTTAGAATATTATGGAAATTTGTGTAAAGCAGATGAATGAAGGAAGCAAGAAAAGACACAATGGAAAATTATACTGCAGACTGAATTATGTCAAGGTTAGAGGAAATGGGGTGAAACAGTTAATCTCTAAGCTAGGTAGAAATGAGATGAAAATGGTGATGTATAATCAATCAGCAAGAAAGTCTCCAGGGGTAGTTGCTATTCCTGTGGAAGGTTAGAAGTCTGGGAGGAAGAAAGTGATAAAACTCTAGAAGATTTTATTTAACAGTATTTTAAAAGGAATATGGTATAATAACATCTTGGAAGAAAGCTGTGATACCTGTATTACCCAAAGGGGATTAAAACCATTTTATGTCTGTACTTGCTAAGAGAATGGCAAAAGTGTTACAAAAGTTGATACATTTTGATCAGTGTTGTTTTGTGAAGGAGAAGGTAATGTTTGCCATCATTAGTAAATCAGTGATGACCCAGAGGCAGGCAGAATGTAAGCAAGTGACATTATTGTTGGTGAGTCTTGATGCTCAGAAAGCATTCAGTTGGGATTTTCTGAGTAGGGTAATTGTAGCATTTGTGTTCCCTGATAGAATAGGTTAATCAAGTGGATATATGAAGGGTCGATGGCAAGGCTTGAGGTGTGAGTGGGTTCCTGTCTGACAACTTGCATTTAAACAGGAGAACCAGAAAGGGATATCTTTCTTCTCCACTACTTACTTTCTATTTAGAAATATTGGGATTCAGAAATTCAAGGATGTAACTGGTATGTAATCAAAAATAATTAGTATTACTTGCAGCTGATATGTTATATTTTATAAATCCAGAAAGGAGCAGTTCGATGTTGTGGCACTTTTAGACAGCTTTGGGTATCTTCTGGGTATATAAAATAAATGAAGATAAACAGGAAAATTTGTAGTGGTAAACTATGTGCCTGTGCATGAATAGGTTCAGCAATATCCATACTCCTTGAGGATATGATCATATGAAGTTTTGAAGTGTGTGGATTAAAACAATTATTTTTGGCAGTTGAAGATTTGTGGGAAGAAAGTAAACAAAAAGTAATTAAAAAAGTTGAGAAACTGGAATATCTTGATTATGGATATAGATGGTAAGATACAAGAGGTAAAAATGATTAAGTCCCTTTAGTCTTACATATAGATCTGGCATTTTGGAAGAAGGCGAGCACAAGAGTTAAGTGGGATCATTTGATTCTTCCCATAGAATAAGGTGGCTTAGGGTTATCTTCTAATTTGAAGTAGTACTTTAGAGCTATGCAGTTAAGGCTCTTATACGTAAATAAAGCAGGATGTTATAAATTAAAGTGGAAATTGCTGATGACGAATCAGGGTAGGGAGGGTGGACAGACACAGAAAGAATATGATTTTGCATGCAAATCCCTAAGGAGCATAAGAACTATACAGAATATTATCTTTATAAGGCAGCAGAAAGTATGCTAAGAACTAAGCCAGTGCAGGAATCAAGAAAGGAAATTTTACCAGTATGGATGCCTGCAAGTAGTGGTATAGAAAATAGACAGGGGGTCCTTGGAATTTATTGGTGGAATTTAACAAAGGAGCCAAAAAACTGGGAGCAAATAACTCAGAAGGGAAAGATAACAGTATGGGATCAGGCTAACCAGAAATTCAGACTGCAGGTTAGAGACTGCCTTCCCTCTCAAGGACTGATAAGACTATAGCCAAAGAGAAACAGATAGGGGAGTGCTGAGTGAAGAACCCACTATGGTAGAGTTTTAGATCAGTCTAGAAAGAAGCTGCTGTTAAAAAGGGATAATTGTAGGCCAAGTAAAAGATTGCATAACTATAAGAATCAGTCAGATGAGATTAGAAAGGATTAGAAAACAGAGAACTGAAATGCAATTTCCAAACTAACAATTGAAAGAAATCTGAAAGGCTCCCATGTGTACAACAAAGTCTAGAAAGTTTAGGAATTTTGCATAGTAGTATTTGCACATGTACTGTTATATCCCAGATAAACTTCAGAGGATTTTTCCTCAGATATATTGTAAGTGCTGGAGGTATAATAGGGAAGAGAGAGATAATTGGAAACATTTTATAAAGCAATGTTTTGAGTTGGCAGATTTAAAAAATTTCCCACAGTATATTTTAATTGATGTACTGGGGTAACAAATTATTGTAACAAAGGAAATGATAATTTTAAGTTGGGATATTGAACCTGAATTGCTTAGACACATTAAGGCCTTACTAAGTTTAATGCAATTGGTTACCAAAAAAAGGAGTTAATAGAAAATGGAAGTCAAAAGCAATACTAGACGTAGTGGAAGTTCTGAATATTGTAAAGGAGATAAAAGAACTGGAGGTTATATTTAAGAAAAGAAAATTTATAAATTTCACAGAAATAAGTAGAATTTGTGGGAGCAATCCATGCCGAGTAATATTCAGGAAGAAGAGCAAAATTTAAGGGAAGGCAGGACCTGAGAAATTTATGTAATATTGGAGCGATTAAAAATTGTTAAAAAGAAATCTTATATGTGTAGTGCATGGCAATAACAATGGAAACTCTCATCATGGTTTGTTTTATGTTCTATTAATGTATGTAAACCTGTATTACATTTTAAAATGTGAAGATCCAATAAAAATCTTTAAAAGAGTAACAAAGTGTTGCTTAAGTGCATCATATAGGTACCACAGTATTCAGTACATAAGCGAAGGACATTTCCAGTTATGCTAAGCATAGCATAAAGAGTTGTACTGTAAATAAATTTTCAACTTTTTCTTGGTGCTTCCTTGTAAACTTAAATTGTCTCACTCTAAAATTTGCACAAGAAGAGAATTAACACATTTCAAATCAATTTCCTTTGATGCAAAGTTATGCCTGTGTAAAACACCTGGTTCACGGCTTAAGAGCTCTTTTAGTTTGTGGATGAGAACCTGTATTTAAGATGTGCATCTGGCCATTGTCTGCTTAATTCCAGTTGGTCATCTGGTAAATAGCTTCCTCAGGTCATTAAAGGTCCTCAGATGAGAGAAATCACTTTTCATGTTGTCCTAATGCTTCATAGAGGAATGTTCATTTGGACTTTTTAAAGAACATTTTTTAAGGATGACAGAAGCTGAATGAAATTTTGAGTCAATAATAATAGCTGTATGTTATTTTGCTGCATGAAGTACCTTGTGTATAAGTATGAAAGTGTACGTAAAGATCAACAAATGAACTCTCTAGATATTAACAGAGTATAGGTCCTAAAAGTAAACTTTAATTCAGATCTGGTCCAGGCTTATCAGAGTTATCCGATGCATTTTAAGTCCTCAATTCAAAAGGCTGATTTATCATTAATTATTAATAATGTTAGAAGTAATTTGTCTCAAAATTTGAGTGGTGTAGTGTAATAAACAAAGTGGCTTTGTAATTAGAAATGTCAGATTTGAAACTATTCTGGTGTGTTGGGGTAAGCTGAGCAGTCTTGTAGTCCCTGAGTAACAAGCAGAAAGTGTAGTCATTGCAGAAATTTGATAACTGGTTGTCAACACCTATTTGTTTCTTCTTTCTTTTGCTTTGTCCTGTTTTCATCTGATTTAGAGTGTTTGCTGTGGGGGGCTGTTTATATCTCTTCAAATTAGATGCCCTTCAAGGATGCATCTGCAGTCCTAACATATGGGTTGTCCTGCCTCAGGCAGCCCTTCGGTCGGCCGGATTCCAAAGTCTGGGTCTGGCCTCGGCTGATGTCGCACTTCACCCAACGTCATACCTCCTGGGGTATAAAGGCATCAGCCGACGCCATTTTCCTCAGTCTTTCTTGCCACAGCAAGCAGAAGCTGTTCGCAAGTGCCGGTCGGTCAGATCCAGAGATTTCTACTACCGAAGACTTCTAAAAAAGCTAAGTACCTCGTTGGGGACTCTTTCTTGCCTCAGCCGATGTCAGACAAAGTAAATAATTGTTTAACTTGTGGGAAACAAATACCTCATAAGGATTTCCACTCTTACTGCCTTCCTTGCTTAGGCCCAGACCACGACGTATCAGCTTGTTTAGCCTGCGCTTCCTTCAACCGACGGACACTCAGACGTCGGTCAGAGTTCGCAGAAGAGTTTTTTGGCTCCACTTTTGCATATAAAATGCCGTTGGAAACTCCGACTACTCATTTAGCTAAAAAACGCAAGGAAAAGGACCAACACTCGCGACCCGCGGTTTCGGCTGAAACCACGGTTAGGCCTACCGCGAGTGTCTCGGTTTCGGCTGAAACCGAGACCTCGGTTCTCCCTTCGGCCGAAAGCATGCCTCCGATAACCGAGGCCACACAGGCCATGGCTGAATCGGCTACAGAAATTACTGCTGCAGAAGCAGGCACCCAAGATTTGTCTGACACTATTCCGTTAGACATCTCTACTCCTGCACGTGGGGCTGCTAGACCCCCTGCTTCTATGTCTATCAAGGCTTTCTCCAGGGCTAAAGCAGACAAAATTTCCAAGGCCTTACCTACAAAAGCTCCCTCTCACAGGCCTACCTCAAGTTTCCAGATTCTCAGCCTTACTGAGGACCTAGATTCTCAACCTTACTGAGGACCTTATTACTTTGATCAGGGGATCCCAACCTCACCCAGACAGGGCCTCTCAACCCCCTCCTGATAAGAAGCCTAGGACTGAACCCCCTGAACCTCTCTCTTCGGACTATTCCTCGGATGGTTCAGATTTATCTGACCATCAGGAAGACCCATACTCACTTTATGAGGATTCTGATGCAGAAGACTCCATTCCTTCTGCTTCACCTCCAGAAGAATTTTCATTTGGGAAAACCCTTCACTCAATGAGGGAACACTTCCAATGGCAGGGCCAGGATTTTTCTGATTCTAGGAAAAGGCTAAGGACTTTTTTACACTTACCACAGCACAGGCCTTTAGCCATACCACCTGTACTATCAGTTGTTGATGATGCATATAATGATGCCAGTACTACCCCTGATTCTCTTCCTCCGGCCTCTGCCAAACCTGACAGATACTACAGGGTCCCGGACTCTCACTACCACTTGTATAAGGCTCATGTTGCAGACCCAGAAACCATTTCTCAGGGCCCTAAAGGTGTTGCAGCTGCCTCTGCCAAAAACCCTCTTCCCTCTGAAAGGGAATCTAGAGCATTAGAGATGGGGTAAAAAGGTTTATACATCTGCTACTCTTTCTGCCAGGGCTTTAAACTGTCAATTTCATATGATACAGTACCAGGAATTTTTGTTAGACCAGCTAAATAAAAAGCTGGCCTCTCCTGAACCTATAAACCGTAAGTCCCTTCAGGATTTGGTACATAACTCTCAGCAGGTCAGTAATCACTTTTTAAAATTTGGCTATGATGCACTGGAGGCTTCTTTTAGATCAGCTATGACTGGAGCAGTGATTCGAAGGCATGCCTGGTTAAAAGAACAATCCTTACCAGACCATGTTAAGTCTAAACTCCTAGACGCTCCTATGGAGAAACAAAGTTTGTTTGGCTCCCCTGCACAGGAGGTTCTAAAGAAAGTGGAAGAAAAAGCAAAATCTGTCCAAACAGTCAAGGATTTTTTGCAGGTCCAACCTCCGAGGTTTAGCAGAAATTGGCCCTCAAAGAATTGGTCCTTTCCAGACACCTCCAGAGCACAGAGAGGCAGAAATAGACGCCCAAGAGGCAGAAGTCAATCAAGGGGTGCCTACAGGGGTCATCAATGGCAACCTGCCAACCAGAGAAGTGCTGCCACAGCTGCGACTACAACCACTTCCACAGGACAGACACAATGACTTGGCTCTGATTCCGCCTACCAGGGAACAACTGGAAGCACCCTTGGGCGGAAAGCTAGCTTTATTTTCAGAAAACTGGCATTACATTACAGGATATCTGACATGGCTTAGTGGTAAATCACTTTGGCTATAGTGTGCAGGGTCCTGAGTTCGAGCCTTGCAAACTCTGTTTATTTAAAAAGCTCCGTGCATACATTTGCCAAGCATTATAATCTTCCTTTATACTCCAGATCCCGAGCAGGTTTTGCAACTGCTGTTTTGCAAGGGATCTTAACTACACCATCATTATCTTAGTGCCTCCTCCCCCAGTTTGGCTATGGTATTCTACCCATATGTTAGGACTGCAGATGCATCCTTGAAGGACATAGTACAGTATTGTACCTACCATAAATGTAGATGTCCAATAGGTATGCATCTGCAGTCAGGATTACCCACCCTCCTTCCCCTCTGTGGTATTCCTAGGGTATTTATTCCTCTTTTAGCTAGCTGGGGGAATCTATTATGGTGTATTTGTTTGTATATATATATATATATATGTATATGTATATATATATATATATATATATATATATATATATATATATATATATATATATATTGCTTTCTACTGTTTGGAATTTTCTACATTTATCCAAATTTAGCCTTCCTAGAGGGCACCTGGCATCTGGGGCAAGAAACACTGAGGAAAATGGCGTCGGCTGATGCCTTTATACCCCAGGAGCTATGACGTCGGGTGAAGTGCGACATCAGCCGAGGCCAGACCCAGACTTTGGAATCCGGCCGACTGAAGGGCTGCCTAAGGCAGGACAACCCATATGTTAGGACTGCAGATGCATACCTATCGGACATCTACATTTATGGTAGGTACAAAACTGTACTTTATTGCTAAATATAATCTTCTATTCTTTTTGTATCTGATTTTAAGTCTTGACTTGCTGGTTTTCTCAGCTTAGTGATCTTTTGAAGGAAAAGCGACGAGAGGTTGAAAAAGACCATGAAAGAAAGTTAGAGAGACTGGAAGCTGAGCATCGTGATACAGCTGAGCGTATCAGACTGGAGTATGAGGAGGAGGTATGTAATATTGCACGCACTTCTGCATCCTGTGATATTTACTTTTAGTATTTTAATGTTAGATGGAATGACTGCTCTTCCTTTAACTGAGTTGACTTGCATTGAAGAAATCTGAGTCCTTGCTTAGTTAATATTTGTTTGTTAATTGGTAAGTGAACTGGCCTGGATACATTTTTCAGCCTTGACTTGTGTAGAGGTAAACAAGTGTTAGCCAGAAAGTTGTATAACTTTATAAGTGTTTACCACAAATAAAATTAACTAACATAGGATGTTGTTGCACTATATGCTGTAGCAATATAGTTATAGTAATAGTGCATGTAGAATTACATATCAGGCATGACTGTTACTGTACTACAGACTCGTATAGTAGTTAAACTACAGTGAAGCAGGATGCTATGACTTTAACTATTTGATTACAGTAGGTGTATGAAGATTTCAAGATGTATATTTTTAGAAGTTTAGTGCATAATAAGTAAATCAAAGAGGGGTTCCATGTTCCAATTGTGATGACCAGAATTTTGAATTCCATGTGAATTCATAAAAAAATGAGGTTTCCTAATGAAACTGCAATTGTTTTGTAATTGACCTTTATAACTGCAGATGTTATAACTACTCAAACTCAAACTCAATTAAAATAAAAAAAAAAAAATCAGTGAAAAAGTATTTTTTGTCTCAAGAGATGAGCATCTGCACCCCCACATCCGTGTTACTTCTATGTGTTCTCAGGAAAAGTATAAAAACCCTGGATAATACAGTCTTTCCTGACATGGGGAGCACATTTTTTCAAAGCTCTCCGATTACATATTACAGTGCCAGGAGTTGTGTAATGCATACAAGCCTGGCACCCTAAACGTGAGCTTGAATTAAAATTTTAGTCCTCTGCTTACATGGGGGATCATATCCTTTCCTTCTGCATACTTTGGCTTAATGCAGTCATCTCCAAGGTCACTGCAGCTCCTGAAGCAACCTCATTTTAAAAAGAGTTCATTTTAATACTTTGCTTCCATCATAAAAGCATGCATCATAATCTCAGTGTGTGTGCTTCCACAGTTGATATTTGTGTATGTAGTATGATTCAGGATTAAGGCGGGGAAGCTAATCAGTATACAGTATAGGCTGGAAGTAAGTATAAAGTAAGTGAGTTTGTTCTGAAGTGTGTAGTATCTGTGAAATAGCATAGGCTACTAAATACATTTAGATTTTCAGTCAACAGATGGAATAAAGTATTTTTTAATGCTTTTAGAATAGGTCTTCCAAAGGGAAACAGTTCCAGAAATGTATGCCACATTTAGAAAATGCTTTTTCACTTTTTGGTGAAATTTACGTTTATTAAATTTTTAATGTGTAACAAAAATCAAAAAAGCAATGATAAAGTTAAGGAACTATTCCCCTAGTCAGCCAAAACATGCAATGAAAACTTAATTAGTTTACCAAGAGTAAAAGAAGAGTAAAATAACCAAACTGTACATTTTGTAGATTATTTAAAACATAAAGTATATAGTTCAAGTACAATAATTGAATATAATGTAACAATTCATGTCCAAGTTACTGTTGAGCCTTGTTAAATTGATGCAGACTTCTCGTGATGCTTTTCATTCCATGATCTTTTTTCTCTTGAACTTATGACACAGTTTTTATATTCATTGAAATGCTTAGTTATAAAAAGATCTTGTTGAAGAAATATTGTGCAGATTAGTCTGGTGAGCTGCATAGAATTTAACTAAAACAGATAGTGTCAAAAACAAAAAATACATTATCTTTAGTTGTGAGGTTTAGTCAAATATTTTAAGATATAATGGTGCCAGAAAAAATGTGTTATAATACTGAAGTTATGAAGTTTTCATTAGTACAAGACCATAGTATTTTTAGTGGGAGATAGTGTGTGTATGGCAAATGACTCCATGTCAGATATTGAATACTGAGCAGGTAGAGAGAAAACCTGTGGAAAAGGGAGCTTTTTAGTAGGATGTAAATAAGCATTAATGTAAATCAATCGTAACAGCTTTTTAAAGAGGGTGGAGAAACTGAGCATCTTTTCTCTAAATCTAATCATACTGTGTCATTCTTCATTAAAAAATATTAATCAAGCTAATAAGATGAGTGAACAGAACTGATTTTAAAGTTAAATCTGGTATCTTGTATGTAGAAAGCATTTAGTTTAGAAGATTATAGTTTTTTTTAAAAAAGAGCAAACCTTTCCCTATGAAATTACAGATGAGTAAATAATATTTTAAAGTTACCCAGATTATGTTAATTTTAGCTGTGCAGCCTTTCTGAAGGTGATAAACCTCACAAATATCATATGCCAATACAATACTCTTTGCAAACCGTCTACCAAAAAAGGAGTTCAAAAGAGGGAGCATGGATGTTGATATCAATAGAACCCTCTATTAAAATATCAGAGGTGTACATAATGCTTGGACAAAAAAAATGTGGAATGCATTAAGTTAATAAAGTAAGCTTTTTAAAATTTTGGGTAATTGTTGCAAAATAGTATATGTTTGATATTGTTTTAATAAAATTTTAGACATGAAAAGCACAGCCATAAAATTACACTCCATTGCTAATACATTCTTATCCATATTTTACACCAAGGTGGAGAATAGCCATCACTAATAGTGTTAGGATAGAGAAAATGGGAATGAGGATCCCAAATTGAGAAATACCAGTAAAAATTTGGAAATTTTAGGCCACCAGAATATGTTGAAGTAGCTAGGTTTGCTGTGAAATATCCTAACTGATTTAATCAGACGAAGTGTAAAATTTCCTTATGTACTAACATTCTTTTTTGTAATCAGTGGCATAAAGTGCAAATAAAAATAAAAGCAAGGGAGAAATGTTCATTTTAGTCACAGCATTAGAAAGTGGAAAAATATATCCTCCTTTGTATATGTTGCTGAATTAATGACTGTTTTAAAAATGTTGAGATAATGTCATTCTTAAGTATTTCAGTAATGTTTGTAGTTTAATCACAAATGCATCCAATTAAATGATATGCTACCAGTTATCAAACAGAGAAAATAGAATTGTCTTGTTAGAAGAATAATTCATTAATTCAAATTAACATTTGTTAATGGTATATAACATTTTGGAACATCATTCTTGTGTTTTTAAAGAAGAAAATGTCATCAGCAAAAGCTCTAATTAGAAAAGTAATGCCATTAAAGAAATGATAATAAGTAAAAAAAGCTAAAATCAGATGAAGTAAGTGTTCAAAATATATATTAAATGAATAGGAGGAAAAGTATTAACCTTAACTAGAACAAATATTTCATTGGAATTAGCTCAGAAAAACGTCATATAAAGAGATTCAAGCAGGGAGATTAAATTATTGAGTTAACAAATGATTTTAAAAAATAGCTTCTGTTACCAGCTGAATATAAATCTAAAATTTTCATGATCAAGCACCTTAACAGTATCTGTAGTTAACACAAAAACTGGACTTCTGATGAATGACCTTACTTAAGAAGGGCGAGAGTTTAAGGAGCAAGTCCGATCCGAGTTTCTTCTGTGTTTTAACAGATGGATAAGGAAATGCTAGAGACATGAAAACCTGTTTTAATCTGTTTGTTAAACTGGAAGTAAAAAATCATTTAAATATAGATTAATCAGTGTAAACAATGATATTTGTCTGGCTTTGGGGATCTGTAATTAGCTTATGTAGAAAAATAATTCTAGGCTGGTTGAGATATACATATGAAGCACCCCTTGGGATTAAGGTAAATATGTTAAACAACAGTTTGATAGCTTATAAGTAAATATTTTTAAGTCAGAAGTGAAACCATCAGATCTGAGTGCCTTTTGTGGTTTCAGCGACTTACTGCTATTCTGCTGTAGTCATAATGGCACTTTTTATCATGCAGAACGTACAGCTAATGTAGGCAGTAGGTTTAAAGAGTCTAAGTAGGTCTGAATGACAGATTTATGTGGAGTAGTGGTGGAAATGCAAACTGCAGTCCGCGGTGGTGCATCAGTAGCATTGTTGCCTCACAGCAAGAGCTTCTTCCGTTCGATTCTTGGCTGGAGTGTGGGGAGTGCCTTCTGTGTGGAGTCTGCATGTCCTCCTTGCGGTTGGGTGAGCGTTCTAAAGATATGCATAAATGGGCATGCCTTCGTTGAAGGTTGAACATCGAGCTGGCACCTCGGCGTTCATGAAAATCTACTGCCAATCATTAGCGGACCGGAGTTCTGCTGTGGCGACTCCTAACCGGGAAAAGCCGAATAGACAAATAGCAAGTGGAAGAAATGCAAACTGGTTTGTAAAAGACTTATGCTCTGATGACAAGGTCATAAGAAGGCTGAAACATCCATGTCCACAGCTAGTGGTGTTTAGCTTTGTTGGTCTGAATCCACACATAAAGACTTAAAAAGGAAAAGGCAAAAAGTCATGGACCTTAAGAAGCCACATAGCTGAAGCACTTGATGTCATTAAGGGTATCATTTGCATGTATCCCTTGGGCCTGTATTGCAGGAGATTTAAGGTATCACATAGTGAAAACTCTAGCATGGCTAAGTTTTTCTTGTGTTTTTTACTAATTGGTTAGTCTATATGATCTTTCTACTTTCTGGTTTTGATTGGCAGCATTATTATTTACTACTTTTGTCAGCAATGCTGAAAGCTTGAATCATATGAGGTTGTTTCTTTATCTGAATTACTGATTGCTAAGGGTTTATATGGCATTGGGCCCTTTCAGAAAAAAAAAAGGCTGTTAATCTGGCCTCACCTCAGTCCAGATATGAAGTCAGTACTGCATGCAATTCTGATTTTAATTCCTTCAGTTTTTCTGGAGGTCTGGATCAACATTTTTCACAGTCTCAAACTAAATTACTTTTATTTTATTTAAAAGCTCAATCTATTTTACATTCTGGACTTTGTAAGAATGATGCTTATGATACAAATTAACCCTGTAGGTCAGCTTTTAATGATGCCCACTGAATGTCAAGGTTCTGATAGGAAGTGCTTTTTCATATGTTTTCATTGAAGCATTAGGTGTTTAAGTCTGGTAGTTCTGTATAGTGCTAAAAACTGACTTACAGCATGAATCTTCCTCCTTATCCTAATCTGGATGCTTTGCTGCCTTTGTTTTTATTATTAGATGCTTTGCTTGATGTTTATATTTAACGGTCTAGTTTAAGTACATCAGTGATGTGAAGTAGCAAATACACTTGTTGAATTTTGATCCCAGTTTTCATAAGTTTAGGGCAGACCATTCAGTGAACCAAACCCGGGTGGGCTGCTTGTATTGTGAGAAAATTCAACAAAGAATTATTACTGAAAAAGAGGTAAGGTAGGGAAGCTCTAGTTTCTAACAGGAAAAGTTAATCAATTATGCTGAGTTTTTAGGGATTAGTGGTAGAGTGGATATCACTTTTGCCTGGAGAGAGAAACAAAAAATTATGTGTACTAGGACAGGGAGGAGTTGGAGGTGGTGTCTTGATTTTCACTTGTGTGGGAGTCAGGGCGAGTGCCTGTGACCACTTTTTGAGTGGATGGCTGCTGTTTGTAGAGGACCTCTAGGGCTTGGTTGCTAACTGCTTGATTATTTGATGTTATGTGATCCTATCTACTTCCTACATTTCGACTGATGGGTTGGGCAGTCCTCGTCTCAAACCGGCTATTCTTTTATTCAAAGAGCGAGAAGTCTCTTATTTGCCTGTCAGGATGCACGTTACCAGTCCCCAGATCTACGTTTGCAGCTAGCAAGCAAAGGCGTGGTCTCGAGCTGGCTGAGCTAAGCTGTGCTTTTCACTTACTTTCCTGTCAGGGGTTTGCTAATTCTTCCGGCAAAGCTGTTTTAACAGCTATCTTGTGTTTTTGTGTTTGGTGAGCATTTTCTGTAAGGATTTTTGTCGCCTTAGTAGTCTGCGTTTTCTGACCAGAGGTCCCCTTTCAGTTTAAGGGCCTTCCCTGTCGATCCGTTGTTATTTAGTCCCTTTTATTTGAGGGTTTTTATTTAGGGGTTATTCTTGTCTATTTGTCTATTTGTCTTGTTTTAAAAAAAAAAAAAAAAAAAGAAGAAAATTTTCTGTCATTGTTAGTGTGTTTGGTTTTGGCTAGTTACACTAATTTAGTTTGGTTACCGATATGTCACAGGCTCCTAGGCCTTCGGGATTTAAAAAGTGCACTAAGCAGTTTCAAAGATATCTATCTGAATGACCCACTCTCTCTGTGTGTTTGTTTGGTAGCGTAAACATTTGCAGAATCCCCAATTGTGTGCCATAGCGTTTTCCTCGAGGTCCTCAGGAGGAAAATAAACTTATTTGTTAACATCATAGAAGCTGCATACTTTCATTTGCCATGTATATTTTAAGCTACTTTACACTTCATTACTGTAGCAGCAACGTGTGTGTGTGTGTGTGTGTGTGTGTGTGTGTGTGTGTGTGTGTGTGTGTGTGTGTATATGTATGTATATGTTTCTGTCTGTCTGCCTGTCTTTGGATCAGAATTAATCATTATACTCTCTAAACCTAGTGCAACCTTGATTTAAGAGATCTATGAATTTCAACTACAATAAGTAAAAGCAGCAACAGCCTTCTTTCCTTTTTCCAGTTGGGATCATCATTTGCTTGATTTCAATTTATTTCTCTTCCCTTAGGTTTAGCTAATTTGTTCATTTGAGTCTGACTTCTTAAGTTTAAAGCACAATGTAATGTACTTCTTTTCTCACTCTAGCTTAACTTGATGTTTTGGATTTGCAAGTATGAGTCCAGGCCTGCATCTCCAGCCTGCAAATGTGGAGGCAGGGATGTGCCAGTGTTGTTTGTGCTTTGGGTTTTTTTAGTAGCCAGGATTCTTGAGTAGTAGGTGGTGATATTGTTTTGCAACTGGCTGCTGGCTAGCTTTCTTTTGTGGGGGAAGATGTGTGATGGTTCTTACCCAGGAAATGCCGTGGAGATCCTCACAGGTACACTTACAGTTCTGACATACGTTTAGAAAGAGCCCTGCATATGAATGTATTATGCCATTTTGACTCAGAACCCTCTCCTGTAAGTGGGGAAAAATGAGGCAGCTTGGTCTATAGTCAGGTCAAAGCAGATTCCGAGTTCATGTTGGGAAGGTAAAACATTTGTTAAAAAGGTAGTATTTTTTTAAATTAACATACAGCATTCCTAAGAGTAGATGATAATCTTCTTAGTACTTCCTCATACTGAGCCTTGATTTATTGAAATGAATCTGTAGCAGATTAGAAGAAGCACAGGTTATTAACTTGTGAAATAGTTGTGAGGCTGGCTGAAGTGGTCCATGCTGTCACCCAAGGCTTTTTTTAATGCTGAGTGAATCTTCTTATGGTTTCAAGTCAAGTAGTGGCTATTGGGTATGTCGTTGGGTTGTAATAGTTGTACTTTAATTTAAAATATTACTCTTTAAATTTTAATGCATGCAAGCACATTTTTGTATGCAAAAGCTGCCTTGTGCAGTTTGATCTTTATGCAGGAACATCCTGTATATAGGGCTTTTCTTGGAGGCATGCAGCTCATTGAACTTGGTTGGGAATTAGGTGTCCAGGTTTGCATTTATACTAGAAAAGCCAACACCATACAAAGTGGGGCAGCCTTTGTGTCTCATCTTCTCTGCATATGTGTTGTGCTGAGTTTGTCACAGTTACAATCCTTGCAGTTACACATCCTTGGAATGCTTGTGACTCCGAACTAAAGCAAGTCTTCCTTTCCAGGAGCATGATGCTGGTGATACTTGAAGAGGCATTCTTCATTATAGTTGTGCATGTATATCTCTCTAATTCTTCACAACACAAGTTGTTCAGAATCTGATAGCAATCTTCTGAATGATAACATTCTTTGTATGCATTTTTGTTATACTTATACATGGAAGCTGTTTCCTGTACTATTTATACCTATATTTCTCAAAGTGTTAAGTGGTGTTCAATGTGTATGACTCTGTTGATACTGATTGTCTGACAACCCATGCAGTTAGAGTAGCAGGTGCCACTTCTGAAAGCAAAAGAGTTACCAGTGGTGTACTGCAGGGCTGAATTTTGGGTCCTCTCCTGTTTGACATATATTTCTCAGTGCTTCAGGCCAGCACTTCTGGCCTTTGGTTAACTAGGTTTGCAGATGACTGTAAATTAGGTGCTATTATTTGATCTTCATCTGACTCTTAACTGCTCCAACATGGCTTAGACCATGTTAACAGTTGGTGCAAGGACAGTGGTCTCAATTTAATGTAAAAAATATGTAGCATAGTTCACTTTGGTAAACAAAATACTGTCTGATCTTATCCATTTTATTATCTGGGTCATGGATCCGATGCCGGAACCCATCTGGCACTTTAGAGAGTAGATTCAAGGCTCAAGTCCCTCCCATCTCCCATAATCCCTTTCCACCTTCAGACTCCCAGAACTTGTTTGTTGCATTTTGCTACAGACGTGATTTCTGGCTCGCAGCGCTGTTAAGGGTTGTTTCCTTGGACTTCGTTCAGTTAAGTTCTATATTTCCTTATATATTGGGTAGCTTAGCTCTTTTTACACCTTCCCTCCCTATTTTAGCTCTCGGGTAGCATTAGGCTTCAGTCCTTCCTCTTCCCCCTTTTCCCTTTTGGCACTTGCCACCTTTTTTCTGGTTATCACCCTGTACTTTCTGCAGTTCCTTCCCCTTTAGTTAGTTTTTTTTTTTTGGTGGGGGGCTTTTGCGGTTTTGCTGTGTTCATTTTTAGGTGGTGAATGTTTGTTCCTACTACTGGTGTAGCAGCTGTGTGGGTAGTTTTGGGGCTTTGCAGTTTGGGTTTGATTCCCCTCAATGTGTGTGTGTGTGTGTGTGTGTGTGTGTGTGTGTGTGTGTGTGTGTGTGTGTGTGTGTGTGTACGCGCGCGTCTGTGTGTGGGGGGCTGTACTTGCTGGTAGAAATGTCTGAGAGAGACAAGCCTACTGGATTTAAAAGATGTTGTTCTGTTTTTTTTACTGCCTGGGATCTGACCATCTCAAGGCCAAATGTTCAGTCTGTGCTGCATTCTATCCTTGGTTGTTGGTGGATCACAGCAACAAAGTGCTGCTCAAGGGCATGGCCCACTGGGTTCCCTTTTTTTTCGGGCTCCCCCTCTTCCAGTGGCCACAAGGACTCCAAGAGGAAAGCCTCCTCTGTCTCTCTAGGGGATTCTCCTCTTTCTTCTCAAAAACAGCCAAGACACGCTGATCCCAGTTCCTCAGATCCCAAGTCGTACTCTGCAGTTTTGGATCTGAAGACTCAGGATCCGTCTTCTGGCTCCAAGACCTTCTCGGATTAGAGACTGTCAGATACTACTTCTGTTTCCTTGTCTCCTTTAGTTTCCCGGATCCAAGGCAGGCTGATTTACAGGTTTCGGATCCAACACGTTTATTGGATCTGGAGTTAGTTATTCTAGGCTCCCCGCTTGGAACTTCTAGGGATCCAAAGTTTTCGGACTGCAAACAAAAGATTCATTCTCTGAATTGGGAATGCCATAGAGTGGCGATGGGATCCAAACTGGCTTCCCCTTCTAAGTCCACTCATTCTTCACCCTTTTCCTGGTCCTGCAGGAGCATCTTACCTTCTGACATGAACAGGATGATGAGGAGTTTCCTTAGGGCCCAGATAGAGATGGACCTTTCGGCATCCCTAGCCCATTAGGGCTTGGGGAGATCCCAAGCTCCAATATTGGCTTCTCTTCCGATTCCTGCAGTTTTGGAATCCCAGGTCCTGTTTTCCCTAGGGAAGCATCGAGGGATCTGGGAATGTTAGTTTTCCCAGTTCCTCCAGGATCCCTGACTTGCTCAGTTCCTGTAGCTTCGGACCAGAGTGGGTCTCAACTCTGAGAGGTCAGTGCCGTGTCCCTTGAGAGGGGTTCTTGTCCAGGCTTTTCAGATCAGCCCCTTCCTTTGAGGGCTTCAGCCTTCGATAGCTGGGAGCTGGTACTGTCAGAGGCAGGTTCTTCTCCACCTTCCCTTGCGGTTTCAGCTGCAAGGGACAGGGTTTCTTCGAGACCATCGGCTTTTCGGGTGATGGAATGGACATTCTCCAAGTCTGG
The DNA here is from genome assembly GCF_019279795.1 of Protopterus annectens. Taxonomy (NCBI): domain Eukaryota; kingdom Metazoa; phylum Chordata; order Ceratodontiformes; family Protopteridae; genus Protopterus; species Protopterus annectens. Next base: position 1,369,647,621 of record NC_056741.1, read on the forward strand.
AGCAGCATCCTCCCCCTTCTGGGAACTTTCCAGCCCAGTACTATCAGGTGTCCTGAGCCCATTCACCCTCTCCAGGGTCACCCCTCCCAAGGTAGCCTTCGGGCATCAAGAACTGCAGGGGTTCCCCTGTCTTCTGAGTCCTCTCCTGAGCCCCTTACAGAAGAGCCACATCAGAAGAAATTGTGCTAGAGGAAGTACTTTGACTCCCCTATGGAGTCCCTTACGGAGGACACAGATTTTGATGAAGGGGATGGGTCCCCCAGATCTCTGCCTGATGACATCTCTTTTGGGGACATTCTGGTGCTTTTGAGGCAGAAAAGCGGTTGGTCTCCTCAGCCCCCATCCTTCTAGGAATCTGTGTTCCTGAAGGCATTCGGGATGGGCCCATCTACTTCCTGGGTCTCTCCCCCTGCAGACGAGCTTATTGATCTTATCACACACAGGCAGTGGATGGAACCTGACACCATGGAACCAGTGCCTAAGAAAACAGATAAGTTTTTGAGACCCCCTACAGACAGAGCGCACTAGAGCAAAGGGGTGCCAGTCAGTGCTATCATTGTGGCTGCAGACACAAAGAAGGAGCTGGTGGAACAGAGCTTCAATGTCCATCCTCTGAACTGGGAATCTCAGGCAATTGACAGACATGGGAAGTGCATTTACACTTCAGCCACTTTTGGCCTGAGAGCCCACAACAAGTTGGCGCGTTTTACCTGCCTACAAAGATATCAGATCTCCGAGCTCACCAAGTGTCTTTCAGAGTTGATGCTGGCAGAGGACCTCAAGAAGTTATCTCCCAAGCTCACCACTTTTTCTTCTGTTACTAGTTTCCTCAATGTGGTTGATCTCCAATGCAGTGGAAGGTACCTCTCGAGCAGCCAGTGCAAGCATTGCTATCAGGCATCATACCTGGATGCGGTTGTGCAGGTTCACACAACCTTTCAAGGCTTCCTTTACTAATGCCCCATTCGATGATTCCTTGCTTTTTGGACCTTCTGTCAAACCTTATCTCGCAGTGAGCAGGAGGGCAAGACTCTGCCAGCAGTCGGGATCAAGTTTTCTACTCCCCAAAGGTTCTTTTCCAAAAACCGACGGGAAGTAAGAAGCTCTGGTTCCGTAAGTCACAGGTTTCCTTCCGAGATGCTCCAGAGGATTCCTCTTCCCAGAGCAGGGGAAGGGGATTCAAGTGGTAGATGCCACCCTTGGGGCTGAGGGGGTCTGCAAAATCAGGGCTACAGGAACCCTGTCTCTGAGAAGCTTTTTTTAGTGCCCCTGACGTATTGCCCAGCTCTCCTGCCTTGGAGACATTTGGGGTCGATTTTTGTTGCATCGAAGTGCCTGGGCATGTATAACAAGCAATCAGTGGGTGCTCAAGATTATATCCGGGGGTTATTACATTCCCTTTTCCCAACTTCCTCCAATTTCCAAGAAGGTCATCCCCGATATGCCACCTAGTGTTGGCACTTATAGAAAAAAGAGCCATCCAGGAGGTTCCAGCAAGACAAAGAGGATCCTGAACTTATTCTTGCTTCTTTTGGTGCCAAAAAAGACCAGGGACCTACGTCCAATTTTGGACCTCAGCAAACTGAACTTATCTGTCAAGAAGTCAAAGTTCTGAATGGTCACTGTTCAGTCCATCCTGCCACTCTTGCAGAAGGATGAATAGATGTGATCTATAGATCTCTAGAATGCCTAATATCATATCAAGATAGACAAGCGCTGCAGGAGGCATGTGTGCTTCCAGATCGGAGCTGATCATTTTCAGTTCAGAGCTCTACTATTTGGTCTTACTACAGTCCCCAGGGTGTTTACCAAATGCTTAGCAGTTGTAGCAGCTCACCTGAGGCATCAGATTTCCGGTCTTTATGTACCTGGACGATTGGTTCCTCACAGCTCCCACAAGGCATCGACTAATTTCTGTCACACAGTATCTTCTGCAGACCTTCAAAATGCTAGTGATTACTGTCAGCCTGATGAAGCTGAAGCTGTTGCGCATACAAAGCATAGACTTCATTGGGACACATCTCATCACAGTCTCAGAGGTTACAGCTTTGCCTCCCCACAGGGTGGACTTGATCAGGCAGCAGGTCAGGGCCATTGTGGTGGTTCCATTGCCATAGGCACACCTCATTCTGAAAACACTGGGGTCCATGTTGGCAGCTGTTCTCCTCGTTCCTCTAGCGAGATACCATATGCGGGTGCTCCAATGTACGCTAGTGGTGCAGTGGTGTATTCTGTCTCATCCAGTGTCCATGCCCATTCCATTGACTTCCATTTGCAGAAGGTACCTGCAGTGGTGGCTTCAGTTGGTGGATCTCCTTTGGGGCAGGCCATTTCCTCTTCCCCCACCCATGGCCATGGTGACCACTGATGCTTCCCTGTTGAAGTGGGGGGGGTCACTTTCAGGGTAGCACCATCCAAGGCATGTGATCCCCCTTAGAGACCAAATTGCACATAAAAGTTCTGGAGATGAGGGCAGTCCTGCTGTCATTGCAAGCTTTTCAGGATTGCCTTTCTCTGGGAACGGTGGCGATTCAGACAGATAACATGTTAGTGATCTGGTATATCAACAAGCAAGGAAGAATCACAATCATACCCATTGGATAGAGATGCTCTGAGAGTGTGCGAATGGGCAGTCTCTTCCAGCCACTTTCTCCTTGCAACGCACATACATGGGGACTCCAACATCTTGGCAGACAAGCTCAGCAGGTCTGTCTTGACCCTGCACAATTGGTCCCTCAATCCATCAGTGGCACTACAGATTTTTCCCTGTTGGGGCCAACCTTGCTGCAATCTTTTTGCATCCCTGATGAACAACAAATACAGCAGGTACTTTGCCAGCTTCTCGACTATCAAGCTGTAGTTGGCAGCCATTTCTAATTATCATTTCAATACTGGGCCCACCTTTTCCTCTAAGTTATGTAAGGCTTTCATGAAGGGCATCTTTCTTCTCGGGTCTCCAGTCAATGATCCCACTCCTCCTTAGGATTTCACATTGATGCTGCAGTCGCTCACTCAAAGTCCCTTTGAGCCTGCTCATTCTTGTGATCTCAAATTTCTTTCAAGGAAGACTGCCTTTCTGCTAGTGGTTACATCAGCCAAGAGGGTTTCTGAATTGCAGCCCTTATCTTCTAAACCTCCATATATTGTTTTCCACAAGGACAGGATGACTTTACGAACTAACCCCTCTTTTATCCTTAATGTAGCTACTGAAAGAAATCTCAACCAGGATATCCAGTTGCCTGTTTTCTTTTCTATTCACTCCAATAAGGGTGAATATCTCCTCCATACCTTGGACATACATTGACAGCTGAGATTTTATTTATATAAGACTAAATTCTTCAGAAAATTTGACCAGTTATTGTGGCTTTTTCCTTGAATAGGTGTGGCCAAGCAGTATCTAAATTGACTATTTCTAAATGGATCTCTAGTTGTATTTCCCTAGTTTACTCTATGAGCAACATGGAGCTATCTCATCCACCTAAGGCACAATCTGAAGTAGTTAATGTCATTTGTGCAGCAACCTGTGTGCATCGGATCCGACTTCGGATCCGAGCTGGCAGTTTTCAGCAGCTTAGATCCGAGCTCCTAACTCCTCCCTCTACCCCCTACCCATAAACCACTGCCAACCCTGACTGACCTCAGATCTAGTTTGCCGCGCTTCTTGTCAGCAGCTGGATTCTTGAGCTCCATCGTAGTGGTTTCTGTGAGAAAAAAATTGAACATTTTTTTTTTTACTTTTTCTATACTTTGGTGTGAGTATTGTGTGTTAGGCCTGTACCTGTTTACCTTAGCTTAAATCTTCTGTAGTTTATATATTTTTCCCTCCCTCTCCCTCACTGGTTCGTTAGGGTCTGTGTGTGTGTGTTGAGGCCTAGCGTGTGTGTTTCTTTAGTTTAAAATGTCTGAGGCCCCAAAACCTGTCTCCTCGAAGTGCACCGAGTGTGGCAATAAGCTTTCACCGGCTGATGGCCACACTCGGTGTGTTCTGTGCCTTGGGGTTGGACACCTTTCCTCTGGGTGTACCATCTGAGCGGCGTTCAACCCCAGGGCACTCAAGGACCGGAGATCCAAGCTGATACTGGTGGGTCTCCTGCCCCCAGATTCGGCTTCAGCCTCCGGTTCTACCGTGGCTACCTCCGCGGCTTCGGCGGCGGCCACTCCTGCCTCTCTCCACCCGGCCGGGACTCAACCTCCCACTGTAGGCCCAGAGGAGAGGGAGGCCAGGAAAGAAAAGAGGAGGGAGAAGCACCACAAGCGGAGGGCCGAGACCCCCCCCCCCGGCTAAGCGGTCTTCTCCCCCCAGGGCTTCCCGGTCTCCTCCTTCTCGGATCCGGTCCCCCTGTTTTTCACCGGGTCCTGAGGAGGACGAGACCCGATCTCCTTCGAGGTCATCGAGGCGGCACTCCCGTCCCGCCTCGGTGGCCTCTTTGAGATCTACGTGTAGCCTTTCCGACGCAGACTTGGACCGGATGATGCGAAGATTCCTCCAGGCCCAACTGCAGATGGGAGTGCTCCTGCCTCCCCCCATCCGGGGGGGGGGGCTCGACCCCTTTCTTTGCCCCGATAGCTCCTTCTTCGTCCCGTTTCCTGGGTTCGGAGCCTTGGAACCGAGGGTGGGTCGGCCTCGATAGTCTCGGGTACTTTGGCGCCGACTCTTCCCTCGAGCCTGTCGGGTCCATTTTTGTCGGATCCGAGCTCTCGGAGCCGAGGGCTGAGCTTCGGATCTGAGGGTTTCAGTATGCCTTCGGCGCTGTCCAGGTCGGAGCATAATGGGCCATCGGATCTGATTTGATTCGGTGCCGGCTTCGATCTGCCTGTCGGATCTGAGTGAGGGTCCGCTCTCAGATCCCAGAGACAGCAGCTCTCCCTCGGCATTCGACATGGTGGAGAGGGCTTTGTCGACTGCTTCCAGGCCCCCGGTCCTTGCCACAGCTCAGCCCCACACTCCTTCTCTGTTGGGTCTGACTTCCATCACCCGGCCACAGGGACAGCCTGCTTCAATGTCCCAGGTCGTTCCCTTAGAACAGGATGTTGCTGGTGAGGCCTCCTCGGACAGCCCCACCGAGGAGATCCCCCATAAGCGGGAGTCATAGAGGAGGCACTTGGACTCCCCTGAGTCCTGAACCGAAGACACGGATTTGGAGGAGGGGGAAGGCTCCCCAAGGTCACCCCCCGAGGATGTCCCCTTTGGGGACATCATGGAAATCTTAGGATCAGAGGGGGGTGGTCTGCCCCAAAGCCGACCTCGGACAAAGCCGTGTTCCTGGAGGCATTTGAAGCAGGCCCTTCTACCACTTGGGTGTCCTCTCTGGCCGACCCCCTGGTGGACTTGATTACCACCAGGGCATGGAAGGAGCCGGACACTGTGGAGCCAGTCCCTGACAGGATCCTCAGTCCCCCTGCCGACAGGCCCCACTGGAGCAAGGGTCCCCCCGTAGATGTCATGTTGATGGCGGTGGCCACTAAGAGGGAACTAGCTCAGGAGAGCCATTCGGTCCACCCCCCGGGCAAGGAGTCCCGAGCGATGGACTGCTTAGGGAAGTGGGTGTTTAGTTCAGCATCCTTCTCGTTGAGGTCACTGAACTACATGGCACACATTATTTGGCTGCAGCGGGATCTTATTAAAGAATACGCTGCATTGCCCCCAGAGTCCATGCCGGCAGAGGACAAACAGTTGTACTCTACCCGTATGGCCACTCTTAGGTCCATTTCCAATACCTCTGTGCGGCTACTATCCCATGCCATGGAAGGAGCCGCTAGAGCCAGCAGAGCAGGTCTCGTCATGAGGCGTCAGGCCTGGCTCCGGCATTGTGATTTCGTGGAACCCTTCAAGGCGTCTTTCGCAAATGCCCCTTTTGATGGTTCTGCCCTGTTTGGGAAGACCGTTCCCGACACCTTGGTCCAGAGCGAAAAGGACGGGAAGACGTTGTCTGCCATCAGAGTCCGCTTCTCTGCTCCCAAGAGGTCCTTCTCCAAAAACCAAAAGGGACAGAAGAAGATGTGGTTCCGGAAGTCGTAACAATCCCAGTCCGCTCCGGACCCCCAGTCCTTCCGCGGCAGAGGAGGACAGGGCGGACGCCGCCCTAGAGGCAGAGGGGGCCCGAAGAACTTTGGGTCCAGAGAACCTTTCTCTGATCGGCACACGCAACAGCCCTGAAGGGCTGCCCGACTGCTCCACTCTGGAGGCAGTCGGGGGGGCGTTTCTCGAGGCACCTGGCAGCTTGGGAGTCCATCACGACAGACCACTGGGTGCTTCGCATCATACCCAGAGGTTACCAGATCCCCTTCTCTTGCCCTCTTCTCTTCCCCAAACACCTCCCCGATGTCCAACCCGATCAGAGGGAGGTCGCAGCTGCGGAAATCCGGCAGCTCCTAGAAAAAAGAGCCATCCAGCATGTCCCCCCAGACCAGCTTGGATCGGGTTTTTACTCCATGTTCTTTTTGATGCCAAAAAAGACGGGGGACTTAAGACCAATCCTCGATCTCTTCCTTTTGAACCTTTCAGTAACCAAAGAAAAGTTCCGCATGGTCACTCTTCAATCTATTCTCCCCCTATTATGGGAGAACGATTGGATGTGCTCGATAGACCTCAAGGATGCATACTACCATATTCAAATGGACAGATGATCCAGGAGGTTTCTCCGCTTCCGGCTAGGGTCCAGTCATTACCAATTAAGGGCTCTCCCCTTTGGTCTCACCTCAGCCCCCAGGGTGTTCACCAAAATGTTAGCACTGATAGCAGCCCACCTGAGGCTCCAGGGAATACAGGTTTTTCCGTACCTGGACGACTGGCTCCTGACCGCCTCGACAAGGCATCTACTCTGTACTGCCAGGGATCATTTTCTTCGCCTTACTCCTTGGCTAGGGATCACAGTAAATATAGACAAATCTGCTCTCACCCCGACCCGAGTCATAGATTTCATCGGGGCCAGGTTCAACACAATCAATCTTGTAGCCTTCTTAACCCCAGAGAGACTTTGAATTCTGAGGTTTCATGTGCGGGCCATCCTTCTGTCTTCATCTCCTCCGGCGGAGTTGGTCCTGAGGGCTCTAGGTTCTATGGCAGCGGCAATCAACTTGTTACCTATGGCACGTCTCAACATGAGGGTCTTACAGTGGACCCTCCAAGTCCAGTGGTCTTTTCTTCACTACCCTCTGAGTAATCCCATTTCCCTCAGCAGGGCTTGTAAGAGGGCTCTCGTGTGGTGGCTGCAATCTCCGGATCTCCACACGGGACGCCTCTTTTCTATGGCCCCTCCCCTGGCCACGGTGACCACGGACGCCTCCCGCCTCGGGTGGGGGGGCACTCTTCGGGCAGGACTGTCCAAGGCACGTGGAACGATACGGAGACCTCTTTGCATATCAATGTCCTAGAGATGAGGGCAGTGCTGTTAGCGTTGCAAGCACTTCAGGACCTTCTTCCCGTAGGGACGATTGTGATCCAGACAGACAACATGCCGGTTGTCTGGTACATCAACAAACAAGGGGGAACCAGGTCTTACCCACTCTGTCGAGAGGCCATGAGAGTGTGGGAATGGGCGATCTCCACCAACCGTTTTCTCATTGCAACGCACATTCCGGGAAGGTCCAACATCCTGCTGGACAAACTCAGTTGCACCATCCTTTCCCCTTACGATTGGTCTCTCAATCCGCATGTAGCGAATCAGATTTTTGCCAAATGGAGGCAGCCCTGTTGTGATCTCTTCGCCTCTCCCTCAAACACCAAATGCAACAGCTATTTCGCTTTAATTCCCCAAGTCGGGGAATCCCCGAGAGACGCTCTGGTGCATGTTTGGCCTCCCGGTCTGCTTTATGCTTATCCACCTCTCCCCATGATGCTAACGTTTCTACAGAAAGCCGGTCAGTTGGGGAGCAGGATTATCCTCATTGCCCCATTCTGGCCTCATCAAACCTGGTTTCCTTACCTTTAGTCTCATCTGGTGAATCCTCCTTAGATTCTAGATCCTCTCCCGGATCTGATCTGCCAACCCCTGGGTCTCCCGACCCTGAACCTGGACAGCCTCAAGCTCACAGCTTGACTGCTCCAGTTCCACTCCTAGCCAGGACTCCCGGCATCTCTTCCCCAGTCAAAGCTATTCTAGTTGCAGCCCATAAGCCTTCTACTAGGAAGGTTTACAGTAGCAAATGGAGACGTTTCTCTATCTGGGCAGAACGTCAAAACTTGGATCCCTTCACAGCTCCTTAACCTGTGGTGCTAGACTTCTTATCAGGATTATTTCATCAGGGAGCTAGCTGTTCCACTGTCAAGGTTCAACTAGCAGCTATCTCTCACTACCATGTCGGACATGATCTGCGTCCCTTGATCACTTCTAACCTGTGCAAGACCTTCCTGAAGGGCACATTCCTGCTCAGACTTCCGGTAAAGGAAGTGGTACCTCCGTAGGATTTGTCGTTAGTGCTTCAGGCTTTGACAGCTCCCCCCTTTGAGCCTGCAGCTTCAGTGGAACTCAAGTATTTGTCTTGGAAGACGGCCTTTCTCGTCGCCATCACTTCTGCCAGAAGAGTTTCTGAAATTCAGGCCCTTTGTGTCAAACCCCCGTATCTAACCTTTCACAAGGATAGAGTCTACCTCAAGACCAATCCCTCCTTTCTCCCTAAGGTTGCTTCTGAATCTAATAACAACCAGTCCATTAATCTGCCGGTCTTCTTTCCCAACTATCACAACAAAGGAGAATACAAATTACACTCGCTGGATGTGCATAGACAACTCCGATTCTATATTCATAGGACATCTGGTCATAGGCAATCCGACCAGTTGTTCGTCTCCTTTGCCAAAAAGAATTGGGGAAAATCGGTATCCAAAGTTACGTTGTCTCGATGGATCTCACAATGTATTCTTTTGGCTTATGAAAGTTCTGGTATGCCCGCGCCTCAGGGAGTCCGTGCCCACTCTACCCGATCTATGTCTACCTCTGCTGCTTTTAGATCCAGGGTTCCTTTAGATGATATTTGTTCAGCCACCACTTGGGCCTCATCTCATACCTTTATCAACCATTATAAGCTGGATATTATCTCCAGAGGGAGAGCATCCTTTGGCTCTGCAGTGCTCCAGAACATCCTTCCATGATGGCCGCCCAAGATTCAGGTAGTTGGGGACTCTGTCCCACAGGTTGCTGCACAAATGAAGTTAACTACTTCAGATTAAGAAGTATGTACTCACCATAACGTTCCATCTGAGTAGATAAACTTCATTTGTCAGCAACCGTCCCCCCCTCCTTCCCCCTGACCTTCCATCATTCACTTTTGCTGTCTTCAGAGATGACATTTGAAATTGGTAAATCTGAAGCAGTTGCTGCTTGGGGGCAAACTTGATCTGAGGTCAGTCAGGGTTGGCAGGGGTTTATGGGTAGAGGGAGGAGTTAGGAGCTCGGATCTAAGCTGTTGAAAACTGCCGGCTTGGATCCAAAGTCGGATCCGATACCCACAGGTTGCTGACAAATGAAGTTTTTCTACTCAGATGGAACGTTATGGTGAGTACATAACTTCTTATTCTCATAGGTCAGTGGCTACTTCTTTGGCCTTCTCTGTCAGAACATCCTTAGATGAGATTTGTGCTGCGGCCACTTGGTTCACTTCTCATACCTTTGTTGCTCATTATAAACTGCAAAACTGAATATGGTCCCCAGAGGCAGAGCAGCCTTTGGTTCCACAATGCTCAGGCACATCCTACCTTAGGGCCACCTGGGGTTTTTTGTAGCTGGGGATTCTGACCCAGTCGTGATGAATAATGAAATGGATAACATCAGTGCAGTAGTTATGTACTTACCATAACTTGGTATCTGTATTATCCTATTTCATTATTCATCACTTTCCACCCCCACCGCCCCATTCCATGTTTCTGGTGGTTCTGAAGAGGCTAGGGCTTTGGGCCCTTGAGCTACCACCTCTCACGGTTCTAATGCTATTATTATCTTTGCCTAATTGGTTAGTCATATGTCTGAACGTTTTTTCCTTCCTTAGTCAGCAAACTCGATCTGAGTGTTTGAAGTTAGAAAGGGATTGTGGGAGACTGGAGGAGCCTGAGCCTTGAATCTACTCTGTAAAGTGCCAGATCAGATTTGACATCTGATCCAAGACCCAGACGTGATGAATAATGAAACAGGATAACACAGATACCAAGTTGGGATCTGGGAATTCTTGTTGATAATTCTTTATCATTTGACCATCATGTCTGCATAGTAGTTTGGAAAGCCTTTTATCTAGCCCATCTAATTTCCAAAGGCATCTCCACATGATCCAAATAACTCTTAATTCCCCTTTACTCACATCTTATCAGCCTCATTGTTGAATATAATGCACCTTTTGACATGTGTATATCTAAACATATCACACAACTTGAAAGACCTCAGAGATTAATAATTAAAAAGATGAGTGGCCTTAAAAATCTTGGTTATGAGGCGAGACTGACAGCCCTTTCTCCATACTTAGTCTATTATAGACTTCTCCATGAAGAACTATGTCTAGCCTTTTGTGTCATGTAAGATCCAACCCTACTTGATCTCCTATTCCTTCTGAGAGCTAATGATACATCAAATACTTGGTTAAAGGAACTAAACTTTTATTAGCATATAAATAAGACACAATGGAGTTATAGATTCATATCCCTAAATATCCCTAATCTCTGGAACAAACTTCCACTACATGTCAAGCAGAGTAGCACCCTTGTCACCTTCATGTTAAACCTGGATAATTGGATGGAAAGCTTCAAATTCTCTCTCAATCTATCTTGTCTTACCCTCCTTGAGGCTAGAGGGAAATTTTGAATAAGGATGTTTTGGCTAGGTTTGAAATGCTCTGTAGACCATTTGGCTAGTGTATATATATATATATATATATATATATATATATATATATATATATATATATATATATATATGAACCTCCTTATAGATACTTCCTATGATACTTTGTATGCATGCTTAGGTAATATTGGCATTCTGTATGGGTACCTTTGTGTGTATGTATGTGAATATATATATATATATATATATATACATATATATATATATATATACACACACACACACACGTATGAATGTATATACATATATGTATATATATATATATATATATATATATATATGTAGTGTGTGTGTATATACATATATATGTATATTTATATATATATATATATATATATATATATATATATATACATATATATATATATATATGTGTATGTATGTACACACACACACACACGCACACATATATATATATATATATATATATATATACACACACAAATATTTTAGACACAGGCAATAATAACCAGCAACAGTGGCATTGTCTTACAATCTGCCACCTGTCCCTTTAGACTTCCATCTTGATTTTGGATATATCACCATTTTTATCTCATTCCCTCCCATCTTTACTCTGGAGCATCATCTTCCTCTAACCTTGACATAGGTAAGTCTTCCATAAATATTTTATTTCTGCCTTTTATTGGTTTCCTTATTCCCCTGTTTTTCCAGATTTTCTTAGAATTTCCAAAATATCCTTAAGACCTTCATAGAGTCTGTGGTTATTTTTCTTGCCATAGATTTCCCTAGGATTAGCAACGCTTCCTTCTATTTTCTGTTGCCTAAATGCTCTGGAATTGCTATCAAAAAAACTTTCATAACGACAGCCTTTCTAAACTCTTGCATATTATCTGAATGCTCTATTATTTTCCAATTTAACATACAACTGCTCCTTTTCTTTTTCTATGAGATTCCCCTTTGTCTGCAAAACTTTAACCTGTGATCAGCCCTCTAAATAATTCCTGTTACTTCTTTTCCATATCTGAGTCTTATTTTTACCATATTTTTAAATTCTGTTTTCATTTTGTCCCACCCCTAGCTATCCCTTCTGAAGAAATTTCTATCTTCCCTAACAACACTTGAATCATCTCCACTACCCATTTCTTAAATTCTTTACTTTTTAACAAATGAGAAGGAAACAGACAGTGTCTTATTTTTACCTGATTGTGTTTCATCTTTAGCTTGGTCTTTACAGGTGCATGATCTAAAATAGTGTTTTTTATTTCAAAGTTTTCAGTTCATCACTCCTGTGAAATATAATTTCTGTCCAGTATAACCCAGTAATTACAGCTTGGGGAATAATATGTAAATTCCCTTTGTGTTTCTGCTAATAAGTTCATATCTTTCATTCCAATTAACAGAATAGGTAATAAAATGATAATAATGAAAACTCAATGCAAAATTCAATATGAATATTAATCATCCTAAAAAAGCAGATAGAAATAACAATATAATGCTCAAAAATTACCATACAACCATGAACCAATTCCAAAAGGGTTATCCAACAACTGTATGTTGAATACTCACAAAATAGGCCATCAACTATAACACAAGGAGTAATTATATATGAGAATATATAAATTTTTGAAAAAAATATATTTATTTATTCTTATATGTGTCCGGGATTATCCAATAGGGCCTGATATAGCATTGTACCTATAGGACCAAAGCTAAATAGAAACATATCTATCATAAATGGTCATTAAGACCAGGAGGGAACAAGGCTCCAAGATGGATAATCCAATACTTTTCCTTGTGGCTAAGTATGTTTTGCCATCCTTGCTGATGGCTCCTATCTCCAATAATCCTGTCAATGACAGTGAACATAAATTTAGCTTATTTCTATCTACGTTTTTAGGATGATTAATATTCATATTGAATTTTGCATTGAGTTTTCATTATTATCATTTTATTACCTATTCTGTTCATGATTTATAAGTACTTTACTTTCTTATTCAGTTTCGATGTCCTGATACATATTCATTAGATAGGGAGGGGTTGGATTATACCATTGGTTGATACTGGTTGTTGTATCTATAAATACGCATGATGTTTCATTTTTATTATATTGTACTTTTCACTGAAGAAGGCTTTCTGCTGAAACCGGTTTGAATTTTGGATTTATCGCTGGGGCATTTTCATGTCCTATTAAACAACTTCCAATAAAGCATTGGACTATTCATGCTGGCCTTTTGTGTTTTTTTACTATTGGTTTGGCCATGCATATGCCGTATGTGCGAGGCGCGGTGTTTGGATTATTGAAGATTTACCCACAGTTGCCTTTGTTTAATCACTCGGGCTTCACCCTCGTGATTAAACCACACCAACCATGGGTAAATCTTCAATATACCACACCACGTCATCGGTTATTGGTTTAATAATGTTCCTGCTAATTACTTCTCCCACAATTCACTTAAGCTCCTTATTAAAAGGTTAAGGTGGAACATAAATACATGTCAGTGTAATTCTCCTTCCCTGACAGTACAAATCTACCGTTATTTTCTTTCTCTTCTTCTTCTTTCCTTGTTGGAGCCCCTCTTGCTATCAGTATTATTACCTCTTTTCATTGATCCCTGGTACTATGCTGAATTTCCATTCATTTCTACCCAAGTGTGTAGCATTGCTGTTTGCATCCTGCACTTCTTAATGTAAATCAGTAGTCTCTGCTTCTTATGCATTCCTACAATACCATTTACATTCCGTAATATAATTAAGAAGGCAATCATTCTGATAAGAAACTATTACATTTGCATATTCTACATGATAGTTTTTAGTATATATGTTTCCAGTTCGCAACTTGCATGCAAATATTAATGTTTGGCAGATTGATCTTATATGCAGTTATGTTTTTTTATCTCTGATTAAACCCTTGTCACATTTTCCCAGACTATTCTCTACAATAAAAACACACAAGAAACAAAAAGCTGCATACGTTTTCATTTTTAACTCCCCAGGGCCCTTTAACTCACAGCAGGCAAAACTGTGTACACATTCCAAAAAGGGAAGTTACCCCTCCATGTAGTGGTAGTTGCCCCAAATAGACAGTTTTATCTGTTTTAAGGTTAGGTTTACTAATGTTAGAATTGCATGTTATAGCTTGTGTTTCCTCTTTATCTGACACCATCCTTTCTTATTCCATTCTGTCTATTTGGGATAAACAACTTGTATGCTGTCAATTAACTGATTTTAGCTGTGAGAAAAAGTGCAATGGCTACCCTGAAGTGAATAACCTAGACTGTGTACTGTTATGTTTTATACTGTTATGTTTTAGATTGATGTGTTAAATGCTGATAGGAATGCATCTACCTGTAGTAGTATTCCTGTAATGTTTCAGACTTAATTTAGTTTTACTGAACTGCTTGCCAGTTCCCTTCTAAGTAATAACTGTAGTGTTTCTAATCAAATATCTCAAACATGTATGGCTCAGTCATTTCCATATTCATTGCACACATCTGTAGACAGACCATCTCCAGCTGCAAACCTTTGCTAGTGAAAGAAAAATAACTAATAGTTTACAAATGCATGAAATGTCTCTTCTCATATACTGGGAAATTATCATTTTACAAGCTTTCCATTTTCTAGTCCTTTCCATTCTGTAGTCTGTTTGCTTAGAAAAAGAAAATATTTTCTCCTTGAGTGCAGCACTAAATAAGAACATTACACTACACCCCCACCTGTATAACATCAGGGAAAACCACTGTAATTTAACACACACATGATCAGTACACTTCCAAGGTCTCACCAGTAGCCCAGGATCACAACATTATGCTTCTTACAGACAGCCTTTATCTTATTGCAGCATAAACCCCAGATACATTACAGTCAAGAAAATGTACTTCCTTACTTTAACATCACTAACATAAGCAACAGTCACTGATTAGATTCCCACCCTCACATTTAAAATATCTCTATGTACAGTACAGAACTACTTTACAATGTCTTGCGCAGTTTACTTCAAGAAAATTTTAATTACAGTTAGATCTTCAGTTCCTTCATTATCCTTCTAAACACTAATGACAAAGTATGAATTATATTAGAGTCTTCCCACTATTATAACAGTTGATAAGCACAGTTCTGGTGACCTAAGAGAATTGTATGGAATGACACTTTGTAATTCTTCTATTTGTTTCCTTACACATTGTATTACTTGACTTCTTCCACTTCATCTTGACCACTCAGTACTAGTCTCTGTTTCAAGTCGAAGGTACTCCTGATTTTTCTTGTCTGCTCCTATGATTTTTATTTTCTGTCTCTCAATTGTTTTCATTTGGAACAGTGGAAGAGATTTTACAGCCATATGGTCTGTATTGGTTTGCTATTGTCAGAGGAATGAGAAGCAGGGTCCCCTTCTGGCTCACTTTTTGCTGGTTAAACATTTTTAGTTCCTCCTTAGCCTGTTCTGCATCCAGAAATATCCTTGATCCTCCAAGAAATTTATTCAAGTAACAGCTGGATATAGCAACTTGACTCTCATTCATAGCTCTCGGCATCCTCTGATTGCAGGAATGTATCGGTTTCTCTTCTGTATGGTGTACAATGAATAATCATTTTCCATAAACACTTGGGCATCCTCAATTGTTAATACTTTCAATTCTGCCACAGTTTTGTCTGGAATAGCTCCTTCTGCTGGTCTGACTGCATCTTTGCTACCATAAGTCTTTGCTTCTTTCTCACAGTCAAGTTCGAAGCATGCACATGGTGTGCCCTTTCAAAAAACAAATTTTAGTGTGGAATAGCAGTCTTTCATAAAATCAATGCAATGTGTTCCCTTCAATTTCTGTGGTATGTCAGAAGTCTCAGGTTTTCTCTCCGTGCTCTGTCTTCAAAGTTTTTTTATGTTTTGAAACAGTTTTATTGAGAAAGCCACATATTCAGACAGTCTTTCAATCTCTAATTTCTGCAGATTTATGAGCTCATCTGAAAAGCTACTTAAAGCTTCTTCTGTTCTTTCCAGCTTTTGCCATTTACTTTATGCATTCCTACCCTTTCCCACTTATTTTAAACACCTCTGGATGTGTTTGATTTAGTTTTTCCACTAAATTACTGGAAGCCATCTCCTGTACCAAAGCTGAAACCTGAACTTTTTTTGCTGACAGCTGCAAGACTCTTTCCCACTTAAGTTTTTTCTTATCTAGAAGTTAGTAGAGCGCCTCCGATGCCCTATTCTTTGCTATTGCAACTCTTTTCTTAGCTTCGTTAGCCAACCAGTATTCCTTCCTAGCCTGGTCAGCCTTTTCTATCTCCCACTTTTTCCTGCACTCTTCCTTCTTTTGACGACTTCCTAGACTTCTGCTTTCCAATACCAGCTTTCCTTATGTACCTTATTTCAAATACCTGGCTCAGCCACATATCTGTTCTGTAGTCCTCACACATGTTACTTTGAAGTGCTGCCATTCTTCTTCAGCTTTACTGATTTCCTCCTCTTTTGGGGGTGCTAGAGCCCTGAGTAATTCCTTAAACTGTTGTACTTTCTCTCCAGTCAACTTCCACGTCTTCAGCCTTGTCTCTGTTGACCATCGAGCCTTCAGTGACCACTGCTTGCATCTGATTGTGGCAACCAGTGGTTTATGCTTTGGACCGATTGTTTCAGTGGGGAAGACTTTGCAGTCATTGATTCTACCCCAGTGCCTTTTCCTTACTAGGAGGAAGCATACCCGAGTTGCATATTGGTCACTGTTATATATGATCTCATGACTGTCTGTCTTTCTGAACCATGTGTTGGCTACTATCAAGCCATTTGCTAGACAGAAGTCTAGAATGGCCACTCCTTCTTTATTCCTGTTTTCCCACCCATGTGGACCGAGGCAGTCCACATATCCTGTTCTATCTGTCCAGATATGTGCATTCAAGTCCCCCATTATCAACACCAATTCACATTGTCCTGCTTTATCTAATAGGTCCTGCAACTGCTGTATAAATGTACTCTTTTCCTCACTATCACAACCCCTGCTGTGGGGCATAGACTGAAGTTATGAATACTGCCCTGTCATTATACTGTTATTATGACATTGTTATAATGTATAATAATTTTTAATGCTGTGGGGTTATCAAAATGTTTGCTTAATGGCAACCTTTCTAAATTCAGGCATATTATCCAAATACTCGCATATTTTACCTTTAGCACTTAGCAGTTGCCATCTCCTCCTCTTGTTGTATAAGGTTCCCCTTCATGTGCAATACTTTAACACCTCTAAATAATCCCTATTAACTTTTCTTGTATTTCTTTCTACCATATTTTTTAATTCCATTTTCATTTTATTTCAGTACATATTCCTTCTGGAGTAATTTGTATATTTCATAATAATTATTGAATTGTTTCTACTACTCATTCTTTAAATTCCACTATTTTTAACAAGTAAGTATGCAAGTACAAGTGTTTCATTTTTATTTGATTACAATGCATCTTTGTCTTAGTATTTTTCATACATTATCTGAAATAGTTATCTGCTGTGTTTCAAAGTTTTCAATTAAATACCCATGCTGATGTGAATATAATTACTATCCAGTCAAACACAGTTATTGTACCTTGAGGAATAATATGTAAATTTTGCCTGAGTTACTTCTATTAAATTCACAACTTCCTTTTCAAATGTCACATACGTCTTCTGAAATATTCCCTGTTTTGTTATATTTTCCCTTCTTTCTTTCCCTGATGTATCCTAACTATTGCATATCAGGTTCCAGTCCCCATCGATGTATAATAATCCCTGCTGAAAGCTAATTACCTCACACATAATTCTCTTAAGCTCTTTAATAGTAGTTTTATGCAGAATATAAATACATAGTAGTGTAATCCTCCTTCCCTGCCAGTAACCCCTTATTGCTACAAATTTTCTATTATTGTCTTTATCTAATCACTATTGGAATCCTTGCTAAAATCAGTATTATTACCCGCCTCCTGTTTTCCTGTGTCCCTTTTCCTCTGATGTATGTTCATTTTGAAATCCTTTCTTTGCCAAATTTGCATGCTCATTTCTATCCAAGTGTGTAAGTTGTAACATTGCTATTTGTATCCAACACTTTTTAGTATAATTCATTTCTCTTTGCTTCTTTTCCATACTTAAAATGCCATTTGCATTCCATGATACAATTGATAAGGCAGTTATTCAGATAAGAAGCTATTGCTTTTCACATATTCTATGTGACCATTTTACTGTGTCAGTAATTCTTGAGCAAAAAGGTTGAGAGATATGAGACACTCCTCAAATGCATGTCGTTTTGAAAAGTCCAAGAGCACAGTGGGAACACTTCTAGCGATAGCATAAACCATCAAGGGAAATACTTAAAACACGCCCACCAGAGAGGTATGAAATGGACATATCCACATATAAGCTACAGCTGAGCTAGACTCTGCAAAGCCAAGCATTTGTAAATGCAAAATCAAGCACAAGCCATATTGCTTTTTTTATTTTAATTAACTAAGTTAATTAAATTAGAAAAAGCTTCAAGAGATGGATTAAGACCCTCTGGTCTGTGAGCCAGAAATTTGAGGCTATTGTTTGGATGTTTCCAGAAGTGGGCTATTCATAGGTTATCTCATAAGAGGAATTCATACTCCTTTCATTGATGCACGGTTCCTATTCTTCATGATATTTCCCATTTTCTTTTGATTACATACTTTATGGAAAATTTTAAGGAAGCAAGAGTAGAACACATAATCTGATGTTGTCAATTTTCATTCATTTTCAATGTATGGACTTGGATCCAACCCTCCGATCCCACTAAGCCGTTATGTCAGCTTGTGGATGCCTATAAACTCTTGAGCTCCTCCCTAACCATAATGCTCTGGTCCCCATTCCCCTCAGATCTCTTTTGCCACTGTTTGTGTTCAGACATGGTTCCTGACTGCTCTTGAGTCTCATCTTGTTGAGCAAGATAAGTCTATTTGAAAAACATTAATTTTCATATTATTGTGTTTTTCCTGTGATAGTCTTCCTGTTACTGTAACTCTATGATTTCTCTGTGCTTTTTCTAGATACCGTTTTTGTTACATTTTTTTTCCTTACCCACTATCTTAAAAAAATAAATAAATAAAAAATAAACTAACTAAAACTATATAAAACTATCTAATCTACCTTTATAGTTATTGTTGTATGTGTAATATGTGTGTGCTTGCAAGTCTTTGATTGACAGTGCTGTTTGTAACATTGAATTGCTTCGTTTCGCAGGTATTGCTCTGCAGGAAAATGTCTGAGAAAGGTTTTAAAAAGTGCACTAAATGCGGACACAAGATGGCCTTTTCAGATGAGCATTCCCTGTGTGTGTACTGCTTGGGGCCTGAACATCTAAACAGGCAGTGTGACATCTATGAAGCCTTCAGTCCTAGGGCCATCACAGAAAGAAAAAAATAATTTTATTTTGAAAGGGATGTTGCCCTCTACTTTCTCCCAAGCCATCTCTGGGGTCCAGCCCTCAACTTCATCCAAGCTGAGGGACCATACAAAAAGGTCCAAGTTCACTGAGGCTCCGTCCTCTTTGGAACTGAATAGAAAAATGCCTAGATCAGACCCAACTTTGCCAATATCTCATAAATCTTCAGATTTGAAAAAAAATGGTATCCCTGGATCCTAAGAGAAAGACAATTTTGGATCCATAGTCCTTGGATCTGAAACCCATTCCTTGGACTGTCTACTTACTCTCATTGGATCTAATACTGTCTACGGTACTCTATCCCTTTCTAGAGATGTACTCTAGGCCTTCTGTTGTGTCTTCCCACTCTTCCAAAAGTCTTACTGAGGCAGATTTGACAAGGATGGTGAGGGAACTGGTCATGAACAACTTCAGAAGGGCACCCTTATAGTTCCACCCCCATCGGATCAGGGACTTCCACCAGCATGTACTCCTCCTCTGACTCAATGTCTGGGATCAGAGTTATCAGATCCGAATGCTCTGAGCCCATTTGTTTCAAATCTGAAGAGACTGGTCTCTTCAGATCTAACAATGATTCTGAGTTCATCAGCACTGACTTTTTCGGATCCGGGCGGCTCTTGGAGCCATGGCTTCCACGTCAGATCCAAGGTGGCTCAGTTGACTCTGAGGTTCTCAGAACCTTCTCTCTGTCTTGGAGCTTCAGCGTTTGATAGTTCGGCTCTGGCTTCCTCCTTGGGTGGGTAGCCTGCAGGGAGGGGGGAGCTGGTGGAACAGGGACTCCCTCTGTCTGCTCCATTGCTCTTCTCCGGGGAGGTCAGCCTTGAGTTGATGAAGAGGGTCTTCTCTGTACCCACAGATCAGGTGGGTCCTTCCGTCTCGGTTCCACCCTTGACCACCCAGCTGACTTTGTCACGTGATCCTCACCACTCTATGCCACTGGGATAGCTGGCCCAGAGCTTACAGTCTACCCAGTGTGGGATTCTTACTTCTTCCAATACTTCCCCAGACCATCCCACTGAGGAAGTCCCTAGGAAGAGACGGTGTAAGAGGAAACACTTGGGCTCACCCCAAGAGTCTCTCACCATACTGACTTTGATGAGGGAGAGGGGACTTCCAAATCACCACCCGATGATGTCTCCTTTGGAGACATCCCCGAACTCCTAAAACAAAAGGGTGGCTTGTCTGTCCGCAACCCATCTCCTGAAGAGTTGGTATACCTGGAAGCTTTCAGGACTGGCCTGTCTACCTCCTGGGTAGCCCCGCCTGCCAATGAGCTGATAGATTTAATTTGTCGAAAGGCTTGGAAGGAACCTGACTCGACTGAACCCATCCCCAAGAGACCAGATAAAATTATGGCACCTCCAGTAGAAAGGCAGTATTGGAGTAAGATCATACTGGTTGATGCCATGGTTGTGGTGGTGGCCACCAAAAAGGAACTCGCTGAAGAGAATTTGTCTGTCCACCCCCCCCCCCCAATAGGGGGTCTAGGGCGATGGACAGATTTGGGAACAGAGTGTACGTTTCAGCTACCGCTGTCATACATTCGCTGAATTATCTAGCCCACTTCATGAGATTGCAAAGGGACCTGATTAACGAACTTTCCAACTTGTTAACAAGGACCACTACTGAAGGGACCCAAGCATCTGTGGCACCTCAGTTGACTGCCATATAATCGATTGTGAACTCATCCATGAGGCTCATCTCCAATGAACAGAAGGTGCCTGATGGGTGGCAGGTTCACGCATATCCATCAGGAGGCATGCTTGGATGCACCAATGTGTTTATTGTGGAGTCTTTTAGGTTTTCTTTTGTCAATACTTCATTTGATGGATCTTCACTTTTCAGACCCATAGTGAAAGAAACACTCTCCAGGGGTGAGAAAGATGGAAAGACCTTGTCTGCTATTGGAGTACCTTTTTCGACCCCAAAACAAACCTTTTCAGGGAATCAACAAGGAGGCTGCAAAATGTGGTTCAGAAAATCTTAAGGTGCATTTTAAAACACACATGAAACTGGTTCTCCAAGAGTTAGAGGGGGAAATGATAATGGGAGAAGACACCCTCATGGCAGAGGAAGCCCACAGAATACATGGTCCAGAGATACTTTCTTTGACAAGTCCTATTAGTGCTCCCGAAAGGAGGCCCAATTGTCTTCCTCTAGAGGCAGTCAGGGATCGACTCTCCCTTCACCAAATAACCTGGCTAAATATAACAAAAGACACTTGGGTGGAGAGAATTATTACCAGAGAATATACTGTACCCTTTTTCCTTCCACCCCCCCCCCCATCAATAGCAAAGCTCCCTAATGTTCCACCCAATCAGAGGGAGTCGGCAACTCAACAAATTGAGCAGTTGCTCACAAAAAGAGTTATCCAAGAGGTCCCACCAGACCAAATAGCATCTGGAACTTACTCAAGTTTCTTTTTGGTTCCAAAGAAGACAGGGAACTAGAAACTGATTGTGGATCTCAGTGTGCTAAACAAGTTGGTCATGCACACCAAGTTCCCGATGATTATAGTACAGTCCATTCTACCCTGTTTGGGAAAGGATGACTGAATGTGCTCTGTAGACCTCCAGGATGCATACTATCACATAAAGATGAACAGACAGTCCAGGTTATGCTTCTGAGAGGGAGCCAGTCACTGTCAATTCCGAGCACTGCTCTTTGGTGTCACCACAGCCCCCAGTGTGTTTACCAAATGTATGGCAGTGGTAGCAGCACATCTAAGGCTGTTGGGAATCTGGGTGTTCCTGTATTTCAACAACTGGCTCATCACTGCCCCAAACAAGCATTGACTGGTACAAGCAAGAGACCAGGTACTAAGAACTTGCTTAATTCTTGAAATCACCGTAAATCACAGCTAATCACACTTGGCAACCCACCCAGAAACTGGAATTCATAGCTGCAGTCTTTGACACACAATCCATGGTTGCATCTTTATTATTATCACGAGTACAGACAATCAGAAAGCAAGTCAAAAGAATGATCTGCAGTATGAAGATTTCACCCAGAATTGTTCTGGAGGCACTAGGTTTGATGTCTGCAGCCGTAACCCTAGTGCCCCTGGCAAGGTATCACATGAGTCTGTTACAATGGATGCTGCAAATACAGTGGTCTTTTTTCAGTTACCCTATGTCCACAAAGATAACAGTGACCCAAATATGCAAATGTTACTTCTTATGGTAGATGCAGTCATCCTAGCCCCAACAAGCTCAACCTTTCATACTTCCTCAGCCCAAGGCCGTAGTGACCACGGGTGCTTCCCAGATTGGGTGGGAGGGACATTATCTGGGGAAGACTGTCCAAAGCATTTGGTCCCCCGAAGAAGCCAATCTGAATGTCAACATTCTTGTGATGAGAGCAGTGCTTCTTGCATTGCAAGCACTGCGATACTCTCTCCCTCTTGGGACAGTTGCAATTCAGACAGACAATAAGTCAGTAGTTTGGTATATCAACAAACAAGGAGGAACCAGATCTTATCCCCTGTGTCAAGAAGCTCTCAGAGTGTGGCAATGGGTGATAGCCTCCATTCGCTTTCTGGTGGCAAGACACATTCCAGGGAAGTCCAGTGTGTTAGCCGACAAACTCAGCAGGTCCATTATGTTACCTCATGAGTGGTCCCTCAACCATAAGGTGGCAGAAGTGATTTTCTATGAATGGGGTCAGCCTTGCTATGATCCCTTTGCATCTCCCCTAAACAACAAGTGCAGCAGCTTCTTTTTTGTAATCCCCCCAATGAGGGAGTCACTGAGGGATGTTGTTCTCCATGATTGATCCCCTGGTCTGTTATACACCTATCCCCCAACTCCCTTGATCCCTGGATTTCAGCAGAAAGCAGCCAGACTGAGGAGTAGAGTCATCTTCATTACACCTTACTGGCCTCGACAAGTGTTGTTCCCCTTTCTTTGGCCTCGTCTATTGTCTCCATCTTGGATTCTGGATCCGACTCCAGACTTTCTGTCCCATCTGACAGGACTGATCCACCCAGACATGTTGAACCTCAGACTAACCACATGCTTTTTCCAATTCCGTTGATGGCCTAGTCAGTTTCATTCTGCCATCCCATAAACCACCCACCAGAAAATTGTACAAAAGCAAATGGAAATGATTTGTTTATTGGGTGGAGCAGAATCACATAGATCCCTTTACAGCTCCTATACATGCAGTCCTTGAATTTCTAGCGGGGTTGTTTAATAAAGGAGCAAGTTTATCTGTGGTTAAAGTTCTGCTAGCAGCAGTTTCAAATTTCCATATGGGATTCCAGAACTCCTCTTTGGCTTCCTCAAAAATTTGTCAAGTATTTTTGATGGGTACTGTCTTGCTCAGACATCCTTTTAAAGATTCTTTTCCCTCCATGGGATTTAAGTCTAGTACTGCAAGCCCTGACTCTCCTTTCAAACCTGCAGCCAAATGTGATTTATAATTTCAGTCTTGAAAGACAGCCTTTCGGGTTACTGTAACTTCAGCCAGAAGAATATCAGAACTTCAAGCTTTATCTTCGAAACCTCCCTAGTCTTCCGCAAGGATAGGGTTACCTTACATACCAATGCTTCCTTTATACCGAAGGTGGTGTTAGAATCCAATATAACCAGACCATTAACCTCCCTGTATTCTTTCCAAATTTCAGTAGCAAAGGAGAATACTTGTTACATTCACTTGATGTGCACAGACAGCTACGCTTTTACTTACACCCTACAAAGGATTTAAGGAAGTCAAATCAACTGTTTATTTCCTTTGCACACCATAGATTAGGGGAAGCTGTCACTAATGTATCTATAGCCATATGGATAACAGAATGTATTTTCTTTGTGTACAAAAAACTCCATATTCCTTTCCGCAGACATGTAAAGGCTCATTCTACTAGATCCATGGCAACTTCTACAGTATACCTATCCACAGCTTCCATGGATGATATTTGTGCAGCTGCTACTTGGTCAAATTCACATACCTTCATCAATCACTACATATTGGATCTGGTCTCAAGGGGAAGAGCGGCCTTTGGTTTAGCCATTCTCAGGAAAATCCTTTTTTAGGATCCACTCTGGGCTCAGGTAGCTGGGGACTCTGTCCCATATGTTGAGAATGAATGAAAATTGACAACATCAGATAAAGAAGCTATGTTCTTACCATAACATTCCATCTGTGTTGTCCATTTTCATTCATCCTCAACTTCCCACCCTCCTACTGCCTCCCCTATAGGAAGAAGCACATATATGAGGACACATTCAACACCTCATGTTCTTAGAGTGTTGAACTCCAGTGATGGAAATTTCTTCTTTTTCCTTCTTTCTTTTTTTTTTTTTTGAAGCTTATATGTATTATCTGAGGGGAATGGGGACCAGAGCATTATGAGTAGGGAGGAGCTCGAGAATTTGTAGGCTTCCACAAGCTGAAATAATGGCAGAGTCGGATCCCATATATTGAAAATGAATGAAAATGGACAACATAGATGGAATGTTATGGTAAGAACATATCTTCTTTTTTATCATTGCATGGTGATTAACAAGGGTGCAGTTGCAGACCTTGAAGTTCCTGGCTTTAAATCAAACTCTCCAAGTCCTAGCCAAAGGTGTCCTGTACAATTCGAGTGACAGCCAGCTTCATTTTATGGCCAGTGTGCTAATGAAGACTCTCCTTTCCACCAGTGCCTTCTGGTTGGGATATCAGAAGTAACTAAGGCTGTTTTGCAGCTTTCCACCCAACAAACGTTGCCAAGTGGAAAAGATACCCCATTTGCATAGAGTAGTACCAATTGTTACCCTGGCTGTTTTGTTTGCAGGTGGCACTGACCTGTCTTAGGCATGTTTGATTTGTGTGTTAGTTATTCTGGTGCCATGATAATATTCTGCATCATTGTCTGTCTTTGAAGAACAACTCCTTTTCACGGGATTTGAATTTTATGAATGTCAGTCTTGCTGAGCCAAGTGGCTACAGCACATATATCTGTAATTCTTGAAACAAGCACAGCACACAGCTACACCTCTGGTGGAATAGTCCTGACTGCAGCATTTTCCAAACATGCCTGCCTAATGGCAAAATATAATGTAATTAACACTATATTATTAAATGGCTTACCTGACATCCGCCAACCCACCCATCCCCATAGCAAAGGAGATAAGCAGCTGTTTCCGCGTTATAAACAAGTGCGGTCTTGTTGGGTAGAGTTTGAACTGCTGGTTTGTATCCAGTGTCTGAAGTCCTTTCTTCACACTAGTTTTAGCCTTTGGGAAAGCAAATGGAGATATGTAGGCATTCTCTTACAGTCAAAGTCATTTGTTTACTCTCTTCAAAAATAATACTGATATGTAGGTAGGAAGAATAAAATTTCAGAATGGGGTTGTAGCTCTCATGCTTTTTAAAGATACAGCATGAGATCACTCTTGGTTTTGCATGTAAATTAATAGGTACTTTATAATTATGCTGTACTAACAGTACCTGTGGCAGAAAGGTTAAGGGTATTATATTTTATTCATAATTTTTCCTAATGCTGAAGGAGGAGTGTCAGAAAAGGCCCATTTCAGATATGATGTTGTCTCTTCTACCTGTTCCTCAATGGATAGGGTCTATGGATCTGATCTTGGATCTGACTTCAGCTACTCTAGACTTTAGGATCCATAATTCAGGCTCCTTCCCTTACTCACAATCTCCTTCTGTCCCCAACATTACCTCAGCTCTCATTTTCTGCTCATGGAGAACAGATGTAATTCCTTCGCTCAGGCTTACTTCAGTTAAGTTATAAAGCTCTCTGGTATTTATATTTTAATAGTAAGTGTATTAATGTAGTCTTTCCTGATGTTGGACATTATTTCTTCTAGCTTCTTACAAAAATAAAATTCTTCTTCTCCTCGCACTATTGGTGCCAATCCTGGTAATGTTGATTTGGATACCTTTAGAGTAGTGTAGTATTGCTGTTGCCATTATTGTTATGATTATTATTATTATTGCTATTATAGCTTTTTTCTTCTTGTTGCTTAGTATAGTGCCTATTATTTTCCTTGAACAAAAAACAGAGTTTAAAAAATGTCTGGCCTGTGACCACAAGATTCCAAATCTGAATGCCCATCCAAAATGCGTGTACTGTTTGGGTGCTGCCCATCTGGATGAAGACTGTGGCATTTGTACTGCTTATGCCCAGCAGGCCATCATTGAATGGAGCACTAAACTTGTGTTGAATGGACGTCTTTCAGCCTTGTGGAATAACTATCCAAAGCTATGTCTACTGTTTTTGAAGCCTTGGCATCTGTTAAAAAGTCATCAGACAGGCGCAAATGGGAGAAGAGTGGTGACAATCTCAGGGAAATGGGCATGGAGTCTAGAAAATGTTCCTTGTGACTGCTCCTCCTCATCAATGGCTTCTGTGGCTCCATCCCTGAAACTGTCTATTCATCTTTGACTCCTATGTTGGATCTGATAGTTATAGATCCAAGAACCCCTCCCTTTCCAGAGCCTAGATTTTTTTGCTGGAGCCTTTCTCCCCTAGACTGCACCCCCACTCTTTCTTGCAAGAGAGACCAATGTATAGATCTTCAAGATCTCCCTTTACTTCTTCCTCCATCAGATCAGTCCAGTCTACCAGAAACCTGAAAGAAGCTGATGCAGATAAGATGATGAGGAAATTCCTCTGGACCCTAATTCAATTGAGGGCTGTCTATTCTCCAACCCCTGTCGGACCTGTTAGCTTCGGCCCCTCCTCCCTACGTATGGTTTACTCCTACCCTTATCTGTCTTCCAGTTTCGAGGGCTTTGGATCTGAGTTTATCTCAGGGATTGTCCAAATTGGATCCAAAGTGTTGATCGGCTTCCACTTTAGCAACATCTCTGATCTAATCACTTTTGAGCATCTGAAAGGATCTCAGAGTTGAAGCTTCAGCACCGGTTCCAGGGGTCAGGGATTGACTCCAAATTTATCGGAGCCTTCCTGTACTCTTGGAGCCTCAGCAGTAGATAGCTCAGCTCTGATGTCGGTCTCATAACAGAGTCTTATCAGGTCCCAAGACCAGCCTAGTTTGGAAGCTTTGGCTCATACTGGGGTGGTGTTGGGTCCTCTGTTTCTACTTTTGAGGTTGTTGAGAGAGCTCTCTCCATCTCTAGTTAGTGTACTTTCTTTAATTTCTTGGCTCGGCTCATCATTCAGCAAAAGGCCTTGGGTCCAGATCCTGCTCTTCCTATCCTGTTGGGATAGCCAGTTCCTCTAAACCTTGAGGCAGTATACATTCAGGATTCCACTCAGTCTTCTGAGTCCTCTTCGGGAGCATCCCACTGCAGAGGATCCTCAGAAACAAATGTGTAATAGGAGGCATGTTGACTCCCTACAGGAATCACTTACTGACAGAGATTTCAAAGAAGGGGAAAGGTCCTCAAGATCATCATTTTAAAATGGCTCATTCTGAGAGGTCCATGAACTTTTGAGACAGAAAAATGGTAGGTCATCTGAAGCCCCTTCCCAAAGGAGTAAATGTTTCTCAAGCCTTGGGAGTCAGCTTAGCTACTTCTTGGGTGGATCCCCCTGTTGAAACATGGTGGATTTAATCTCTTGGCAGACATGGAAGGAGCTAGGTGTTGCAGAACCTATTCCAACTAAACCAAGTTTATTGTTGCACCAAAGGATCGCCAACATTAGAGCAAGGGCCCTGGTGGTGGACGCCATTGTAGTAGCAACAAGAATCAAAAAGGAGCTGGCTGAAGAGGGCTCATCTGGCCATCCGTCTTACAGGGAGTCTAGGGCATTGAACAGGTTTGGGAGGTGAGTTTACACCTCAGCTACTTTTGCTGTGAGAACACTGAATTATCTGGCACTCAGGAGAAGATTTCAGAGAGATTTGACTAAAGAGCTCTCCAAATCTCTTTCAAGGTCCATGTCTGTGGACAACAAAAAAAGCCATGGCCACCCTACAGTCCCTGTCAAATGCCTCCTTGCAGCTGGTCTCTGATACCACTAAAGGCATTTCAAGAGCCACAGGTACAGGCATTACCATACGATACATGCTTGGTTGTGCTTTTGTGACTTTGCTAAGCCTTTCAAGACACTTTTGTAAATGTTCCTTTTGATAGTTCGACTGTCTTCTGACCAAAAGTCAAGGACATGCTGTCTAGAAGTGAACAAGATGGAAAAACCCTTTCTGCCGTAGGAATATGGTTTTCTACCCCCCTGAGGTCCTTCTGTAGAAACCAGATGGGAGGTTTTGGAAGTCTCAATACATGTTCCGTGGTATACCTGGAGATAGATCCCCCGGGGCAGAGGGGGGAATTCTAATGATAGACATCGCCCATGTGTCAGAGGAAGCCTGCAGAATCAAGTCTTCAGGAGTCCATTCTTCAAGTGGCCTTATCAGCACACCTGAATAGTTGCCTGGCTCTTGTGCTCTGGAGGCAGTTGGGGCACTTGTCTCTTCACCGTAAAGCCTGGGCATCCATCACTGAAGATGTCCAGGTGTAGAGCATCATAAGCAAAGGCTACTCCATTCCATTTCTTAATTTCCTCCTTCACCAAATCAACTTCCCAACATTCCACCCTCTCAAAGAAAAGCATCCAGTATAGAAATAAAATAGCTGATTTAACAAGCATGTCATACAGGATGTTCCACCAGTCCAACACAGATTCAGAACTTACTCAACATTCTTTTTTGCGCCAAAGAAGAATGGGCACCTCAGGCCAATTTTGAACATCAGTCATTTCAATCAATATGTCAAGCGCATGAAGTTTTGGATGGTCACTGTACAGTCCATCCTTCATTTGTTGAGAAAGATTCACTGACTGTGGTCTGTAGAGCTTCTGGATGCGTACTAAACCATATTATGATGGACAGGCAATCCAGAAGGTTTCTCCCCTTTCAGTTGGGAGCCAGTCACTTTCGTTTCAGAGCCCTGCCCTTTGGCCTCCACCGTAGCTCCTCTGGTGTTTGCAAAGTGTATGGAAGTGGTCATAGCTCACTTCAGACTGCAAGGGTTCAAGGTGTTCTCTTACCTAGACAACAGGTTCATTGCCACTTCTACCAGGTCTCTTTTTGTTCAGGCCAGAGACTGTCTGCTCCATCTTTGCTCCCCTTTGGGGATCACAATAAATATGGATAAATCTCACTTTTTCGTGGTACAGATGTTGGAATTCATAGATGCCCATCTACATACCACAACTCAGATAGCAAGGCTGCCAGAGAACAGGTCGTCCACCCTGCAAAACCAGGCACTAAAGGTTCTGGCCTATCAAATGCCAGCAGACTGGTTCACCAGCTTCTGGGATCAATGGCTACTTCCATTACCTTTGTTATTCTAGCCACATATTACATGAGAGTTCTACAGTTGATACTGATGGTGCAGTTGTTCATCAGGTACAAAACCATAGGTTTTCAGATTCATTTGAAAAACATTGACAGGATGCATATAAAGTGGTGGTTTCAATCACCTGAGGTATCTCAAAGCCATCCATTTGTATTTCCCCTTCCCAAAGCTACAGTGACCATAGACGCTTCCCAGCTAGGGTGGAGTGGGGGCATTACATGGGAAAGACAATCCAAGGCACATGGTCTCCTTCTAAGTCCAGTCTTTACATCAGTGTTCTAGAAGTGAGGACAATTCTCCTAACACTGTAGGCCTTTCAGGACATCCTTTCTCTAGAGATGATTTATATCCAAATGGACAACACATCAATAGTCTTGTACATCAGCAAATAAAGGAGAACACATTCCTATCCATTATGTCAAGAAGCGATGAGAGTGTGGCAGTGGGTGATATCTTCCAGTCACTTTCTGGTAGCATCTCATGTACTGGGGAAGTCCAGTGTTCCAGGGGACAGGTTGAGCAGGTCTATCCTTCTACCATATGAGTGGTCCCCCAACCTGACAGGGACGGAACAGATTTTTTATCACTGGAGCTGACCATTCTTCAATCTTTTTGCCTGTCCCTACAATGAACAAAAGGAAGAGCCAGCAAAACCAAACCCAATAAAAATCATTTATTGCAAATACTAAGGACAGCCAAGAAGTGCACTTCTTGGCTGTCCTTAGTATTTGCAATAAATGATTTTTATTGGGTTTGGTTTTGCTGGCTCTTCCTTTTGTTCTCTGTATCATGCCTTTTTTGAGCCATGCAATTTCTTACGTGCAAACAATTTTTCATATCACTGTCCCTACAATACCAAGTGCAGTGGCATCTATCAGTAAAATTTGCAAAAGTAAGTAGCAAAGATTTAAATTTTCTATTTGGCCTCCCTAAGCAATCTGGATACATTTTACACCCTTATCCTACATTTTTATACTTTCTAGCATCCGTTTTCCATGCTGGGGCCAGTTATTCTACAGTTAACATCCAGTTAGAAGCTATTTCAAATTTTCATGTTGGAGAACATGTTGGAGAAAATCATGCTACCTTAGCTTCTCTTAGATTGACCTAAGCTTTCATGAGGGGCACTTTCCATCTTAGACCACCCCCTGAAAGACCCTTCTCTTCCCTGGGATATGGCCATTTTCCTTCAAGGCTTAACCCAGCCACCCTTTAAACCTGCTGTCAAGGTGGACATCAAATTATTGACATGGAAAACATTTTTCCTAGTGGTTTAACTTCAGCACGGAGAGTATTGGAATTATAGTCCTTGTCCTGTAATCTCCTTTATATAATTTTCCACAGACAGGGTGTCCCTCAGAACCAATCTGTCCTTTGTCCCTAAGGTAGCTTCTGAGTCCTTACTGAACCAATGTGTCAATGTGCCAGTTTTCTGTCCTAATTTTTCCAGTAAAGGAGAATATATGCTTCACTTGCTGAATGTATATCGCCAACTTTGTTTCTGCCTCCATCGTATCAAATCCTTCAGTAAGACAGATCAACTATTTGTTTCCTTTTCTAAAGCTAAGATGGGCCATCCTTAGCTAGATAGTTACTGACTGTATTTCTCATGTTTATAAAGAAAAAGGCTAGACCTTGCCTAGACCAGTTAAACCTCATTCAACTAGGTCTATCTCAACTTCCTTAGCCTTCTTTTCAGGAGCCTCAGTTGATATTTGTGTGGCTGCCACTTGGTCCAATGTTCACACATTTATTTCTCATTACAAGCTGGATTTGCTCCCCAAGAATAGGGTAGCTTTTGGTTCATCCATCCTGCAAAGTATCTTTCCATGAGACCATCCGAAAGGCTAAGAAGTAGCTAGGGAGTGTGTCTCATGCATTGAGGAACAGACTGAAGAGACATCAGGTATGAAAGTTATGTGCTTACTATAATGATAGAGCTGTGTTGTCTGCTTTCATCCTTCCTCAACTCCCCACCCTCCTTCTCCCTTCCACTCTATGGAAGATAATTCCCTAAGTTTCTAGTATGTTCTACCCCCTGAGCAATGTCCTACACTCTTTTAGCACCAGAGCAGTATTTCTTCGGAGTCCCTGGGTGTTTCAGGGTTTGATATCAATCAATTTGTTTTGCTCTCTCTTGGCATTACATACATCCTCAATCTGAGGTAATGTTGGGGACACAAGGGAATTATGGGTAAGGTGAGGAGGCTGGAGTGGCCAAAGTCAGTTCCAAGTTTCGATCCGAAGACCCCATCCATTCAGGAAGAATGGAAGCAGACAGCGCAGATCTGTCATTATGGTAAGTACATCATTTTTGTTTTAAATGCATTTTATCAGAGAAATTCTGAATGTTGACACTACTAACACCAATTTCTTGTTGCAATAAGTACTCATGGCCACTGCAGACATTCAAGATGGTTATTTTCACATCCCAGTCACAAAGTTCATATGCATTTTCACAAAGATTGTGTGGAGAGTCACAATGCCAGTTCATCTCCTTTCTATTTGGCCTTCCAGTTATGCCTATAATTTTCTTGAAATGCCATACTTCAGTATTTGCTCACCTCTGACGTAAGGGAATTCACTTTTACCCTTGGTTAGATGACATCCTAATTCAGGCCATTTTGTTGCTTTAGCTTGCACGTTGTAGTTCATACACTGTGCAGTACTTTCAGACTCCGAGTTTCATTCTTTCTGTATAATTTGGGCCCCTCAAAACATGAATTTGTAGGGGCTGTTCTGAATATCTTGTCTTCCATAATAACCTTACCTTAGTACAAAGGTGCAAGTAATAGTAGACTTTTTCCATGCATGTTTAGAAAAATGCATTATTTCAGAACTGTGTACTACATGCCCTCTTCTATCCTTATGCTTCTCAGTTCTGTATTTCACATGAGGATGGTACAGTAGTACATTCATAATCATTGTAGTTAGAGTTCACAGCTTCTAGAATATGTCCTTCTTTCAGTACCAGGTGTTGTGATGGAATTCCAATTGTAACCCAACTACATTACAGTAAACCAATGGCTGTCCTTTTAGTCCTCCATTATCAGAGCAAAAACTCACAACAGACTTGCAGAGTATGCTTGATTTGCTGATCTCCTGGGCCTCTCAATCTCCAGTTCTTCTTTGTTACATTTTATAAACAGTCAGACAAAGAATGATCACAGGCTATTTTGTTGTTTAATACCCAGATTTTAATTGCGTTTGCTTGTGAGTATAAGAGTTTCTTTGTTTCTTTTAGTTTTGTCTTGTCCCATTTACTCATGAGAAAGAAGTTTTTCAGCCCTTTCCAATCAGAAGATTATCTTCATGACTTTATAAACTATTGGCCTAGGCCTTTCTCTCTGTCTCATCTTCTTATCCTCTGTTTAGAAAGTTGTATGTGAGGTTGAGTTGTGTGGCACAGAGTATAGGCATGCACATTGTTTATGTAGTGTTGGGAAAACACATCATTTTCTGTTACCACATTGGCTTGGGATTTAATTTGGCTGCATAATGCAGGGATGTACATTCTCTTCAGACTTTCCAGCTGATAAAAGCCTTATCTACAATTCAGCTGGAAGGTGAAGGTGACCACCCTTTTCGTTTTTCTACAATAGAGGATGTTCTTCGTGTTTCACTATTGCAGTCATTGCATTTAGGGTAATCTGCTGGCAGGTTGCCCTCAGTCGGCCTGAATAACAAAGTCTTGGGTCCTGCATTGGTTGCTGTCTCCTCTTCCATGACGTCAGGTCGTCAGGGGTATAAAACATGCAGCTGACACCATTTTAATCTGTCTTTCTTGCCGCGCGGTGCCCGAAGCAGAAGCAGTTCGCAAGTGCCGGTCGGCCAACTCCTGAAATTTTCGTATTCGAGTTTCAGAACCGAAGTCTTCAAACTAAAGCTAAGTACCCCGTTGAGGAAACTTTTTCTTGCTCCTAACCAATGTCAGTACCAACCCTTCCAAACAAACAGCTTAAATCTCTTCCAGATAAAAAAAGTTCTTCCATCTTCTGCTCCACCTTCTGTCTGTAACTGTGACAGAAAAGTTTGTAGCTGTCATTATTTCCTCCTGTG
Organism: Protopterus annectens; assembly: GCF_019279795.1. Lineage (NCBI taxonomy): Eukaryota > Metazoa > Chordata > Ceratodontiformes > Protopteridae > Protopterus > Protopterus annectens. The sequence goes on from NC_056741.1 coordinate 1,369,681,148, forward strand.
CAGGAAGTCTGTTAAATTCTTATAGTAATTTTGGCCAAGTGTGCCATTTATGAAGTTTCCTCCTGTTTATTCCAGGCCAGATACTCCTAAGTTCCTTCACTCTCTGGTGTGCAGAGGTCTGGATTTTGAAAAGTTGTCTGAAGCAGTTATATGAGTTCCAAGCAAGAGATGCAAAGTTTCCTCTCTGTCTTTTCAGGTTTGAAGCACAGGGGTAGAGTCTATTCTCTGCAAGTTATGCTAGTGCCCTCGACTCTTTCACCAACCACAGCCCCTTTTCATCTGCCTCTAGTCCTACAGTTACTTTCATTGCATCCAGTGCCACTACCTTCTGTGTAGTTTCTTTTAGCATCTGTCTTTTAGATACCATATTTTCAGGTTCTAGCCCTGGCATACATTGTATCAGTATCAAAACTAAATTTTTGACACACTGATTTTTTAGTGTCATTTGCCCCAACACTGGTTATTTCACCCCTATTGTAGCCAAAATTAAGATTTTTGATGGAAGACATTTGGACTGGTCAATATAATCATGATGCTGTTGTTCCAGTAATGCTTCCACCAGTACAAGCAGCTATTCTTCAGTCTCAGGCTGTTCCATATGGAGCTTTCAGACCAGATGGTCAAGAGGAGAAGATCAACACTTGTACCACACCACATGGAACACACAGCCCACCAGAACACACACCAGCACTGCCTTCACATAAAAACACAAACCACACACCCACCTTCGTGGAGGCTGTCAATAAAAGTCTACCCAAATAGCAGAGATCTCCAAGGCAGAAATGCCACAACACAGCACTAATCACAAGACACGTAACTCTCCTAAACAGTGTGCCACTCAACCAAAGCCCCTAAGGCAAAACAGCATGCCCAACACATTAGTCATAGGTGACTCGATAGTGAGGCACACTGATGGCCCACTCAGTAGGTTGAATAAGGACAAAAGTAACAGTCAGCTGCCTGTCAGGTCCCAGGATCTGCCACATAATGCACTCACTCAGGTCCCTCAACAACAGGTACAAATATGACTCTGTCATTGTACATGTGGGTGTGAATGACCTGAGACATACCTCGCTGGACTACATGAAAAGAGACATGGAGGGGCTCTTGAATTATGTAGCTCAGGCAGGTATGACCCTAGCCCTGAGCAACATCCTACCATCACCCAGAGTGATACCGCAGTACAAGCAGAAAATTATTGATTTCAAGAATTGGCTAAGTTTCTGGTGTCATTCTAAGGGAATCCAGTATCTGTCTGCCTGGGATGACATGATTGACAGACTTCGATGCTTTGCCAAAGATAGCCTGCATCTGTCACCTCTGAGCTTTTGGATACTAGCCAAGGCTCTTCCTACTCCTATAGTGCCTTTTTTAGGCAGTGTTCCAAAGACCAAATTACCACCACAACAGCTACAAACAAATGCAATCTGAGGGTCATGCTGCTCAATGCTAGAAGTCTAAATCTCAAAATGCACTCACTCGAAACACTCCTTAAAATGGAGAACATCGACATTTGTGCTCTAACAGAGACCTGGTTCAAAGCAGCAGAAAACATCCTTGCACTACCAGGCTGTAACTCATTCCACACCTTTCGGCCCCAGAACTTGGACCGAAGGTCCAAAGGTGGTGGTGTTTCCATATTCATAAAGGATGTGCACACCTCCAGACTGGTAGCCCAACATAATGCGTCAGATATACTTCAGGTGCAGCTAACACTGGATAAGACAGCGATTCAGGTTGTAGCCTGCTATAGGTCCCCAACCATGTCCCAAGACTCACACTCCACATTCCTAAGCACCCTGGAGAATATTAGGATCCAACCTAACACTCTCATACTGGGCGACTTTAACTACCCCTCCATTAATTGGGAAAACTACTCATGTACCAATAAACTTGCCCAACGTTTCCTGAAATTCATTAATTCCAATGCACTGAACCAGCTCGTTCTTACCCCCAATAGAGGTAGCAACATCCTTGACTTGGTCATTACTAATGTGGGTGACCGTTTCTCGACACCAATAGTCAACTCCTCCCTGGTTAGATCTGACCACAAACTAATCACCTTGGAAATCCACATCCCTCCCACCCCCCTGCAAGGGTAACCACCATGAAAAACTTCTCCAAAGCTAACTTTGGGCTCCTAAAACCAGAGGTGGCTAACTTCACGGCACCCATGCAAATGGTGAATAGTTGCATGACAGGCGAATTATACACCAGTGCACTGTATGAACACGTACACAAATGCATGGATCTCACCATACCCAATAAAACCAAGACGCTCTCCTCCAAAAAAAGGAAGCCAATCTGGTGGTCCCCTGCCATAAACAAACTCTGCAACAGAAGAGGAAACTGATGCAGAATAAGGTGAAGTCCCAAGACTGGAAAAACTTCCTTATCATCCTCAACAAAAAGTTAATATCCCTCATCAAATCCTCTAAAGCTAGCTATGAAAACAGAATTGCATCAGATAGTAAAGACAACCACTAGGCCTTCTATAGTTATGTAAAGAATCTCCATGGCAATACCCAGATTTGCTCTGAGCTACTGCACAATGGTACCACCTATACCGAGCCAACAGATATTGCCAATGCACTGGCCAACAGATTCAGTGCCAACTTTACCACCCCCAAAGGACGAATCACAATACCAGCAGATTGCCAGGCACCCAGTATTACTGCTGCACAGGTTAAAACAGCACTGTCCAAGGCCAAGAATGCAGTTCTATGGGACCTGACAATATCCCTGGCTGTGTATTACATGAACTACAGAGTGAACTGGCACCTCACCTGTGTGCCCTGTTCAATCACAGCCTCAACTTAGGCTTTGTCCCTTCTGAATGGCGCACTGCTACAGTCATCCCTCTCCACAAAGGAGGAGTGACTACAGACCCTGGGAACTATCGCCCCATTAGCCTGAGTAGTCTGATATGCAAAGCTATGGAACACATCATCATGGACCTAATTAAACAAGGATATAGAGAATCTCCAAACTCTGGATCCCACACAGTTCGGTTTTGTGAAGGGTAGATCATGCTTGCTCAACCTGGTCGACTTCTCTGAGGCAGTCACCAGAGCTGTGGATGAAGGCAAGGTGGTTCATAAAGCTTACGTTCATGTGATCAAGGCCTTTGATACCATTCCCCACTCAGAAATCATAGAAAAACTCACTAAGCTAGGCATCAACCCCTTTATCACTAGGTGGGTTGCAAACTGGCTCACAGATAGAACCCACAGTGTGAAAGTAGCTGACTTCAAGTCAGACTGCCGACCAGTCACAAGTGGAGTCCCACAGAGTTCGGTCCTGAGTAATCTCCTGTTTGGTATCTACTCCTCTGAAGTCCAGGCCAACACGAAGGGACTCTGGCTGACAAAGTTCGCGGACAATTGCAAGTTGGGAGCTATTATTAACTCCCTAAGTGATGTTGACATCCTACAGAAAGGCCTCACTGAGACCGACTGGTGTCAGAACCATGGCCATGGCCTTAAGCTCAATGCCAAAAAATGTGTCACCATCCCCTTTGGGAAATCCCATGAATTACCACATCGATGGTAGTCAACAGAACACAGAAAGCATTATAAGAGATCTGGGAACACAGGTTGACAGCAGCCTCTCTTTTGACCACCACATTTTCACTGTGGTCAGAAAGTCCTTCTGTGTGGAACATTTCATTACTAAAGATTTTGCATCCAGGAAGAAAGAGGTCATTGTCTCCCTCTACCCTTCCCTCGTTAGGCCAGTCATAGAGTACAATACCCCATTTGGCATGTTCCTCAGTAGACACCTGCAACAACTGGAAAGGCCGCAAAAGTACCTTACAAAGAGGGTCCTAGGCCTTAAACAGTTGTCCTATATGGACAGACTCAAAAAACCCACAACTATTCTCTGTCTCATATCGCCTACTTAGAGGCTATCTCTGCTTGACTTACAAAGCCATGTCTGACCCAACTCTGTTAGAAATGCTACATCTAAAGAAATCCCAGTCCCTCCGCACCACATGCTCCAGAGCCCTCAACCTCATTACCACAATCAACAGAACATGCTGGAGGGACATGTTCATAACCCAGAGACTGCCCATGCTATGGAATAGACTTCCCATACATGTCAAACAGAGCACCTCACTGGCCCTCTTCAAGAGAAATCTTGACGAGTTGATGGGAAATAGAAAATTCACCCTGGGGATCACTCCAGTGGCTCTGCTTGACAGAGGCACTGGGAACTAAGGTCGGGTGACACAATGCCAGGGTAATCCTATGGGCTAGGCTTGTAAAGGTTCCAGGGCCATTAGCCTAGTGCACACCAATGAACCTATGAATCTAAGATAAAGAGACTGTTCATCAGGAATTCTTTCACTGTCAGGCTTAACCCCTCACTTCTCCATACCAAAGAATCTGTTTCCTGCCTGTGGAGAGGATTTTGGAGTCATCTGACAATGGACCTTTCCAAATAACCTTAGAAAGGGAAGAATTTTGCAGAGTGAGAATGTTTTCTGGTGTTGAGTTGGCTGAGTCCTGCTGGTTTGGAGTTCTGTGGGTAGAGGAAGAAAGACCTGTTCTTACACATCTGTCATTGTGGTAAATACATAACTTTCAAATCTATGAAAGGAACTTCCTTGATGTATCAGAGAAACACTACCTTCATCTTCTTGTAGGTTGGTGGCCCTACATCCAGCCCTGCACATTGGAGTTCCCTGCAAGTTACCCAGGTATATACAATAATATCAGTTGTTAGCAGCTTACATAGCAGATCCTAATTGTTGTTTCTTGATTTGTGGGAAGAGTGCTGTCTAGTGGATAGGGGGAAAATTGGCCCATTTGTGGGATGAGTGTGCTTATGTCGCTAACGGACTACATCATGGCCTCATGGCTGTCCCCAGGCACAGGCAGTTATTTCAATGCGTTATATTTTCTTGAGAAGAGAGATCTGCATATGTCATCATATTCTTCAGGGGGACAGAAATGCTCACTGTTATATTAGGGTGGGGATCTTGATGTTTTTGTTAAGGTACTAAATTATTATATACTAATAGCAGCCATAGCTCTGAAGAAGTAATTTGGTGCAAGTCACATCTCCAAAGATCTGAGTTTTAATCGCCTCCTTGTAGCCTGCATGGGTTGTCACTGTTCCTAGAAACAGTGATGGATATCTCAAGCTGCTGCTGCATGGATGTTTGTAAAGAAGAGCTGTACACTGCTGGAGAAGTCTGAGCTAGTTGGCATGTCTCATTTGCAGGACTAATACTTGTTACTGTGGGACAGGAAATGGTGTCATTCATTTCTGTTGTATTAGTTTCTTGCATTCTTGTAATTGCTCCTGTATTTCAATATGATGTGCTTTGGATGTAGTTCCAAAAGGTATAAATAATCCAGGTCTTCCTCCCCAGACTAAAACACTGACTAATGTTGAAACTTAGGATTCAGTTTTTAGAGGATGTATTTCATTTCACATAAACTGTTTTGAAAATGCAGTCATATTCAAATGGATTTTTTTGGTGTAATCATGTTTACAGTTTTGTGAATCAGATCCTTTAGATGTTTGATGATCATACTATGATTTTCTTTGGTGAAGTAATGTGCGTGTCCCTGTTTAAATGGATTTTTATGTTTATTTTCAAAGAGATGCATTGCTCTTAAACATAATCCTCAAGAAGTAACCGAATATACTTTGCTGAAAAAGGTTTTGCTGATAAAGCAAGACAAGTACTGTTAAAAGAATGCAGCACAAAAATAAGGAAGAACAAGTGCAAAGTAGTACATCTTGTACTGAATTCTGTCTACTGATTAATAGCGATATGTGACACTGGAGAGTAAGAACTGAGGACTGACAAAATCATGGATTCTATTTGTCTGTAACAGAGACCGAAAAAGAGAGAGAACACATGGCAAGGCCTGTAAATTAACTGATAAAAAAACTTCTGATATGTGTAGGTCCTTTGGAAGGAATATATATATATATATATATATATATATATATATATATATGTTATAGATATAGGTAGATATAGATACATATAATTACTTTTGTTACCTGTTTGTAGTTTGATTGCTTTGTACCTTGGTGTAACACCTCAATGATGCCTTTGCTACTCATAACTGTTATGTATTCTAAAGTGCTGTAAGGAATTGTTTCTGCCTAGTATAATTCTATTACAGACTTCTCATTTTCAAACATTCTGGGCTGTTCATATTGAGAAAGGAAAGTGATGTGGTACCGTAGATGAAGAACTGTGCTGACTGCGTACAGAATGTAACATAAAAATAAAGGAAATTAAAAAAATCACCACAGCTGTAGCTTATAAACTTCAATGAATCTAAGCAAAAAGGAACCTCAAACAAGATAGAGCAGGTAAAGGATCTTCAGGAAGAAAGGAATCATGGCTGCAAACAATAAAAGATAAAATTTAAGGACCAATAGACTTTATAAGGCTACTTCAGATGGAGCAACTCCTGGCATATAATCAGTAGCTGTTATGAACTATTGTCTGCATTATAAGATTCTGCAAGAAAAAATATGCAATCATCTAATGTTGGCTTTTCTGTCCATTCCTCAGCTTACTGTTCTTTGGATCCAAGTCGGATCTGACTTTGGCCACTTTCAAGTTTTGAATCCAGTTGTGAGGCTCCTCTACTTTCCCATAATCCCCTTTTGTTGCCCCAGCTATCTCAGATTGAGGTTGCTGTCTCAAACTTATATTGATATGTTGGTGCTCAGGTGCATTTTAGATAAGTAAACTTTTAAATAACTTTTGCATAAATTTATTTTTCCTTCTTTTATTATTTTTATTCAGATTACTGTTATTACTATTCATGTTGGCTATTTCTTCCTGCCCTAAGCTTTTCCTGTTTTTCTTCACCTTAGGCGTTGGGCATTTCCTTTTCAAAAAAAAGAAAAAAATTCATAGTCGCATTAATTTACTTTTTTTTTTTTTAATTTGCTTTTATGCACAAAAAAGAAGAGTTTCTATCCTTTTGTCTCTTGTTCTCTTTGATCTGATGCTATCTGTGTAATTATTTCTCACAGATGGGTCTAGGATCCGACCTCAGATCCAAGCTGGCCACTTTTCAGATAGATCCAGAGCTTCAGCGCCTCCCCTTCCCATAATCCCTTGCTACCTTCTAACCCTCAGATCTAGTTTGCCACTGAATCGCTCCAGACGTGGTTCAGGCTCAAGCGTTAGGGAATATAGATAAGATGGTATTTTGTTGCTTTTCTTCTTTCTTTTTCTTCCTTTTTAGGGTGACATTGCTGTATTTAACTACATTCTCATTTATTTTAATTGTATTTCCTCCCCTCCGTGTCAGAACCTAGTTGTTTGCTTAGATAGGTTTCTCCCCTTCCCCCTTCAAGTGCTTAGCGCTTCGCACCTTTTCTTAAAGTAACGTTACTTTAAAGAAAAACTTTATTTTGGCTGTGTGTGTTGTATATTTTTAGTATGGCTCATAAGCCTGTAGGTTTTAAGAGGTGCTCTTTGTGCGGTCAGAAGATGCCATGCTCTGACTCACATGAGGAGTGTCTCTGTCTAGAGTCAGTGCACCTGGAGGTTGAATGCAACATTTGTGCCGCATTCAACCCCAGGGCCCTTGTAGAGTGCCACAACAAACTTCTTCTCAAAGGCTTGGAGCAGTGTAGTCCTCTGTCCAGGGACTCCCTGGCCAAGTCTTCGCAGGATCCGAAGAAGAGACTTCATCCTACCCCTGGGGCGTATACTTCCTCGCTTCCTGAAAAGCCGAGACTCATGGATCGTAGATCCCCAGATCTGAGTCTAGCCTCTTCAGCTTTGGATCCGAGTTCTGTCTTCCCAGATCTTTGGATCAGAATCACAGGTCCAAGATCTCATCAGATCAGAGGCCTTCGGATTGGAGTAAAATCAGACTGTCCCTGGATCTGATCAGTTTGTCGGATCCGTCTGGTACAACCCCCAAGTCTTTGTACCCTATAAGATTGTTGGATCTGACAGTAGCCTGTAATTCTGCTATTATAGAGGGTTCCTTTTCCGGATCCTGTAGGACCCCGTTGGATCTGAGACGTCAAAGCTGATCTCCTTTTCGAAGCCACAGAACTTCAGGATCCAAAGCCTGATCCCTAGCAAGATCTGGCCATTACTCAGCTTCGTCCAGATTGTCCAGAAGTCTCCTTCCCTCGGACATGGATAGGATGATGAGGATTTTTCTGAAAGCCAAAATCAAGTTGGGCCTGCTGCCATCCCCAGCCCATTTGGCTAGGGGACCCTCCCCATCCACAGGTCTCCATTCTCCTCTTCCAACATAAAAAGGGAATAGAATGTCAGGACCCAGAGATTCATAGTGACTTGTGTCGGGAATCCCCTCATTCTCAACACCTTCAGGGTCCCTGGCAGACTCTGTTCCGCAGCAATCGGACCAGAGTGGGCCTCATCTCTGAGGGGTCCAATCTGGTTCCCTGGGGATGGGTTTAGGTCCACATTTTTCAGACCACTCCCTTCCGTTGGAGGTTTGGCGCTAGACAGCTTGGGGTCGATATTGTCCAGGGGCTTCAGCACTACAACGGGGTCCCTTCTGTCTTCCCAGGTGGCCTTGGCCACCAGAGATGGGGGAGGGGCTTTGTCCAGTCCATCGGCCGTCCAGGCAGTAGACAGGACATTCTCCAGTTTGGTAGTTACCTGTCATCCTCAAGGTCTGCCCCAGCCTTTCTCGGGATTGGGTGCTGAGGTCTCATCATCCATCCAGGGTCAGCCCTCTTGTGAGCACCTTCAAATGAGAGCTGGCCCATTTGGGGTACCCATCTTTTCTGAGTCTTCCCCTGAGCCCACCACGGAGCACAGAGGGGTCCCCCTCTGAAGAGAATGTGTAAGAGGCACTTGGAGTGCCCCAGGGAGGCCCTCACCAAAGACACTGATTTTGAGGAATGAGACAGGTCCTCCAGACTTCTGCCAGAGGAAGTTTCCTTTGGCGACATCCCGGAAGTCTTCAGACAGAGAGGCAGATGGTCTTCCCAGCCCCCATCTTTGGAGGAGTCTATGTTCCTGAAGGCATTTGGGATAGGCCCATCTACTACCTGTGCCCCCCCCCCCCCTGCTGACAAGCTTGTGGACCTCATCGCCAGCAGGGCTTGGAAGGAGCCAGACACGGTGGAACCTGTGCCCAAGAAAGCAGATAGGTTTCTCATTCCCCCCTCAAGACAGGTCTTTTTGGAAGAAATGAGTCCCTATTGATGCCTTCGTGGTGACTGCTGCTACCCAGAAGGGGCTAGCTGAGCAAAGCTACTCAGTCCATCCCCTGAACAGGGAGTCTTGGGCAAATTACCTTTTTGGAAAGCGTGCGTTTGCCTCAGCTATTTATGGTCTGAGAGCAACCAATTACTTAGCCCACTTTACTTGGCTTCAAAGGGATTTGGTTTTGGAGCTTATCTCTTCCCTGTCAGAGTTGTTGCCTCAAGAGAGCTTCAAGCAAGTCTCTCCGAGCATGTCCACTCTCACTTCCTTAGTGAATTCCTTGATGAGCCTGATCTCTGATACTGCAGAGGCCACCTCTTAAGCGGCAGGCACAGGCATTGCTATCAGCCAGCATGCCTGGCATTACCTTTGTGGATTTGTGGAACCTTTTAAGGTGTCCTTTACGAACGTCCCCTTTGATGGCTCCACTTTGTTTAGACCATCTGTTAAAGGGACCTTAACCAACAGTGAGCAGGAAGGCAAGACTCTTTCCACAGTAGGGATTAGGTTTTCTACCCCCCAGAGGTCCTTTTCTAAGACCCAGAGAGGAGGTAAGAAGCTTTGATTCCAGAGGAGTCAGTGTTCCTTTCAGCATTATCCCCAGGTATCCTTTTCCACAGGCTGGGCAGGGGTTCAATGGTAGACGCTGCCCTAGGGGCAGAGGTGGTCCACAAAATCAAAGCTCAGATAACCTTTCTTGAAGAAGCCCTTTCAGCCATCCTGATGCGCTGCTCGACTGTCCTGCCCTGGAGGCAATTGGGGGTCATCTCTCCCTTTACCCACTAGCCTGGACAAGTCTCACCTCTGATCATTGGGTGCTAAAAATCATTTCCAGGGGTTCCTCTATTCCCTTCTCCCAGTCCCCTGCAACTCAAAGATTTCTCCCAGATGTGCAACCCCACCAAAGGAGATTGGCCTGTCTTAACTCATTACATCCTCCAGGTGCATCTACAGTTGCCTCCTAATGACGGATCTAGGTGTCAGCTGTTGCTTGTGTATATTTGCATTAATAATTCCAAAACCATGCTATATACGAGGTATCAGAAGATTTTATATTGAAGCACACATGATGGCAGACTCAATTGTATTGATATTTGACCTCTATCAATGATTTTTGGTTAGAACTGTAAGGTGATAACTTCATTTTTTAAAGGCTCAAGCCTCACCCACTGAGAGTTAAAAGTACACACTCAAAAGAGCTGTACTGGAAGGAATGAGTTAAGGTGCAAGACCTCCTTCAAAACAGAGTCATTCAGGAGGTCCCGACAGGACAACGAGAGACCGGAACTTACTCTCGCTTCTTTTTGGTGCCAAAGAAGACCGGGGAACTGTGTCTGATTCTGGACCTCTGTGAGCTAGACCTTTCTGTCAAGAAGTCCCATGTTCCAGATGGTCACTGTACAGTCCATTCTGCCTTTCTTGTGCAAGGACTATTGGATGTGCTCAGTGGATCTCAAGGATGAGTACTATCATATAAAGATTAAAAGACTCTCCAGGAGACATTTACGCTTTCGGCTAGGGGCCAAACATTATCAGTTCAGATACCTGCTCTTTGGACTCACCAAAGCCCCCCCCCCAGGGTGCTTATCACATGTGTGGCAGTGGTGGCAGCTCATCTCCAGCTGCAGGGTTTCCAGGTTTTTCCATACTTGGATGATTGGCTCCTCACTGCTCCCACAAGGCACCGACTAACACTGACAAGCAGGTATGACCTCAGGCTTTTCCGGCATCTAGTTATCACAGTGAAACTGCCCATGTCAAATCTAGTTCTAAGCCAAAACCTGGAATTCATTGGAGTCCAGTTGAACACGGTATCAGAGACTCCAGCACTGCCTGCCTGCAGGGTCCAGCTGATTCAGGATCAGGTTTCGCTTTTGTTGAATCTAACATGCTCGCCTGTTCATTTGATTTTCAAAGTGCTAGGCTCTATGGCAGCTGCCATTCCATTGGTGCCACTTGCTAGGTATTATATGCGAGTTCTCCAATGGACCCTGGCAGTCCAGTGGTCCATTCTGTCTCAGCCAAAGTCTGTGACAATAAAATTGACACAAGTATGCAGGAATCATCTTATTTGGTGGCTTCAGTCTCAGGACCCTTTTCTAGACAGACCCTTTTGTCTTCCCCTGCCCAAGGCCACAGTGACCACGGATGCCTCCCTATTGGGGTGGAGGAGTATTTTCAGGGCAGGATGGGTCAAGGCACGTGGTCCCTTGTAGAGATCAAATTGCACATAAACTCCCTGGAGATGAGAGCAGTCCTTTTAACATTGCAGCCCTTTCAGGACTGCCTCCCTCTGGGGACCATAGCAATTGAGATAGACAACATGGCTGTAGTCTGGTACATCAACAAGCAAGGAGGAACATGGTTTTATCCTCTGTGCCGAGAGGCCATGAGAGTGTGGGAATGGGCGATGTCTTCCAGGCGCTTTCTTCTTGCAACTCATATACCTGGGAATTCCAACATAGTGGCTGACAAACTCTGCAGGTCCATCTTGACCCCTCACAAGTGGTCCCTGAATCCATCAGTGGTGAGGCAGATCTTTGTCCACTGGGGTCAACCGTTTTGCTTCCCCAGTCAACTACAAATGTAGCTATTACTTTGCCCTGATTCCCCCATCAGGGGAGTTACCCAGGGACACTCTTGTTAATGATTGGCCTCTGGGTCTCCTCTATGCTTACCCTCCTATTCCTGTAATATCCAAAGTCTTACAGAAAGCTTGACGCCTGAAGAGCTTTCTCATCCTCATTGCCCTTTTCTGGCCTCGTCAGGCATGGTTTTTCTTCCTAAGGTCTCATCTGAAGTATCCACCTTGGATACCGGATCCCATTCCAGATCTCATCTCCCACCCCTGGGGGCTTCCACTTCCCAATATCTGGAACCTTCATCTAACTGCATGGTTTCTCCATTTACAGTAATCCTGCCACAGTCCAGGCTTCCTTCCTCGGTGAGGAACATTATTTTGGCTTCTCAAAAAACATCTACAAAGAAAGTGTATTCCAGTAAGTGGAAAAGGTTTTCCATTTGGGCCAGACAACAGAACCTGGATCCCTTTTCAGCCCTTATTCGTGATATCTTGCTCTCCTTATCTTTCCTCTTTCAGGATGGGGCGAGTTTCTCTACTATTAAGCTCCAGTTGGCTGCCATCTCTAATTTCCATGTCAGCAATGAGCCTACCTTTTCTTCCAAGTTGTGCAAAGCCATTATGAAAGGAGCTTTCCTTCTTAGGCCTCCTATTAAGGATCCATCACCTCCATGGAACATGACTTTGGTGCTGCAGTCTCTAACACAAAAAACATTTGAACCTGCTAGTTTATGTGACATTAAATTCCTGTTCTGTAAGATGGCCTTTTTAATAGCCATTACTTCTGCCAAGAGGACCTCAGAACTACATGCTGTGTGCATTAAGCCCCCATTTACGATTTATCACAAGGACAGGGGTCTCTTAGAACAAATCCTTCCTTTCTCCCCAAAGTGGCCTCTGAAGTAAATAAGTCAAATGAACTACCAGTCTTTTCCCTAATTACTCTAATAAAGGAGACTGTAGCTTGCATGGTTTAGATGTCCACAGACAATTGCATTTTTATTTGAAAAGGACTGAAGAGTTTAAAAAGTCAGGCCAACTTTTTGTGGCTTCTAACAAAAACAGAAGGGGTCAGGCAATTTCCAAAGTGACTTTGTCCAGGTGGATTGCTGGTTGCATTTCCTTCATTTATGCTAGTCGGAATTTAGAACTATCCAGACCCGTTAAGACCCGCTCCACTAGGTCTGTTGCTACATCATCAGCCTTCATGGCTAGACGATCCCTTGATGAGATCTGTGCTGCTGTGACTTGGTCTAATTCTCATACCTTCATTTCGCACTACAGATTGGATTTGGCATCTAGGAGCAGGGCCTCCTTTGGTTTCTCCGTGCTCAGGTATATCCTTCCTTGAGGCCACCTAGAGTACATAATAGATGGGGACTCTGACCCATCTGTGAGGAATGATGACATGGATAGCATCAGATAAAGAGTTATGTACTTACCATAACTTTGCATCTGTCCTATCCAGTGTTATCATTCCTTACATTTCCACCCTCCATTCCCCCTTCCTTATGGTGGGCCTGGTGAGGCTGAAGTAGGTTAGATCTGGCAAGATGTTTTTGACTTCTGTTGCAAATGTTGTGTTTCTGCGTTTCAGCTAATTTAGCAAACTTGATCCAAGAGTTAAAATGTAGCAAGGGATTATGGGAAGGGGAGGAGCTTGAGCTCAGGATCTGTTTGAAAAGTGGCCAGCTTGGATCAGAGGTGAGATCCTAGACACATCTGTGAGGAATGATGACACTGGACAGCACAGATGCCAAGTTATGTTAAGTACATAACTCTTCTTTAGGATGCCAGACAAAACCATCAGGTTTGAAGAAGTGTGAGGCCTGCACCCACAAACTGCCCAATTTTGATGCACATGGTAAGTGTCTGTATTGTCTGGGCCCCTTGCATTTAGACACCTCTTGCTCCATATGTGAAGCCTTCAGCCAACAGGCCACTGTGGAGTTTCAAAATAAACTTATATTTTGAAAGGCCTTCTCCCAGCCCCTGCAGGAGAAAGTGTACCTTCAGTTTCAGCAAAATCTACTTTTTCTTTTTCTCTTTAACGAAATCAGGTAAAAAATCTAGAAATAAAACCAAAGGAAAAGGATAAAGAAAGAGAAAAAGAAAAATCTAAGATCCTGAGAAAGAGATCTCCAGACCGTAAATCCTCTTCAGCTCTGGTAAAACCTAATTAGCCAGTGTTTTTTTCGGATCCAGTACTCGTGAGATAAAGCTGACCACTGAGATTCTCACTGGAACCTATTTCTCCTAGGATCTCTTCATCCAGATCTACCAGGAGCCTTAGTGAAGGAGACATAGACAAGATGATGAGGAGATTTCTTTGGGCACAGATCCAGCTGGGGGGGGGGGTCTTCCTAGCTCTTGCTACTGCCAGAACCAGGGGAATGTTTTCTTCCCTGCATCAGTTGTTGCTCCTTCTCTGATACGCCCTTTCAGATTGGAGCATTTGGATCCGATTTCCACCTGGGGTAGGTCTGCATTGTAGCCTAGGATTTGTTCTTCCTTGTGGCTAATGAGTTCTTTGATTTGGTCAGATCCTTCAGTTTTGGGGCCTTTTGAATTCAAAGTTGATTTGTCATCACTGACTCCAACAAGGTGGGTTTTGAACTAAGGTCTTTGGAACCCTTCCTCCCTATTGGATCCTCTGTATTGCACAGCTTGGCTCCAGCATCAGTCTCTGATCTGAGGCATATGTTTTATATCGTTGAGTCTCCTTTGGGGGCTTTTGGCTCCTAAGGCTAGGTTCCCTGGGTCCGTATTGAGCTCTGCTTTCAGGACTGACTCTTCCATGCTGTCAGAGAGATAAGGTCTATCATCTCATCAGCAGTCAGGACCACCAAAGATGTAGACAGATCAGAACCAAAAGATCTATAAACACGCTTCTGGAGAGGGCATTTAAGAGGACCACCCCCCTTTCTGTCAAAGCAGTTCAAGAATTTCTCTGAAAGAAATGTCTTCAAGCCTGCATCCAGTAACTTGGGCATCCATCACTCAAGACAAATGGGTGCAAAGGATTATAACCAGAGGCTAATTCATTCCCTTCCACTCTACTTCTTTCATCCCCAGAAAGACTTCTCTACATACTATCCTGTCATAGGGAAGTGTTCGCTTCAGTAATAAAGAAGCTTCTAAGCAAATGAATCATCCAAGAGGTCGTCCAGACCAGAGAGGAACTGGAATTTACTCAAAGTTTTTTTTAGTGGCAAACAAAAATGAGGAACTAAGGGCAGTTCTGGGCCTAAGTCAAGAAAAACAAAATTCTGGATGGTCACGATGCAGTCTGTTCATCCTGTACTGAGGGAGAATGACTGGATGTGCTCAACAGATCTTCAGGATGTGTGCTACCATATAAAGATGGGGCTCTGCCTTTAGGTCTCATTCACAGCCCCCCCAGGTGTTCACCAAGTATATGGTAATAGTAGCAGCTCATCTTCATCTGCAGGGGTTCTGTCTTTTCCCTTAATTGGACAACTGGCTTGTCACCACCCCTATCATGGAACTACTCATCCAAGGACTCCTTGCTACATTTGTGCTCATAACTAGGGATTATGGTGAAGTTAGCGAAGTCCAAACTTCGCCCAGTGCAATCTTTAGAGTTCATAAGGGCTCAGTTGGACACAAAGCTAAAAATTGCAAAACTTCCAAAAACAAGGATTGCATACATTCATCAGCAAATTTTAGCTGTCTTGTCCTTTCAGAAGCCACCAGCAAAAACAATTCTCCATCTGCTAGGCTCCATGGCAACTTTGATTAGTTTGTTTCCCCTAGCCAGGTACTACATACGGGTTCTGCTGTGGACCCTTGTAGTCCAGTGGTTGATAAGACAGCAATCTATTTCTTTTCAAGTATATTTAAAAAAAGACACACATCCAGTGGTGGGTGGAGTCTGCACATGTTTCACAAGGATGTTCCTTCAATCTTCCTTCTCTCTAATCCACTGGGACTGTGGACGCTTCCCACTTGGGGTGGGGAGAGCATTACCTGGGAAAAAAGTTCAATGTACGTGTTCACAGTCAGAGGCTAGTCTACACATCACTGTCTTGGAAATGAGAACAGTTCTTCTAACATTGTAGGCCTTTCATGACTCTCTCTTCTTAGATGTGATATCTATCCAGGCAGACAACATGGCAGTTGTCTGGTGCATCAACAAACGGGGAGGAACCAGATCTTAACTGTCATGTCAAGAGGCCATGAGAATGTGGCAATGTACAATGTCTTCTCACCGCTTTCTAATAGCAACCCATATTCCAGGGAAATCCATTGTTATAGAGGACAGGTTGGACAGGTCTATTCTTCTCCCTCTTGAGTGGTCTCTCAGTTCAGTAATCACAGAGCAGCCGTTAGGACTAACCTTGCGCTGATCTCTCTGCATCTTCCCACAGCACCAAGTGCAGCAAGTTCTTCACTTTGATCCCTCAGGAGGAGGAGTCACCAAGGGATGCTCTGACCCACCATTGGCCCCCAAGGATTCCTTTATTCCTTCCCACTCCTTTCTTTCCAAATTTTGTACAGAAGGCGCTGGTAAAAAATATCACAGTCATCCATATAGCCTCTTTCTGTCCTCAACAAGAAAGATTTCCTTTCCTCTGGTCTCATCTAATACACCTTCCCTAGGTGCTGGTACTGGCCTCAGCTACAGATCTACTGACTCAACCGTTGGGGTGGCCTCAGCTGGGCATTCAGTGCATGTTGATAGAATGGTTTCTCCAATTCCAGTGATTGCTAAGTAGTCCAGTTTTTATCCTAAATAGTAAAAAACAGGGATTCCAACCACAGTGACCACCAAGATCAGAAGAAAACAGGCTGGAAGGAAGCACTCAGGTCCACAATTTCTTCAAGGTTTAATGGCCAAATAGACGATAAGCAAAACACCATAAATGCTGATAACACTCCAAATATGTTTTCGTTCATAAGAACTTCATCAGAATAATAAATTACAGAGCTAAGGCCCATTAAATAGTTCCCCTAATCATAAAATAACCAATAAAATAACAGTATACAATTAAAAAAAAAACATTCAAAAATACATTCAGAAGTAAATCAAATTGCTGCCACCTAGTGTCAAAAACATGCTAATTACACCCTATAACAATAATAAAAAACTAAAAGCTGTTCATGCAGTCACTCATGTTATACCAATAAAATGTCTCAGTAGTGTGTTAATATAAACTTGTTAAAAAAACTAGTAAAAGTAATAAAATGCATATTTATACTTTGATAAAAGGTATGTGTATGTAAAAAAAGTGTGTGTGTATAAAAATGATGAATAAATAAATGTATTTCCAAGGTACATTGTAGCTTAGCAGACCTGAGTTTTAATAGAGGTGCTATTGAGATGTTCTCATTTAACCCGGGGGTCCTGCTTGCGTCTAGGGTGATCTGCCACAATAGTTCCCCATTCTCAAGGATAGTCTCCCATGCACCCCCCTTCACATCCTGAATAACAATCTCTAGAACAAAAAACTCAAAACTTGCCTTTGGGCAGTCCAAAGAATGCTTGTACAGAGCATTTTTAGCATTACATTTCTTGACATCGTACATATGCTCGTATATACATCTTTTCAACTTTCTTTCAGTCTTGCCCACATAAAAGGCTTCACAGGTCTTATACACAACTAAATATAGTAACCCACTAGAATTGCAGTTACTAAAACTTTTACCATACACCCATTTATTCCTACTTTTTAAAAATACCCGTTCTGTGTTGGGAATAAAGTTGCACTGTGTCCATGATCCACATTTAAAGGTACCTTTTCTCTTAGTGGTGTGAGCAGGTTTCAGTTTACTCCCACACTCCAAGAGGTCCTTCAGATTTTTTCCCCTCTTGTGACTGATCTTCAGAGGTCCCTTGTCAATACCTTTAATGAAGTTAACCTATTCCATTCCTTTGTTATTATGTCCACTACCATTTTGGAGTCCAAATTAAAATCTAAAGTAAGAGCTTTAGAGTAAGCCGAGGGGTTGACTTCACTTGGTACATGTTGGTTTGTGTCCAGTCCTTTACCCAACAATGGGTAGTATCTGATATAGCGTAAATTACTTACGTAGGTACGACTGTCCACCAGTAAGTCACTTGGGTAATTTAGTAATTGCAGCTCTAGTGGGTTAGTATATTTAGTTGTGTGTAAGACCTGTGAAACCTTTTATGTGGGCAAGACTGAAAGAAAGTTGAAAAGACGTATATACCAGCATATGTACAATGTCAAGAAATGTAATGCTAAAAATGCTCTGTACAAGCATTCTTTGGACTGCCCAAAGGCAAGTTTTGAGTTTTTATTCTAGAGGTTGCTATTCAGGATGTGAAGGGGGTTGCATGGGAGACTATCCTTGAGTATAGGGAACTATTGTGGCAGATCACCCTAGACGCAAGCAGGACCCCCGGGTTAAATGAGAACATCTCAATAGCACCTCTATTAAAACTCAGGTCTGCTAAGCTGTACCTTGGAAATAAATTTATTTATTCATTATTTTTATATACGCACACATTTTTTACATACACATACGTTTTACCAAAGTATAAATATGCATTTTTATTACTTTTACTAGATTTTTAACAAGTTTATATTAACACACTACTGAGACATTTTATTGGTACAACATGAGTGATTGCATGAACAGCTTTTAGTTTTTTATTATTGTTATAGGGTGTAATTAGCATGTTTTTGACACTTGATGGCAGCAATTTGATTTACTTCTGAATGTATTTTTGAATGTTTTTTTTAAATTGTATACTGTTATTTTATGATTAGGGGAAATATTTAATGGGCCTTAGCTATGTAATTTATTATTCTGATGAAGTTCTTATGAACGAAAACATATTTGGAGTGTTATCAGCATTTTTAGCGTTTTGCTTATCTTCTATTTATGCCATTAAACCTTGAAGAAATTGTGGACCTTAGTGCTTCCTTCCAGCCTGTTTTCTTCTACTGACTTCTTCCCAGAAACCTTCTGCATGTAAGATTTAAAAAAACAAATGGAAGAAGTTTTTTGTTTGGGAATTGAAAACAATCTCAATCCTTTTTCTGCTCCTTTTCCAGCAATCTTGGAATTTCTTGCCCATCTTTTTCAGAATGGAGCCAGTTACTCCACTATCAGACTACAGTTTAATAGACATATCTTCCTTTCACACTGGCAAGAATCACATGCCCACTGCATCCTTAGGACTGTCTAAAGCTTTCACTAGAAGAGCTTTTCTATTATGCCCCCCCCCCCACACACACACACACACACACACATACACGTATACTTGGAGACCCAGTTCCTCCCTGGGATATTACATTTTACTTCAGGCCTTAACTAGGTCTCCATGTGAACCTACTGCCAAAGTTGATTTAAATTTTTATCGTGGAAAACTTTATTTTTTGTTACTGTTACTTCTCCTAGGAGAATTTCTGAGCTCCATGCCTTGTCTCCAAAACCTCCCTACCTTGTCTTTTAGAAAAACATAGTGTGCTTGAAAACCAACCCTTCTTTTCTTGCAAAGCTGGCTTCTGAATCATCTGTTAAACAATCCATAAATCTCCCTGTGTTTTTTCCCAAATTTTTCAAGTAAAGCTGAATATACATTACCCTTACTGGATGTTCACAGTCAGAAACACCTACAGGAAAATTGATCAGTTGTTGTCTGTTACTCTCCTGTCACGATGGGAAATGGATATCCAAAGTCACTCTCTCCCATTGGTTGACTAAATGTTATGTTATGTTTACAAAGAAAGGGGCTTATCACTGACAACTCCCCAAAAAGCCCATTCTACAAGATCTGCAGTTTCGTCAACAGCCTTCTTTTCCAGAGTTTCTCATGATGACATCTGTGCAGCCATTACCTGGTCCAAGTTCTCTACCTTCATTTCACATTATAAATTGGGCATACAATCCATATCAAGAGATTGTTTTGTTTCACCTGTTGGCTGGAATATCCTTCCATAAGGGACGGCTTGCACCTGTCACCACTGGGCTTTCGGATATTGGCAAAGGCTCTTGCCACCCCCATAGTGCCTTTTTAGGTAAGGCTCAAAAGTCAAACCCACCCCCATAGACAGCACAAGGAACAAGAAACTAAGGGTAATGCTGCTAAACGCCAGAAGTCTTAACCTCAAGATGCACGCACTCGAAGATCTCCTCAGTATGGAGAACATCGATATCTGTGCAGTGACAGAAACCTGGTTCAAGACTCCAGAGAGCACCCCAGCACTACCAGGCTATACCTCATATCATGCTTTTCGGCCCCAAAACCCGGACCGAACCACAAAAGGAGGGGGAGTTTCCATATTTATCAAGGATATCCACACCTCCAGGTTATCGGAGACCATCCATGTGCAACTAACAGTGGGCAAGACTGCTTTTCAGTTTATAGCATCCTACAGACCACCCTCTCAAAGTCAGGAATCCCATTCGGCTTTCCTGAAAACATTGGAGAACATGAAGATCTCTCCGAACACCATTATACTGGGCGACTTCAACTACCCAAACATTGACTGGAAGCCCTACTCAAGCCCCAGCACCTTAGCCCAAAGATTCCTGGAAATTATAAACTCAAATGCTATGGAACAACTAGTCACCACTCCCACAAGAGGGGACAACATACTAGACCTGATCATTACCAACATGGGGACTCTATGCTCCACACCAGAAGTATATCCCTCATTGGTAAGATCAGACCATAAATTAATTTCACTGGATGTTCACATCCCGACCCCACCCCCAGTCCAGAAAACCACGGTGAAAAACTTCTCAAAAGCGAACTTCTCACTTCTCAAAACCGAAGTGGAATCCTTCAAGGCCCCAGGGCCAGTGGAAACTACAGCCCAAACTGCAGAATCCTATATAAATGCATTCTACGGACATCTCCAGGAATGCATGGATCATGCTATCCCAAACAAAACCAAGACCCAATCATCCAAAGGCAGGCGTCCAGTCTGGTGGACCCCTGCCATAAATAAATTGTACAACAGAAGGAGGAAGCTACTACATGATAGAGCAAAATCCCTAACAGGGAAGGCATCTCTGATCAGTACTAGCAAAACAATTACGATCCCTCATAAAATCCTCCAAGGCCAGCTTCGAGAGAAAAATTGCACAGGACACCAAAGACAGTCGTAAGGCTTTTTTCAGTTATGTTAGAAACCTGGGATGCAACTCCCAGACTTGTTCTGAGTTGATTCTAAACGACAAAAAATACACTGACCCCACAGACATCGCCAATATCCTGGCAGACAGGTTCAGTGCAAACTTCTCCACCCCCCCCCCAAAAGAGCAAGTATCTATCCCGGCAGAGGGCTGCCTCCCAAACATCTCAGATGCTCAGGTGAAGGCTGCCCTCTCCAAAGCAAAAAACACTGCTTCCATGGGACCAGATGGCATCCCAGGTTATGTCCTACATGAACTACAAGAGGAACTAATCCCTCAAATAAAACAGCTATACAATCTCAGCCTCACTACAGGATATGTGCCCACAGAATGGCGTACAACAACAGTGGTCCCACTCCACAAAGGTGGAGCCTCTACGGACCCTGGAAACTATCGCCCCATAAGCCTGACTAGCTTAGTCTGCAAGGCTATGGAGAGGATCATCATGGAGCTCATAAACAAAGACATTGGGGACCTACAGACACTAGATCCTACCCAGTTCGGCTTTGTCAAGGGCAGATCCTGCCTTTTGAACCTGGTTGACTTCTTTGAAACAGTCACCAAAGCCATAGATGAAGGGAAGGTAGCCCACACAGCCTATCTGGACCTTGCAAAGGCATTTGACACAATACCCCACTCGGGCATCATAGATAAGCTATCCAGCTTAAATATAAACCCCTATGTCACAAGATGGGTCGCAAACTGGCTCAAAGGCAGAACCCACAGAGTGAGAGTTGCTGGAGCCATGTCAGACTCGAAACCGGTCACAAGTGGTGTCCCACAGGGTTCTGTCCTGGGACCACTCTTGTTCGGTATATACTTTTCCGAGGTACAGGCAAACGTGGGAGGACTATGGCTCACCAAGTTCGCAGACTACTGCAAACTGGGCGCCATAATCAACTCTCCAGCTGACACAAACATCCTTCAAAAAGGCCTCAGAGAGACAGATAACTGGTGCCAGCGCCATGGTTTAAAGCTAAATGCCAAAAAATGTATAGTCATACCCTTTGGCAAAAACAATGTGCCCACAAATTACCACATAGGCGGAAACCCATTAAGTACAGAGAAAGTTATTAGGGACCTGGGGACCCAAGTTGATAGCAATCTCTCCTTTGAAAACTACATTGCCAAAGTGGTTAGAAAGACCTTCTACATAGCCCACCCCATCACGAAGGATTTCACATCTAGATCAAGAGAGGTAATCATGCCCCTTTATTCATCCCTCATCAGGCCTATCATAGAATACAATGCCCCTTTTGGGATGTACCTTACCCGACACCTGCAGCAATTAGAAAGACCCCAAAAGTATCTCACCAAGAGGATCAAGGGTCTCAAACAGATGCCATATACTGCTCAGTTAAAAAAACTCCAGCTCTACTCAGTTGCATACCGCCTACTTCGAGGCAATCTATGCCTGACATACAAAGCTATGTCAAATCCAGAATTAATGGACATGCTCCACCTCAGTAAATCTAAATCCCTTAGAGCCACACGCTCGAGGGACTTGAACCTCAGCACAGAAATAAATAGAACTTGCTGGAGGGACAGGTTCATAACCCAGAGGCTCCCTTTGCTCTGGAATAGAATTCCAGTTCATGTGAGGCAGAGCACCTCACTGAATCTCTTCAAGAAGAATCTCGATAAGTGGATGGGGGATCGTAGGTTTGTCCCAGGGATTACTCCCGTGTCACTATTAGACAGAGGCACAGTAAACTAAACCTTAAAAAGGGCACAGTATACTCAAATCAAGGGGTGGGGTAAGCCATACAGAATCGGGCTAGGCTTATAATTGCCCCAGGGCAGATAGCCTAGTATGAACCTATGAACCTAAGACCACCCAGGTGTCACAGTAGCTGGGGACTCTGTCCCATATGTTGAGGAATGGATGGAAAAGACAACGTCAGATACGTAAGTTATGTACTCACCATAATGACAGATCTGTGTTGTCTGTTTCCATCATTCCTCACCTTCCCAGCCTTTCTGCCTTCCATGTACTTTATGGTATTTGGCATTTTATCTCCTGGATGACTCTGGCTGACTTAGCCTGGTTCATGGAGGTTTCTTTTCAAGACCATGTGCATCAGCTGGTTTCTTTACTTCCATCATAGACACTGTATACTTGCCTTTTTTCTTGTGGGTAAACTCGATCTGAGGTAGCTAGGTCAACGGGGGGAATTATGATTAAGGGGAGGAGCCTGAGCATCAGATCCAAAGTTTGAAAGTGGCTGAAGTCTAATCCAAAGACCCTTACATTGAAGAAGGACAGAAATAGACAACAGAGATCTGTCGTTATAGTGAGTACATAACTTTCATTTATAAAGAGTACATAAACAGCAGAACATAATGCAAGTGGTTAGATGTTAAAGTATTTATGCCCATCATGAAAATGTAAAGTTAATGAAATGTTAGTTATCCCCAGTTAATGAAATTTTGTACAGAAGATTAAAGTGAGACATGTCATAAATGGAATAACAGTACTTGTCTCCTCTCTTGAGTTGAATGCGTAAGCTAAAAGCTGATAATGCTATAACATTTCTTGGAGTGAATGTTAGGTCAGTTGCTGGAAAAACAGATTTGGAGCAATCCACTGCTGTCTGCTGCTACCAGAAATACACACGTGACTGACTGTCTTCATGATGACTTGGCCATTTAGCAGTTTAGGCTGAATGATTCCATGAAAAAATATATTTGTTTTTATTTTCCATTGACGTTGCAACTTCTGGAATATGAAAACAAATGGGTTATAGACTGATGGGGCTTTAAAAAGCAGCATATTGTGTCTGCTATGATACCTTACCAGAGAGTCATGATATGCGAGTTTTAATGCTGTTCCTACGATGAACTGACACACTATTGATTATTGTTCTGTACCCCGACCTTTTTTTGAAACTAGAGTTTTCAGATAAATTGTAGGGGAAGAAGAGCCAGATAAGTCAGTGTTTGCTGTAGATGCTCTGTGTGTAATGATGCAACAGTTTGTCATTGAGAGAGAGTGTAGCTTCCTGCTTTGTGATGTATGAGTTTGACTTTCAGTGCAGTTGACCATTATGGAAATTAGATTTTTGCTAGTCCAAAAAAAAAAGAAAGAAAAGAAAAAAGTGAAAAATAAAATGAACCCTTGCAAAAAATGAGATTTCTGCCAGAACAGGAAAGCAACAGGCAAACACCATTTTACTTTAACAATGAAGTATGCCTTCACAGCGACTGCAAGATAAAACTTTTGCATTAATAATTATATAAATGAGTCAAGTATTTTACCTAGACTAATACCAGACAAATGTATATAAACAGGTAAGATAATATGCTATTTTTGTTTGCACTCTGTAACAGACAATAAGATAGGTTTCATTTGCATTTAGGAAAGTGAAATTGCTTTTTTGTGAAACTCAGACTGATGAAACAGATGCTGTAGAAAGTATGTAATTGCTGACAGGCAGCTTGGCTGATGACATTCTTTAGATCTTCAAAAATACTTCTATAGATTTTCAGTGTTGCTCAAAAACATGCTTTTTTAGACATTTATTTTATTCTCACTATTCTACTATATGCATGTCAAAATGCATGTACTGCATTAAAATTCCAGATTAAAAACTTCAGTGTCACATACAGTGCAATAATGGTATCATGTTGTTCTAGGATATTTCAGCAGCGATATTGTTAAAGACAGATATAATTGTTTGTGTATAGACAGTGTTTGAGATCAGCTTTCTTAAAGACTTGACTATGTGGTATATAGATAGATTTTATCAGGTTATACCAGCAGAAAATTGTGATTTTTATTTTGTACATATAAATAAGCGCTGAACTTGTCATTGTGAATTTACAAACTGGATTGATTTTTGGTCCTAGAAAACAAGACACAATATTTAATGGTACATATTTCACTGAATATGAATACATTATATGAGTTTTAGGGTAATTTTACACAGTACAAAGGGGCAGTCATTGACTGAAAGAGTGAACATATGTCTCAAACAAATAAACACACACACATGCACACTCACAAGCTTACACTGTAAGAGACTTGCAAAACTTCATACATTTGACAATTTTTAAACTAAAGTATTGTATGTTATACTGTGAAGCATAACATTTATTCAGTTTTAAAGTAGACAGCTGAATCTTTGTAATTTTAGAAATGCATTGATTGATTTTCCTGCTATGATTAATGTGGATATCATGGGTTCCGTACTAGATCGCATTTTCACTAATTCGAAATAGTGCATGAAATGCTCACTGCAGCAAAAGTGCACTTAATCGAAAGTGCACTTATGCGAATTTCAGTACAACGAATGGGTGTTGTACTGAACTTCCGTGCAGTACTCACAGACCTTAGGGTTAGGGCACAGATCATACGGGCTGTCCCCTTACCATGACCCGTGCCCTAACCCTAAGGTCCGTAATGACTGCAGCGCAGTGAAGGACATAGCAATGTCCTCCACTATGGTGCGATAGTCACGAACCTTAGGGTTAGGGCATGGGTTAGGATATGGGGATAGCTTTACTAACTATCCTCTTACCCTAACCCGTGGCCTAACTCTAAGGTCCATAACTATCGCACCATAGTGGAGGACATAGCTTGTTTTTTATGTCCTCCACTGTGCTGCGGTGTTTTCGGTGAAGTGCACTTACGCAAAAGTTCACTTTCGTTAAAGTGAACTTTCGCAGAAGTGAGGCTTCCTATTACAAGTTCGAAGTAGTGAACTTTCATTCTTGTAATAGGAATCCGGATGTCACATAGCAACTTACAAGTACTTACTAAATTTTGTCTGTGTGGTTACACAAATGATCGTAATTTCTTATGATTTGTTATGGCTTTTGAACCCATTATAAGAGGGGTTTACATATGTTGTAACATGTGCTTCTTTGATCTCATAGGCATCACAAATAATATTTTTTGACAATGACAGTCCAAGATTACTAATAATGTGGTAACGCTTTTAGACAAAATGACAACATGGGTGCTTACTAGATCTTAAAGGTAAAAGAATCTACAGATGACTAGTTCATTGTGCTAATACAGTCTAGGAACCAGCATTAGTTATTGCTAACGGTAAAAAACAAAGTTCTTGCATTTGTTTTTTTTTTTAAGGGGCCACAACAAAGAAGGAAACCAAGAATCCAAATGTTTTCAAAATAGACATTGTTGCAGTTTTTTTGTTGCAAAAGTAAAACTTATATTTAGTAGATTATGAAACAGCATGTTGTATCTCCATATGTTCTGCATTAGCTAAAATCTTACTACTAAATGGATATGCACACCCCACTCCCCAACTTAAATTTCTCCTGTACCCACCAACCTTTCCACTCTCTCTGCAACAACTACTTCTATAATTCATCTCACTGCGATATTCTCCTATTGCACCCAATCCCCTCTCTTACTCAAACTATTACCCTAACTTACTAAAAAAAAAAAAAAAAAAAAAAAATCACATATACTTAGCATATGTCTGTATTCAAGAATGTCATGTTATTGTATTGTATGCTATTTTCTCTGTGAATTTATTATAATGTGACCACATAATTGTATTGTAGACTGCATATTCTCAAGAACTGATTCTATATTCTATTTCTATGTAACTGTTCCTTGGAGCTTTTCTCCCCAGGCCTCCACAGAAAAAGGGCTCTTCGTGGTGCAGTGGACTTCCCCAGTTATCAAACTGAAATAAATCAATACATAAATCATCAAAAAGAAATTTCATAGTTTAACTACATGTAATATACTGATGTTTTGCAGGACATTTTAACTAAGGAAAAAACAAAACACAAAGACTAGGAGCTTTGTAAACTGTAATGTGTTCGAGTCACTTTGTAAAATGTAATCTGTTCCATTAAGTTTGTAAATTATAGTGCACCAGTCATTGAAATTGATTTTAAGTACATTCAGGTTAATATAATGATAAACAAGATGGTTAAAGTAGTATCCATGAGTGTGGTGAGGAAAATGTATAAATACAGTTTTGATCCCATTTATAGCTACGACTAAAGAAACTCATTAGAATGACAAATCTTTTTCAAAGTTTAGAAGACAGAAGATATTCCTGATAGTTTGACTTAGTTAAGACCTACATAAGTAGATAAAGACAAGTTGTAGTAGTGCTTACATTGAGAAACACAAAGTACTTTATGTGTTCATTAAAATGTCAGATTTAAGTTTAATGGTGCTATTGAAAAGTTTTAAGTTCAACTCCTGACTGGCTAGCCAAGGCTAATCTGACACATACAAAGCCAGATAAATTATTTACATAGTAAAATTGAATCTGTGACACCTTAATTTAAAGTTTAGGTCAGGAAACTACAAATAAGTGCTTATACAACAATTCTTAGGGAGCAAATCAACTTGATTCTAAGAACGATTCTAACACTAGGGGGTTATGGCCATTAGCCTAGTACACACCTATGAACCTATATGGAAACCTTTTCTTTTGCAGTGGGTGGTAACCAATATGCTTTAATAATCTGTGATACATTTTTAAATGGGTTAAAGTTATTGCCACTTGTAAATTGTGCAGTTTGACTTTAACCACATTTGTATATCTATTTTTCACAATGAAAGTGAGTTTTGCTAAAGTTGCAAAGGACAGCAAAGAATTACTTTTTATGAGACAAATTGGAATTAAACGTATATTGTATGTTAGTCTCAAATACTGTTGCGATTAAAATGAGGGAAAATAAGTACAAATGAGTAAAAAATGGGAATGAGTTTATTATTAAAAGGACTGACACACACATTCCTCAACTGTTGTACTTTACACATAGATTCAGCCTTGTTCCTTCTAAACTTAGTGACTGCTTTCACTAAATTAGACTTGCTTAAGAGTGCATGCTTTGCTATGTGGTTTAGTATTGCAAGAGCTTTTAAACCAAAAATGAAAGGTGGGTGTTTCTTTTTCTGACCCTCTGTTATGATTTTTAAAAGCCCCAGTTATGATTTTAATCTTCAGTTGCTGAAAGGTATGAGCATAGAACTAGTTAATAATAGATTATAACTTGGCAAAACATATTTTAACTTAGTGAATTCTGAAGAGCAGCCTTTGAATTTGGATTTATGAAAACTACATTCTAAAAGTATTTTATTATCATTAGGAAGACTGACCACGTCAGGATTTGAAAGTTCTGTTTCTAGTTATTTTATTCACCACAAGCATGAATGTTAAAAGAAGTTATTGCATGGAATTATGACCTGCATATTATTTGATGTGATAAATTAGATTCTTCACATGGTACCCATTTTATTTTTGATTACTGTGTATTATGCTTGACTGTATTAAGCACATTGATTTGCTTTAATACCTGTATAGATGACACAATCCTAACTGTCAGATTAGTGTCTCAGATTTAACATCGGACAAGTGTATCTTACTAAAAACAAGATTTAGCAGTTGATGTAAAATTTAAAATGCCATTTGATTGTAAAACAGCAACCAAAGACTGGTTTACGAGATTATTTAAAAGATGATAAAGATCAATGTATTTTTCTAGTCCTCTAGCCTACTGCTCAATATAGCAAAGAATACCAATGATAAATTCATGTGATAACTTTATATCCCTAATTAAAAATGAAAATTTGTTATGATATGTAAACACATTTGAGGAGAAAATATTAGTATATTGATATGTTATGATTGTATGTGGTCAAGTAATTTGTATCTGTCTGTTTAAATTGATTTTACATGCATTTTACAAAAGATGTATATTGAAATTAGGCAGGAGAAGTAATTAAGTATTCTGTACAGAACAAGTTTCTGCTGGCTAGACGCAGGTTAAAGACTACTGAAAGAATGCAGACGTAAGCTCATTAGAAAGTTCAAGTTTGAAGTAGTGCATCTCAACCCAAATTTTATCTGGATAGTAACATAGACATATGTCATAAGGGAAAAGTAGAAATGACATATGACAAAAGTCAGGAATTCTACCTTCCTGACTCTTGAGAGGGAGCACATGGCAAGTTATATGTAAATTTACTAAAAAAACTAAGCTTTAGATATGTTTATGATGATTAGGGGAACCTCACTGTACACATTTTACAGTAGTGTAAACACTAGTTAGATCATCAGTAGGCTGCGCCTTAATTAGAACATGTATTACTTTAGTTTTTTGCTTGTAAATGCAGTGTTTTGTGCCATCTTGTAATACCTGTATAATGCCTTCATTAGTCGTTACAGCTATGTATGTTAAATTGCATTACATAGTAAAATCCTCTGTTTTTTAGTAGTTACCCTAGTGATTATTGTCATATAGACAAGAGATGGTAGCAGCACATGGAATTTGTTACAGAATATAAATGAAAAGGTAGTGGAAGCAAACCACTATAGGGCATTGACATTATTGCAAATTTTAAATAATAGCTTGACTCTATTGCCATGACGTATATCTTTTTATCTCATTTTTTTCAATTTAAACTCACATGAAAACAATGTTGGGGTTCATTTTGTCAGCGATGGGTGCTGACTTCATTTCACAATGGACTCTTGGAGTATGGTAGGAGAGAGTGAAGTAGGAGTTAGCTTGTACCATGTAATCCATAGTGTGAACATTAAGCCCGAGAAGGGATAATAGTTTTCACAGTTTAAAGGCTACATGTATTTCACTCATGCCTATTATTTACTCATTTGTATTTTCCTTAATGTATACAACACTGTTTTTCTTTGGCATGCTGTATAACAGCATCTGTCCTGCTGAATGACTTTGTACATTACTTTAACTGTAACAAACCCCTTGTACATGTGAATCTGAAATGTTTCTTATGGATTTATTTCCTCAATGTTTTGGTTTGTATATTTTGTAAAATGCTTGTTTTTATCTGCAAGTCCGCACTCTAAATTTATATATTTATTGCTGTTTGTTTTCTACTGCGGTGGTGGTGCTGAGGTAGCGTTGTCGCCTCACAGTAAGACGTTGTCCTGTTCGATTCTCAACTAGAGCATCGTCTGTGTGGAGACATGCATGAATGGGCGTACCTTCGTTGAAGGTTATGCGGCAGGGCCGGCAACTCGGCATGTAAAAATCTACTGCCAAACATTAGCGAACTGGAGTTCCGCCGTGGTGACCCCTAACCGGGAAAAGCCGAAAGACACAGCAACAACAAGAATTGCTGTTTGTTTTCTGGGGTAGTACACTGGTCAGTAGTGACTATTTACACAGGTACAGCCCAGGTGAATGAACAGTAGGTGTACAATGACTCACTTTACAACAAAGAAGAGACATAACATTTTACATATTGAAGTTATTTACTTGTGATGGAAGGCATCTATGCAACTGCTGTCAGACGTGCCACTAATACATTGATAAGTGTCTGCTTTTTTGGAACGTGAAGACCACTTTGTGTTTAAATGCCCTGAGAATGGGAATCACTCATCTTGACCGGGGAAGGAGATCTTTTGATAAAATTCACTTTACTTTTATGAAAGGAAGAGTCAGAAACTGACTTGGGAAATACCTGGACTAAAAATTCCTTTTATTGTTGAATATTGACTTTCTGAATTATTAAGAAACTGCTATAAACTGAAGAAAATAATACAAAAGTGACAAAAGTAGTAGAAATACATGACATATTCTTTACAAAGGCGAGAAGAGAATTTTAGTACTGTTATGCAATATGCAAGTCAGTAAGGACTTTGCCTGTTGTCTTAATAACAAAAATATGTTATAATGGATTTTGTCAGATTTAGTTGTTCTATGACTCCTGACCCAAGTTAAACATCATTTAGACCTTTGTGAATATTTAGTATAAGTTTCTTGTGCCACAGGATTATAAGGATTTGGCTGGATCTGTGTTCCTACAGGATAGTCAGTATAGCTGTAGTCTGAACTTTATCCTGGGATTGAAAGACTTCTGAATTGGAGTTGAGCACTACAAAGCACCAAAAAGGGTTCCTGTAAAAGAAGGATAAGAATCCTGTTGCTGCCTAATGTTATACCAGTGTATGTGCTTCAACTCTGGTGTTTTTTCTCTGCTTATGTAGTCTGCCTAGTGTTGTGCCCCTCTGTGTGTTGCTAGCAGCCTGCCCCCATTCCTCATATTCTCCCTCTTCTCTCTTTCAGCTGCAATTACCTTGGTCTGCCACTAGGTGGTAGTTTAAAACCTTCCTTCCCCAACCATAACCTCAAGTGCTCTAGGATTGAGGTAGGCTTTCCCCACTGTACTTAGTGTTTAGCATTCACTCAGTAGCTCACTCTTTGCATTTGATTACAGTTCACTTTTACCCCAATAACCTTTGTTTTCCAGCCTTCCCTTACCTGTGCTCACTTATTTCCTTACTGCTAAACTTCCAATTTCACTGATTGTTCTTGTAAGCTTCCTCCTCTCTCAGCTCTTCCAACGACGTTTGCCCTGCGGGCTCACTCTGCTCCCCTACCCTGCCCCCAATTCCCACCCGTCCCCAGCACATCTACATTTATAGTTCTCTAACCACTCCCACATAAATCCCGCCTATCGACTAGGTCCCTCCCTCCACACCCTATCACTATCCTAGGCCTATTGTCTTACACCCACCCAATGCCCACTGCTTGACTCATCCTCCACCCTGCAACATCCCTGTCTATACATCCTCACACAAACCATTGTAACTACGCCTGTCATATTTATTAACTGTCTCTTCCTACATATCCCTCTGACTTAACTCGCATCTGTCACCTACCATGCAAACAAAAGCTGCTTATGCTCTACTACCCTCATTTCAAAGCATAATCCGCTTCTACCTACTCTACCTTACTAGTCTCCCACAGTTTCAGTACTCTCCTCCCTTTCACGCAACTACATTTTATATTAAAAAAGATTCTTCCTCTACAACCCAAGCCTCCTCCCAACTCTACAAACATAATGAATCTTTTCTATTTCAAAGGAAGCTCTTCCTTACTCCTAGTAAACCACTCCCCATACCCACCAAGCTAATCTCATTAGGTTCCAATACCCACACCTGTGACCCATTAGAACATAGATACGTATCTATTCTCTACTCAAAATTAGTCACCCTCCTCCTCCGCTCCGGAGACATACACCCTAACCCAGGGCCTTCACACAACTCCACCTCCAAACCAAATTCACATAGCTCTCCCCTCCCCCACAAATCTCTTCTCCTTGCTACACTTAATGCCAGGAGCCTTTGTAATAAAATACCTGCCTTTCATGCCTGGATCTCCCACAACAAACCTGATATTCTCTCTATCACAGAAACCTGGCTAAAACCACACATAAAAGATACCGAAATTACACCCCCTAACTATAAACTTATAAGAAGTGACAGATCCCAAAAGAAAGGTGGAGGAGTAGCCTTACTCTTCTCCTCCTCCTTAACAGTGACACCCTATACTAAGCCCATACCCTCATTTGACACTGCCAAGCTAACCTTCGCCCTTATCAAAGTAAACAACAATAAAACTTTATGCATTGCCACCCTGTACATATACCACCTTGTAACAATATCCCTATTCTGGATGATATTCTTGCCTGGTTCACCTCCAACATAAACAATGAGACAATAATCCTAGATGATGTCAACATTAACTGGTCCTCCATTGACTCATCTACCCCTTCTCAAAGTATCAACCTATATCAATTCACTCAGCTAACCAAATCCCCTACTAGACCAAATAAAGATTACACCACAGGTAGCATCCTTGACAGCATCAACCTATATCAATTCACTCAGCTAACCAAATCCCCTACTAGACCAAATAAAGATTACACCACAGGTAGCATCCTTGACTGGATACTAGTCTCTCACCCAAACTGAATTTCTGATAGTGGTACTCTCCCTAACCCCCTTAGTGACCATCTCCCTGCCTACATACGCCATTCCCCTTCCACCCTCCTCCTTCAGCACAAACAAATTACTACCCGCAACATGCAAAACTTCAACCCCCTACTTTTCTCTAATGCCTTAAAACAAATAGACTGGAACCCTCTAAAGTCCCTCCCTTAAGATGCCGCTGTCTCACTATTCAGTAGAATTTTCACCGATATACTTAACCACTTCGCCCCCTGTAGAACCAAAAGACTCCAATCCAGAACAGCCCTGTGGCTAACCAAAGACACAAAACTACTTATGCATCGCCGAGATAAAACCTAGAAATACTATCAAAAAAGCAAAACTAACTCTCTTGCCGAATGCAGGCTACTGCAAAATCAATTAAAAAAAAAATAAATAGCCACTGACCGTAAATCCTACTGCCTTAAACTTCAAAATATTCATAAAACCAACCCCAAAAAGTTTTGGAGTAGTATTGCAACAATATTATCCCCAGGTAAAAAAGCGAACCCTTGCCCTGACCCAGACGCACCTGACCTCCACCTAACTACCCAATTAAACTCCGTTTTCATTGATTCCATAGGCAAACTCACCTCCTCTTTCCCTAACAATACCCCACCAACATAACTGAAACCAAAAATTCAATCTCCAATAACTCTTTTTTTTTTCAAAACAGGTTTATTGTTTTAACATACAAGAGAAATATCATAGCAATTTTATACAAGTAATTAAAAATAGATATGATTATAACATTCAACAAAACAACTAAAGTATTTACAAAGACATCCACTACAATCAGATCAATTAATTAAACTAAAATACCATGCTATTGAAATTAGGATTTTTTTAACAAATTTTGTAAATTATCCCATACAATATAATAAGATGTTTTTCTAGTTGTTCTTGACCTAATTGTGTTTATTTCCATATGGCACACTATATTCATAACATTTTTAAATTCATTGAACGAAGGAGGTGTATCTGAAATCCAATTTCTGGTTATTATTTTCCTAGCCACTGCTAGAATAGACCATAACAAGGGAAGCTTAACCTTTTTAACACTTTGAGGTACAGGTGTGTTGAATAATATAAGAGATTTAGAAATAATGAAATTATCTGTAAAAAGAGCCTGCAAAAATTCATTAATTGACTTCCAGTATTCTTTCAATTTTATACAGTCATAAAACATATGGGCCCATTCAGCATTAATTTCTACATTACATCTCTTACATAAATTATCTTTATTATTTATTTTATTCATCATCAAAGGTGTATAAAAAGATCTATGTAAAAATTTCCATGTATAAAGTCTCCAGACAATGGAAGACGTAGTTCTATAGGCAGATTCCAATATATATTGTTTATCTTGTTGATTTGGTGGGTCCCCATTAAAAGAAGTGAAATAATTCCAGTATGTATCTACACTGTAAAAAGTTTCTTGTCTGATAATTTTATGTATGTATGAAAGTTTACCTTTATCAGAAACTTTATGTTGTAAATTTAATATCAAGTAATCAATCAGTGTTGGAATAGATTCTTTAACTGTTAGAGACATTAGATCTATTTTATTAATGAGATGTTGTCTAAAGGTCTGAACCTCTAACCAGCAAGTTTCTCTTAGATCAAATTCTTGTTTTAAGAAATCTAGATTTTTAACTTTATTATCAGATATCAACTGATACCAGTACTTTAGATCATTATCTATAGCTAAATGAGTTCCTTCAGAAGTAGATGACAAAAGCATACCCTGAGTATACATTATAGGGAACATAATAAAATTCCATTCCCTATACTTAGGGTGCATAAATATAAAGTTACGATAGCTAATAATAATATTTAATGGGTAACAAACCATATGTTTAGGTGTAATAGGTGAAGTACAAAATTCCTTTAGTAACCATAACATGGAGTTATTTACAATCCTATTTTTATGTGTTAAGGAGATTTTCATGAAGTGCATACTAATTAGCTCCCAATAATCTATCCATTTTGACATATGACTGATCTATTAATAAAGTAATAACTTTTACAATAGAAGAGATAGTATATAAATTAAAGTCTGGAAAAGAAATACCCCTTGAGACCAGCTATTAGTATGTTTCTTTAATGCAATCCTAGGTCTATTAGGTGCCCATACGAAATTTAACATTAGTGTATTCAGTTTCTTGATAATTATTTTTGTAGGTGGAAGTATTATTGATTGTATTCAGTATAAAATCTTGGGGAATATTATCATTTTAATAATTGTAAGTCTCTCCTCCATAGTAAAAAACATATTATTCCAGGTATTAAAAGATTTTGTATATTAAGAAAACAGGTATTATAATTATTATATATAATAGATTTAATATCTTTAGATAGTATTATACCTAAATAAGTTATCTGACCTGAATTGGGTACATATTTAGTAAAATCACTAATGAGAATATTTTTTCGTGTATATATAGGTAGTATTTTAGTTTTTCTTCATTGAATATTAAACCAGAAATATTTTTAAAATTCATCATTTTATCAAATAGAGACTGCATAGAAGAATTAGATCCTGCTGATGTAATTAGAACATCATCTGCAAAAAGTTGAATTTTGGATGTATTTTCATCTATTTCAAAACCCTCTATGTCAGTACTGTTTCTGATCAAATTAGCCCAAGGCTCCATTACTAAAGTGAATAATAGTGGAGAAAGTGGACATCCTTGTTTTGTACCTTTAAAAATGGGTATTTTTTGTGAAACATATGTTCCTACCTTAATATAAGCCAATGTTCCTTTGTATAAATGCTCAATTAGATTTACAAATGCATCTGAGAAATTTGTGCACTTCATTAAGGTAAACAGATAGTCCCAACTTACTGAATCAAATGCTGAACTTATATCAAGACTAATAAGTGTTAAATCTTTCTTTTTCCTATTTGCAAAATCAATTAATGTTAAAGTTCTTCTTATATTATCAAAAGTATTTCTGTTTACAATGAAGCCTGTCTGATCTATATCTATAATGCCGGGGATGATTGTCTTCAATCTATCAGCAAAAATACTCATAAACATTTTATAATCAACATTAAGTAATGAGATGGGCCGATATGAAGTACATCTAGTTGGATCTTTATTAGGTTTTAAAATTGGCAAAATAAATGTATATTGCCAAGATGGGGGGGGGGGGTTAACTCAGTTTGGGCCAAAATAAAAACCTTATGTATTATTGAATATGTACTTTTAGAAAGGATTTTATATATCTCTGGTATAATACCATCATTACCCGGTGCTTTGTTTGATTTAAGCTTATTTATTTGTGTAATAACCTCTGTATATGAAATACTTTTGTCCAATAGTTTAATCTGTTGTTTATTAAGCTTTTTATTCATGTTTGTGGTTATAAACTCCTTTATTTTATCTTTAGGTTCCATATTAATGTTATTATGGTTAATTTTGTGAAAGTGATTTCTAAATTCATCTAGTATTTCTGGTATACTAGAAACATTCTTTTTCCTTAGAGAAAATATTTCTTTGATATGGTTTTGTTTATTCAACCTTTTTGTTTTATTTTTAAGTCTATGTAAGTATTTGGGGCTTATTGAATAAGACAAAACTTGTATTTCTCTAAAGTTATTTTAACTTTATGAGTTAAAATTTATTTGTATTTCTCATTTAGTTTGTTTATTTCTTCAATAACTTTCTTGTCCATAATATTTTCTTTATTATTATGTTTATAAGAGTCTAATTTACTTTGAATATCTAACAATTCCTTACCCCAAGATTTCCTTTTATTATTATACCATCTGATACTTTGTCCATATAGATATGATTTTAAGGCATCCCAAACATAGACAATGGAGACTTCAGGAGTATTATTTATGTCTAAAAATGTTTTACTTCTGAAAGTATATATTCTTTATAGTCTTTTAGTTGAGTTAAGTATGCTGGTATCCTTTTGATCTGAACATTATGAGTATTTTTATCATGAATTCAAAAACAATTGAATTATGATCAGATATAGGACATGAAATGATTTTGGAATTAATTAGATCTGTTACCATCTGGTTAGAAATAAAGACCCTATCTATTTTTGAATCGTTTTGTATCTGTTAGAAAAAAGGTGTATGGTAATGATTTTGAATCTATCTGATTATTAATATCATTCAAATGATAAGAATTAGCAAAATCATTTAAATGTTTTGCATTAGATGTAATTCTTCTTTTCCTATGGTGGTAGTATCACTTTCATGTAGTATACAATTAAAGTCACCAGCTAAAATAATATCTCCTATAGAGAATGATATGATCTTATCAAGATGATGTTTCACTGTATTAATACCAATTCCAGGTATCCAATATACATTAATTAAAGTGTAAGTCTTCCCATTAATTTGTATTGTAACCATACAAAACATTCCTTTGTCATCCTGATAAGACTTAATGGTTTTAGGAATGGGCATACTTTTATTCCATAAAATAGCCACTCCTCTTTTTTTCTGAGTGTGCTCTGAACTAACCAATACTGTATATTTGTTTGTGGCTAGTTTATCAATATCTTTTTTCAAGAGATGGGTTTCTTGCAGGAAGACTAAGTTGGCCTTATGTAAATTAATGCGTCTTATTAGGCTTGCCCTTTTACACGGCTTATTCAATCCATTAATGTTTAAAGAAATTCCTTTTAAAGATGTCATTTTGCATTTTTAAAACTTAAGAATCTTATGATCAAAATAACAAATAACAACATAAGTAATGTTACATCTCCTCCTTTAGGTGTACCTTTAAATATAGCTGTATTTATTGAATCTCTTATGGGATTTTGTATAGGATTCAATTTTGTTTGTAGTGACAATGAGTGTACAAAATATATTGTGGATGTCAAAACTATATACATATAACAATGAACAAGTGAAAATAATGTAAGGATTAAACCTTGCATCCAGCCTGGAGTTAAAAACTCCAACTTAGAGTAGTATTTACCACTCAAGTTAACCCCCTACCCTAAGCAGCAGTACCTCAGCTACCACCTTATCAATTTAATACTGGTTTTATTTAACTTAAATTAACAGCTTTCAATTCAATTATCTAGCAAGACAAGACTACACATTTGATAAAACAGCATCATATAAACTAAAATAAACTTTTTTTTTTAAACTATTCATACTACTCTATACATCTATGTAATATAATACATTTGTATTCAAATAGCAGTCAAATAATCTTGATATTAGGAACCAAGAGGAGAGAGAGAAATAAAAGACGTGAAAGAGGGTGAGAGTGAAAGAAAGAGAGAGAGAGAGAGAAAAAAAAAAAAAAGGAAGGCATATTTACATATTAATTTATTCAAAGTATGTAAAAATAAGCTCTAACATTCATTTAAATCAAAAACTTTGGCTAATATAGTTCAGACATTACATATATTAAGATGCATCTATTTTCTGTCATGTAAATGCAGTCAACAGCTTCCAAAAAACCTTGAATTGCTTGTATATGAGCATTTTACTCATACTCATTATTGTCAATAGAATAAAATATTATATTTATAGAAATTGTTATAAATCATACTGCATAGTTATGCAAATTCTCAGAAACACTTACATTATTGTAAATAAGCCATCTGTATCTTGTATGTCTATACTACTGCTTTAAAATATATCACATGACAATTTCTTCCAGAATAGAGTTATAAAGTTATTTATGCTTGTCAATCAGATGAATTAAATGAGTTATAGTAATGTATATGTTTGGAACATAAGTTTTAACACAGATTAGTATGCTGCAGTCAAGTAGATTTTCAAAAACACTTGAATAAATGTTTCATTTTCTATGCCTTCTAAAATAAGACATTTACTTACTACAAGAAACTGCATCATTTAAAATCATTATAACTGACATATTTTATGAATTATAACATAGATATTTAAGTAATTATATAAAATAACTCACATTTAAATGTTAAAGAGTTCATTTTCCTTCACATAGTCTCATTTGCATCAGTTCTACTTCCTGGTAGAGTGTTCTTCCTGAATCTGCGATGTGTCAGTGTGATATCTGGGTCAAAGGTCAAATTGACTGCTTTCAGCTTCTCTGTGAGAATTCTGAGAGTTGAAGCTTTTGAAACAACTCGAGGACACTGTTCATGAGGTAGCCCACATCCCAGATTGTCTCCCTTAACATTTTGGGAAACTTGTTAAAAACTAGTGACAAACATTCATTTAGCAGTGTAAATGCATCTAAACATGACAAAACCTTCACGATGTATTTTACAGGTTATTACAGCCTCCATGTAAGTGAAATTAAGCCCAAAGTTATTAATAAGTAATAAAACTCAATATTTTTGTCCCAACTCAATTTTTATGCAAATCTTATTATTTACTGTGTCTATATGATCAAAAGCATTTCTATATATTAATATGAAAAAAAAATAAAGAGAAAGAATAAAGAAAAGAAAAAGAGTAGAAAATAAAATAGTGTAAAGCAGAAATAAAAAAAATGTAAGAGAAAGCTATAAGAAGTATATACAATGGAATATTACTTACTGTTTATATTAATAGAGTTAAAAATAAAACATATTATTTACTATTATTTAGTTCTAATTATTATTAGTTAA
This sequence comes from Protopterus annectens, assembly GCF_019279795.1. Classification (NCBI taxonomy): domain Eukaryota; kingdom Metazoa; phylum Chordata; order Ceratodontiformes; family Protopteridae; genus Protopterus; species Protopterus annectens. Next base: position 1,369,720,380 of record NC_056741.1, read on the forward strand.
AGCATGACAGATTATTTATAAACAAGCATAAGCAGTATAATCAAGAAAGTATAATTAGGAATAACATTTGAAGAACATATAAACTTTTTACAAGGAATAAATATGTTATTATTCCATTTATCATATTTTCATTACTCTTCTCTCCCTGCCCTCCCCCACCCTTTACCCACTACATAATCTAAATAGAATGTCATTGTTTAAACAAAGAAAAGAAGAAAAGGAGAAAAAAAGAAAAAAAATGTATCAAATTACTGACCTTACTTCTCTTTTTCAGAAAGAGAAACAAATTGATTAATAGCTTGTTATTAGTTCCTCAGATATTTTGACTGGTTATGAAACAAAACATTTCTTTGCACACAGAGAATAACTTTGATTAAATCTTTTCAGAATATTTGTGGCTTTCTGGAAATGCAGGAACTATATTTAAAAGATTAATAATGAAGTAAAATGATGAGAGAAAAAGAAAAAAAACATAGAACAAATCATTTGTTTTTAGTCTCTTCTTCTCTGAAGTCTTCCACTAAGTTTCAGTTGCCAGTCTCTTTAATGAAGGACTAGCCCATTCCATTTCCTCTATTTTATCCAAAATCTTATTTTTTGATAAACAGTAAAGCAGAGTCTAAGTCATCAAAATTTTAGGACCATCAGGAAGGAAGATTTTTAGCTTGGCAGGAAACAGAAGGTATGTTTTAAACTGTGCTTTTTAAGCTCCCTTATTAGTGGCAGAAAAACTTTTCTTTTAGCTATTACCAAGGAAGAATAGTCATTGTCAAAACGCACAGTTGTCTCATTAATCTTAACAGGAGCTTTAGCCCAAGCAGATTTAAGAACCATCTCTTTATCAAAAGATGATAGAAATCTAACTATAACTGATCTAGGATAGTTTTTGTTAGAGTTAGTATTAGCTATAGATCTATGTGCTCTTTCGATACCAAAAGAGAATGCTTCTGGTAAGTCTAAAGTTTTAGGGAGCCATGTTGTTAAAAAAGAAGTAATATTGTTACCTTCAATATTTTCTGGCAGTCCAAAAATCCTAATATTATTGCGCCTAGATCTATTTTCCAGGTCATCCAGCTTTGTTTGTAAATGTGTATTTTGTTTCAGCAGAAACTCAATGTTGATGTCCTCTTCTTGGATTCTATTTTCCATGTCATTCACAGCTTCTTCTATGCCTGTCATCTGGATCTTCTGTTGTTGCAGGTCTGTGTGTAACAAGTCTATTTGTTTTGTAGTTTTTTCTATGAGGGTATCAATTTTAGTATCCATTTTATCCATCTTAGCAGTAAGTTGCTGGATTATAGTTATCAGAGACTGAAGTTCTTTCTTGATGCTGGAGTCTTGAGAACTTGTCTTACTGGAACTCATTTCAGACTGATAAACTGACAGGAAAATTTCCAAAGTGATTTCTGACAGGAATATTGTTAAAATTTCCTTTCTTTTTTAGATATAGTTCAAGAACTATATAAAACAAACATATTTAGAAAGAAAATTACTTCAAAAATTTATTTTTTAAGTAATTAATTCCTATCAGTGTAATGAAATTGGTGGAGCTGAAGAAATCTGCTGCTATCCTGTGTTCATCCTTGGCCACGCCCCTCTATCCCCAATAACTCTTGAGTCCTCCCCATTTACTCTCAAATCCATTCCTACCCACACTATAAAAAAAGCTCCTACCAAAGTTAAAACCTTGCTCAAATGCCCCACATGACATTCCTTCCAACTTTCTCAAACTAGCTGCTGATGGCATAGCCCTTCCAACCAGCATCCTAATCAGTCGCTCCATTCAGGAGTCCTACATACCGCACCTCTGGAAAAAAGCCTTCATCATCCCCCTCCACAAAGGAGGTAAAAACTGTTCAATCTCCAACTTTCGCCCTATTGCCATCATATCCCCTATCTCTAAAATACTCGAAAAATGTATTCACCTCCAACTATTACCCTACCTACTGGACAACCAACTTACTAACTCCTACCCAACATGGGTTTAGACCAGGACATAGTACCACCACTGCCGTTCTTTCCTTCCTCAAAATCATCAACTCTGCTCACGACTCTGGGAACATAGTTTCTACCCTCCTCCTTGAATTATCCAAAGCTTTCGACACTGTCTCACATGAGCTTCTGCTTTCTAAACTCTCCCATCTTAATCTCTCCTCCTCTTCTATCAAATGGTTCACTAGCTATCTTTCAGCCAAGGAACAAGCTGTAAAATGGAACTACTGTACTTCCTCTTTCCTTCACACCACAACAGGAGTACCCCAAGGCTCTATTTTGGGTCCCTTACTATTTAACATTATTATCAGTGATTTCCACTAAAAGATCCCGAATGCTAAACTGGTACAATACGCAGACGATTCCACTATCATCTGCTCTGCCAAAACTCTTCCCTTATTAATAAACCTTACTCAAGAGGCCTTCTCCTCCACTGAATCCTGCATGCTTGACCATCATCTAGCCTAAATGACTCCAAACCCAAAATAATGATCTTTACCCCTTCTAGACATACTGCTGTTGACAAAGTATCCTTCTCTATACTTAGTCTAAGTAAAACATCTATTGAAATAGTTCCCCATACAAAACTTCTGGATGTCCTTATCGATGACCAGCTAAAGTTTGACATTCACTTACAAACCAGTATTAAAAAAACTCATCAAAACTTGGAATGCTTTATCGACACAGACACTACCTGTCTCTGTCTTCTAGACAACTCCTATCTACCACCTACCCTTCCTTTTGTATGGAGCTCCCCTACTCACTAATCTCCAATCAACCCTAAAAATCATCTAAACTTTCCTCATGCTATAATAAAATTTCCAAGTTTGCCACAGGATCCAAATCCTCCACTCATCATTGTAACTCCGTCCATGCTCTAAACTGGTTGGAACTACCAGGCTACCTAAATTTCATTCAACTAACAACAGCACACAGGCTGATTCTTAAACCTTCTAACTGTCCATCACTCTCCTGTTCTGTAAGACTTCATCAGCCACACAGAACACTTTGATCCACAAATCAGAACATCTTGGAACTTTACAAGCCTTTACACACACCAGGGCAACTTCTACTATCATTCTCCCTTGCTAGATTATGGAACTCTCTTCCCCCTCACATTAGAACTACCCAGAACCTCCCTTCCTTTAAAACCCTACTTCACTCTCACCTCTCCTCCCTCTGGGAGTGCTCTGGTACCCATCCTACCTGATTCCTGATACCTATCCCTATTGTATCCTACTCTCAATCTCTGCCACTGCTTAATTTCCTTTGTCTAAAATTCCTTTGTCTAAAAAATATGTATTAAATGAGCATGAATTTATTGTTTTTGTAAATATCTTATAAGTGATTGACTCAGCTCATATATTTCAATGTTTTTATAATATTGTCTTTCTGTATATTGAATGTTAAATTGCTGCTCTTATATGCTGTACTAATACATTTCATATTGTCTTTCTGTCTGGAGCTTTTCTCCTCGGGCCTCCATTGAAAAAGGGCTACCTTGGCCCATTGGACTTTCCCGGTTAACAAACTGAAATAAATAAATAAATAAATTGCCCTACTAAGGAGCACCTGAGCATCGTTTGGCAGCAGAGTGATGCTTTGAAATGTGATGCAAAAATCAAAATTATGGTATGAAAAAACATAAACAGATACTAGATATACTGTAGGGTTTTCTGAACAATATTTTGTGGTTGTATGTGGTGGGTCAGGGCAGGAATGGATTATGATCTCTGTGTTGTTATAGTCTTCAGACCAGTAGCATGCCTGTTACATTTTGTGCAATATTTAAGAAATGCGTTTTTGCTGGTTAACTTAGGAAAGAGCTTGTATCTCTTTGGTAACTTATTATGCAGTCTGAGGTTTGTTTTCCAAGCTCAATGCTGCAGTTTAAGTATCTGTTGTCAATTTTTTGTCATTTGTGAATATTAAGGAACTGTTAATTTTAGATGATAATCTTTCAGCTATATATTGTACTTTGTAAGGTGGGTAAGAAAGCTGCATGTTAATGATAATGTTAATAATGAAGTTAACATTCTTGTATTACAGTACATGGAATATGCTGAGTTAATGTTTACAAACTGCTCTTTGTAGGAAAGAAAACAGAGGGAGAGACTTCTGCATAATCTGAGGGAAGAGAAAGTACGTCTAACACGTGTCCATGAGCAGCAACTTGCAGAACTGCGCCAAAACCTGGAACAGCGACTTCATGAACTACAGCGTCATCACAAGGAGAAGGTGGGTAAAATAAAGTGCTTTATCTGTATGTGTTCAAATGGCTTTTAGTGTAGAAGGGTAAGTATCCTAAATGTTTTTTTGCAGTCTGTGTTCTGCATGGACAGAGTAATCAAGAATTCACCCAAATGACCAATTGAAAGACTGAAACAAAATTATTTATTTGCAAGAGGACAAAGTGTACAGCACTGATGCAAAGGACTGTGCTTCTTATAGCCCTACTCCCTACTGCAATAAACTTCAAATTTACTGCACCTCAGTAAAGGAAGAGCAGCCCATCTGCACCAAACTCCTTCTTTTGTCCCATCTAATCAGATTTGTGATCAGTTTGCCAAGCATCAAAATTCAACCATTGAGATGCTTGTGTGAACAACTGATTTTCATCATTAGATCACTGGCACAATTTTATAAAGCCATGTAGGACTGTCCTGCCAAGGATACTGGATGTATGGCCAGTATACAATAGCTTTGGGGTATCTTTCAAGTGCAGATACTTCTGTTGAAGCACAAGAGTGTGCTGGTATTAAAAAGGATATACAGACACCAAAATTTAGAACTTTCCTGCCATTGGTGAGTTGAGTCATACATCCAGTCAATGCTGCATCTTAAGTGTCTGCAGTCAGCTCACAATTCAACTTTGTGAGCAGATAAGTATTCCGAAGGGGACCTTCCTTTACTTTTACCTAAAAAGTATTGTCAGTTTTTTCTCTCATGTCTGTCAAAAGGGAGAAATTTGCTTGTGGTAGACAGATCCCATACAAAGACTCTGAAATGGCCTGTATCATCTGTCTTGGGGGAATCACCCAATGTTCATTTGTGCATTATTTGTTTATTATTTGCCCCGAAAACTATTTGAAGTTGGCTGAATAGCCTCAATCTCTCTTTAAAAAGAGACATGTTAAGGCTCTTATTTGGACTTCCATGACTACTGGCTTTTCTTTGTCATCAGGCGCCCCCCTTCAATCTAAGAAAAGCAAAAAGGGAAAAAAGGACTGTCAACTTCAACCTCTCTTCCCCTGGTCTGGGACAGATGTGCCTGCTGTGGTAGTCTCTTGCCATCAGACCTTCATTTTGATCTTTCTACCCATATTGTAATGTTTCATGCAAAGTAATTAATGGTAGATAAGTCAGGCGTGACCCATAAGATCAGACTTTAGGCATCAACTGAGGAGGGAGAACATTGTTTTCTAGTGACTGAAGAGACTGACAGCAGGATCCCTCATGGAGGTCTTAATGTCCTACACCACCAGAAACGTTAGGCTTTAATCAACTAGGCAAAAACCCTCAGAAAGCAAACATCTTTCACCCCCTTCCATTCCATCTAGTGTAAACTATGTGTGGTGCAGATTTGCAAAACGACTTTTTAGGGCTTTTCAGTCTTTGCAAGCCCCTAATCCAGGTGCCTCCCATTCTGACAGGAAAAGGTCTCCATCTTCTTCTAAGGAAGAAATGCTGTGAGTGAGAAGAAGACGGGCTAGGTCATGCATCTGAACACTCCTATCTAGGACCATATGAAATGGACCGAGTCAGAGGAAGATATTTGTTCTGATTCTCCTGTTTAGGAGATTTCATTTTCTGACACAATTTCAAAACAGAAAGACCTGTTTAAAATGGGAGGAGAGAGAGATGTCAGAGACTCAGAAAAATGTATCATGATCTTCTTAGTGCTGATTTCTCCAAATCTCTGGCAATTCTACCAGTTCTTGGGGTTTTGGAGGATGCTTTCAACTCTGCCTGTTCTTTTCAAGATGCTCAATCTCCTGCTCCCAAGAAGGCTGATAGGCTATATAAAGTGCCTGACTCTCATTAACACCTATTCAGGAATCCACTAGCAGATCCTGCTGTAATCTCCACGGATAAGAGGGTATGCCCAAGCCCTTTGTCCCCCCCCCACCCTGTACCCAGTGAGTAGGATAAAAGGGCATTCAGTAGTTTTGGAAAAAGATTTACAGTATGCCTCTTCAACTGTGGCCTTTAGGGATATCACTTGTAAGCTCCATATGGACAAATAACTTCTTTCTGTAAATTTGTTGCATATCTGTAAAAGAATCTCTGCAATTCCTGCTTCAAATTTTGAATCTGCTGTGTCTTTCTATAGTTTCTTCTCTGCCACAGGTCACAAAACATTCCATCAAGTGCTCTTGTGATGTAGTTATGTAGTCTGTCAAGCAGCAGCCACCAGTTCAGTAATGAATATGCAATGTTTATTTATTTATTTATTTAACATTTGTTTACCGGGAAAGTCCGACTTGGAACAAAGCCAGTTTTCAGTGGAGGCCTGGGGGGAAACGCTCCAAATGCATGTCATGTGGGAGGAAATCAGCACCAAGAGGAAACCCACACAAACGCAGGGAGAACAAGCAGACTCCGCACAGAAGGCACTCCAGCCGAGAATCAAACCAGAGAACCTCTTGCTGTGAGGCGACAATGCTACCACTGCGCCACTGCGCATGTCTGCCTTTGGTTATCAAGTCTCCCAAGGGCCCTTAAAGAATGATGTCCTGTTTGGTAACTCCTTGGCTAAGGTATGAAACTGTTTAGAGGTTAAAGGGCTAGTTAATGCAGGGAATAAAGCGGTTTTTTCTCTTCAGTCCCTAACTGTAGCAGAAACTATACCTTGAGTTGTGGACTTTTCTTCAGGAAACCATTCAAGCAAGGTCAGCAGAAATCAGGCAAACAGCAGTAGAAAAAGAACTGGCTAAGGGAATTATAGAGAAAGGGGAATGGCCTCCAGGGCTCTTCCCAGCCCCAAAAGAGTGCAATACTACATAGACACTCCCTCCCTCCCTTCCTTCCTTTTCCACCCTAGTCATCCTCTCAAAATTGCAGACAATCCGTCTTTCCCAGCACATATGGGTACATATAACAACAGACTCTTTTGAGTAGTAATAACAGTTCAAAAGGGATACAAATGGCAATATGACTTCATCCTTCCAAAGTCAGAAATTCCCCACCTCCCTTCAAAAAAAAAACAAAAACATTTGTTTCTTCAGATCCTTTCAGAAATGCTAGCTGAAGGGGTGGTAGAATCCGTTCATTTCTCCTAACAGGGAAAGGGATTTTACTCCAGGATTTTTCTTGTGCCCAAGAAAGAAGTCACATGGGAAGCCAGCATTAGATCATTTAGTTCTGAATTTATAGTAATTCCAAAGTTCAAAAAGATAATCCTACACTATTATTTCTTCTTCTTCCATCCCAATTCTTTTTGGTAACCCTAGGCCTCAGTGATACATATCCCAGTATTCCAATCCACAAAGACTTCAGGTGTTACACATGATTTTTTTCATCTACAATTTATGTGATTACTTTTCAGACTTTCTACAGCTCCAAATGTATTTACAAAATGCCTGTCTCCCTTATTTGCTTTCTGAAGACTTAAGGGAAACCACATTTACCCTAATTTGCTAAGGTTGCTTCATCTTAGCAGATTCCACTCAGGTGTCCATTCTTTTTGCTATGAGTCTCTTCTGATAACTGAAATTCAAACCAAATGTACAGAATCCTGTCTAGTTCCATCTCACAGGTTAACATTTCTGGGATGCCTAAGTTTTGGACACCTCTGTCATCATAGCTTTCATCCCTACAATAAAGATTTCTTTTTACCATCTGCAGTTTTTGGATCTGACTCACTTTTCCAAGTCTACGGTAAGGGACTTCCTCAAAATTGTAGGCTACATGGCTTCAGTTACTCTTATCATCCCTTTAGCCAGACATCTTATGAGGGAGATTCAGTGGTTCCTCAAATCAGTTTGGACTGAACACTGGTACCTTCTGTCTTTTCCTATACCAATTCTGAACTTCATCAGGAAAGAACTCCTATAGTGGACACATCAAATACATATAAGTCTAGGTCTGTGTCTTCCCCTCCCATCCAAGTCAGTTTGTAAAAACAGATGCTTTAGACTTTGCCTGGGGAGCAGTTTCCAAAGGAGATTTGGAATTCCCATTTCAGGAAGAAACACTTCAACCTCAAAGAAATGACCCTGATAAATACTTTAAAAGACTTGAATCAGCAGTGGACACCAGGACCTTTATTAGTGATAACAGACACAACACAGTGATGTGGTACATAACCAAATGAAGTGCAACCAAATCTTGTCCCCTGTACAGACCAGCCATGATTAACTGGGAAATGGCATCATAGCACAGTATTTCCCTTCATGCATCCTATATACTGTCATAGCAGAACACTGTTGGAGTTCCACTAAACAGACCCAAGACATACCCCCACAAATAGATGTTACACCCAGAATTCTTCCAGGAAATTGTCCATCTCTATAGAACTCCCTAAGTAGATCTGTTTATCTCCATTTATAATAGACAGTTACAGAAGTTCTGTACTAGGACCCCTTGCAAATAGGCCTGGAAAATGGATGCCTTTTTCCCTACAGATGGAATTTTTTTTATGTATCCTTTGTTGACCAGGTTAGTCCTACTAGCTAGTGGCCTCTTTTCAAGGGAGGCTCAAGGTGTTTTTTGTACTACCAGGGGGACATTTGGCCAGGGCATCAGGGAACTTCCCCTCCTCTTTTCTTTAGGTGTCATGGGATCTTTTACTTCCACTTGAACTACCACCAACTGAAGCAAATGGGACCTTGGTTTAACATCTCATCAGAAGGACAACACACTCAGAAATGCAGTACCTCCCATATGCACTGCTGTGTCAGCAATCAGTCTACCTGGTATGGAAATAGAAACCGATGCCTGCTGCACCAAAGGCAAATGTGCTACCTGTTACGCCATTCAATGTGCCTCTATGCCTCCTTCCATTTTTCCTGATTACAAGACTCCTGTTTAATAAGGATGTGAAAAAAGGGACTCTCACAAAACTCTCATGGCAAATGTCTTCTGGCCCAGACCACGTTTGTTCTCTGTCCTCATGCACCTCATCAGAGGAAATCACCAGAAATGTCCTCTGAGAATGGACCTACTCACACAGCACAGGGCATCTCTCATCCACTCTAACATTCTGAACCTACATCTGACTATTTGGATGATAGTCTTTGATCCTATCCAAGCACCTTTTTTGTTTTACAGAGAACATGCAACAGATATTAAAGGTGGCTAGAAAACCTGTTACTAGAGAATCGTGTTTAGCAAAATGGAAGAGATGTTCTTGCTGGTGCTGTAGCAGAGACCAGGACTTAACCCAGGCAGGAGCTCCTCTGGTACTCCAGTACTTGTGTGAATTGCTCAAATATTTCCTGTCTTATGCTTTAAAATACATTTTTTGCACATTTCAGTTTGTCTACCATAGGACCCGTGTACCCCTCCTTTTTCTTCTTTCCAGGTCAAACAATTTTTTAAATAGTTTTATGTATTATATTAAATCATCTCGATAACAGGTGTCTCCATCCTGGAATATTAATTTTGTACTGGAGACGCTAACTTTACCTCCCTTTGAACATCCATCTAGTACTTCCTTAGTTCATGTCTTGGAAGACCTCTTTACTAATAATTGTTCTGCCTTCAACTGCAAGAGTATGTAAGTTGCAATCCCTTATGTCTGGTCAGCTCTTTTTGGTCTTTCATTTTTGATAGAACTAATCCCTTATTTGTACTAAATGTGTTTTTTGAGTATATTTTGAATCAGCTTATCCTTCTTTCTGTTTTCATTCTTTATAACACCTTTATTGAATTATCACTTAAGCCGTAGGCAAACATACATTTATATAAAAGAAAACAAACCATATCAGCATGTTCCCAGTTCCAAAATATACATCACATTTGTCCTTTTGTATGATTCAGTCCAACATTACATTAATTGCTCAATCCTGCTTTCTCTTAAACCTCACTCATCCTACAGAACATTGTTATAGGTTCATAGATTGGTACTAGGCTATCGGCCCTAGGGCCTATGCAAGCCTAGCCATAACAACTCCCTGGATATTTCTTCCCACAATATTTACTTCTCTGGGCCCCTGTCTAGCAGGGCGACTGACATGATCCCCGGGGTGAATTTCCTATCTCCCATCCAATCATCAAGGTTCCTTTTGAAGAGGGCCAATGAGGCGCTCTGCTTGACATGTATGGGCAGTCTATTCCAGAGTATGGGGAGTCTGTGGGTCAGGAACCTATCCCTCCAGCATGTTTTGTTCATTGTGATGACAAGGTTTAGATCCCTGGAGCGTGCGTCTCTGAGGGATTGGGATTTCTTTAAGTGGAGCATGTCCAACCGCTCAGGGTTTTACATGGCCTTTTATGTTAAGCAGAGATCGCCTCTGAATAGACGATATGCCACAGAGTATAGCTGGAGTTTTTTTAGACGGTCAGCATATGGCATCTGCTTTAGGTCTGTGATTCTTTTAGTGAGGTATTTCTGTGGCCTTTCCAGCTATTGCAGATGTCTTGTGAGGTACATACCAAATGGGGCATTATACTCTATAATGGGTCTAATGAGGGATGAGTACAGTGGGACAATGACCTCCCTTTTTTCTGGATGAAAAGCCCTTAGTGATGAGGTGTGCCACATAGAAGGATTTCTTGACTGTTGTGGCGATGTGGTTATCGAACGTGAGACCACTGTCCACCTGTGTCCCTAAGTCTCTCATCACACTTTCAATGTTTAGTGTCCTGCCACCTATGTGGTAATTCATGGGTACATGTTTTTTTCCAAAGGGGTTAACTATACATTTCTTGGCATTAAGCTTGAGCCCATGGCTCTGGCACCAGGCATCTGTTTCTGTAAGGCCCTTTTGTAGAATATCCACATCATTTGAGGATTCAATAATGGCTCCCAGTTTGCAGTCATCTGCAGACTTTGTTAGCCAGAGTCCCTTAGTGTTGGCCTGTACTTCAGAGAAGTAGATGCCAAACAAGAGTGGTCCCAGGACTGAACCCTGAGGTACTCCACTTGTCTGGAGCTGGATTTGGAGTCAGCTACTTTTACAGTCTGGGTTCTGTCAGTAAGCCAGTTGGCAACCCATCGAGTGACGTAGGGATTTTTGCCCAGTTTAGTAAGTTTTTCTATGATTCCAGAGTGGGGGATGGTGTCGAAGGCCTTGGCGAGGTCCAGATAGGCTGTGTGGACCGCCTTACCCTCGTCCACAGCTCTGGAGACTGATTCAAAGAAGTCAATCTGATTCAGGAGACAAGATCGGCCCTTCACAAACCCAAACTGGGTGGGGTCCAGTGTTTGAAGGTTGCCAATGTCTTTGTTTATAAGTTCCATGACAATGCGTTCCATGCCCTTGCAGATCAGGCTTGTCAGACTGATGGGACGGTAGTTCCCGGGATCCAATTCGGATCCTCCCTTGTGGATCGGGATAACTGTAGCTGTGCGCCACTCAGTGGGCACGAAGCCTGAGGGTGAGGCTATGATTAAACATGACACTTAGGTGAGGTGCCAGTTCATTTTGTAGTTCATGTAGTACACAGCCTGGGATGTCATCTGGTCCCATGGATGCTGTATTCTTAGCTTTGGAGAGTGCGATTTCTACCTGTGTGGCTGTGATTATCGGAATTTGACAATCTTTTGGTATTGAGATGGGCCCTTTAGGGGGTGAGAGGGGGGTGAAGTTGGCACTAAATCAATCTGCCAGGATATTGGCAATATCCTTGGGATCAGTATATTTAATGCCATTCTGTTGTAACTCAGAGCAGATCTGAGCATTGCCATTTAGATTCTTGACATAACTATAGAATGCCTTGTGGTTGTCTTTGGAATCTTTGTCAATTTTATTTTTGTAACTAGCTTTTGAGGATTTTATGAGGGATCTCAGCTTCTTACTGAGGCTGTTGAGGGAGTTTTTTGCATCCTGTGACTGTGATTTTCCTTTTTTGCAACAGTTTCTTCCTTCTGTTGTATAGTTTGTTTATAGCAGGGGACCACCAGATTGGCTTCCTTTTTTTGGAGGAGAGCATCTTGGTTCTGTTTGGGATGGCATGATTCATGCATGCGTGAATGTGCTCATACAGTGCCTTAGTGTAGGATTCTGCAGTCGAACTTCCAGATCCCGTCTGCGTGGGTGTTGTGAAGTTTGTCACTTCTGACTTCAGTAGCTTGAAGTTGACTTTGGAGAAGTTTTTTAAGGAGGTTTCCTTACTGGGGGTAAGGATGTGGATGTCAAGGGTGATTTGCTTATGGTCAGACCTGACCAATGAGGGGGTAACCACTGGTGTGGAGCATCTATCTCCCATGTTGGTAATGACCAGGTTTGGGATATTGGAGCCAAGGGAGCCCGCAGGATTTTTTGCAGGGGGGTGCAAACCCAAGCCCTGCCCATGCAGCCCCACCCCCTCTGCTGCCCCCGCTCACTCAGCCCCACCACCCGCCCACACAGCCATTCCAGTGTCCCATTACTTGGCTATTTCTCCCCATTTGTCATAGACACTGTTCAAATCTCTCAGTGTGCATACTGTTTTATGCTTTACTTCTACAATGATTACAGATATCTGGATTTCATTTACAAGTTTTATTTCAAATTTTATAGCACAAACACTGATAGACATTTACTAAACCTAAACAAAGCAATAGTCTTACAATGAAAACAGACTTAGCATTAAAACTTCTCCACCTTTGAAACCCACATTCACTGAAACAGCATCGAAACCCACATTCAACAAACATGCATCTGGCCAGTGGCAGGATAAGTTTACCTTTGGCCTGTTTCCAAATCATAGGCTCCTTGCACACATTTTTAGAACCATGCAAAAGTTCTTTGATTCACCTTCCTGACTGTATTAATTATACTACATAATAACTGAATTAGATCCCTTGTATAATACAGCACCACTTGTTAGAGTGTGTTTTAAATTTATAGTTCTGAGCATTTTTCCTTTAAGCAGTGAAACAAATCATATGAACCAATAATGACAACCTGCCCAATTCAGAACATTTCAACCATAAAGGCCCACTCAAACTTCTGTCATACAATCCACCAATATCAATCAATATGCAGAATCTCTGCAGAAGTAAAAGTCATCTGAATAATTCCACAGTAAAGAGATCTGAAACCAATGAAGATGTTGTTGCTAGAAAAAACTTTATATTTCAGTGTTTCATTTACAAATTCAGTGCCTGTTGCCCTTGAAGAATAAATTGCCTGTCTTACATTAAAAGAAATGGTAAGCTGGTATACTGCAATAGGGAATGGATGGCAAGCTGAAACACATGTTCATAGTTATTAGGTGTCTCATCCAAAGGAGGACATACTAAGGACGCTGCAGTACTATACCCCCTTAAAATACAAATGTACATGCTGTAGGAATGGAACCTACAGCCCTTTGCATCAAGATGCAAGTATGCTACCTGCTGTGTTAACACTGCTTTAAAATTCTATACCACAATAATGATACCATTTGCTAAACAAAACAGTTGTACATTATAAGCAGACTCAGCATGAGCAGCAGTAACCTTTGCTTCCCTTGAAGCTCACAATTCCTTGAAAATTTACTTGACAGTAAATTCCACCTGCTAGATCTAACTAGGGCATTTCTCTCACTCTCTGACACACACACACACACACTTAGAAATTTGCTAGAATAACAGGATTTGTGTTAGAGTATATTTTCTGAAGGATATCAAGTCTGAAACTCAAATGCATGTCATTTATTTAGTAACTTTAATCCTTGGCTCATCCCAGTGATTTGCCAAAAACAGAATTTTTATGAGGAACAGACCAAAAATATAATGCAAAAAAAAAAACACTATATTCAGCTGTTTATACACTATTGTGTTTCCTCCTCCTACTCTATTACTTCATCTTTTTTCTTCTGCTACTTGCTGCTACATGTTCTCTAAAGTGTTCAATTACATCTTTTCTGTTGCATTTATTACTGCGTGTTTATAGCCTGTTGAAATTGTAAGTGTTATTCTAAGTCTCTTAGTTTTGGTTTAAGCACTTGGGCTTTACGCCTACCCTTTAGGTCTCCCTGGCCTTTCTCCCTCAGATTCTGACAAATATGGATGGACAATTTCCTATGGTTTTTCCCACTAGCCTGGATGGTATGGGCATCCTGAGAGAGTGTAGCAACTGCCTCATGTATATGGACAACCATCTACTGCTACCACCCAAGGACACAATTTGTGAGGGATGTAATTACATTAAGAACCTAGAGTGTATGTTCTCTCCCTCACATGCCAGTACATCTGGCACTGAGAAGGTTGTCAGTACAATCAGCACACCTCAAACACCACCCACAACTACACAACACACACCAACATGTGCAAAGGACAAGGTTCTCAACATAAACAAACCCAAACAAAGGAGACGTCGGAGGCAAAAACACACCATCACCACAACCCTCCGCACCAAATACCATGCATATTCCACACACCTGTGTCTCGCAACCACTAAGCCCTAACCATAAACCCAACATATTAGTCATTTGAGACTCCATTGTGAGACACAAAGATGTGCCTCTCACCAGGCTGGATAAGGAGAAAGTCACGGTTAGTTGTTTTTCAGGTGTCAGTATCTGCCGTATCACACATGCACTCATGTCTCTCAACAACAAGTACTGTTATGACTCTATCATAGTCCATGTTGGCGTGAACGACTTGAGATGGTACCATAGGTTCATAGGTTTGTACTAGGCTATCTGCCCTAAGGCATTTATAAGCCTAGCCAGAGTGTATGTGGCTTACACCACCCCTTAGGATGAGAATACAACGCCCTTTTAGGGTTTAGTTTACTATGCCTCTGTCTAGTAGTGACACAGAGATGACTCCTGGGGTAAACCTACGATCTCTCATCCACTCGTCGAGATTTCTCTTGAATAGAGTCAGTGAGGGGCTCTGCCTAACATGGACTGGGATTCTGTTCCAGAGTGTAGGGAGCCTCTGGGTTATGAATCTGTCCCTCCAGCACGTCCTATTTATTTCTGTGTTGAGGTTTAAGTCCCTTGTTCTCGTGGCTCTGATGGATTTGGATTTTCTGAGGTGGAGCATGTCCATTAATTCAGGATTGGACATGGCCTTGTACGTCAGGCACAGATCACCTCTGAGTAGGCGGTATGCGACTGAATAGAGCTGGAGTTTTTTCAGTCGGGCAGCATATGACATATGTTTGACCCTTTATCCTCTTGGTGAGGAACTTTTGGGGTCTTTCCAACTGCTGCAGGTGTCGGGTGAGATACATCCCAAATGGGGCATTGTACTCAATCACTGGCCTGATAAGAGAAGAGTACAGGGGCACAATGACCTCTCTTGATCTAGATGTGAAACCCTTCATGATAAGGTGGGCAATATAGAAGGTCTTCCTAACCACTTTGGCAATGTGAGTGTCAAATGAGAGGTTACTGTCAACCTGGGTCCCTAGGTCCCTGATTACCTCTTCCGTACTTAATGGATTACCGCCTATGTGGTAATTTGTTGGTACCTTGTTTTTCCCAAAGGGTATGACTATACATTTTTTGGCGTTCAGCTTAAGGCCATGGCTCTGGCACCAATTATCCGTTTCTATGAGTCGACCAAGTTCATAAGGCAGGATCTGCCCTTGACAAAGCCAAATTGAGTAGGATCCAATGTCTGTAGGTCCCCAATGTCTTTGTTTATGAGTTCCATAATGATCCTCTCCATAGCTTTGCAGACCAGGCTCGTCAAGCTTATGGGTAATTTCCAGGGTCCATAGAGGCACCGCCTTTGTGAAGTGGGACCACTGTTGCCGTCACGCCACTCTTTGAGTATCCTGTAGTAAGGCTAAGATTAAACAGCAGCCTTATGTGTGGGTTTAGTTCCTCTTGGCTTTCATGTAGCACACAGCCCGGGACACCATCCGGTCCCATTGATGCTGTGTTTTGAGCTTTAGAGAGGCTCTCACCTGGGCATCTGAGATGTTAGGGAGGCTACACTCTGCTGGGATAGTTATTTCTCCTTTGGGAGGGAGAAGAAATTTGCACTGAACCTGTCTGCCAGAATGTTGGCAATGTCAGTGGGTTCAGTGTATTTTGTGTCATTTTGGACTAACTCTGAGCATATCTGGGAGTTTCCACCCAGGTTTCTAACATAGCTAAAGAAGGCCTTGTGATTGTCTTTTGTGTCTTTTGCGATTTTTCTCTCAAAGTTGGCCTTGGATGATTTTATGAGTGATCGTAGTTTTTTGCTAGTACTGATCAGAGATGCCTTCCCTTTTAGGGATTTTGCTCTGTCATGTAGTAGCTTCCTCCTCCTGTTGTAAACTTTGTTTATGGCTGAATTCCAAGAACCTTTCGGAAAAGGAGTTGGTACCTGAGTAGTTTTCCCAATTAATGGCAGGGTAGTTGAAATCACCCAGTATTAGGGTGTTTGGTTGTTTCTTAATATTTACCAGTATGTTTAGAAAGGTGTAGTGAGAATCTTGGGGCATGGTGGGGGATCTGTAGCAAGCTACAATTTGGTTTGCAGTCTTACCTAGTGTTAGTTGCGCCTGGAGAATTTCAGATGCATTGTGTTGGGCAACTAGCCTGGAGGTGTGAATATCCTTGGTGAATATGGACACTCCTCCACCTGTAGTGTTTCGGTCCTGGTTTTGTGGCCGAAAAGTTTGGTAAAAATTGTAGCCTGGTATTGCAGGGGTGCTCTCTGGAGCCTTGAACCAGGTCTCAGTTACTGCACAGATATCAATGTTCTCCATTTTTAGGAGTGCCTCGAGAGAGTGCATTTTGAGATTTAGACTTCTAGCATTGAGTAGCATTACCTTCAGATTTTGCATGCTTGTATCTGTTATGGTGGTGGTTTTATTCTTTGAACCTTGCCTAAAAAAGGCACTATAGGGGTGGCAAGAGCTTTAACCAGTAACCTGAATCCCAGGGGTGACAGGTGCAGACCATCTCTGGCAAAGCATCGTGGTTTGTCGATCATGTCTTCCCAGGCAGACAAATACTGGATCCCCTTTGAATGCCACCAGAAGCTTAGCCAATTGTTGAAGTCAATCATTTTGTCCTTATACTGTGGTATAATTCTGGGTGAAGGCAGGATGCTACTCAGGGCTAGGGTCATACCTGCCCTGGGTCACATGATCCAAGAGCTCTTCCATGTCTCTTTTCATGTAGTCCAAATGACAGAGTCATATTTGTACTTGTTGTGGAGTGACTTGAGTGCATGCGTTATGTGGCGGAACCTGGCACCCGACAGGCAGCTGACTGTAATTTTCTCCTTGTTCAGTCTGGTGAGTGGGACATCAGTGTGCCTGATTATAGAGTCACCTATGACTAAAGTGTTGGGTACATTGTCTTTCCTTAGGGGCTGTTGTTGGGTGGCACACTGGTGTTGTGAGCTATGTGTCACTTTGGTTGTGACTGGTGTTTGTTTGCATTTCGGCTTCGGAGGTCCGTGTTGCTTGGGCAGGTTAATGTTAAGGGCCTCCGCATATGTGGGTTTAGTGTTGCTATGTGTGGGTGTTGATGGTGTGGGTTTTGAAGGGCTATGAGTTGCTTGAGGTGTGATGCAGGTGTTAGCCTTCTCCTCTTGACTGTCTAGCACAATCTTGGCCGGAGAGAGCTTTGCTTCCAGTTTGGCTATGTAAGTGCATCTCTCGCAAGTTGTAGTGTTAGGTGGTAGGAGGAGAGGATTGTCTGTGTACATGAGGCAGTTGCCGCATTGCCCCAGTATGCCCAGATTCACCAGGTGGACAGGAGAAATCACCGGAAGCTGACCCTTGGACATGCCTGTTTAGGTGCTTTTTTGTAAAGTTTAAGAGCTGTTTTCCCTTACCTTTGCAAGGTACTTTGCGATTATAGGCTGTTTAGTGCCTATGATTAATTTCTCCTTATTGACAAGGAGAGCTGAGTGCTTGTATCTGTTTCAGGCTTTCTAGTGCTTTCCAGCAGGTTCTAGCATGTATTGTTCCCACAATTTCCATTTTTTCTGTGTAACTTTCTTCTACATTTTTCTCATCTCTGTTATAATAAATAGTCTTAATTCAAATATAGTTGGTTTAGATTTTGATTTCAATTTTTAGTAATTGCTATTTTGGCAGTCACCAAAATTAAACTTAACAAAGCCTTACTATGTCTAGGTAATTCAGAACTTGTATCCCAGGTCAGAAGAATCATTTCCATAGTTACACCCATTTGCTAACCTAGTATTTTTGACAGAGTACTCTGTAGAGAATATTCAAAGTATGCCAAATCACTACAATCCGAAAACATATGTTCCTAGTTATCATTTGGCATCTACCTGAGCAAAAATTCTTTGGAGTCTGTGGTATAAAAATACTTATGCAAACACTTACAGGCAAAAGTCCTAAATCTTTTAGACTTTCTTGCGTACTTGGGAACCATGCATATATTCTCCCATTGTTTCCTTGTGAATTGTTTATCCAGTATCTCTTCCCAATTTTTTCTAACATCCTGTGATTAACTCTTATAGTTGTCATGCAGTATTTTGTATGCCCTACTAATTATCACTTTTTTAACAGCAGCTTATAGGTTCATAGGTTCATAGGTAGGTACTAGGCTATCTGCCCAAAAGCATTTATAAGCCTGGCCAGAATGTGTTGGCTTTCGCCGCCCCCTTAGATTAGTTCCCTGTGCCTCTGTCCACCAGATCCATTGAAGTAATCCCTGGGGTAAACTTTGTTTCCCATCCACTCATCAAGGTTTCTCTTGAAGAGGGTTAGCGCAGAGCTCTGCCTAATGTAGATTGGAATCTTGTTCCAGAGCATGGGAAGTCTCTGGGACAGGAATTTATCCCTCCAGCACATCCTATTTATTGTTGTGGTGAAGTTTAGATCCCTGGAGTGTGTGGCTCGAGGGGATATGGTTTTCTGTAGGTGGAGCATGTCCATCAATTCTGGGTTGGACATGGCCTTGTGTGTCAGGCAGAGATCACCTCTGAGTAGGCGGTATGCAACCGAGTACAGCTGGAGTTTCTTCAGTCGAGCTGCATAGGGCATCTGCTTGAGACCAGTGATCCTCTTGATGAGGTACTTCTGTGGTCTTTCCAGTTGTTGTAGGTGTCTTGTAAGGTACATCCCAAATGGGTCAATGAACTCTATGATGGGTCTGATGAGTGATGCGTAGAGGGGCCCAATGACCTCTTTCGATCTGGATGCAAACCCTTTTGTGATTAGGTGGGCCACATAGAAGGATTTTCTAACCACTTTGGCAATGTGATTATCAAAGGAGAGGTTACTATCTACTTGGGTCCCCAAATCCCTTATTACGTCTTCCGTATTTAGGGGGCTACCACCTATGTGGTAGTTTATGGGTACTTTGTTTTTTCCAAAGGGGATGACTATGCACTTTTTGGCAGTTAGCTTGAGGCCATGATTTTGACACTAGGTGTCTGTCTCAGTGAGACCCTTTTGGAGGATGTCTATGTCAGCCAAGAGAGTCAGTTATAGCCCCTAGTTTACAGTCATCTGCAAACTTGGTCAGCCATAGTCCTCCTGTGCTTGCCTGTACCTCTGAGAACTATATGCCAAACAGGAGGGGTCCTAGGTCTGAGCCCTGGGGAATGCCACTTGTAACAGGTTTAGAGTCAGACCTAGCTCCCGCAACTCTTACCATGTGGGTTCTGTCTGTGAGCCAGTTGACAACCCATCTCATGACGTAGGAGTTTATGTTCAGGCTGGTGAGCTTGTCTATAATACCTGAGTGGGGAATGGTGTTGAAGGCCTTTGCGAGGTATAGGTAGGCTGTGTGGACCACCTTTCCATAGTCTATAGCCTTGGTAACTTTCTCAAAGACATCCACCAGGTTTAGGAGGCATGATCTGCCCTTAACAAAGCCAAACTGGGTAGGGTCCAGGGTTTGGAGGTTTCTAATGTCTCTATTAATGAGATCCATGATGATGCACTCCATAGCTTTGCAGAACAAGCTAGTCAGGCTTATAGGGCGATAGTTCCCGGGGTCTGTTGTGGCTCCACCTTTGTGGAATAGAATAACCGTTGCTGTGTGCCACTCTGTGGGCACGTAGCCTGTGGAGAGGATGAGTTTAAAAAGTGTGTTTAGGTGAGGGGTTAGTTCATCTTTGAGCTCTTGTAGGACACAGCGTGATACATCGTCCGGTCCCATGGATGCTGTGTTTTTGGCTTTGGAGAGGGCTGTTTTAACCTGTCTGTGATTTCAGGGGCACTACATTCTTCTGGTATAGTTATGGGCCCTTTTAGGGGTTGGGGTGAAATTTGCACTGAACCTGTCTGCCAGAATGTTGGCAATATCGGTTGGTTCACTGTATTTTGTGCCATTCTGCACTAACTCTGAGCAGATCTGAGAATTGCCACTTAGATTCTTGACATAGCTAAAGAATGCCTTGTGGTTATCTTTGGAGTCCATGGCAATTTTTCTTTCGAAGCTAGCCTTGGATGATTTTATGAGGGAATGTAGTTTCTTGCTGATACTAATCAGGGATGTCTTCCCTTGGGATTTTACTCTTTTCTGTTCTAGTTTCCTCCTTTTATTGTATAGCTTGTTTATGGCAGGGGTCCACCAGACTGGTTTCCTTTTCTTGGAGGAGTGAGTCTTGGTTTTGTTTGAGATAGCACGATCCATGCATTCTTGTAGGTGCCCGTACAGTGCATTAGTAAAGGATTTTGCAGCTTGGACAGCATTATCCTTTAGCATGGGGACTTTGAAACTTCCCACCTCGGTCTTAAGTAACGTGAAGTTTGCTTTTGAAAAGTTTTTCATGTTGGTTTCTTTGACCGGGGGTGGTGGTGGAATGTGGATATCCAGAGTGATTAGTTTATGGTCAGATCTAACCAGCGAGAGGTTGACCTCCGGTGTGGAACACCAGTCGCCCATGTTGGTGATGACTAGGTCCAATATGCTGTCACCTCTAGTGGGGGTGCTGACCAGTTGATCCAGGGCATTTGAGTTTATAAATTCTAGGAAGTGCTGGGCAAGGGAGTTTGTACTTGAGTAGGTCTCCCAGTTAATGTTTGGGTAATTGAAATCACCCAATAACAGGGTGTTTGGTAGGACCTTTATGTTTCCCAGTGTTTCCAGGAATGTAGAGTGGAGGTCCTGGGACATAGTGGTTGATCTGTAGCAAGCTATAATTTGAATATCAGTTTTGCCCATTGTTAGTTGCACGTGGATAATCTCTGAAGCATCGTGCTGTGTCACTAACCTGGAGGTGTGGATATCCTTGATGAATATGGATACTCCCCCGCCTTTTGTTTTTCGGTCCGGATTTTGTGGCCAAAATGTATGGTATGAGTTGTAGCCTGGTAGTGCTGGGGTGCTCTCTGGAGCCTTAAACCAAGTTTCTGTTACTGCACATATATCGATTTTCTCCATACTGAGGAGTGCCTCGAGTGCATGCATTTTGAGGTTTAGACTTCTGGCATTGAGTAGCATTACCCTCAGTTTTTTGTTACTTTTGCTATTTACAGCGGTGGGTTTGTCTTTTGAGCCTTGCCTAAAAAAGGCACTATGGGGGTGGCAAGAGCCTTGGCCAGTATTCGAAAGCCTAAGGATGACAGGTGCAAGCTGTCTCTAGCGAAGCAGCGTGGCTTGTCGAGCATGTCATCCAAAGCTGACAGACACTTGATCCCCTTTGAATGACACCAGAAGCATAGCCAGTTGTTGAAATTGATATTTTTTTCTCTATACTGTGGTATCATTCTTGGTGAGGGCAGGATGCTACTCAGGGTCAGGGTCATACCGGCCTGGGCTACGTGATCAGAGAGCTCCTCCATGTCTCTTTTCATGTAGTCCAGGGAGGTACGGCTCAGATCATTCACACCAACATGGACAATGACAGAGTCATATTTGTACTTGTTCTGGAGTGACCTGAGTGCTTGTGTTATGTGGCCGATCCTGGCAGGCAGCTAACAGTAACCTTCTCCTTGTTCAGCCTAGTGAGTGGGACGTCAGTGTGCCTGACTATTGAGTCACCTATTACTAGTGTGTTGGGTTTGTTATTTTGCCTTAAATAGCTGTGATTGTGTGGCACACTGGTTTTGTGAAGTATATGTTTCGTGGTTTGTGTTGGGGGGTGGAGGTTGCTTGGATGTCTGCTTTGGAGGTCTCTGTTGCTTTTGCAGATTTTTATTTAGAGCCTCCGAGTATGTTTTCATGTATTGATGTGTGTTTTTTGCCGGTGCTCGTTTCATAGGTCTATGTGAGACTGGTGGTGTGGTCCAGTCTTGGGTTGGGAGAGCTTAGCCTCCAGTTTGGCTGTATAATTGCATCTTTTGCATGTATTAGTGCTTGGTGGAAGGAGGAGAGGGTTGTCTGTGTACATGAGACAATAGTAACATTGCCTCAAAATGCCTAGATTCACCAGTTGGACCGGAGAGTACACCTGAAACTGCCCTTTCAACATGCCTGGATAGGTACAGTGAACTGTTTTACTGATTGACTGGTAAGGGTGAATAGAATAGAGAGCCTTGTACTTCTCTACAGTATATGGGGGGTCTAGTGCTAAGGTTTATTAGTGCTTGCTATGAATTTTGAGCAAGTGCTGGGATGAGAAGTGAATGGTTTGAGTGCTTAAGTTGAAAGTTTGTCTAGTTCCAAAGGAAAATTGAAGAGTAGACTTTGTGGAGCTGGAAGTAGTTATACCCTAGCTAACTGGCGCTGCCCGGCACGCAAATACAGGTTTTATAGCAGGGAAATGAAAGAGATAGAAATTAGCCCAAAATGGCCAATAAACTACTAATTTCTGGGCTGAAACCACTCCTCCAGGGACAGATAGGCTGCTCAAAGCTCCGTCTCTCACAGTGAACAGAGAAACTTCCTTCTATCCAAGTAAGAAAAGCAAACACAGAAACTTGTAACACAGCCCTGAATTCAGCACTAACCTGAAAACTGGACTATACTAGCTTAGAAAGGTGGGAAAACAAGTACTTTTATTTATTTATTTATTTTCAGAAAATAAAGCAGATATAATCAAAAAAACACTTTAAATGCACAGAAATGGCTATCACACTTGAGTGTGTAGCCTATAACAGTTAAACAGGTAATTTAAACACAAAAATTACTTTGTTAAAGTGCAGGCAGTAAAATAAGTACAATATGTAGCTGAAACAAGCTTTTTAAATCACAGAAACTCTAGAAAATATTATGTTGTAGATTCAGTTAAGAACAATACTAGGGCAGGTCTTTAACTTAATATCCCCCCCCCTTTTCTTTCCTTGTTCTCTGATATCAGTCACTGATGGGGAAGACAGTCTGTATCTTCAAGTCCAAATGTCGTCCTGGCCTCTTCCCACTCTTATTACCTTTCTCTCTCTAGTTATTTACTCCCAGTACCTTGATTCCTTTGCTAGTTTTCTCTAGTAAATTCCAGCCCCTTCTTGCCTATTCTGTCTACCCCTAATTGCAGTCATTCCTATCAGCAAATCACTTTCTCCAGTCTTATGTTGGCTTAGCTCTTAGAATACTTTCTTCTACTTTATGAATATAATATTCTGTATGGCTGTTGTTATTCTCCTTGGGGATCTGCATCCAAAATCCTACTCTCTGTTTATTTCTTGAATTTCCCCATTTCGTCATCATCCCTTTCCACTGTAAATTATAGATGTTATGTGATCCGATCTCGCCTACATTCTGAAAGATGGGTTCGGAGCCGATACCTCGGCTCCGACTCGGCACGCTTATGCTATAGAGCGAGGCCTCTTATTGGCTGAGCTTTCTTTATCCCAGGATGCACCACCACTAATCTCCCAGATCTTGTTTGCCGCTTACAGAGCTTGGACGTGGTCTCAACATTGGCTGGGCTAAGTACTATATTAATAGTATCTTTTCCTGTCAGAAATTTTCTTTTTTTTCAACCCAAAAGCTGTTTTAACAGCTATTATTTGTGTATGAGTGTGTTTCTTGGTGATTTATTGATTTTTACTTGAAATTTCCTGTCAGAGAAGATTCCTTTCAGTCAGAGGGCCCTTCACTGTTCTATCTGCTTTATTGGTTGTGTGTGGGTCAAGTACCCATTTGAGTTAAAGGGTCTTGACCCTCCTTGCTTTCTTTCTTTCTTTTTTTCTTACTGTAAAAAAAAAAGTTTCTCTTTCAGTATTTATATATTGGTTGGCATATTTGTTGTACCTGTATCCTAAGCTGTTTAAAATTTACTGTTGTTCCTGTTTTTTTACAACTATGTCTAAGGAACATAAACCATCCGGTTTAAGAAGTGCGTGTGGATTTAAAATGTCTATTACGGACGACCACTCCTCGTCGTCTATTGTTTTGCGCCATACATCTCCAAGAATCCTGCAGTGTGTGCCATCGTTTTCCTCTCGAGTCCTCCAGGAGAGGAAAAACAAATTAATCCTTAGAGGATTAATCAAGCCTTCTTCGAGGAGGCTTTATCTTCCTCTCCTTCTTCTAAGAAGAGAAAGCTTGCTCCGACCAGTCAGTCGGAGCCGGCTAAGAAAGGCAAGCAGACTTCTCCATCGGCTCCATGGACTTGAGCCGAGGTCGAACAGTCTGCCTCGATGCTTCCTACCTCGACCCCTCTGGTTTGGAGCCGAGGTCTGGAGCATCGAGGCGGGTCATCCTCATCGGCTCCACTGATATTGGAGCCGATAAGGGTCGTGGCTCAGACACTTCCCCTTGGAGCCGAAGTCTTTATCGGAGCCGAGAAATTTCGGTGAAGGCTTCCTCGGAGCTGATAATAGTGGAATCCTTTTGGAGCCGATCCCCAGGCCCTTCGGAGCCGATGGAGAAATCGGTTCGGGCCCAGTCGGTATCCTCGAGATCTTCCAGGATGTCTGATTTGGACATCGACAGGGTACTCCTTCGACTCTTCCAGTCTCCGGTGTTCCAAAAGATGGTTTCGGCTCCAGCCCATTTGGCTTCAGAGCCGATGGTCCACTCCCTTACAGTTCTTCCTCCTCCAACAGCTTCGGCACTGTTGGAGCGGGTGTTGGTGGAACCAGTGGAGGTGTTAGGGTCAGACCCGACCCTTGCTCCGACTCCGGCTCCTGGGTCGGAGTTCAGTGCACGGACTTCTTCCTTCGGCCCTAGGGGAGAGGCTTCGGGATTGATGCCTTCGGTCCCAAGTCTTCCTCTTGGTGCGTCGGCGGCGGGAGTACCGTCTACTGTCGTGGCCACGGAGGGGGGACCCTTCCAGGATTCTGGTGGTCCCGCCTTCAGGGCTATGAGGAGTGCTTTAGCCAAATCTTCCTTGGCTACCTCCACAGTTTCCCCAACTCCTTCCCTACATTTGGAGACTGGGTCGTTGGCAGTCCCCCTGTCCGTAGACAGCGGAGCCCCTGGGCCTCAGGTTACCCCCGCTGGGGTTTCTCCCCCTCTTGGAGGTCCTTCTGAAGCCTCTTCAGATGAACCTCCCAGGAAGAAAACGTGCAAGAGGAAGCACGTTGACTCCCCTGATGAGTCTTTGACATCTGACACCGATCTCGATGATGCAGAGGGGTCCCCTAAGTCGTCCTCGGATGATGTCTCCTTTGCAGACATCCTTGAAGCCCTAAAACAACGAGGCAGCTGGCAGTCCAAACCTCCCTCTGCTGATGAGTCGGTGTTCCTGAAGGCCTTCGGGGCACAGCCCTCCGCCTCCTGGGTGTCTCCGCCCTTCGACGAGCTCTTGGATTTGATCTGTCGAAGGCGTGGAACACCGGACTCTGTGGAACCGGTGCCAGCTCGTCCAAACAAATTTCTTTCAGCACCCCAGATAGAGAGTTCCTCACGAAGGTGTGGCTGTGGATGCTATGGTGGTGGCATCTGCTACACAGCAGTATGTAGCAGAGGCTTCGTCCATCCATCCTCCTAATAAGGAGTCTAGGAGCTTGGATGCGGCAGCGCACCCTTAGTTCAGCGGCCTTCACTTTGAGGTCTCTGAACTACCTAACGACTTACGAGATTCCAGAGGGATCTGATTAAGGAGCTATCCGATACCCTCTTAGGTAACCTGCCTGAGGAGCTGGCCCAGACGGTTGGATCTCAGCTGGCTACGATGTCATCCATCTCGCACTCGTCCATGAGGCTCATCTTATGCGGCCGAGGGGCAGCGGCAGGTACAGGCATTGCTCACGGAGGCAAGCCTGGCGCCTGTGTTATTTCGGAGGCCTTCAAGTCTTCATTCGCCGGCCCATTTGATGGGTCCTCCTGTTTGGGCCCAAGGTGAAAGACACACTTACCCGCTGTGAACAGGAGGGTAATACTCTGACTGCCGTGGGGCATGATTTTCCACTCCTTTCGGCCTTATTCCAAGGCTAAAAGAGGAGGGAAGATGTGGTTCGGAGATCGCAGAAGTCTTACTCCTCTCAGCAGGAAGGTTCCCCTCCAGAGGCAGAGGAGGGAAATTCATCAGGAAGACGCCGTCCCAGAGGCGGCAGAGGCCCCGCAACACTGGAGACCGCGAGTCCTTTTGTGGCTCCTCAACTTTTCATAGTCCCTGAGGGATTGCCCGGCTGCTGCTCGAGCCAGTCGGGGTCGTCAAGCACCTAAAGGCCTGGGAAAGGATCACTCAGGACCGATGGGTGCTTAATTATCGCCGGAGGTTACACCATCCCATTCTGTTGTCCCCCTCAGTCCAAAAGAATCCCGGACCCGCCACCCAGTCAGCGGGATACGCAGCCATAGAAATTTCAAAACTGCTGCAAAAGGAGCCATCCAACCGGTCCCGCAGACCAGATCGGATTAGGGACTTACTCAAGATTCTTTTAGTGCCAAAAGACCGGGGACTTGAGGCCCATTTTGGACCTAAGCAACTTAAACCGTTCAGTCAAGAAGTCCAAGTTCCGAATGGTCACTTTACAAACCATTCTCCGTTGTTGGAGAAAGGTGTTTGGATGTGCTCCATAGACCTCAAGGACGCATATTACCATATCAAAATACATCAAACGTCCAGGAGACACTTGCGCTTCAGCCTAGGAAGCAGTCATTTTCAGTTTCGCGCTGCCCTTTGGTCTCACCACAGCCCCAGGGTGTTCACCAAATGCTTGGCAGTAGTGACTGCTCACTTGAGGAGTCTAGGATTCCAGGTGTTTCCGTACCTAGACGACTGGCTTCTAACTGCCACCTCAAAGCATTTACTTCTACAGAGCCTGCAGGCCACAACATCACTGGGCAATTCCCTAGGAATCACCTTCAATTGGCCAAAGTCTGTGTTACGGCCATCTCAAAGGATAAAATTCGTTGGGGCAGAGATAGATTCAAATCAGATGCGGGTCTATCTACCTGCAGACAGAATTCAGATCATACAAAGTCAGGTTCGAGCCCTACTCCCCAAGTCCAAAGCCCCAGCCAGAATGGTCTTGCAACCATTGGGATCGATGTCTGCCACAGTTCTGCTAGTTCCCTTGGCAAGGTTACACATGAGAATCCTCCAGTGGCTTCTCTCAACTCAATGGTCCTTTCAGGAACTCCCTCTCAATCATCTAATATAGATCACAGAATCTTGCAGAAGAGACCTTCGCTGGTGGCTAGTGTCTTCCAATTTGGATCAGGGATGACCCTTTGCTCTTCCTCCTCCGGCAGCCACGTTGACCACGGATGCCTCCCAGATGGGGTGGGGGGGGGGGCATTCCCTGGGCAGGTCAGTCCAGGGCAAATGGCATCCGGAAGAGACCTCTCTCCACATCAACATCCTAGAGATGAGAGCAGTACTCCTATCCCTTCAGGCCCTTCACTGTTACCTCCCTCAGGGCGTAATTGCTGTTCACACGGACAACATGTCAGTTGTCTGGTACCTGAACAAGCAGGGAGGGACCAGATCCTATCCTCTTTGCAGAGAAGCGATGAGGGTCTGGGAATGGGCAATCTCAACCAATCGCTTCCTAGTGGCAACTCACATACCGGGCAAATCCAATGTCGTAGCCGACAGGTTGAGCAGGACCATTCTCTCTCCTCACGAGTGGTCTCTGAACATAAATATTACAAGACAGATTTTCAGCGAATGGGGAGTTCCTTGTTGCGACCTCTTCGACTCCTCTGAATGAAGTGCAAGGATTTTTCTCCCTATCCCGGCTCGGGAAGAGCCCTATGGACGTTAGTCCATCCTTGGCCCACCGGCCTGCTTTATGCCTTCTCTCCAGTTCGCTACTACCCAAGGTAATTCAGAAGGCTCTCTCTTAGGGAGCAAGATGATCTTAATTGCTCCCTACTGGCCTCGTCAAGTCTGGATTCCCTATCTTGAAACATGCTCTGGAAGGTCCATGGTTCCTGGACCAGATCCCAGACCTACTGACTCATCAGTCGGGACTACTACACCAGTCCCTACACACATTAAGATTGACGGCCTGGCTCCTCCTCTTCCAACCATAGTCAGGAGACATGCACTGGACCCAGAGGTAGTGCATATTGTCTTCAGCCCACAAGAAGAAACTTTATTCTAGCAAATGGAAAAGATTTGCTATATGGGCTCAACTCCGGGGCCTGGACCCCATTTCAACTCCCGTAGCAGAAGTACTCAAGTTCCTAACCTCTCTTTTCAACCAAGGCTCTTCTGTTTCTACCATCAAAGTACAATTGGCAGCAATTTCTAACTTTCATGAATCCATAGACCCACCTTTAATGAGCAACAGGTTGTGTAAGACCTTCTTGAAAGGTGCTGCTCTATTAAGACCTCCAGTTTCTCATCCTGCACCTCCATGGGATCTGGATATAGTATTACGTGCCTTGACTTCTTCCCCCTTTGAACCGGCAGCTACCTGTGATTTAAAGTTTCTATCATGGAAGACAGCTTTCCTAGTGGCAATTACTTCAGCCAGAAGGGTTTCAGAACTTCAAGCTTTGTCAGTAAAACCTCCGTACTTGGTTTTTCATCCAGACAGAGTTTCCCTCAGACCGAATCCTTCTTTTGTTCATAAAGTCTGCTCTACTTTATGCTTACAACAGTCATTAGAGCTCCCAGTGTTTTTCCCAAAATACTCCAATGAAGCGGAATTTATTTTCCACACACTAGATGTCCATAGACAGTTACGTTTTTATTTGGATAGGACCAAACAGTCAAGGAATACAGATCAGTTGTTTGTGTCCTTTGCAGAAAACAAATTGGGCAAGCAGTCACAAAGGTCACTATTGCCAAATGGATCAGGGACTGTATTACTCAAGCTTATACTTTTTCTAAGGAGCTTTCCACCTCTGTCAAGGCTCATTCTACAAGGGCTATGGCTACTTCGGTAGCATTTCATTCTAAGCTTGCTATTGGTGACATTTGTGCTGCGGCTACATGGTCTTCCTCGCATACTTTCATTTCTCACTACAAATTAGATGTGGTATCTAGAGGACGAGCTTCATTTGGTTCCACAGTGCTCAGGAGTGTTTTCCAATGAGCCACACGGGATTTAGGTGCTAGGGACGCTGTCCCATCTTTCAGAATGTAGGCGAGATCGGATCACATAACATCTTTTAGTTATGTACTCACCATAACTTCAGATGTTTGGGATCCATCTCGCATTCCTAACCCACCCTCCTTCCCCCTTCCTTGGAGATCAGAGGATATCAGAAGGTCTGAATCCTGTTGTTTCATCTTGAAACATCTAACAATGTTATATAAACAAGCTGTGCATGTGTGCATGAATGCGGACAAACAAGATCTGGGGGATTAGTGGTGGTGCATCCTGGGATAAAGAAAGCTCAGCCAATAAGAGGCCTCGCTCTATAGCATAGCGTGCGAGCCGAGGTATCGGCTCCGAACCCATCTTTCAGAATGTAGGCGAGATGGATCCCAAACATCTGAAGTTATGGTGAGTACATAACTAAAAGTTTTCTGCTTGTGTTATATATGTCAGATTTAACTTTGTATCTCTAAAATATCCCTTTAAATCAGGTAATCCTAAACCACCTTGTTCTGCTGGAAGGATCAACATATTCCATTTGACTCTTGCCTTCTTCCTCTCCAAGATAAATTCATTCAACTCTTTATTACTTATTGCCCACAACTTCTTCTCTGGTTGATCTAAATGTAAAAGTGAAGTGATTAAACATATTTCACTGATTGTATCTTGCAATCCATACCCCTGAAAAGAGCTTCCAGTTTCTAAGTTTTTGTATTATCTTTTGTTTAATCTCTTTCCACATACCCATGAACAAGAGTTTCCAGTTTCTCAGTTTTTGTATTATCTTTTTAGTCTCTTCTTACATATCCTTAGCTGCTATAACATAGGCCTTTTTAATCCATACTGCTAAATACTTCATTGTGTTGTGTCCCCATAAAAATGGTTATTGCTGAACCAATGCATGTGTGGGTATGTAGTTTACAGGTATAGCCTTTGTTTTGTCTTCATTAACTTTATGTCCCAAAAAGACTTGAAACGGTCTCATAATGTCCCACAATACTGAAGTGCCCTTTTCTGGTTTTATCCAGTACAAAATATTATTGTCTGCAAATAAAGCCAGCTTTTCTTGCCATACCAGTTACATCCTTGAATTTCTGAATCTCTTATTTTCTTTGCCATTGGCTAAAAATATAAAGAAATAACAAAGGAGAAAGAGGACATCCATGCTTGGTTCCTCTGTTCAGACACAACACATCAGACAGGAACCCTTCCACTTTAATTCTTGCCTCCATTTCCTCATATATCCTCGTGATTAACCTGATTAACCTGATTATTGTATCAGGGAATGCAAATGCTTCCATTGTCCTACTCTTAAAATCCCAGCTTACTGTGTTGAAGGCTTTCTTTGCGTCAAGGCCCATCAACAGCAGTGGTATTTTCTTATGTTCTGCTTGATCATCATTGTTCTAGTAATATTGTCAAATGTTTGCCTCCTCCTCAAAACCGCATTGACCCATATCTGTCAGTTTTGGCAACACCTTTACCCATCTTTTAGCTGTTGCAGGCATAAACTCTTTATAATCTTGGTTTAAAATTGAAGTGGACCTTTTTATGAAGCTGGGTCTGATTGGTTTTTACCATCTTTAGATATTACAACCACTACAGCTTTCTTCCAGGATGTTGGTGCTTCCTTTCCTTTTTAAAATACAGTTAAACAAAATCTTCCAGATCTTTACCACTCCCCTTCTAGCTTCCAAACATCCACAGTAATACCATCTATTCCCAGAGACTTCCCAGCAGATTGATTATACGTCTCTGTTTTTATCTCATCTTCTCCTATCTTAGCTGTTAATTGTTGAGCCTCATCTATGTCTAACCTTGGCATACTTCAGACTTCCATAAATATTTCCATTTGTGTTCTTTCTTGATTTCTACATTTCTCTGCTTTATATAGATTTTCATATCTCTAATACCTCTACAGGGTCTTTGGTTATTTTTCTTGTTATAGGCTCCCTAAGTTTGGCAACAAGTCATTGGGCTAAATGTTTTTGAGCTCTGGAGTTACTATCAAAAATAGTTGCTTAGCAGGAATATTTCTAAACTTATTTATATTATCCAGCTATTCCCTTATTTTCTCTTATCACTTTGCAGTTGAGCCTCTTCATATTTTGTGAGATGTCTGTTATTCTGCAGTATGTAACCTTTGGCAGTCTCTTTAAATAATTCCAGTTACTTCTTAACCATATCTCTTTCTATTTTATTTCTACCGTATTTTTAAACTCCACTTTCATGTTTTCCCCTGCTCACTACCTATAACTCCTGAAGAAATTTTTGTTTTCCCTAGTAACGCTTGAATAATTTTCACTACCCATTCCATTCCTTTCTTTTAACAGATGGGTGGGGAAGCGTCAGTGTCTCATTTTTACTTCATTGTCTTGCATTTTTATCTTATTTTTTATTGGCACATGATCAGAAATAGTTATTGGATGTGTGTGTCGAAGCTTTCAATTAAATGTTCATGTTCCTGTGAAATATAATTTCTGTCTAGTCTATCCCTGTAATTGTACATTGGGGAACTGAGTTCACGTCTTCCATACCAACTATTTTCATAAACTGTGATGAAACCCATTGGGTGCAAAGCGCTCTGACTCATTGCACATCTCACTCCAGGCTGACGAGCAGTAAATCCCCTCTCTGTGATACCATGCCTTTAGTTACTGATAGAATGCAATTTTTTTTCATTGTATTCAAGCACCATCAGAGAATTTCACTATGCAGATTTGTTGTTCCTTTGCTTCCTAGTATCTTTGGTGATCTTACCTTATCCAAGAGAGAGGACCTCCTTATATTGTTCAGTCCAGTGTGAACAACGCCCGTGCTATAATTTGCCGTGATCTTTTTCAACCTATTTGATGTGCACCTAATTTTGGCAGCAGATAAGCATACCACTTGTCTTCAGCTCCTTACAGATTCTGGTGAGGTATGTGTCAGTTTCATATACAGTGGAGTTTCCAACTGCTAAAATATTTTTGACTTTGCCAGATTGCAGTGCCTACATTATGGGCTTTTGAGTCTTTCTTCATTCAGTGCTTAACCCCAGGTGTTTTGCTGTCATAGACTTCATAGTGACTCTGTATAATGGATTTATTGTGGTCAGTGAGAGATCTATATAGTATAGGTTCATTGGTTCAAATGGAGATGGCAGGTCGATCTTTTGTACAGTTGTTTCTTTTCATGTCCATTTGAACCTATGTCACATTTTACAGTACCTTTTTGTTTTAATAAGATCCCGCAAAAAAAAAAATATATATACACACTCGTAACTTATTAACTTAAAACAAACACACAAAGCTAACTCTCTATACCCCGACTCCCAACCTCCGTAGGCGTTCCGCAAGGATCAATCCTAGGACCCCTTCTTTTTAATATCTTCACAAACCAGCTCCACTCATATCTTCACAAACCAACTCCACTCAGCTACCTCTAAAGCCGACATAGTCCAGTATGCTGACGACACAACTCTCATATACTCTGCATCCAGCATCCAACTTCTCCAACAAAAAGCCCAAGAAGCCTTCTCTGAAATAGAGAACTGGCTTAACAACTCACAACTCATACTAAATCCCAAGAAAACACAACCAAGTGCTATTCCACTCAACTAAAACAAGCAAACTTACCTCCTCTATACTCTCCACCAGCAAAACCCAAATCACCCCTGTCACTGAGGCTAAACTTGTAGGAGTTACCATTGACCAGCAACTCATATTCACAAAACACATATCAACAACCATCACTAAAGTCCACAAAAAGCTAGGTTCCCTCTGTCGCTGTAAAAGTCATCTAACAACCGAATTTCGAATTGCAATAGCCAGGGCCCACCTCCTATCTACTCTACTTTACGCATCCCTAATTCTAACTTCTTCTTGTGTCTTTTGGCTTTTCCTGGTTAGCGGTCGCCACAGCGGAACTCCTGTCCGCTAATGATTGGCAGAAGATTTTTACGTGCCGAGTTGCCGGTCCTGATGCACAACCTTCAGCAGTCGCCCATTCACGCATGTCTCCACACAGAAGACGCTCTAGCTGAGAATCGAACAGGACAACATCTTACTGTGAGGCGACAACACTACCGCAGCACCACTAATCTTTACAAAACTGACCTTAATAAACTTTCCATCTGTTACAACAAAATTGCTAGATTTGCTGCCAATGCCAAATCATGATCCCACCACTGCCTTTCCCTACAAGCCTTGCACTGGCTTGAATTTCCAAACCGATTAAGGCACCATCAGCTCAGCCTAGCTCATCTAATTCTGTCCTATCCCAAGAAACCCCCCAACCTGACTGGCATGCTGAACTTCTACAATTCAAATAGACAACTTTGGTCCACCAACAAACCCTTAATCGAAACCATCACATGCAAAAACAACTCCGGAGAATAACTATTTGCACATGAAATAGCAAAAATATAGAACAACCTTCCCCCTGACCTCAGACTACAAAACTCCACACCCTCCTTCAAAAGCCTACTTAAAACATACATCTTCACCAACCATCTGTGCAACTGTAATTGACCCTCTGAAGTCTCGTCCACTTACTATTTCTACACCCCGTCTGACCTGGACAACACAAACAACACCATCTACCTGTACCTAGCCTTGTGTGAGCAGTAACCTATATATGAGTGTATGTACGTGTGTGTGTGTGTGTGTGTGTGTGTGTGAGTGTGTGTATATATATATATATATATATATATATATATATATATATATATATATGTGTGTGTGTGTGTGTGTGTGTGTGTGTGTGCATGTGTGTATGTATATATATGTGTGTGTGTGTATGTGTGTATGTATATATATGTGTGTGTGTGTGTATATGTGTATGCATATACATGTATGTATATTCTTACATGTATATTTGCTTGAATGTATATATGGAAAACTTAAACATTTATATACTCTTATTCAGTTGTGAAATATCTTACAATGCTCTACCAGGTTCTTATCTACTCTCATTGTATATTTTGTACGCTTGTATTTTCAACCAAAAGGGGGTATATCCTCTTATTGTATACTAACGGCTGTAAAGTCTACAATCTGTATGCTACTACTCTGTAATGTCTCTTTTGTAAATGTTTCTTCTCTCTGTAAACTTATGGAGTTTTTCTCCCCTGGACTCCACTGAAAATGGACACTTGTTGTCCAGTTGGACTATCCTGGCAAACAAATGTTAAATAAATAAGGATCTATGTCAAAATATTGAATGGCCAAATTGCCGAAACCCATATGGTCGATAATTTTGTTCAATGAACAGCTCTGACTGAGGTTGCAGTACAGTAGGGCTCAGGGAACTTGCCTATTTCTCCACTGTAGTGCAGTCCCGGATTTGATATATATAATTAGCGGGGGTTGTGGGAGTGCTGGGGAGTTTGCCCTCTGCAAAAACATTGTTTGTGTTGTGTGGGTTTGTGTTGTTTATCAACTTATTGAATTGTCAGCAAATGGGGTTTGACAATTTGGCTGTTTGATACTTTGACGTAGATCCCATCTTTAAATAATGAAGTTTAACCCCCTCCTGATAGGAAAAATTGTCCTAGACTGACGGCTACACTCACAGATATCCATGCTAAGGTGCATGCTTCAGCCTGTGCTCCCACTTGCACTAATTGCTGTCTGTTTTCGTCTTATCTTTAGTCCCTTCCCAGATGAGAAAACTAGCTTTTATGCTTTTAGAAAACATTAACTTTTAGCCTTATGAAAAAGTGCAATGGTTATCTCGAAATAAAACTAAATTGTACACTATTGTAGTAAATGCATTAAATTGCTTAGTTACTAGGAATGCTGCTCTTATTCACTTCCAGTAATTTCATGTTTTTGACTGAGCTGCTTGCCCTTGTACCTTTTAATTTTACATTTCCCTCAGTAAGCAATGCTCAGCCTCAAGATTTATTACCTACATCTGCGGTTAGCTTGTCTCTAGACAAACATGAGAACAGAATGTACGCTGCCCTCTGCTGCTGACTTCTTAACTCACACTGAACATTTATTTGCTAAAGGAAAACTTTTCCCTGAATTCACAGTGTTCTCTTATTTTTAAAGCAACCAGAAAACTTGTTTCTAAATTAAGTCATGGGCATTTACCCAGACAATCACCTATACAAAGGTTATTCTTCTAGTCAGCTCTTGTGCTTTTTTCGGTCACTCAAGCATTTTCCTTTGGATCATTGGAAAAGGTTTTACTGGCAACGACTCTGTATGAGTTTTATTATCAGAAGAATGAGAAGCAGAGTCCCCTTCTGTTTGATGGCTCACTTTTTGTTGGACACACTTTTGTATTTTCACCTTAGCCTCTTCTACATCAAAAAATGTCTTTGATCCTCCAGGAAAAAATATTCTGAAAACAGCTGGATAGATTAGCTTGAATCTCACACATGCTTCTCAACATTCCCTTATTGCTGTAAAACATTTGATTGTCTTCTAGCTATTGCCAAGTGAATAATCATTTTCCACAAATATTCTACTATCTCTAATTTTTAATACTTTTGCCCTTCTGTCTCAGTTTTGCCAGGATCAATTTTTTTCTGCTGATTAAGATTGCATCTTTACTAATACAGGTCTTGACTGTTGTCTCTTGGCAGGTTTGGAGCATAAAAAGTGCGCCTTAGCATGGCTCACCTCAGATACTACAGCTTGTTGTTCAAGGTAGATCAGGTCAGCATGTGAGCAAAAATGAGGAGGAAAATGAGTTGGTCCAGTGATAAACAGAGTTAATTAAACAAAGACTAGGATAGCAATCCAATTACTGAAAAAGATCTGCACAAACCAGTTAAAAGCAGATGCAAAATGGTAGAGGTTGTCTGACAACCTGAAATATTTTGTCTAATCCAGGTAGTATCTGAGCTATCTGCAGATGTCCAGATAATGCAGAATTATTTCACCTGGTGAGTTGTTGGCTGTGTTGAAAAAGCTCTTGGATCTGATTTTAACTGGTTTGTACAGATCTGTTTTACTGAATGGATTGTTAACCTGTTCCTTGTTTAATTAAGTCTGTATGTCAGTTGGCCAAACATTTTCCTCACCATTTTGTCTTGCACGCTAGCCTGATACTGAAGACAACAAGTTGTAGCATCTGATTTTTCTGATATCTTATAGCAGCTTGCATTTTCTGTAAGAAAACTTTTATTTTTTTTTAGCTGAGACAGTGTTGTTAAAAGTAGAGCCCAAATCAGTTGCAGTCAGCCTTAGTAGGTGCTTGGCTGTGTTGTAAAAGCTCTTGGATCTGGTTTTACCTGGTTTGTAAGCCTGGGATAAACATTTTCCTGGCCATATTGGCTCACATGCTGACCTAATGTATTCTGAAGAACAAGCTGCAATAAATGATTTGTCTGCGTTCTTACAGCAGCTTGAATTTTCTATAAGTCAACTATTTTTTTTTTTTAGATAAGGCAGTTTTGTTAAAAGAAGCCAAAGCACTTCCAGTCAGCCTTGGTGGGTGCTTTGCTATGTTGTAAAAGCTTTTAGATCTGTTTTAATGATTGGACTGCTAAGCTAGTCTTTAATTATCCCCTATATATCCCTGGACTAAATATTTTCCTGGCCATATTGGCTCACATGCTGACCTGATAGTTGTGGAGAACAAGCTGTAATATCTGATTTGTCTAGCCCTTACATCAGCTTGAATTTTCTGTAAGTAAACTGTTTTTTGTTCTTTAGATATGACAGTGTTGTTAAAACTAGAGGACAAAACACTTCCAGTCAATCTTGGTGGGTGCTTTGCTGTGTTGTAAAAGATTCTGGATCTGGTTTTAATGGGTTTATACAGATCTGTTGTACTGACTGGATTGCTACCCTGGACTTTTTTTTTAATTATTTATATATTTTACTGGCAAAACATTTTCTTGGCCATTTTGGCTCACATGCTGACCAAATATAATGTGGACAACAAGCTGTGGTATCTGATTTGTCTGGCTACTTACATCAGTTTAAATTTTTGGAGGTAAAATGGTATTTTGTTTTGCAGTGAAGACAGTTTTGTTAAAAGTAGAAGCCAAAGCACTTGCAGCCAGCCTTGGTGGGTACTTGGCTCTTTTGTAGAGCTTTTAGTCAGGCCCCAGTGGCCTAATGGATAAGGCATTGGCCTCCTAAGCCAGGGATTGTGGGTTCGAGTCCCATCTGGGGTGATATAATCTTGATACAAGTATATGGTCTTGGATCTGGTTTTGGATATAATATGGACAACAAGCTGTGGTATGTGATTTGTTTGGTTACTTAAATGAGTTTAATATTTTGTAGGTAAACTGTATTTCGTTTTGTAGTGAAGACAGTTTTGTTAAAAGTAGAGGCCAAAGCACGTGCAGTCAGCCTTGGTGGGTGGTTGGCTGTGTTGTAAAATGGTCTTGGATCTGGTTTTAACTAGTTTGTACAGATCTGCTTTACTGATTGGATTGCCATCCATGCATTTATGTAACTAACTCTATGTTCCATTGGGCCAAATAATTCCCTGGTCCTTTTAGCTCACATCCTAACCTACTATACTGTGGACAACAAGCTATAGTATCTGATTTGTGTGGCTTCCTACAGCAGCTTGAATTTTATGTAAGTAAACTGTTTTTTGTTCTTTACCTGAGACCATAGTATTAGAAGTAGAAGCCAAGTCACTTGGACTCAGCCTTGTTGGCTGCTTGGCTGTGTTGTAAAAGCTCTTGGATCTGGTTTTAACTGGTTTGTACAGATCTGTTTTACTGATCGGATTGTTGTTGTGTAATTAACTCAATGTATCACTGTGCCAAACATTTTCATGGGCAGGTTGGCTCATATACTGACCCATTATACTGTTGGCAACAAGCTGTAGTATCTGATTTGAAGGTACTGTTTGGTTACTTGAACTGTTTTGTCTTGTAATCATTTTGTAGAGGGACAGTTTGTTAAGGGAATAAGTTGTTTGTTGTTGCATTGCACTTGCACCTTTTTTACTTAAGAGGACTAATGTCATCCATCTTGTGGCAGAAGGTGTTTGTCTGGTCTGAGTTGTGAAGCACTCTAGAGGTGCTCAAAGTGTAGTCATTTATTGGCCATAGGGCCCAGGACTTGGATTTCACTTTCATTTCTGCTTCTGTAAATTAGGTGCACTTGCACAGCTGTGTGCTCATTTCCACAGAGCTCAGAAAACCTTGGCATCTTGCCAGTTTTCAAGAAGCATTTCCACTGAATCTACTGCCATCCGTGGAAAGATTGGTTCTTAAAAATAAATATTGCACTTGTTTGTCACTGTTTAATTGATCACTGTGTGTATTTTCCAATTTTATTGTGCAATTAAAGTGTATTTTTGCTGCAAATCGTCTTTTTTTCCATACTGTTTACTACTTGAGTTGCTTTGTCTTGTAATTGCTGTATAAAGGGACAATTTAGACAGGGAGTGAGTTGTTTTTTGCATTGCACTTGAGGGTTTTTTTTTGTCTGTGCTTGTATATTGGAGACTAAGGTTGTCCATTTTGTGGCAGAAGGTGTTTGCCTTGTCTATCTGAGTTGGGAAGTGCTCCATATGGCCTCAAAGTGTAGTCGTTTATTGGCCGGAGAGCTCAGGAGTTAGATTTCACTTTCATTCTTGCTTCTATAAATTAAGCACATTTACTCAGAGCTTCTCACCATGCAGCAGTGGTTAGCAGTGTCCTGTACAGATGGAAGTGCCTGGACAATGAAGTTTATCTAAAAAACTATTTCTAAGACTGTAGCCTGCAAGTTAGTGATGGATTGCACAGAATTAAACTTAGAGCAGCTTGTTTGCACATCAGATAGCACTATCTAATACCATATCCTAGCACTGTTCAGCTCTAGTCCCTAACCTTAGTGACCACACTGCTGTAAAACCCAGTCATTATATCCTAACAGCCCACCCTAATACTGTTCCAGACAACATGTATATGCAATTTCCAAATGTCTCTCTAGCCAGCTTGGTATATATGGATATCCTGAAACAACGTAGCAATTGTCTCATTTTCACAGGCAACCTAACCAACAATTACTTGATATCTACCCCCCCTAAAAGGTCAGTAGGCAAACTACTCTACAAACACTCCCTTGCCCATGCTTGGAACAAACTTCACCTTGATTTACGTTCAGTCTCCCACACCTCACACTTTAAAAATGAACTAAAAGCTTATTTTCTCAATTCCAGAACCTGCCCTTGCCATGACCTTACCTAGTCTTCCTTCACTTTATGTACCCTCAATAGGACCATACTTAGTACCTCATTACACCTCTCTCCAATGTGTGTACTATGCATTTGCACAATTTTCTACAAACAAAAAATGTTCATTGTTGACCTATTGAACTATATCAATGTAAAATTGTTACTTAGCTTCTTTTTAATGCAACTTTAACTTCATGTATGTATCCCAACATATGTGAATCATTTTGCTATAACTGCTATTATATCAATATTGTTTAAAATTGTACTTATTTTAAAATGTATTACTGGAGCTTTTCTCCTCGGGTCTCCACTGAAAATGGGCCACAAGCCCAGTTGGACAAACCCGGTTAACAAATGTCAATAAATAAATAAATAAAATAAACCTTTTAATAGGTTCATAGGTATGAACTAGGCTGATGACCACCGAGGCTTTTATAATCCTAGCCGTGCCATCTAACCCAATTGTTTCCCTATGTGATCTTTAAAGAAACCAACACAGTATGTCAGAGACGTACATTCACAATTTATGTGGAGACGAAAATTTCACTTACAAACAAGGTTATCAGGAACACACACACACACACACACACACACACACACACACACACACACACACACAGACACACACTCTACATCCACCACATATAGTGTCCACAAACACAGACCATCTTATGGTGAGGCCATAAAAAGCAATCTCCCCAAATCTCAAAGACCTCCTATGCCTGCAAACAGCAATGCCTGTTCTCAGCAACCTCTAAAGCATACACCAAAAGTAACACCAAACACTACACATACACCTACACCCAGTGGACCCCCAAAAACAAAGCCCAGGAGAAGATTACGCTTAGTTGCTTATTTGGAGCTAGGATCCACCAAGTTATACATGCATTCAAGTCATTACACCACAGATACCAGTATGATT
This sequence comes from Protopterus annectens, assembly GCF_019279795.1. Taxonomy (NCBI): domain Eukaryota; kingdom Metazoa; phylum Chordata; order Ceratodontiformes; family Protopteridae; genus Protopterus; species Protopterus annectens. The sequence continues at coordinate 1,369,760,769 of NC_056741.1, forward strand.
CTGTCATAATCTGTGTGGGTGTAAATGACCTGAGATCTACCTCTCTGGACTGTATGTAGAGAGACATCATGGACCTCACTGAATACATGTCTCAGACTGGTATATGGCTTACATTGAGCAGCATTCTACCTTCACCAAGGATGATGCCATAGTATGAACAAAAATGTTTGACTTAAACAATTTACTTTGTTTCTAGTGTCAGTCCATAGGGATTCAATATTTGTCAGCCTGGGAGAATATGGTAACAGACCACTTTGCTTTGCCAAAGATGGCCTACACCTGTCCCCCCTGGGCTTCCGAATTTTGGCTAAAACTTTATTCAACTCTTAGACACTTTTTTTAGTCAGTGCCAAAGTGACAGACCGACCAACATAGCAAATAAAACCCAAAGGTGTTACTGCTCAGTGATAGGAGCCTAAACAAGAAACTCCACACCCTACAAGCTGTCCTCATACTGGAGAATATTGACTTCTGTGCTGTTACCAAGACATGGTTTAAAGCCACAGAAGGTACTGAGGCAGTGCGAGACTACAATGCCTTCCACACATTTAGACCATTAACTGTACAGACAGGGACTAAAGGTGGAGGTGGTGTCTCAGTCTACATTAGCAACAGGTGTACCTTAAGGTTGGTTAAACATGATCATACTGTGGAGTTCATCTGTGTGCAGATCTCCTTAGATACAGTCCCTTACCATATCTTAACAAGCCATATCTTACCATCTATGTCACAAGAACCCTAGAACTCTTATCTAGATATACTGGAGGCACTTTGTATCCAACCAAACACTCTATCCATTTGAGATTTTAACTACTGTTCTGTAGACTGAGAAACATACACTGCCTCTAACTTACAAGCACATAATTTCCTGGACTTTATTAACAAATACTCTTGGATCAGTTAATGCACACTGCTATTAGAGTTTCAACTGTACTGGACTTAGTTCTCACCAATATGGGATAGAGCTATTGTAAATTCCCACATGGTAATAACATCCTGCAGGAGGGTCTAACTCAAACAAATGACTGGAGCCAAAGCCAAGGATTAAAACTCAATGCAAATAAGTGCATTATAGTGCATTTTGGGAAAATGTCCACCCAGGCAAATTTTTCCATTGAAAAGACATCCCTAAGAGTTGACACAGTAGTTAGAGATCTGGGAACATATGTAGACAGTAATCTGGCCTTTGACTAACACTTAGCCCAAGGCATAAGAAAATCATTCAGTGTTACCCAGCTTCTAAGTAAAGGCATGGGAACTAGATCCAAGGAAGTTATAGTATCACTCTACTCTGCCCTTATCAGATCCATCATTGAGTACAGTGCCCCCTTTGGCATGTACCTGATTAGGCATATGCATAAGTGTACTCTACCCTTATCAGACCCATCATTGAGTACAGTGTCCCCTTTGGCATGTACCTGACAAAGCATATGCAACAGTTGGAATGCCCACAGAGGTTGCTCAGAAAGAGAATCCAGGGTATTAACACACTGTCCAATGCAAATCACCGTAGAGCCAGTCTCTGTACTCGGTCTCCTACAGGTTCTTGAGAGGCAATCTTTGCATGGCATATAAGGCACCCTTAGATCCCTCCCTGAAGGAGTATTTGCATATCTGCAAAATGAGCAGCAGGAGAAACACTAGATCTAGGGATTTGAATTTTGCTTGCAACATAAATAGAGCAAGCTAGCAAGGCAGATTTGTGTCTCAAAGATCCCCATGTTCTGGAACATGTGAAGAAAAGTCCTTCCCTAGCCCTATTCAAACATAACCTTGACCATTAAATGGATAGTCATAAATTCATCTATGGGCTGGCTCTCATGTCTGTTATAGACACAGGCTGACATTAAACATTCCCTAACTGACGTATCACCCCCACACATAACTTTTTAACAATCTCTTAACTAACATAATCCACCTAACAAACATGCCCCTCCAATTAAGATGCTTAGTGTTAAAAGGGGAAACAATTGGGTTAGGTTACATGACTAGGCTTCTAAAGGCCTTGGTGGTTGTTAGCGTAGTATATACCTATGAACCTGTGTGTGTGTGTGTGTGTGTGTGTGTGTGTGTGTGTGTGTGTGTGAGTGTGAGAGAGAGTGTATGTGTGTGTGTGTGTGCTGCATGTGGACCCAAGTGTTCTTAAATTATGGTTGGAATAAGGTCTAGGGAAGGGGATATATGTTTTGGCATTCTTGGTTGCTGGTGTATGTGTGTGCATGCATGCTCACCCATTTGCGTGTGCATGTGTCTGCATCTTGTTTAGTGATACTGCTAGGGAGAGAGTGGTTAGTAATCTAATTATTAGGTTGGTGTTAGAAACAAGGCTAAGGTTAGAGTTAGCACACATGAGTAAGGTGGTACAGGGGTGAAGATCCAAGACTGATTGCAAAGTTTTTAGACATTCCCTCACTATGATCAAGTCCTGCTCAGATTTCCATGCCAACCTTTATCAATCCTATCCTCCTCATGATATCCCCATTATGACCATGTTATAACTCCCAGATTATTAACAGTCACCTGCATTCTTTATATATTTCCTATTCTTATACAAGTCACCAGTAAGTTATTAATTTAAGTTTCTCATGTTATACTTTCATATCCTTTCACAGATAGTCAAACTCTCAATCACCTTAAGAAACTTCCCACATATTGTAAAAGGTGCCATTGTTGTGCTGTCTCTAAAATCACTAACACGTCACTATCTTAAGTCTAAGACCAGTTAACCTTTCTACTCCTGTTAACTCAAACACTTGAACAAGCTGTAAAGTCATGACACACAGCTCATATCATTCACTACACTACTTCAGGCTTGAGTACACCACCTTCCCTCTCCTCTCATACTAATCAGCTCTATTTGTAGCAAGAACGTTAAAGGATCACTTAGAAGGGCCATTATTTTTAGACTTTAGTGAGACTTTTAACTTGGTGTCCTCGTAGAAAAATTACACTAAGCAAAAGTAAAAATAATTGTTTCTTTAAGAGAGAGGTAAAGCTGTGTAAAACCTGTAATTGTTTTTTTCAGCAAACATGAAATGTAAAATCTACATGAAACCCATAATTGTTGTTTCCAGTAAAACATGAAACAAAGTTGTAAAAATATGTGAAACAGTTTACTGATCGAGCAGTTGTTTTACTAAAAAATGTATCAGTAGAACATGAAGCAACATTGTAAAATTGTACAATGCTGTACAGTATAATGATCATGCAGTTGTTTTGCTATAAAATATATCAGAGCTTTGGAAACTAATTTCAAGCTTACACATTCATTAGCTGAGCTTTATGTTTTCAATCCCGCCCTTTCCTGCCTAAGACTATGTTGCTGTAAGTGGATACTACAGTGTTGAGTGACTGCATACAGGATGTGAATCTAGAGGTAAACTGAAAAATCAAAAATGTTTTGCTAACTGCAGAGAATGACTTGTTTGCCGTTAGAGGCTATGCTTACTGAATAGCTGCCATTGTGGATTTGTATGAAGATACTCCTATGGACATTTTTCATGTAATGAGATTTTTCCAGATTTAAAGAGCAACTGTTAAAAATGCAGTCAGTCTTTGTTTGCATCTTGGAAAGTAGTGGAGATTTAATGGTCTGGAAAGAGAATGTTTACTGACTATACAGGGATTGAGACCATGTCCAGAGATTCTGTCATTGAGTTTTTACAGGTGTTAAATAGTATAAAAAATGAGTGGAAGATTACAATAAACATTCAGCTAGTGGTAGGATTAAGACCAGATAACTTAGTGTTTCTTAAAATGCCATTTCTTTGTTTAAGTTTTGTTTCATACCTTTTTGTCACAAATTTATTTACACATATGTTTAAATTTTCAGTCCGCGTAACTTAACTGTAGTTATTTCAAGTAAAGAATTTCATTATTTACTGTCAAAAGTCTGTGACTAGCTTTTTATTAATGCATATAAGGGTACTCAAAGGATTTGGTGAATTATTAGCTGATGGTATCAGCTTTAAGAACAGTGACTCTTTTACCACAGATACTTTTCTATTTTATGGGTTCCCATTTGCCTCATTTTAACTGTGTTTAGTAATTGAAGCCTTTGGGGTGATAGATGGGTTTGGCTGGTGTCACTGTGCTTCCATAACATTGTATGTATGAATACAAAACAGTCTTAGCAAAAAGTCTCAGCTACTGTTGGTAAAGTAGCATAGAAGGGCACTGGCTGAGAATGAAATGGGTGAATTCATGGAAATTACTTGTTTTAACTTCACTATTCTGCTGCTCAATGAGAAGCTTATTTGGACGTGGCACTTATCGGTCATAACGTGAGGCAGTATTGCATATTTGCAACATTATCTTAAGGATAGCTTTTACACATAATAAGTAGCAACAGTGGTGCAGATCCTGAGACAGTACCCCTGACAGTTGCAGTCTCATCTAGAACTACTAGAAGAACTCAGGTCACATGCATTGGAAAACTTTGGTCTTGACTGATTCTACAGTATTAAAAATGTTGTTGTATCTTTCGGCTTTTCCTGGTTAGGGGTCGCCACAGCGGAACTCCGATCTGCTAATGATTGGCAGTAGATTTTTACGTACTGAGTTGCCAGCCCTGACGCACAACCGGTATCACTCGGGACCGATGGGTGCTCCGAATCATCGCCAGAGGTTACGTCATCCCCTTTTCACACACCCCCCGCCATCCAGGAAAATCCCGGACCCGCCACCCAGTCAACGGGATATTGCAGCCGTCGAAATTTCAAAGCTGCTTCAAAAAGGAGTCATCCAACCGGTCCCCGTAGACCAGACCGGATTAGGGACTTACTCAAAATTCTTTTTGGTGCCAAAAAAGACCGGGGACTTGAGGCCCATTTTGGATGTCAGCAACCTAAATCGATCAATCAAGAAGTCCAAGTTCCGGATGGTCACCTTACAATCCATTCTCCCGCTACTGGAGAAAGGTGTTTGGATGTGCTCCATAGATCTCAAGGACGAGTATTATCACATTCTGGTAGATCAGGCGTCCAGGAGACATTTGCGCTTCAGCCTGGGAAACAGTCATTTCCAGTTCTGCGCACTGCCCTTTGGTCTCACCACAGCCCTCAGGGTGTTCACCAAATGTTTGGCGGTGGTGACTGCTCACCTGAGGAGTCTAGGATTCCAGGTGTTTCCGTATCTAGACAACTGGCTCCTAACTGCCACCTCCAGGCATCTACTATTACAGAACCTAGCAGCCACTATATCTCTAGGCACCTCCCTAGGAATCACCTTCAATTGGGCAAAGTTTGTGTTGCTGCCATCTCAGCGCATACGGTTTATCGGGGTAGAGATAGACTTAAAGCAAATGCGGGTCTATCTTCCTACAGAGAGAATAGAAACATTACAATCTCAAGTCCGAGCATTGCTCTTCAAACGCCGAGCCCCAGCAAGGATGGTCCTACAACTGTTGGGTTCCATGTCGGCAACCGTTCTCCTGGTCCCCTTAGCAAGATTGCACATGAGGATTCTCCAGTGGCTCCTGTTGGTCCAGTGGTCGTATCAGGATCTTCCTCTCAGTCACCACATTATAATCACGGAGACATGCAAACAGGACCTCCGTTGGTGGCTTCTCTCCTCCAACCTGGATCAGGGGCGACCCTTCGTTCCTCCTCCTCCTCCAGTGGCCACTTTGACTACAGACGCCTCCCAGACAGGGTGGGGGGGACATTATCTGGGCAGGTCAGTCCAAGGCAAGTGGCACCCCGACGAGAGTTCCCTACACATCAACATACTGGAGATGAGGGCGGTGCTTCTATCGCTTCAAGCACTACACAGCTACCTCCCCCAGGGTATGATTGCCGTTCAGTCTGACAACATGTCAGTAGTTTGGTACCTGAACAAGCGGGGAGGGACAAGGTCCTACCCCCTTTGCAGAGAGGCCATGAAAGTATGGAATTGGGCTGTTGCAACCAACCGTTTCTTGGTAGCAACACACATTCCGGGGAGATCCAATGTGATAGCCAACAGACTGAGCAGAACCATTAAGCTCCCTTGCAGTGGTCTCTGAGCGACAGAGTAGCATCTCAGATCTTCAGAAGATGGGGAACTCCTTGTTGCGACCTCTTTGCAACTCCCTCAACACGAAATGTCTACAGTTCTTCTCTCTCACCCCGGTTCCGGGGGGGTTTCCCAAGGACGCCCTAGTCCAAACTTGGCCCACCGGCCTACTGTATGCCTTTCCACCGGTTCCCCTTCTTCCCAGGGTGATCCAGAAAGCGATTCACTTGCAGTGCAAGATGATTTTAGTTGCACCATATTGGCCTCGTCAAGTCTGGCTGCCATTTCTTTGGAAATATGCACTGGACGGTCCATGGTTCCTGGACCAGGTTCCAGATCTCTTGATCCACCAGTCGGGACAGCTTCATCAGTCCCTTCACTCATTGAGGTTAACAGCTTGGCTCCTCCACTTCCGACTATAGTCAGGAACCAGGTTTTGGACTTGGAAGTCATACATATCTTGTCCTCGGCCCACAAGAATTCGACTAAGAAGATGTATAATAGTAAATGGAAGAGATTCGCCATTTGGGCCCAACTCCGGGGATTAGATCCCATTACTGCCCCGGTGGCTGAAGTTTTGAAATTTTTAGCTTCCTTATTCAATCAAGGTTCTTCGGTCTCTACCATTAAGGTTCAATTAGCGGCTATTTCTAATTTTCATGAAAGTATAGACCCACCTTTGATGAGCAATAAGTTGTGTAAAGCCTTCATGAAAGGTGCTGGGCTGCTCGACCTCCAATTTCTCATCCTGCTCCACCGTGGGATCTTAATTTAAGTATTAGGTGCTGACCTCTTCCCCCTTTGAACCGGCAGCAACTTCTGACTTGAAATTTCTTTCCTGGAAGACTGCCTTTTTGGTGGCAATTACATCAGCCAGAAGAGTTTCGGAACTTCAAGCCCTATGTGTCAAACCGCCGTACCTGTTTTTTCACAAGGATACAGTATCCCTTAGGCCTAATCCATCATTTGTTCCCAAAGTTTGTTCTAGTTTTTGTCTTCAACAGTCTTTGGAACTTCCAGTTTTCTTCCCCAACTACTCAGACAGAGCAGAATATATCTTCCACTCATTGGATGTTCACAGACAATTGCGTTTCTACTTAGATAGGACGCACCAAACACGGAAAACAGATCAGTTGTTTGTGTCCTTTTCAGACAATAAATTGGGCAAAGTCGTCACGAAGGTCACTATTGCCAAGTGGATCAGAGACTGTATCAGTCATATTTATTTTCTTTCTAATAGAGAGCTTACAACCGCTGTTAAAGCTCATTCTACAAGGGCTATGGCTACTTCAACAGCCTTTCATTCCAAGCTTGCCATTAGTGACATTTGTGCTGCGGCTACCTGGTCTTCTCCTCACACCTTTATTTCTCATTACAAATTGGATGTGGCATCTCGGGGGCGAGCTTCCTTCGGTTCCACAGTTCTCAGGAGTGTTTTCCAGTGAGCCACCCAGGAATCAGGTGCTAGGGATGCTGTCCCATCAGTACAGAATGTAGGCGAGATAGGATCACATAACATCTTTTAGTTATGTACTTACCATAACTTCAGATGTTTGGGATCCATCTCGCCTACATTTCTAATAACCTACCCTCCTTCCCCCTGCCTTGGAGATCAGAAGAGACCGGACGGTTCGAGTTCGACCGTTTCATCTTGAAACATATGGCAATGTTATATCAGCAGTACATGTGTATGTGCATGTGTGCGGACAAATAAGATCTGGGGAATTTAGTGGTGGTGCATCCTGGGATATAGAATAGCTCAGCCAATAAGAGACTTCGCTCTATAGTATAGCGTGCCGAGTCGGAGCCGAGGATCGGCTCCGAACCCATCAGTACAGAATGTAGGCGAGATAGGATCACATAACATCTACAGTTAAGTTATGCGGACTGAAAATTTAAACATATGTGTAAATAAATTTGTGACAAAAAGGTATGAAACAAAACTTAAACAAAGAAATGACATTTTAAGAAACACTAAGTTATCTGGTCTTAATCCTACCACTAGCTGAATGTTTATTGTAATCTTCCACTCATTTTTTAAACTATTTAACACCTGTAAAAAGTCAATGACAGAATATCTGGACCCATCAGTACAGAATGTAGTCGAGATGGATCCCAAACAAAGTTATGGTAAGTACATAACTAAAAGTTATTTCAAGTAAAGAATTTCATTATTTACTGTCAAAAGTCTGTGACTAGCTTTTTTTTAATGCATATAAGGGTACTCAAAGGATTTGGTGAATTATTAGCTGATGGTATCAGCTTTAAGAACAGTGACTCTTTTACCACAGATAGTTTTATCTTTTATGGGTTCCCATTTGCCTCATTTTAACTGTGTTTAGTAATTGAAGCTTTTGGGGTGATAGATGGGTTTGGTTGGTGTCACTGTGCTACCATAACATTGTATGTGTGAATACAAAACAGTCTTAGCAAAAAGTCTCAGCTACTGTTGGTAAAGTAGCATAGAAGGGCACTGGCTGAGAATGAAATGGGTGAATTCATGGAAATTACTTGTTTTAACTTCACTATTCTGCTGCTCAGTGAGAAGCTTATTTGGACGTGGCACTTATCTGTCATAACGTGAGGCAGTATTGCATATTTGCAACATAATCTTAAGGATAGCTTTCACACATAATAAGTAGCAACAGTGGTGCAGATCCTGAGACAGTACCCCTGACAGTTGCAGTCTCATCTAGAACTACTAGAAGAACTCAGGTCACATGCATTGGAAAACTTTGGTCTTGACTGATTCTACAGTATTAAAAATGTTGTTGTATCTTTCGGCTTTTCCTGGTTAGGGGTCGCCACAGCGGAACTCTGGTCCGCTAATGATTGGCAGTAGATTTTCGTGCTGAGTTGCCAGCCCTGGCGCACAACCTTCAGCGAATGCCCATTCACGCATGTCTCCACATAGAAGACGCTTTAGCTAAGAATCGAACAGGACAACGTCTTACTGTGAGGCGACAATGCTAACGCAGCACCACTACCGCAGCATGGTAAAAATATCTAAATATAAATAAATAAATAAATTATATATATATATATATATATATATATATATATATATATATATATATATTAGAGTTGAAAATAGCCTGTTTTTTCTTAATATGAAAAGCCTCAGTAGGAAAGTGTGTGATTTGGAAGTTTTTTATTTACTTGGAGGATGTTAATATCTGTACTATTACTGAAACTTTATCCGAAATGCATATCACAAATTACAGAGTATACATATTTCAGTTGTTGCATTTCTGAAGGGATAGTCTGCAGTATATCAGTTTTTGTAGAACACCTAAAACCCAAATGCAAACAACTCAAGGTAACTACTTTTTCATATCATAATAAATATAATTGGTACTGAAATATAATGTTATAGGAGTGAAACTTACTGTATACTGCCTCAGTCTCCTACATAGCAAAATGATTTCCTGTTTAAACTTCAGGATGTTAAATATCAGTGAAAATACAATTCTTATGGCAGATTTTAGCTGTCCAGGTACTGAGTAAACTGCTCAGCGTCAAACAAAATGTCCTTGTATTAAATTAGCTGTGTTAATCAAAACAATCTGGTACAAATGATATGGAATGCAGCTAGACTGGCAGTATCCTAGGTACACTGACAAATCTAGGTTCTTCATGCGGGTCTGTATCAGAAGACCAAATGGAAATAACAGCGAATGGCAAAACATCGAAAAGTCCGGACCTCGAAGTGCTGTTTGTCAGATCGCAGTACAGTGAAGAGTGGAATATTTGCCCTTTCCTCACTGTAGCACAGCACCCCACAACAGCAAGTTCGAGGACCGGTCTTTTCGATGTTTTGCCGTTCGCTGTTATTTCCATTCGGTCTTCTGATATAGACCCCTTCATACTCCTCATCAGTGGTTGTACCACCATAATTAGCAGTGATCTTCATACTGTTATTTTTATCGTAAGAATAAATTCATTCTTACCCTAGCATTCATTAAAGTGTTCCCACATCACATTGAGATGTGGTAAAAGGCTCTGTTAATGTAATGTGGTATCTTGTGATTCATAAACCCATTAACCACAATAACGAAATACCTCATTATCAGCTAATTTGCATGTCAATAAATCTCAGTGTATTACTGCAAAGGGCAGATCAGCACTTCCAATGGTGGTTAACTTCGGCAGCCACATTGTGTAAGCACAGGCACCCCCCCCCCACGTCACTCCTCATACATACACACACAAACACACAGTAAAACTCACATAGCCATATCTGTCCCTGTTGTAAGAATGTCCATGATTTCTCATTTTCCCCTGCCCAGGTGATTCACAGATGATTAATAAAAAAATAAGTTAACAGCCACTACTTAATGCCAGAAATTCCAATCTCACATTTCACATTCTTCAGTGAATGCATGCTAGGGTAAAATGTGCTTATCAGACTGAGAGGTATGCCTGCCATTTCCTGTCCCTGTCCCTTGTACATCACAACATGTTGCAGGCATTGCATAATACTCAGGATGCTGAATATTGTAAGAAAGCATATGCAGTACTGACTTAGAGTCTGTTAAAGTTTATTTTTTGTATGTGTTTGTAGCCTGTTCTGTTTGTGTACTGACTTATTGGTTAGTGCAGTTGTCTAATGCAAGGGTGTCACTTGTCAGAAGTACTCAGAGCAAATCCCTTTTACCCCATGACTGTTTTTTTTTTTAATTAGATTTTTTTAACAAACTCACTGGTATCTAGTGGTGGTGATGATGATTAATATCCGGAGGGTACAGGGTTTAGGTCTGTTTAGTGCTTTTTAAGGCACTTTACTTTTTCCTGGTTCTTAGAAGTTCCCTGCACCTTGTACTTCACTTATGTACCTCTAAGTCACACCAATGTTGTCAATCCCTCTTGTCTGTTGTTCCCCCCACTCAACTGATTCCCCATACTGTTTTAATCACAGAAAGGCATGAAACTAAAACTTATCCCCTGTTGTCTAATATCATCCCCTGCCCCATCCCTGTACTCTTAAAATGCAGTTCAGGCAGGAAAAAAATATCTTTGGTGTCTAGTGACTCCCCTAACCATCCCCATGATGTTAAGATACAAGAATAATATCCTTGTTGTCTACTGTTTCCTAAACACCATTCTAAGTCCTGCCCCGGCATGAATTTTAGGAGTTATCCATGGTGTCTTGTGGTCACCCCCCCAAATTTCCATTCTAAGTGCCACTCAGGATGGCTGCTATATCCCCGCACTCCAGTTTTGCAGACTCTACTTATTAGTCTAGGGTATGTGGAAGTATGACAGCCACCCCATCCCACCCATGCACATACACACGAAAGCCCCTTTCCACCCAGTGGCATTCACTCACACTTTCAGCCATTCATCCATAGACACCCACTTGCACACCCCGTAAAGTAACGCCTGACATCCGACCTTACTGCTATATCTCAAGCAGACACACACACATATACATACATGCAGCCCCTTGTATATATTCATTCACACACATCTTAACCCTTCCTTACCACCAAATTCCCCAGTATTACCTTGGGACAGATGGGCCATGTTCACTTCTGTGAAAAGCAAGGAGCAGCCATACTAATTTATGTGAGCAAGCAATTCTGTAAAACACTCTGCACGTAGATGCCTTCCCTGAGACAGTGCTGGGGTAGGGAGAGCACATGGCTAATTAACAGATACCTTATCTCCGGACTTCCTCATTTGCATGTATTCTGGACTTCTTCATTTGCAGGTAGCATGGCATGGAAAAAGCCCATTGTGCTGCTGCATGTCTTCATTCAAAAGCATTGTGGTAGGGCTGTCTATGAATTCAAAAAGGTTGCTTCGTGATAACATTAAGGAATTCTCCATGTCATAAACTAATTACCCTTCCCTTGCATTGCCAGCAGAAACTCTGATGCCTTTAATAACATATTTTAAAAAAAGACTGAAATACTGTCGTTAGTGTTCCACGTCAGTCTGCCAGGATAATATTACCGAGGGGTCTATATTAGAACATCGACTTTTTAAAATGTTGAATGTTCTAATATCGACTTTTTCCCAGGGAAAAAATTTGCTGTTCCAACACACATACACACAACACAAGCACACCAAACAAATAGCAATCCACACACATACACCTAAAATCCTACATCTCACCCTACACTAAACTGTACATACACCACTAGCTATCCACTTACCTTAACACAAACCCTAACCCTAAGGTCCGTCACTATCGCACACTCACCTCACCCGCGCCCTAACCCTAACTTACCTACCCTGCCCTAACCCTCACGTCCACACAATAGCACACTTACCTGACCCACGCCCTAACCCTAACTCACCTACCCCGCGCCCTAACCCTCACGTCCACACAATCGCACACTTACCTGATCCCGGCTCATAACTTTCCACCACAGTGCTGAAAGTAGTGAAGCCACAGGAACGGCCAACCAAATTCCTTCCCTAGGAAGAAATTCAGTGTTCCTCAACTTCGTTATTTTCAGCATTCGCTGAATAGGGGTCGAAATTAGGACATTTGAAGTTGTGAAACTTCGATGTTCTAATATAGACCCTATTACTGAGTTATATGATGTTATTACTTCTGCAGTTATAAAGACATACAAATAAATTAAGTGAAAAATAATTCAGCTGAATTACAAAACTAATAAGATACACAAGAGTAAAAGTAGTGCTGCTTAGTTTTCAGAAATCATCCCAGTCATTAAAGGAAATCTTAATAAAGTGCAAAAGCTGTTTTTTGTTAAATATTCCAAATTGAAGTTTAAACAGTTCTTGATCTTAAAGTTGAAAGTATTAGTAAGGCATTCTTTAATTACATCAGAAAACAGAAATAAAAGTCTTAACAATGAAAAGCAAATTGATCACCTAGCCACACAATGTAGCATATGTACTTGCATTTAGTTTTGTGCAGACATCACCCACAAAAAAAGAAAAAAAAATGATCAGGTTCCATGGATCCAAATAACAATCATCTCTCAGTTTCCACTGATGAAATTAAAGCCCAAAAACCTGTTTCTGTTATGTTAAACAAAATTTTTAGCGTGTGGATACATCCCTTTTGGTAGTTAGAAACTATAGTATTACCTGCTTACAGAACTGACAAAGAAGGGTCACAATAGGCCCAAACAGTTGCACACTAATCAGTGTGACTCGTCCCTATCTAAATTCATGGGGAGTTAGAAAGGAACTTATCAAGAGTGACACAAGAGGCCTTCTATTGTTAGATAAGGAACAGCCTAGATTTGTTATGGGGAGGGAGCTTAACATTTGAGTTGTGTGGTAGTCTTTATAGAGGTGGCTGGAGCACTTCATGAAGAAGTGATAGTATATGCTGCTTATTTTGACCTTTCCTATTCATTTAACACAATTCATAGTAAGGGGAATTGACAGATTAAAAGCTTTTAGTGTGATTTCATATGAAATTCAGTAGTTAAACACTGTTTAAGCAACAAGATACAAGAGGTCTGGATGGAGGATACTTGCCCAGCCTTTGCTGCCCCACAGGGCTCTATACCAGAACTACTCATTTTCAGGCTCTTTTCATATGTAAATTTGGTATATGAATTATGTATTAACCAAACATGCTGATGATTACAAATTTGATAACTAAAAAATGACCAAGCTCTACAAGATGGTTTGCAGAAATGCATATTTCATGCAGTAGGAATGACCTCACCTTTAAGTATAGCAGTATGGGACCTGGCAAAAAGGATATAAATTATAATTACAAAATAAATGGTCAGAGCATAAAAAAGACACCGTCTTTAAAGATCTTGGGACAGTGGTAGACAACAGTATAACAAAGTTAGGAAAGCTTATACTGTAGCCAATCTAATCTAAAGAGAATATCTAATCGGTTCAAGGAGATAGTTGTACCTATTTATATCTTGCTGATTCAGCCCATTACTGAATGCATTCTATAGCTTTTGAACAGCCTTGTGAAACAACTTGAAAAGGTACAATTCCCTACTTAAAATCGGGATGCTCTTAACTGTTTGTAAAAGCTTCAAGAGCTATCATGATATGTTTCTAATAGGAAAAGAGCTGGCTTGTGCCTGACCTGTAGTACAATGTCCAGTATCTTGCCTTGGATATCTCAGACTGGAGTACACCAGCTAGGTGTGTTAGCATCTGAGCAGTGAGCCTGATACTAAAATGAAATGCTAGTAATAGAAGAAAATCATGCTGCAAAGATATAAAGCATGGAAAGAATGGTATAAGAATAAAACACAACATGCCTACCAGACTTTTAGATATCTCAGAAACCATACCAAGATCCTTGTTAAATCTGACAAGAAATAATACTAAAGTAATCTCCAAAAAAGCACCAAAACAACCCCAAGCTATTTTGGTCCTCTCTAAATAAACTGTTACACCCTGGCCATACCACTTCACCCTGTTCTTCTACATCAAACAACAGAGAGTCCATTGCCACTCAGTTCATCACTTATTTGGTCAGTTGTGTCATTAATCAGTGACCACCTCACTTCACCCCAGCTTCCATTTGTTCTCGAAAAGCAACACACTGTCTTTTAATTTTCAGCCTGTCCAAATATCAGCCATAACATTTACTAGCCAAGTTAAAAGCAACAACCTCAGCTGCTGATGACCTTCCTACCGGTTTCCTCATAATAAGTGCAGAATCACTAGCCTTCCCTGTCTCTATTCTAATCATCTGGTCAATAATTGAAAACTATATCCTATCCGTGTGGAAAAAATCCTTTATTGTACCCCTTCACAGAGGAGGTACTTTAATAGAATTAACGAACAGTAGATGTATTGCTGTCCTATCATCCCTCTCTAAAAATCCTTAAGAAATGTTTTCACTCTCATGAAAGATGCATTAAACCAGAAGCCGAAAAAACAGTGAAAACTGTTTAATGGAACACAGCAACAGAAACAAAAAGTTTAGCGCTTTCATCCATCAGGACATCATCAGAACAATGAACCAGCCCATTCAATCAGTATAAATAGTAATTAAAACCATCACATGACTCTAAGCTCATTAATTAAACAAATATTAATAAAAACTGTGAACAATCCCTTCTAAGATAAAAACTATTTAAATAAAAATACTAAAGGTTCAAATGCAATCACATTAACATTCTAAACTTTTTAGAAATAAAATAGGTGAAATGGAGCAAGTGTCATTAAGACCTGGCTCCATTAGGGAATTTAGCTTGAGCTGCCATTTCATTTCCCTCACAAGTAAATGTTCTTCCACAATTCTACCCCTATCATCCCTCTTAAGCTGTTCTATGACAAAATACCCAAATTTATGTCCAGGGCTTTTTTTGGATATGTCTGAACAAAGCATTTGTGTCTTTTTTTATTTTTAATATCTCTTTCATGTTTGTATATTCTTTCTCTCACCCGTCTAATAGTTTTGCCTATGTAATAGGCAGAAAAATCCAAACAGCAGGCAGGATAAATAGCCCATTTGGTTTTACAATTATATTTCTCCTTAATGTGAACCTTAAACCCATTAAGAAAAAACGTGACAGCCTACTAATATATGAGGACAAGTTCTACAACATTCACACTTGGACATACCTCGGGTGCCAGATGAAATACATTCCCTACTATGTGTTCTCTCCAATAACTGTTTGAAATAAAGGTCCTTCCTATAGAAGTGTGTTAATGTACATGAGCATATATGTGTGCCTTATATGTGACACATTACTCATTAATACTAACTGCAGTTACTGTGATTTATGTTAAAAGATCAAGATTGTGGTGTTTCAGTCATGGAGTGGAAGGGTAAAGCTTTTACTGCAATTCAGGGGACTCAAGTATGATCATCAGCTCTGGTGTCTGTAGGAATCTGGCTGGGGGGGGATAGAAGTGAGCAGCTGCTGCCATCTTTACCATCTTGGCAGGGAGGGAGGGAGGTGACTCTGGCTCACTACATGGGTGACACCTAATCGAAGCTAGTCGGTACTTCTGTGTGGAGTAAGTTTAACATCCACCTCTAGAAGACTTTCCTCATTACACATGGAGTGGCTGGGGACATGGTTTGGTTGGATCCTATTTAAGACTTCAGTATTTGAAGCAGTGGCAAGGAGCTATGACCAAAAGGTGATTATCTGTTTTCAGTGTAGCAATGCTAGGACCTGCTGATCGACATCATCAGTGAGGGAAGCAAGTTAAAGAAGTAGGCACTCTGTACAGTGCATTTCCAGATTTGGCTGATAGCTGCTTGCAGGTCAGGAAGGTATAGGCTGAGTCACTGAAGTGAAATCCTGAGTGTGGCAAACTCCTGGAGAATGAATTTTTGCCAGCCTCAAAGTAGTTCTGACAAGCCAGCTGGTGACTCAGAAACAGGAGACAGGACATGGCACAGGCACTCTCAGCAAGAGTTTAAAATGCTGACCTTGACTGTGGACAATGTTGTGAGATGGAAGGAAAACTTTGAAGAAATAGTGAATCTGGCAGATGTACCCTATTTTAGGAGGAAGTGTGAAAAACAAATGTTGACATTGCTTCTGTTCAGTAGATGAAGTCATTGCACTAAAAATTTCCTCAAGGTTGCAGGAATGAGTGAGATTCAGCCAGAAATGATGAAGGCAATTGCAGTACTATTATTAATATTCATTTTGAGTGTTGCAGGGAAAGTTGGGCAGCACCTCTGAATTCACAAAATGGGACAATGGCTCCCATCTTCAAAAACAGGAACAGAAGGACACCTGTTTGTTTCAGTTACAGAGAGATCACAGACTTTTTGGGAAACTGTATGTCCGGTGATAGAAATGGAATTTATCCAGCAGTCAGTCCTGTTATTCAGGAAGAATAGTGAGGAATCCAACATAGTTGTGGAATAGTTGATCAGCTCTTTGTCTTTACACAAAAATTGGAAAGGACATGAGAGTTTGCTAGTACTGTCATATGTGTTTTGTAGACTTGGAAAAAGCATTTAACTGCAAACCTGAAATGTCTTGTGTATCTGAGGAGTGAGAATTGCATCCACATCCTTAAGAGTGTGTCAGATATGTTGAAGAGGTGGGGTGTTAGACTGTGCCACAGGTGGGTCTCGTATCCCCTTCTGTTTGTGATTTTTATGGGCAGGTTATCAAAGTGCAGCCAATGTATGGAGAGTATCCTGTTTGTAATGTGAGGGTAGCATCATCATTGTTTCCAGGTGGAGTCCTCACTGCCTTAAGTGAACATGATCTCCATGGACCACTGACTGATCCTTTATTTAATGTGTAGTGAAGTGATTGAGATTAAAACTGACATCTCCAAATCAGAGATTATGTTTTGGGGGGTAGTCCCCTACAATTGAGGATGGAGCAGCTACCTCAGGTGGAATAGTGTAAGTCCTTGGAATCATGTCCATGTGTAAGAGTAGAGGGAACTGGGAGATTGACAAGTAGGTGGGTGTAGCAGCTGTAGCACTGTAGATTTGTACTGGGCTGTAGTGATGAAGCAAGAGCTGAGTCAGAGGATAAAGCTTCACATTTCTTGATCATGCTGTGTTGATTCACCTGCAGTTGTGAGATTTTTGTAGTGACTAAGCTGATGAAATAGCAGATACAAGTGGAAGAAATGAGGGTACCTGAGCTCACTTTCTCTGACAGAGTTTATGTGTTTTGTGATGATCTCTGAAATCAGCCACTGCCCCTCAGTATTGAGAAGATCTAACTGGTGGGGGTGGAGGGGTTGGGAACCTTGGAAGATTTCTTCAGTGTGCCTCCTATAGCAGGTGTACTAGAACTGGCCCACTTGGAGAAAGCCCTAGGGCAGATCTTCTGAGGAATTATATTACTCAGCTTGCCTTGTTGATTGCTGATACCCAGCCTTGCTAAGACCTTGGTCATCTACCAAGACAGTATGATGGATAACATTTTGTCAGGAAAAAGATGTAGTGAGCAAGACAACATGGTATTTTGGCTAAGTGGTAAGCCTGATGATTAATGGCCGATACCTTTTAGCTTTGCATCATCTACAGTCCAAGCCTTGTTGTCTGAAAATGTCCTAATTGGCAAATGGCATGTTGTAGCTGCCATTTGGTATTGTCTATATATCCCTCTGTGTCTGTCTGTGTAACCTGTTTTATTGGTATGGGCTTTATTAAGTAGGCAGTGGGGCCTTGCAGTACACTGCAATATTTTCTAGAAAAAGATCACGCACTACATTGTATGCAGCACATCATGATGTTTTGGTGTTCTGACATATAGATCCAAGTTTGTATGTGTCATTAGTTAGGGAATGGTAAGGACCAAACAACTGTTAAAATTGTATGTGATCACACTCATCACATAGTCTCACTAAATTTACACCACCAAAATCCACACATAGTAACACAAAAACATTCACGGAGGCTCTCAATATTAATCTGTCTAAGCAACAGAAACCTCCATAGCAGAAACGCAAGCAACCTCCATCCCCCAACACAACCCAAATGATACCTAGTCCCCAGACTCAGTGTGCCACTCAACCACAGCCAATAAGGCAAAACAACGTACCCAACATACTAGTCATAGGTGACTCTATAGTCAGGCACATTGATGTCCCACTCACCAGGCTAAACAAGGAGAAGGTTACTGTCAGCTGCTTGTCGGGTGCCAGGATCCGCCACATAACCCACGCACTCAGGTCACTCCACAACAAGTACAAATATGACTCTGTCATTGTCCATGTTGGTGTGAATGACCTGAGAAGTACCTCCCTGGACTACATGAAAAGAGACATGGAAGAGCTCTCCGATGTTGTAGCCCAGGCAGGTATGACCCTAGCCCTGAGTAGCATTCTGCCATCGCCCAAAATGATACCACAGTACAAAGACAAAATTATTGACTTCAACAATTGGCTAAGCTTCTGGTGTCATTCTAAGGGGATCCAGTATCTGTCTGCTTGGGATGACAGGGTCGACAGACCACGATGCATTGCCAGAGATGGCCTGCACCTGTCTCCCCTGGGATTCTGGATACTGGCTAAGGCTCTTACCGCCCCTATAGTGCCTTTTTTAGGCAAGGTTCAAATAACAAATTCACCACCGTAACAGGAACAGGCAAGCAAAAACTGAGGGTAATGCTACTCAATGCTAGAAGTCTAAATCTCAAAATGCACTCACTCGAGGCACCACTTAAAATGGAGAACATTGATATCTGTGCAGTGACTGAGACCTGGTTCAAGGCTCCAGAGAGCACCCCTGCACTACCAGGCTATAACTCATACCACACTTTTCAGCCATTTAACCTGGACCGAAACACCAAAGGCAGAGGTGTGTCCATATTCATTAAGGATATCCACACCTCCAGGCTAGTTGCTCAGGATCATGCATCCGAGGTTATCCAAGTGCAACTAACTCTGGGAAAAACTACAATCCAAATTGTAGCTTGCTACAGATCCCCCACCATGCCCCAGGATTTCCACTCCTCTTTTCCTGATGTACTGGAAAATATTAGGGTTCAGCCAAACAACCTAATAATGGGCGATTTCAACTACCCCACCATTAACTGGGAAAACTACTCGTGTACCAACTCCTTAGCTCAACACTTTCGGGAATTCATAAACTCCAATACCGTGGAACAACTTATCCACACCCCCACCGGGGGAACAATATCCTAGACCTAGTCATTACCAACATGAATGACTGGTGTTCCACATCTGAAGTCAACTCCTCATTGGTCCAATCTGACCATAAGCTAATCACCCTTGATATCCACATCCCGCCCCCACCCCCCATTAAGGAAACCACGGTAAAAAATTTCTCCAAAGCCAACTTCATGCTTCTTAAGACAGAAGTGGTGAACTTCATGACACCCATGCAGATGGACAATACAGTTACAACTGCTGAATCCTACACAAATGCACTCTATAAGCACTTACACGAGTGCATGGATCATGCTATCAGAAACAGAACCAAGACGCTATCCTCCAAAAAAAGGAAGCCAATCTGGTGGTCCCCTGCCATAAACAAACTGTACAACAGAAGGAAGAAACTGTTGCAAAAGAGAGTAAAATCCCATGAGTGGAGGAGCTCCCTGGTCAGCCTCAGTAAGAAGGTGAGATCCCTTATAAGATCCTCCAAAGCTAGCTACAAAAACAAAATCACCACTAATTAGACAACTACAAAGCATTCTACAGCTATGTCATCTTGATGGCAACACCCAGATCTGCTCTGAGTTACAGCACAACGGCACGAAAATTACAGAACCAACTGATATTGCCAACATCCTGGCAGATAGGTTCAGTGCTAACTTTATCCCCCCCCCTAAAGGGCCCATATCTATACATGAAGAATGCAGAGTCCCTGTAATCACAACTACGCAGGTAAAAGCTGCACTCTCTAAAGCCAAAAACACAGCATCCATGGGACTGGACAACATCCCAGGCTGCGTCTTACACGAACTTCAGAACGAACTGGCTCCCTACCTAAGCATCATGCTCAATAATAGCCTCACATCAGGCTTTGTGCCCACTGAATGGCACACAGCAACAGTTATACCACTCCACAAAGGGGGAGCCACCACTGATCCCAGGAACTATCGCCCTATTAGCCTGACGAGCCTGGTCTGCAAGGCCATGGAACGTATAATCATGGAACTCATAAACAAAGACATTGGTAACCTCCAAACTCTGGATCCCACCCAGTTCGGGTTTGTGAAAGGCAGATCATGCCTCCTGAACCTGGTCGACTTCTTTGAGGCAGTCACCAAAGCCGTAGATGAGGGTAAGGTGATTCACACAGCCTATCTTGTCCTCGCCAAGGCTTTTGACACCATCCCCCATTCTGGAATTATAGCTAAACTCACTAAACTAGGTATAAATCCCTACGTCACAAGATGGGTAGCCAACTGGCTCACTGACAGAACCCACACTGTAAAAGTTGCAGACTCCAAATCTGACCTCAAACCAGTGACAAGTGGAGTACCACAGGGTTCAGTCCTGGGACCTCTCCTGTTTGGTATCTACTTCTCTGAAGTACAGGCTAACACAGAAGGCCTCTGGCTAATGAAGTTCACAGATGACTGCAAACTAGGAGCCATAGTCAAGTCCCCAAATAATGTTGACATCCTACAGAAGGGCTTCACTGAGACAGATGCCTGGTGTCAGACCCATAGCCTCAAGCTCAATGCCAAAAAGTGCAGTGTCATCCCCTTTGGTAAAAACTATGTACCCATGAACTACCACATAGGCAGCAATCTACTTAACACTGAATGTGTGATAAGAGACCTTGGGACCCAGGTGGACAGTAGTCTCTCCTTTGATAATCACATCGCCACAGTAGATAGGAAGTCCTTCTGCGTGGCACACCTCATCATAAAAGGGTTCTCATCCAGGAAAAAATAAGTAATTGTTCCCCTCTACTCGACACTCATTAGACCCATTATAGAGTCAGTGCCCCTTTTGGAATGTACCTCACAAGACATCTGCAGCAGCTGGAAAGACCACAGAAGTACCTCACAAAGAAGATTACTGGCCTCAAACAAATGCACTACACTGACCGTCTCAAAAAACTCCAGTTTTACTCCGTAGCATATCACCTACTCCGAGGTGATCTCTGCCTAACATATAAAGCTATGTCAAACCCAGAGCTGTTGGACATGCTGCACCTAAAGAAATCCCAATGCCTCTGAGCTACATGCCCTGGGGACTTAAACCTTGTCACCCCAATAAACAGGACATGCTGGAGGGATAGATTCCTGTCCCAGAGACTTCCCATACTCTGGAACAGGCTACCCATCTATGTCAAGCAAAGTTCTTCATTAGCTCTCTTCAAGAAAAATCTTGATGAGTGGATGGAAAATAGGAAGTACACTCCGGGGATCACTTCTGTGTCTCTGCTCGACAGTGGTACAGGAAAATAACTTTCTTGGGTGGCATAAGCCAGGGAACCTTGTTGACTAGGCTTACGTAGGCCCTTGGGCCGATAGCCTAGTACCTACCTATGAACCTATAAACCTATGATATGGTGGTCTCTAATGTCATTCTGATGTATTTTGCAAAGGGATTTGCATTCTTCAGACTGTACAGAAGTAAGGGATTTGAATGGCCTTGCTGTTATATTTTTGTGTGTAAAAAAAATACATGTTTCTCCTTGCATATGCAAAACAGGAAGACATTTCTCCCCGTGATGAGTTAAAAATATTAGACACAAAATCTTAACTCGTATCACATGTTTGAGTTTCATTCTTACACTCTGTCTTGTTTTTGGTTTGCATTCTGGGTTAGTGAAAGCAGGCAATAGGTAAAAAATAGTCTTACACTGAAAAGATGGGATTGACAGCCATAAAATCCCCACTGAAGCTGATGACTCTTTTTGGGGTGTACATAATGCTTTATTTCCTAAACTGGAGTCCAGATTGTGATAAAGAGGCTTTTTATTTAAACTTTAATTTGCATTGCCTTCATTGCAAGAATACTTGATCAGTGTGCTTCCTTCGGGGCTAGTCATTTCAAGACTGATCTGTTAGGAGAGGTCAATAACATTGTTTCGAGGTGGCTCTCAGAGTCAGAAACTGTTATAGTTTTGGAATCTTTCTTCAGACAAGAATAATTCCAAACATAGCCTACTCTGGAGGCATTCAGGGCCCTTTTACCCAGGACGAGCTCCTCTCTAGAGATCTAAAAATGTGGGGGTTCCTTCTTCATTCAAAGAACTGTTCATTATGAAAATGGAAAGATGTAAAAACTGATTTGTTTGCCAGATCATGTGAGCAGTGATAGAACTGTATTGCCATTGCTTGAAGGTTTGTTTTAACAGCAATTTCAAAAATGCTAAATAAGACTAAATAAAATTTGAACCTGTGTTCTTATATTTCAAAAATACCACTCCTCATAATTAAGAATTTAAAGTATTTTGCTTAAAAATTATGTTGAAATAAACTCTTATAGTTTAGAATAAATGCATAAATCACTAGCCATAATTAGCTGTTATGTATTATGTGCAGATGTAATGTAATGTGCTTCAACTACATGTCCTCTCAGAAACATTTCAGAGGAGAGGCGTCCAGACACTGAAAGACAGGCCATACATCAGAGTTTTCAAAAGACAAACACTATTAAATATTTTCTATAAATAGTTCCCATTTAATAGCAATGAAAATCACTATTTGAGCAATAATGATGGTTGATTAACTCACTTGTGAAATTTACCCTCACAGGGATGAAACCTGACTGGACAAACCATGCCTACGGTCAGTAAATCCAACTTCAGCATTAACTAGGTGGTTATTATTAAAATTGTTTTTGTCCCAATATCTTGGTTCCTTTGCCAGTTTTCTCTGGTAAATTCTAGCCTCCTCTTGCCTATTCTCTGTACCCCTAATTGCAGTCATCCCTATCAGCAGAATCTCCTTTCACCATTCCCATTCTGGCTTAGCTCTTATAGGTTCATAGGTAAGTACTAGGCTATTTGCCTGAGGGCATCTATAAGCCTAGCCAGAATGTGTTGGCTTTCGCCACCCCCTTAGATTATTTCCCTGCGCCTCTGTCCAGCAGAGCCATTA
The DNA here is from genome assembly GCF_019279795.1 of Protopterus annectens. Lineage (NCBI taxonomy): Eukaryota > Metazoa > Chordata > Ceratodontiformes > Protopteridae > Protopterus > Protopterus annectens. The sequence goes on from NC_056741.1 coordinate 1,369,784,201, forward strand.
GTTCCCTATGCCTCTCTCCAGCAGAGCTACTGCAGTGATCCCCAGAATAAATTTTCTTTTTCCCATCCACTTGTCAAGGTTTCTTTTGAAGAGGGTTAGTGTGGGGCTCTGCCTGATGTAGATTGGAATCCTGTTCCAAAGCATGGGGGAGTCTCTGGGACAGGAATCTATCCCTCCAGCATGTCCTATTTATCATTGTGGTGAGTTTTAGATCCCTAGAGCGTGTGGTTGTTGGGGATTTGTTTTTTTTTTTTGTAGGTGGAGCATGTCCATCAATTCTGGGTTGGACATGGCCTTGTGTGTCAGGCAGAGATCACCTCTGAGTAAGCGGTATGCAACCGAGTACAGCTGGAGTTACTTCAGTCGGGCTGCATAGGGCATCTGTTTGAGGCCAGTAATCCTCTTGGTGAGGTACTTCTGTGGTCTTTCCAGCTGTTGCAGGTGTCTTGTAAGGTACATCCCAAATGGGGTGTTGTACTCTATGATGGGTCTGATGAGTGATGAGTAGGGGGGTACAATAACCTCTTTTGTTCTAGATGCGAACCCTTTTGTGATTATGTGGGCCACATAGAAGGATTTTCTAACCACCTTGGCAATATGATTATCAAAGGAGAGATTATTATTTACTTGGGTCCCCAGATCCCTTATTACATTTTCTGTATTTAGGGGACTGCCACATATGTGGTAGATCGCGGGTACTGTGTTTTTTTCCAAAGGGGATGACTATGCACATTTTGGCATTTAGCTTGAGGCCATGATTTTGACACCAGGTATCTATCTCAGTAAGACCCTTGTGGAGGATGTCGGTATCAGCCTGAGAGCCAATTATGGCCCTCAATTTGCAGTTGTCTGCGAACTTGGTCAGCCATAGTCCTCCTGTTCTTGCCTGTACCTGTGAGAAGTATATACTGAACAGGAGGGGTCCCAGGACTGAGCTCTGGGGATGCCACTTGTAACCGGTTTAGAGTCGGACCTAGATCCTGCAACTCTCACCGTGTGGGTTCTATCCGTGAGCCAATTGGCAACCCATCTCATGACATAGGGGTTTATGTTCAGGCTAGTGAGCTTGTCTATAATACCAGAATGGGGAATGGTGTTGAAAGCCTTTGTGAGGTCTAGGTAGGCTATGTGGACCTCCTTTCCCTCGTCTAAAGCCTTGGTAACTGTCTCAAAGAAGTCCACCAGGTTTTGGAGACATGATCTGCCCTTAAAGCCAAACTGGGTAGGGTCCAATGTTTGGAGGTTCCCAATGTCTCTGTTAATGAGTTCCATGATGATGCACTCCATAGCATTGCAGACCAGGCTAGTCAGGCTTATAGGGCAATAGTTCCCGGGGTCCACTGTAGCTCCACCTTTGTGGAGCAGGATAACTGTTGCTGTACGCCAATCTATGGGTACGTAGCCTGTAGAGAGGCTGAGTTTGAACAGTGTGCTTAGGTGAGGGGTTAGTTCATTTTAGAGCTTGTGTAAGACACAGCCTAGGACACCGTCCAGTCCCATTGAAACTGTATTTTTGGCTTTGGATAGGGCTGTTTTAACCTGTGTGCCAGTGATTGCCGGGGCTCTACATTCTTCTGGTATGGTTATTTGCCCTTTAGGGGGTGAGAGGGGGGTGAAGTTTGCACTAAACCTGTCTGCCAGAATGTTAGCAATACCAGTCGGTTCAGTGTATTTTGTGCCATTCTGCACTAACTCAGAGCAGATCTGAGAGTTTCCACTTAGGTTCTTGACATAGCTAAAGAACGCTTTGTGGTTATCTTTGGAGTCCTTGGCAATTTTTCTTTTAAAGCTAGCTTTGGATGATTTTATGAGGGATCATAGTTTCTTGCTGATACTGATCAGGGATGTCTTTCCTTCTTGGGATTTTACTTTTTTCTGTGCTAGTTTCCTTCTTCTATTGTATAGCTTGTTTATGCAAGGGTCCACCCGACTGGTTTCCTTTTCTTGGATGAATAAGTCTTGGTTTTGCTTGAGATAGCGTGATCCATGCATTCTTGCAGGTGCTCATAGAGTGCCTTTGTAAGGGGTTCAGCAGCTTGGACAGTATTGTCCTTTAGCATGGGTGCTCTGAACCTTTCCACCTCGGTCTTAAGTAACGTGAAGTTTGCTTTTGAAAAGTTTTTCACAGTGGTTTCCTTGATTGGGGGTGGGGGCTAAATGTGGATATCCAGAGTGGTCTGATCTAACCAGCAAGGGGTTGACCTCTGGTGTAGAACACTGGTCACCCATGTTGGTGATGACCAGGTCCAATATGTTGTCACTTTTGGTGGGGGTGTTGACCAGTTGATCCAGGGCGTTCGAGTTTATAAATTCTAGGAAGTGTTGGGCAAGGGAGTTAGTACTTGAGTAGTTCTCCAAGTTAATGTTTGCGTAATTGAAATCACCCTATATTAGGGCATTTTGTAGGAAGTTTGTATTTTCCAGTGTCTCCAGAAACATGGAATGGGGGTCCTGGTTCATGGTGGGTGATTTGTAGCAAGCTACAATTTGAATTGCAGTTTTTCCCGTTGTTAGTTGCACATGGATGATCTCTGAGGCATTGTGCTGTGCCACGAACCTGGAGGTGTTGGTATCCTTGATGAATATGGATACACCCCCGCCTTTTGTATTTCGGTCTGGGTTCTGTGGCCAAAAAGTATATTATGAGTTATAACCTGGTAGTGCTGGGGTGCTCTGTGGAGCCTTAAACCAGGTTTCTGTTACTGCACAGATATTTATGTTCTCCATAATGAGGAGTGCCTCGAGTGTATGGATTTTGAGGTTTAGACTTCTGGCGTTGAGTAGCATTACCCTCAGTTTTTGGTTACTTGTGCTATTTATGGTGGTGGGTTTGTCATTTGAGCCTTGCCCAAAAAAGGCACTATGGGAGCACTTAGAATACCTCTGCTATTTTATGAATATAATATTGCTTTTCGCTTTTTTAATTTCTCCAAGTCTTTTGGGTTTCTAATACCATGACGGGAATGGACCCCATTCCTAAGTCAAAGTATGATTAAAGTTCATGAAATTAGTATTGTTTCAATCTTTGTTGTCAGCCAGAAGTGCTCTTCACAGCACCCACAATATGCCCAGTAATGACTCCTTCTGCAATTCATATGGAGTTACATGTATCGGTAACACATCTAAATATGATTTTAGATTATTTTTTATAAGACCCATTGCTCCTACTATTACTGGAATTGTCTGGGTATCTTTCTTCCACATTGCTCTCATTTCTGCCTGCAAATCTTAATATTTTATGACTTTGTGTCTCTCTGTACGCAAGACACTAGTCAGTGGGTGTAGCGATTTCAATGATCAGTGCTACTTTTGTCTTCATTTCATGGACCACTATATGTAGTTTTCTTGCATCTATCTTTTGAACTGTTTTTATTTGGTGATCCCATGTGATGTAGACTTCATCATTTTCTGTGGTGCTCTGTGGCTCATGTTTCTGGTGTTTTTCAGCTACTTCAGTATTATAATGTTTGCACAATCTCCAGTGCAACAGTCTTGCCACATTATTATGTCTTTCAGTATATAGTCCTTAGTATGTCACAACCAGCAGCAAGGTGTGCAGCTGTTTTCAGTTCTGTTTTACAAAACCTACATTGGTCTGTCTCTTGCACATGTTCAATGGACTTTGTAAACCAGTGTGTACGTAGTCCACTATCTTGGGCTGCCGGTATTAACCGTTCATCTTTTGGTTTGAATTTGCCTCTCCTTAACCATTCCTGAGTTCGATCCTAATCAACATGAGGTTGTTCCAGGAGTTTTCTATACTTGCAACTATATTTATGCATTTTCCACATTTCTTGCCTTCTCATCTGATCCTTCACCTTATATTCTTTCTTTTGTTTTTTGGCACATTCACTTTCTGCCTGATTTCTATCTACTTCTGGTTTGCTTTCCATTGCTGCTTGATGCCGATATGTTTCTACTAGAATAAGCAGGGAATAATATTCTATATGGTTATTGTTATTCTCCTTAAGGATCTGCATCCAAAGTCCCAATCTGTCCTTACTTCTTGAGCTTGCTCCATTCATCATCATCCCTTTCCACTTTGAATTATAGCTTTCTGCTTGTGCTGTGTGTAGGAGCCTTAACTGTGTAGCTCTGAAGTACAAGTCAGGTAATCCCAAACCACTTTGTTATGTTGGAAGGATCCACTTATCCGTCTTGACTCTTGCCCTCTTCTCCTCCCAGATAAAATCCTTCAACTCTTTATTAATTGATATCCACAACTTCTCCCCTCTTGATAAATATATGCCTGACCTATGTATAAAACTAAAGGGACTAAAAACATTTTGTATCTTGCTATCCATATCCATAAAAAGAGTTTTCATTTCCTCAGTTTTTGTATTATCTTTTGTTTAGTCTCTTCCAAAATATCCTTAGCTGCTTTAACAGAATCCTTTTTAACCTATACTCCTAAATACTTCATTTTATCATACCCCCATAAATATGGGTATTGCTGAATTTGTGTGTGGGTACATAGTTTACAGTTATTGCCTTTGTTTTATCTTCATTAATTTTGTATCCTGAAAAGACCTGAAAATATCTCAGAACGTTCCACAGCACTGAAATGGCCTTTTTGTGGTTTTATCGGATACAAAGTAACATCATCTGCAAATAATGCCAACTTTTCTTGATTATTATACTATTTATGTCCTTGAATTTCTGAGTCCCTTATTTTCTTTGCCAGTGGTTCTAAATGTAATGCAAATAAAGGGGAAAAAGGACACCCTGCTTGGTTCATCTGTTGAAACAGAACTTATCAGAGAGGACCCTCGCACACACTTTAATTTTCACCTCCAATCCGTCATATATCCTCCTAATTAATATTATTATTTTCTCACAGAATGCAAATGCTTCCATTGCTCTACTCATGAAATCCCAGCATACTGTGTCAATTGCTTTCTCTGCATCATGATTCATCAACAACAATGGTATTTTTTTATGTTTTGCTTCCCTCTGGATCATCATTGTTCTATTAATGTTGTTAAATGTTTGCCTCCTCTCCACAAAACCAGCCTTTATAGACATAAACACCTTTTAGAATTGAGATGGGCTTATATAAAACTGGATCTGAAGGGTTTTTACCATCTTTAGTATTAAAGCCACTGCAGATTTCTTCCAGATGTTAGTTCTTCTCTTCATTTTAAATTACTGTTAAACAAAATCTTCCATATCTTCATCACTTCCTTCCCTCTTAGCATCCAAACTTCCACAGGCATACTATCTATTCGTTGAGACTTTCCTATAGATTACTTGCGCGTCATCATTTTTATCTGATCTCCTCTTAGCCTAACCATTAATAATTGAGCCAAATCTATCTGTAACCTTGGCATATTTAATTATTCCATAAACATTTCCATTTGTACTTTTTCTTGATTTCCACATTTCTGTGCTTTATACAGATTTTCATATAATTTCCAAAATATTTCTAATACATTTACAGGCTTTCTGGTTATTTTCCCTGTTATAGGTTCCCTAAGCTTGGCACCAACCCCTTCTACTTTCTGTTACCTGAGCCAATGTGCTAAAAGCTTTTGTGCTCTGGAGTTATCATCAAAAAATGTTGCTTAACAGCAATCTTTCTAAACTCATACATATTATCCACGTACTCCCTTATTTTCTCTTTAGCATTCTGCAGTTGTGCCACTTCTTGTTATTTGATATTCCCCTTATTCTGCAATATTTCAGCCATTGTTAGTCCCTCTAAATAATTCTTGTTACATCTTAACCATATCTCTTTTTTTATTTTTACCTATTTTTAAACTCATTGCTACTACCCATTCTGTAAATTAATTTCTGTTTAACAGATAAGTAGAGAAGCACCAGTGTCTCATTTGTATTTCATTACCCTGCATTTTTAATTTAGTTATTATTGGCTCATGATCTGAAGTAGTTATTGAATGCATATCAAAACATTCAATTAAATGCACATTTTCCTGTAAAACATAACTTCTGTCTAACCTTGCCCAGTTTTTCTAACTTGGAGAATATTATGTAAATTCTGTTAGAGCTTCTACACTGAATTCACATCTTGCATATCAAATAATTTCATACATTTCTTAAACTACCTTCCTTTGTTTTATTTTCCCTTCTAGTTCCCCTAGGACAGCCTCACTGTTGCAGATCAATTTCTATTCCCCATTTAAGAAATATTCCCTACTGATAGCTGATTATTTCTCCCAGAATTTTATAAAGATCCATTGTAGCAGTTTTAAGTGAAATATAAATACATCCCAGCATAATCCTCCTCCCTTGCCAGTAGCCCCCTAAGTAGTACAAGCCTACCATTGCTATCTTTTCCTATTCTATCACTATTGGAGCTCCTCTAGCAATTAATAAAAGTACTCCTATTTTCATTTGTCCCTGATATTTCCCTGAATAACCATCCCAAAATCCCTTCTTCAAGTTCATATGCTCAGTTCTTTTCAAATGTGTCTCCTGTAGCAAAGCTGTTAGCACCCTGCATTTTGTAATATAATTCTTTACTCTTTTTTTGTATATACCTTTTAAACCATTAACATTCAAAGATAGTACAGAAAGTGTTGCCATTATGACAAGCAGTTGTTTCTCCCATTACGTATAACAGCTTTTTTTTAAATGTCCATGTTTAAGCTTTTGTGCTACATGCATACACTAATGTTTGGCAGGTTGATCTTATATACAGTTGTTTCTTGTCACATCCATTTGAACATGTGTCACATCTTACACAACTTTTTGTTTTAATGAAACCCTTAAACAGAAATTCAAACACCCCCCAGAATACCCTCATAACCTATTAAGTTAATACAAAACCACAAAACTATGTATATCTTCAAATAATGAAGTTTGACCCTCCTAATAGGAGAGGTTGTTCCAGATTGTCAGCTATACTTACAGACTTGAATTGACCTATATTGAAAGTTACCCATGCTAAGACATATGGTAAATCCTGTGCTTCTACTTATACTGTGTTGTCTGTTTTTGTCTGATCTTTATTCTTCTCCCAGATGTAGAAAACATTATCTTTTAGTCACTGAAAGATAAAAAATATCCTGTTTTTACTGCCCTTATCAGCGTGTCTCCATAGAAACATGAGAACCTTCAGCTCCAAGATTCTCATGTTGCTTTGTGAACACTTGCTTGCTAAAGAAAAACTTTCCATTATATTCAGTATTCTTGTATTTACTTGTTTCCACTTAAAGCCTGCTGTTGGATAAAAAAAATCGCCTTAATCTAGTCATTCCCCTCTGAAAAAGTAAGAAAAAGCATGTCAGTTTTTACTTGTATCATGGTCTTTTGTCCAGACTTTCTTCTTTTTTACATTGAAATGCCTACATTTCTTAAACTGAAAAAGAAAAAAGAAAGGAAAAAGTGCTTCTGTTTACTTTAGTACCCTTATTACACACAACAAAATCTGAAAAAAACTTTACTATACAAGTTGCAGCATATGTCATGTTTTATAGAAATATTGTTAAGTAGAAAAACTGTTTTACTTACAGTTACCTCTTTCCTTCCTTTTCCCTCTCCTTAATGTTCTTCCAAACATTAATTACATGAAATAAGGCATATCCTTTGGAGTCCCATAGAAGTTTAAATAATATTTCCAGGTTTTCTTGTTCCACCATATTTCACAAATGTGATTGATGCTTTCTAATCCCACATTTAATCATTAATTTCTGTGTTGTTGGTTTTCTTCCTGTTGATGTCCATCTCCCAGCTCCAGTCTTTGGTTAATTTCCAAAGTATTTCTGGTTCTCCTAGTCAACTCCTGTGCTTTTCTCTGTCTCTCAAGCATTTTCCTTTGGAACATTGGAAAGGTTTCACTGGCATACTCTCTGCATGAATTTTATTATTCAAGAAATAGTAAGCAGAATCCCCTTCTGTTTTATTCATAAATTGTCAGTAGGCTATTGACCTGGGGGTGAGGGTGGGGGTTTTCTAAGCCTAGCCAAGTTTTCCTGAATTACTATTGATGTCCTATATTCAAATAGGACATTTTGGGCCAGGCATTTATAAGCTACCTCTGTCCATAAAGGACATAGTTGCCAGGCCTGTTTTAAATTTCCTGTTCCCCTTCCACTGGTCTAGGTTGCACTTAGACTGGGTAATAGACAAACTCAGCTTCACATGGGTGTGAGGCCTGTTTCATAGGATGGACAGTCTCTGGGAACATATCTGTCTCTCTCCAGCATGTTCTGTTTAAGTTGCAGAGAAAATTCAGATCCCTAGTCTTGTATTTATGGTACGCATAAGTGTGGGGTTTGCAGATGCATTATAAGCCAGGCATAGATTACCCATCAGCAATCTATAAGAGACTTAGTAGAGGGAAGGGGCTTTAAGGTGCTCTGCATAAGGCAGGTTTGTTGTGCCTTGTATTCATTTTGTAAGGAGATGCTGAGGTCGCCATAGTTGCTGATTATGCCTTGTCAGGTATATACTAAAGGGAGCATTGTACTCTATGATTGGTCTCATAAGGGCAGAGTACAGTGGGGTAATAAGCTCTTTGTACCTAGATGCTTTGCCCTTACTTGTACATTGCATAACAAAAAAGGATTTCCTTACCACCATGTCCACATTGTGGTCGAAGGTAAGGTTACTGTCTACATGCATACCCAGATCTCTGAGCACTGGGTCGAATCTTAGGTGCATGTTATCAACATGGTAATCAGCTAGAGTGGTCAAGTTCCCAAAGGGTCCAATTATGCGTTTCTTAGCATTGAGTTTAAGACCATGCTTTGGCACCACTTGTTAGTCAAAGCTTGACCTTCTTGAAGAATGCTAGTGTATGCAGGGGAATCATTGATAACTCCCAGCTTGCAATCATCTGCAAACATAGTCCGCCATAAACCTTCATCATTTGCTTACTTTTCAGAGAAATAGATGCCAAAAATCAGCGGGCCCAGTACCAAGCACTGGGCTACTCCACTAGTGACTGGCCTGTTGGTGGAGGTGGCATCACCTATTTTGACCTCCTGGGTCCTATCAGTGAGATAGTTGGCTATCCAATGGATGATAAAAGGGTTTATAACTAAGTTATTGAGCTTGCTTATAATGCCTGAGTGGATTATTGTATCAAAAGTCTTGACCAGGTCGAGGTAAGCTGTGTGAGCAGTCTTACCTTCATGCACTACTTTGGTGACCCTCTTAAAAAGTCCACCAGATTTAATAGGCATGACTTCACCTAACAAAGCAGAACTGTGATGAGTCCAGCATTTGCAGGTTACCTGTGTCCTCATTTATCAGGTCTATGATGATTCTTTCCATGGCCTTACATATGAGGCTGGTAAGACTTATGGACCTGTATTTACCCAGGTCAGTGGTTGGACCTCCTTTGTGCAGGGGAAATAACTGTAGCCATCTTCCATGCCTTGGGTGCAAAACCTGACTGAAGGCTATAGTTGAAAAGTGATTCAAATGGACCAGAAAAGTCATGTTTCATGCTATTTATTAAACATCATGGGATGTTATAGGGGCCCATCGATGCAGTGTTTTTGGCCTTGGAAAGTGCACTGATGACCTTTTCCCTAGTAGTGGTTGAGGGAATTGTGGTACGCAGTGTTTCTTTTGGACTTTCGGGGCGGGAGTAGGAGGAGAAATTTGAGCTGAACCTGTTAGCTAAATTGTTGGCAATGGCCTCCAGTTCCGTGTGGGTGATGCCATTTATAATAAGTTCTGCACATTGTTGTATAGTTCCCCTGAGGTTACTGACATAGCTGTAGAAAGCTTTGTGGTTGTCCTCTGCCTGCTAAGCATTTTTTTCTTCAAATTTAGCATTTAAAATGTTAATTAATACTCTTAGCTACCTGTTCAGTTTGGTTAGGGGCTTTTGGTATATATGGCTTTTTTCCTCCTACTCTTCGCCAAGATTTTTTTTTCTTTTGTTGTATAACTGATTGACATTGTGATTCCACCAGTGCAGCTTGTATTTTGAGTTTGCCTTATTCTTAGTATGAGTGGGCACAGCTCACTCTGTTCAGCTATCAGTATGGCTGTACAGAGATTTTGCAAATAGCTCAACATATACTATGGTGTTTACTGGGTTTGGGGGTGCTTGGAATTTAGATAAAGTGTTGCTTAGTAGAGAGAGGTTAACCTTGGAATAGTTCCTAAAGGATTTTGATTTTGTTGGATCCCAAATTTAATTTTTATTTCAAGTAATACTGTCTTATGGTCAGATCTGATGAGTGAAGACATTACACTGAGTGAGGAACATCTGCTCCCCATGTTCTTGAGTACAAGGTAGGAGAGTGGACAAAACTGTTGTAGGATGTTGGTATTGAGAAAGTTTAAGAATTGCTGGGCATGTGCATTAGATGTGTTATAGGATTCCCAATCTATAGAGGAATAGTTGAGATCCCCCATGAATGTCATATTGAGTTGAACGGTGAGGTACTCTATTACATTGACATAGGTAGTATGGGTTTCCTGGGACATGGAGGGGGATGTATAGGTTGCAAGGATATGGAATGAGATCCTGTTTATGGTGAGTTGCACATGTATGTATGAGTATGTCATACACTTTAACTAGTCTGGATGTGATGTTCATTTTAATATAGACTGAGACTCCTCCACCTTTAATTCCCTCCTGTGCAGTAGCTGATCTAAAGGTATGAAAGACATTATAACCTTGCATTGCTGGGGTACCCTCCACAAATTTAAACCATATCTCTGTTACTACACAGATGTCTGCATTCTTCAGGGAGAGGAATTTCTTGTTAAGACTTTTAGCATTGCACAGTACCACCATCAAATATTCCTTCATAAGTTCAGTTAAGTCGGTAGTTTTATCAGTTTGGCATTGCCTAAAAAAAGGCACTGTGGATGTGGAAAAGGTCTTTGCCAGTATCCAAAAGCCTAGAGGAGAAAAATGCATCCCTGGCAAAGCAGTGTGGTCTGCCATCCATGTCCTCCCAGGCCATCAAATATTGTACCCTCCTGGAGTGACACCAGAAGCTAAGCCAGTTGTTAAAACCAATCATTTTCTGTAGTAATGTGGCATCATCCTTGGAGAAGGTAGCATGCTGCTCAGTGCTAGGCCCATACCTGCCTGAGACATAATCAGGGAGTTTGATCATATCTAGCTTCATATAGTCGAGGGAGGTATGTCTCTGGTCATTAACACCCACATGGACTATGACAGGGTCATACTAGTTCCTGTGGTTCAATGAACTGGGTGCCTGTGTGACTTGATGGATCCTAGCCCTGGAAAAGCAGCTAACTGTGACTCTCTCCTTACTCATTTTGGTGAGGGTGCCGTCGGTGTGCCTCACTATAGAATCACCAAAGACCAGGAAATTTGGCTGTGCACTGGTTTGCCTGAAGGGCTTAGGAGTAGGGGTATTGGATACAGTGTTGCTATGTGTAGCTGTGGGTGGTGTTTTAAAGGCATGATTACATGGTGGCTGAGGACCCTTTCTGTGATTGCACTGTATAGGAGGTCTTGGTATTTTAGGAAAGTGACCTTTAAGTGCCTCAGCATATCTAGTTGTATGTGTAGGGTCATTATCCTGTGCAGTAGGCGGTTCTATATTACGACGTTGAAACATCATAATATTGAACACCTAAACATCAAACTGTATTCATCGAAATGCATTTATGCGAATCGATGAATACTTCCAGGGCAAAGATGTAGTTGGCCAACTACACGCTGTTGGCCTTTTCTCCACTGTAGTGTGATCTCGGAGTTGGTATATTTAGTTAGGGGGGGTGTGGGAGGCACAGCCCCCCACATCACGGTCGGGAGTGTGAGTAGGGTTGTTTTAGGTTAGGGTAGTTACATGGGATTGTGGGGCAAGTGTTTTTTGCACTGTAAGTATTCATTGATTTGCGTAAATGCATTTCTATGAATACGGGTCAGTGTTTAGGTGTTCGATATTACGACGTTTCCACATTGTAATATAGATGCCAGTAGGCATGGTGCAAATATCACTGACAACCTCTGTAGGATTAATTTTGGTTGTATTAGGGAGATTTGATTCCTTTGTTTAAAGTGTATTTATACCTCTTGCATACTTAATCTATTTTATTAAGAATAAGTGGGTTGTCAGTGTACAAGAGGCAATTGTTACAATGCCTCAAAATGCCCATCTCAACCAGACTGGCTACAGAGAGAGTCTGGAAGTGCATATCCATAGCTACTGATCTACTATGGTGGGATGGGGGAAATTTAAATGTTGAATAGATCAATAAGACAAGGAACTTGAGCAATGCTCAGCTATATGCAAACTAGATGTTTTAGTATTTAATTCATTACATCCAAGTGATGTTTCCAGGTGCATCTGCAATTAACTCCTACTGACACATCTAGGGGTCAAATAGTACTTGTAAATATTTGCATCGATAATTCCAAGACCATGCTATGTACAAGTTTTTTTTAAATATTTCATCTTAAAGCTTGCACAATGCCAAACTTAACTGCATTAATATTTGACTTCTGTCTAATGTAGGTAAATAGATATTAGCTGTTGTTTTTATGATAGTAATTTATATAAATCTAATTTTCACATTTTTCTAAATGTCTCAACAGACAAGTAATACAGACAGAACTCTTTAGGCTCATATGAAAGCTCTCCAATAGAGAAATAAAATGCTGCAGACAGTATGTACATAACTTGAGTGGTTGCTGAGATACTGTAAGTTGTAAGAGTGTGGACCACAAGCCTTCTTAATATAAAATAACTGGTTTGGTTCCCAGCTCAGAAGGGTGTATGCTATCCTTTCCTGTGACAAGAGTGTATAACACAAACCTTCCTAATGTAAAATAACTGTTTTGGAGCCCAAGTGCTTAAACCAGAACTAATAAACTTTTAGAATAACAGACACAATTAGCCTTCAACCAGCAATTCCCAGCTCAGAAAGCCATAGGTTTTCCTCTCCTGCCACAAGAGTGTAGACCAGAAACCTTCCTAATGTAAAATAACTGGTTCGGAGACCAAGTGTTTAAATAAGAACAAAAACACTTAGTTTTAATGGGCAGAGTAAGCCTTCATCAGCAGTTCTGAGATGAGAGTGGAGGCTACCCTCTCCTCCCACAAGAGTGTAGGCCACAAACCTTCTTAATGTAAAATAACTGGCCTGGTACCCAAGTGTGTAAACCAGGCCTAAGACGTTTTAGAGTAACAGACACAATAAGCCTTCAACCAGCAATAATTCCAACTCAGAAGGGTGTAAGCTGCCTCTCCTGCCACAAGAGTGCAGACCACAGACCTTCCTTATGTAAGATAACTAGTTTGAAGCACAAGTGCTTAAATCAAAACTAAGATGCTCAGAATAACAATTACAGTGTAATCAGGCTGCAAACAAGCAGTAATAAAAGCAGCAGCTTAAATGCAACTGAACACTTTCAGAATGTGCAGTAACAAGTTATATAAAGTAGGAAGAAGCACAAATACAGTAAAAGTAACAGAATAAAGTGCATCTTTTTAGTAAGTGGGAAGAGAGCTCCGCTTTTTATTGGACAAACTTTTGTATTTCCTCCTTAGCATGTTCTGCATCAAAAAATGACTTTGACCCTCCAGGAAAAAAATATTCTGAAGCTAGTTGGATACAGCAGCTTGAAACTCACACCTACTTATTGACATTTCTTGATTTCTGAAATAAATTTACTCTTCTTCTACCTGGTGTACAGTAAGTAATCATTTTCCACAAATGCTCTACTGTCTCCAACGTTTAGTACTTCTATCACAATTTTTTTCAGAATAGCTCTTTCTGCTGATAGGATTGCATATTTATTGTTAGAGGTCATGGCTGTTTTCATGTGGCCAGGTTTAGAGCATACACACAATGCACCCTTTCAGTTAACAACTCCTGCTGTGGAATAACAGTTCAGTTGCTTATTTCTGCTTTCATAAAATTAATGCAGTCTGTTCTTTCCATTTTCTCTGGTACAGCAGAAAGTCTCAGGTTTTCCCTACGTCCTTTGTCATTTAATTCTACCATTTTTGAAACATGTCTTCTTGAGCAGTCTCATACTTAGCCAGCCTTCTTTTCATTTCAGCCTTGGATTTTTGCAGTTTTGTCAGCTCATCTGAATATCTGTTTAAAGCTACTTCCATTTTTCCCAGACCTTTGTTATTTGAGTTGACATACTCCTTTAGTGTTTTGTTTATTTTAATCAGCTCTGAACATATTTGGCTTACTTTTACCACTAGAGTACAGGAGGAAGTCATGTCTTACACCAAAGCTGGATCTTAAACTGTTTTTTGCTAAACAGCTGCAAAATTCTTCCCAGCCAGTGTTTTCTCCTCACGTTTTTTGGTTGATTTTCTTTCACTTTCTTTCACTTTCTCTAAATTTCTTCTTTGCTAACATGCAGGCAGTGCACTTACTAGCCAATAACTGAAATTTAACCAAAAATATAAATTCACTGGCTCTCTTTTCTGAGTGTCTGTTTTCATACTCTGAGAGCTGAAATTAAGCTGCTACTGAGAATGCAGCTGTCTTGGACGTCAACTAGGTAGTTATTAGTAGCATATTACAGACTGGGGTCTGTGGAAACTAGTTCGCTGTCTCTCGGCTCAGCAGCTGTAAGTAGAGTCTGTATTTTATGAGGTAGTTCAGTTTTGAGGATTGTTTCCCTTCTGTGAGAGTTTGGATGGTCATTGTGAATCTTTAGTATGTGTGCTATCATGTTTTATGTTGAAGTCAGCAATTTCAGCTTTTGCACTAACAAGTGGTCTGCCACGTTCTCCCTAGGGTCTTCATTATATGTGGCAACTCTTGGGGTGTGGAGTATCTACCTTTTCTCTTATCTAGGCAACTGTTTTGTCATCATCAACCCCTGTTTTCCTATTTTTGTACATGGAGTCAGGGTGTTGTGTTAACTATCGCCATCTCTCTCAATTCATTGCCACACTCCTGCCTTCTTCAACATTCATGTCTGGCTGTCGCAGATTATCTCTCACAGAATCCATCTACCTCTTTGCTAGATGCCTTCATTTCCTCTTACCTTCTTCCTGTCTGTCCCACATCTTCTTCACCAGATTGTCTTCTGCTTTTCTGCGCATGTGCCCAAACCACTGTAATCTGTTCCATTTGAACTTTTCTGCAATTGGAACTACTTTGACTTTTCCTCTTATGCCCTCATTTCTTCTTTTGTCCCACACTGTGCATCCTACCACCCTTTTCAGGCACTTCATTTCTATCATCTCTAGCTTTGTCATCTGCTCTGCCTTTACTGCCCAGGTTTGTGTACCATACAGGAGTACTGGTCACACCACTGTTTTGTACACCTTACTTTTCAACTTCTTTCGCATTCTTCTGTCATACACTGCACCTGAAACTCTATGCCAGTTAGCTGCAGCCCCTCTGATTGTAGATTTGACCTCTTCATTCAGACATTCCTTCTCGTCAACCATCCCTCCCAGATACTTGAAGGTATTTACCTGTCCCACTATCTTCCCCTCTGTCTCAATTCTCATCTTCTTCTGATTTCCCCAATTTTCTGCCATTACACTGTCTTGTCTGTACTTAGTTTCATCCTATGTGCCTTCAGTTTTATATTCAATTCCCCTATCCTTTGAAGTTCGTGCTCAGAGTCTGCTGTAATGCCACATCATCTGTATACAACAGTTTTGTTGATCTGTCCCCTTTGACCTGTTTGCTAATGTAGTCCACCACCCGTACGAACAGCAGTGAGCTCAGAGCTGAACCTGGGTGCACACCCACTCATACTGGGAATCCTTCTGTGAGACCAAACACTGTTCATACTTGAGTCATTGGGTTCTTGGACATAGTCTGCAATAATTCTGCCAATGTTTCTGGGACTTTCGAACCACCAGAGTACTGCCCAAATCATCTTTCTTGGGACCATGTCATGTGCTTCCTTCAAGTCTAGGAATGCCCAGTTGAACTCTTTCCTCATCTCCAGCTTCTTGTCAGCTATCTGTCTCACTGCAAACATTGGGTCAGTTGTGATGCATCCTGATCTGAATCTGAATTGCTCATCTCCTATCTTACTTTCTACCGCTCTGCATATCCATTTATTGATCACCCTTTCCAGAATTTTCATGCAATGTGACAGGAGTTTGATACCTCTATACTGCCCACAGTTGTGGATGTCCCCTTTGTTCTTGTACTCTGGCATAAGTATGCATATTTTCCAGTCATCTGTGATGCACCTTTCTCTTCACATTGCTGTGAGTACCCCCTGGAGCCATTTCTCCCCTGTCTCACCCAGCATCTTTATCATATCTGCTGTGACCTCATCTGAGCCTGCTGCTTTCCCTAACTTTATTTTCCTAAGTGCTATTCTTATTTCTTCTAGGGAGGGCTCCTCTTGTTTTCTCATCATAGGCTTTGTCTAGGACAGTACAGCTTCTGAGGTGTTTTCTTCATTCAGAAGCTGTTGGAAGTACTCCTTCTATCTGTGTTTGATGTCCTGTGGACTGGAGAGCAGGTTGTTGCTGCCATCCCTTATGAAGGGTGTCTGACTATCTTCTTTCTCTTTCTGTCCTTGTCTTGCAACCTGATATAGTTTCTTTGTGCCATGTACTGAGTCACTTTCCAGAAGCTGTGGTTCTTTGCTACTGCAACTGCTTTTTAGCTTCTTTATTAGCCAACCAGTATTCCTTTCTAGCCTGGTCCATCTTTTCTGTCTCCCACTTTTTCCTGCACAATTTCTTTCTTTTGATGACTTCCTAGACTTCTGAATTCCATCCACCACCAACTTTCCTTATGTACCTTATTTCCATATCTGGCTCAGCCCATATCTGTTCTGTAGTCCTCACACATGCTGTTTTGAGGTGCTGCCATTTCTCTTCCACTCTACCTATTTTTTCCTCTTCTTGGGGTGCTAGACCCTGAGTAATTCCTTGAATTGTTGTGCTTTCTCTCCAGTCAACTTCCAAATCTTCAGCCTGGTTTCTGTTGACCTTAGAGCCCTCTCTGACCATTGCTTGTAGCTGATTGTGGCAACCAGTGTGCTATACTGTGGGCCTGTTTCACTGGGGATGACTTTGCAATCACTGATTCTATGCCAGTGCCTTTTCCTTACTAGGAGGAAGTCCATCTGAGTTACATACCTACTCTTGTATGTGATCATGTGACTGTCTCTCTTTCTGAACCGTGTGTTGGCTACTATCAAGCTATTTAGGTTCATAGGTAGGTACTAGACTATCGGCCGTAGGGCCTATACAAGCCTAGCCATAATGATTCCCTGGCTGTTGCTTCCCACAAATATTTACTTTCTTGGACCCCTGTCTAGCAGGGCTACTGATGTGATCCCCAGGGTGAATTTCCTCTCTCCCATCCAGTTGTCAAGGTTCCTCTTGCAGAGGGCCATTGAGGCACTCTGCCTGACATGTATGGGCAGCCTGTTCCAGAGTATGGGGAGTCTCTGGGTCAGGAACCTATCCCTCCAGCATGTTCTATTCATCGTGATGACAAGGTTAAGATCCCTGGAGCTTGTGGCTCGGAGGGATTGGGATTTCTTTAGTGTAGCATGTCCAACAATCTGGGTTTGACATGGCCTTGTATATTAGACAGAGATCGTCTCTGAGTAGGTGATATGCGACAGAGTATAGTTGTAGTTTCTTTAGCCGGTCAGCATAAGGCATCTGCTTTAGGCCTGTGATTCTTTTTGTGAGGTATTTCTGCGGCCTTTCTAGTTGTTGCAGATGTCTTGTGAATTACATACCAAATGGGGCATTGTATTCTGTAATGGGTCTAATGAGGGATGAGTACAGATGGACCTCCTTTTTTCTGGATGAAAAGCCCTTAGTGATGAGATGTGCCACGTAGAAGGATTTTCTAACTGTTGTGGCTATGTGGTTATCAAAGGTGAGACCATTGTCCACCTGTGTCCCTAGGTCTCTTATCACACTTTCAGTGTTTAGTATGCTGCCACCTATGTGGTAGTTCACAGGTATGTGGCCTTTCTCAATGGGGGCAACTGTACATTTTTTGGCATTTAGCTTGAGCCCATGGCTCTGGCACCAGGTATCTGTTTCGGTAAGGTCCTTTTGTAGTATATCCACATTATTTGGGGATTCAATAATGGCTCCCGCCTTGCAGTCATCTGCGAACTTTGTCCCTTGGTGTTGGCCTGTACTTCAGAGAAGTAGATGCCAAACAAGAGTGGTTCCAGGACAGAACCCTGTGGTACACCACTTGTCTGGAGCTGGATTTGGAGTTGGCTACTTTTACAGTATGTCTTCTGTTAGCAAGCCAGTTTGCAACCCATCGAGTGATGTAGGGATTAATGCCCAGCTTAGTAAGTTTATCTATGATTCCAGAGTAGGGGATAGTGTCGAAAGTCTTGGCGAGGTCCAAGTAGGCTGTGTGAACCACCTTACCCTCGTCCACGGCTCTGGAGACTGATTCGAAGAAGTCAATCAGGTTCAGGAGGCAAGATCGGTCCTTTACGAACCCAAACTGGGTGGGGTCCAGTGTCTGAAGGTTGCCAATGTCTTTGTTCCATGAGAATACGTTTCATGGCCTTGCAGATCAGGCTTGTCAGATTGATGGAGTGGGATGACTGTAGCTGCGCACCACTCTGTGGGCATGAAGCCTGAGGTGAGGCTAAGATTAAACATGACACATAGGTGAGGTGCCAGTTCTTTTTGTAGTGCATTCACCGGGATGTCGTCTGGTCCCATGGATGCTGTATTCTTGGCTTTGGAGAGTGCGGTTTTTACCTGAGTGGCTGTGATTACTGGAATTTGGCATTCTTTCGGTATTGAGTTGGGCCCTTTCGGGGGTGAGAGGGGGGTGATGTTGGCACTGAATCTATCTGACATCATATTGGCAATATCCTTGGGATCAGTATATCTAGTGCCATTCTGCTGTAGCTCAGAGCAGATCTGAGTATTGCCATTTAGATTCTTTACATAACTATAGAATGCCTTGTGGTTGTCTTTGGGATCTTTGGCAATTTTGTTTTCGTAACTAGCTTTGGAAGATTTTATAAGGGATCTCAGCTTTCTACCGAGGCTGGTAAGTGAGTTTTTTGAATCCTGGGTTCCTCTTTTCTGCAACAGTTTCTTCCTTCTGTTGTACAGCTTGTTTATGGCAGGGGACTAACAGATTGGCTTCTTTTTTTTTTAGAGGACAACATCTTGGTTCTATTTGAGATGGCTCGGTCCATGCATGAGTGAATGTGCTCGTACAGCACCTTAGTGTAGGATTCAGCAGTTGAACTTCCGGTTCCCGTCTACATGGGTGTCATGAAGTTTGTTTCTTCTGACTTGAGAAGCATGAAGTTGACTTTGGAGAAGTTTTTTACGGAGGTGGGAGTAGGATGTGGATATCAAGGGTGATTAGCTTATGGTCTAATCTGACCAACGAGGGAGTGACCACTGGTGTGGAGTATCGATCTCCCATGTTGGTAATGACCTGGTCCAGAATATTGGTACCCCTAGTGGGACTATGAATTAGTTACTCTAGGGCGTTGGAATTTATAAATTCCAAGAACCGTTGAACAAAGATGTTGGTACAGGAGTAGTTTTCCCATATAATGGCAGGGTAGTTGAAATCACCCAGTATTAGGGTGTTTGCCAGACTGAAGTCTGGAATGCCCTCTTCTTCTTGATTCATGTTGCCCCACCCATGTAGACCCAGGCAGTCCTCATATCTTCTTCTGTCTGTCCTGGTATGTGCGTTCAGGTCAAACATTACTAGCACTAATCCCTGTTGTCCAGCTTTATCTAGTAAGTCCTGCAACTGCTGTGTGAATGCACTCTTTTCCTCACAATCACATCCTTGCTGTGCAGAATAGGTTGAGATTATGAATGCTGCCTTGTCATTACTCTGGAGTCTGATTGCCATAATTATGATGATATCCCTCACTGCCTTCTGAGCTATCCCAGGTAACCCAAACTGATCAACTGGAAGCCAGACGACCAGTAGCTTATTGACCCAGGGCTGCTGAGCTTTATGGTGTGCACACACTGGCTAATAGGTGTCATACACCCCTCCCACCATTAGCATGGATCCCCTGCATAGGTCATAATAGATTGGGTCCTCAACCCATTATCACCGGCAAATACCCATGTCCATTTGGCAACATTAGCAAACATGACCGAATCACCTACAGACCTATTTTATACCATCGAGTGACTAGCCCAGCCATAGCACACAGTCTGTGATCCATCTTGAGGATACTGTGCACCACAGTAGATGCCCAAAGCAGTTGGTCTCTACAACTCCCCACCATAGGGCACCAAGTAGAGTCTGTGCTGCCACCTACATCTCCATTCTTTCATGAGTTTGAGATAGAAACACTCAGCATATTTTTCTAAGGTGGGAAGAACCCCACAGAGACACAGGGAGAACATGCAAACTCCAAATGGGCACTGGCTGAAGGTCAGAATTGAACCTTGTACCTTGTGCATTAGGGGTGAAGACTTTAACTATTATGCCGACTGTTATCATGCACAGCTTAAGGATGTTGTGACGTAACCACTCTGGGCCAGTAATCAAGGAACCTGAATCATCACAACTGACACTGAAGAGGGATGTTCACTTGGAACAAAAATGGATACACCCAGTATTTCTAAATGCTGCTCTCTGCTACAAGCATAATTTCCCTTAAGACGACATAGGAAACTGACTCAGTGTGGGGTCTGGGTTTCTCTCTGTCTCCAGGTTCCAAATAAGACTCCCCACTGGCACAACTATCGAGTTGAGTCCTTGGCTGAGTGTCCAAACCAATTCCTCCACCAGTCTCTCTCTGTGAAACCAGTGCTTTGTGTCCCTGCTCCAAGTAGCCGACACACACACTCATTGAGATTTGATTTTCACATACACACACACACCTAGGAAAGGCTGGCACAGATTTACTAGTTATACCCTTTCTGCCCATACTATAAGGTAGTTACTGCCACCAGACACAGAAACAAAACGCCAAAAGCACCAAAGATTTCTTGAAATAGTCCAAGGCCACCCAGGAAATGAACTCAGCCACTGATATAAGGATAATTCCAACTTTATTCAGCCAAAAAAGTAAAAAACATAAATGCTCTCTTTATACAGTACATTTTCATTGAAACCTTCATCAGATGTGGACTGCATGTAACCAAAATCCTTTTATACCTCTAGTTCCCATCATTTCAATTAACTAAGATACAATTACAAAAACGTACTGTTGCGTCCTATTGCCCGGTAGCTTGCTCCTGTCTCTAGGCCCCTTATCTTTACAACCGCGGGATTCCCAAGTTGTCACCCTGAAGCCAGGAAGAACATAAACCGAGGTGCGAACGCACAAGCTGGTTCCTGACATCAGTCCCAAGACATTATAAGGGCCCCTTATCTTTACAACCGCGGGATTCCCAAGTTGTCACCCTGAAGCCAGGAAGAACATAAACCGAGGTGCGAACGCACAAGCTGGTTCCTGACATCAGTCCCAAGACATTATAAGGGTAAATCGCCATACCCTTTTAATTTTAGTGTCTTACCACATTGAAAGTGCTTACGGGCAGGCAACAGTACAGAAACTAAACCCAGCCGGTAGCCTAAGACCGGACAGACAACCCCTAGGAAGACGGTTACTAAATTCAGCTTGTGTGTAGCCAAGCGTTTAGGTTATTAAATTCAGCTTATGTGTAGCCTAGCGTCTATATGTTCAGTTACCTAATAATCTGGCCTTGCAAACATTAACTGTGAGCTATACCTACCTGTAGTACAAGCTCTGGATTGGTGTATCCCCGCTCCTTCCTTCCTCTGATGCAGGAAAGTTTTTATAGGTCCTGCTAGTTTTCCGCCATTTCCAAAACGTACTGTTGCGTCCTATTGCCCGGTAGCTTGCTCCTGTCTCTAGGTATGGAACTAATGCTTATTTTGTATTTGTAGTTATGTTTGTTTTTTCCCAAAGTTAAAATCATACGTTACTCATTTTTGAAACATGTCTTCTTGAGCAGTCTCATACTTAGCCAACCTTCTTTTCATTTCAGCCTTGGATTTTTGCAGTTTTGTCAGCTCATCTGAATATCTGTTTAAAGCTACTTCCATTTTTCCCAGACCTTTGTTATTTGAGTTGACATACTCCTTTAGCGTTTTGTTTATTTTAATCAGCTCTGAACATATTTGGCTTACTTTTACCACTAGAGTACAGGAGGAAGTCATGTCTTACACCAAAGCTGGATCTTATTTTGCTAAACAGCTGCAAGATTCTTCCCAGCCAGTGTTTTCTCCTCACGTTTTTTGGTTGATTTTCTTTCAATTTCTCTAAATTTCTTCTTTGCTGACATGCAGGCAGTGCACTTATTAGCCAATAACTGAAATTTAACCAAAAATATAAATTCACTGGCTCTCTTTTCTGAGTCTCTGTTTTCATACTGTGAGAGCTGAAATTAAGCTGCTACTGAGAATGCAGCTGTCTGGGAAGTCAACTAGGTAGTTATTAGTAGACTAGGGTCTGTGGAAACTAGTCCGCTGTCTCTCGGCTCAGCAGCTGTAAGTAGAGTCTGTATTTTATGAGGTAGTTCAGTTTTGAGGATTGTTTCCCTTCTGTGAGAGTTTGGATGGTCATTGTGAATCTTTAGTATGTGTGCTATCATGTTTTATGTTGAAGTCAGCAATTTCAGCTTTTGCACTAACACGTGGTCTGCCACGTTCTCCCTAGGGTCTTCATTATATGTGGCAACTCTTGGGGTGTGGAGTATCTACCTTTTCTCTTATCTAGGCAACTGTTTTGTCATCATCAACCCCTGTTTTCCTATTTTTATACATGGAGTCAGGGTGTTGTGTTAACTATCGCCATCTCTCTCAATTCATTGCCACACTCCTGCCTTCTTCAACATTCATGTCTGGCTGTGAATTATCTCTCACAGAATCCATCTACCTCTTTGCTAGATGCCTTCATTTCCTCTTACCTTCTTCCTGTCTGTCCCACATCTTCTTCACCAGATTGTCTTCTGCTTTTCTCGCATGTGCCCAAACCACTGTAATCTGTTCCATTTGAACTTTTCTGCAATTGGAACTACTTTGACTTTTCCTCTTATGCCCTCATTTCTTCTTTTGTCCCACACTGTGCATCCTACCACCCTTTTCAGGCACTTCATTTCTATCATCTCTAGCTTTGTCATCTGCTCTGCCTTTACTGCCCAGGTTTGTGTACCATACAGGAGTACTGGTCACACCACTGTTTTGTACACCTTACTTTTCAACTTCTTTCGCATTCTTCTGTCATACACTGCACCTGAAACTCTATGCCAGTTAGCTGCAGCCCCTCTGATTGTAGATTTGACCTCTTCATTCAGACATTCCTTCTCATCAACCATCCCTCCCAGATACTTGAAGGTATTTACCTGTCCCACTATCTTCCCCTCTGTCTCAATTCTCATCTTCTTCTGATTTCCCCAATTTTCTGCCATTACACTGTCTTGTCTGTACTTAGTTTCATCCTATGTGCCTTCAGTTTTATATTCAATTCCCCTATCCTTTGAAGTTCGTGCTCAGAGTCTGCTGTAATGCCACATCATCTGTATACAACAGTTTTGTTGATCTGTCCCCTTTGACCTGTTTGCTAATGTAGTCCACCACCCGTATGAACAGCAGTGAGCTCAGAGCTGAACCTGGGTGCACACCCACTCATACTGGGAATCCTTCTGTGAGACCAAACACTGTTCATACTTGAGTCATTGGGTTCTTGGACATAGTCTGCAATAATTCTGCCAATGTTTCTGGGACTTTCGAACCACCAGAGTACTGCCCAAATCATGTTTCTTGGGACCATGTCATGTGCTTCCTTCAAGTCTAGGAATGCCCAGTTGAACTCTTTCCTCATCTCCAGCTTCTTGTCAGCTATCTGTCTCACTGCAAACATTGGGTCAGTTGTGATGCATCCTTATCTGAATCTGAATTGCTCATCTCCTATCTTACTTTCTACCGCTCTGCATATCCATTTATTGATCACCCTTTCCAGAATTTTCATGCAATGTGACAGGAGTTTGATACCTCTATACTGCCCACAGTTGTGGATGTCCCCTTTGTTCTTGTACTCTGGCATAAGTATGCATATTCTCCAGTCATCTGTGATGCACCTTTCTCTTCACATTGCTGTGAGTACCCCCTGGAGCCATTTCTCCCCTGTCTCAACCAGCATCTTTATCATATCTGCTGTGACCTCATCTGAGCCTGCTGCTTTCCCTAACTTTATTTTCCTAAGTGCTATTCTTATTTCTTCTAGGGAGGGCTCCTCTTGTTTTCTCATCATAGGCTTTGTCTAGGACAGTACAGCTTCTGATGTGTTTTCTTCATTCAGAAGCTGTTGGAAGTACTCCTTCTATCTGTGTTTGATGTCCTGTGGACTGGAGAGCAGGTTGTTGCTGCCATCCCTTATGAAGGGTGTCTGACTATCTTCTTTCTCTTTCTGTCCTTGTCTTGCAACCTGATATAGTTTCTTTGTGCCATGTACTGAGTCACTTTCCAGAAGCTGTGGTTCTTTGCTACTGCAACTGCTTTTTAGCTTCTTTATTAGCCAACCAGTATTCCTTTCTAGCCTGGTCCATCTTTTCTGTCTCCCACTTTTTCCTGCACAATTTCTTTCTTTTGATGACTTCCTGGACTTCTGAATTCCATCCACCACCAGCTTTCCTTATGTACCTTATTTCCATATCTGGCTCAGCCCATATCTGTTCTGTAGTCCTCACATATGCTGTTTTGAGGTGCTGCCATTTTTCTTCCAATCTACCTATTTTTTCCTCTTCTTGGGGTGCTAGACCCTGAGTAATTCCTTGAATTGTTGTGCTTTCTCTCCAGTCAACTTCCAAATCTTCAGCCTGGTTTCTCTTGACCTTAGAGCCCTCTCTGACCATTGCTTGCAGCTGATTGTGGCAACCAGTGTGATGTTCTTCATCTCACATTGCTGCAGTCCTTACACTTGGGTAGTCCGCTGTCCTCGGTCGGCCCGAATATCAAAGTATAAGGCTGACGTCGGTCAAGGCGCATTTGACTGACATCAGGACGTCAGGGTACAAATGCGCATGACCGACGTCATATCCTCAGTCTTTTTTGCCGCATGGTCCGATGCAGAAGCAGTATTGCAAGTGCCGGTTGGCGTTCTGAAATTTTTCGATTCCGGAGTTTCAGACCGAGTCAAAGTTGGCTAAGTACCCCGTTGGGGAATATTTTGTTTTTTTCTTGCCTCAGTGGTTTACTGGATGTCAGAAAAAGTGAATAATTGTATTTCTTGTGGGAAACAGATACCACATAGAGACTATCATACTTTGTGTATTCCTTGTTTAGGGCCTGAGCACGACGTTGTTGGGTGTCGCTCTTGTGCTAGATTTAATAAGCGCACTATAAAGAGGAGATTAGATTGTGCCAGGTTAGTCTTTGGGAAGCGGTGCAATTATACAATGCCGTCGGATGCTCCGACGCCCGCTTCTTCGAAGCGCAAGGACAAAGCAGTGAAGCCTAGGCTAGAAGAACCGTCCGTGCGGACGCCGGTTCTTTAGATGTGTCGGTTGAGCCGGTGGTTCCACGGAGGTTTCTTTGGGATCCCAGGGAGAGACCTTGTTATTGCAGGATGTGGCCTCTCAGGAGGCAGGTCAGAGTGATGGGGCTTCTCAGGTTACTATACTCCCCTCCCTGCCTAGGGTGGTTAGGCCCTCTCCTTCTGTTTCCAAGGCTTCTCCTAGAGGCAGGCCAGGTTTAGCTTCAGTTGGTGTCACCCCTAGTTCTTCTGGAACTGTGCCCAAGAAGCATATGCTTAAAATGGCAGAAGATTTGATTACTCTGATTAGGGGTTCTTTGCCCCCTCCTGATAAGAGACCTAGGGTGGAGCCTGAGCTAGGGAGTTTTGAGCAGGCTTCGGATGTTTCAGAGTCTTCGGCTAAAGACTTGCAGGAGTACTCTCCTTATTCTGATTCTGATGTGGATGATTCTACTCCTTCTGCTTCTCCTCCTGAGGATTTTTCTTTTTCAGAAACTCTTCATTCCATGAGGGAGCATTTTAAGTGGGAAGGTCAGGACTTCTCTGATTCCAGGAAAAGGCTTAGGGAATTTTTGTTTTTACCCCAGCATAGGCCTTTGGCTATACCTCCTGTTTTGGATGTAGTGGAAGATGTTTTTACAGAGGCTTCTCTTAATCCTGATTCTTTGCCTCCTGCTCCTGTTAAACCGGATAGGTATTACAGGGTGCCTGAAGTTCATAAGTATCTTTTTAAGAGTCCTAGAGCAGACCCAGAAACTGTTAGCCAGGGGCCTAAAGGTGTTAAGGCTTCTGTTGTCAAGAATACGGTTCCTGCAGATAAAGAAGCCAGGGCCTTGGATAGATGGGGAAAGAAAGTTTATACTTCTTCCACTCTACCTATGAGGGCTTTGAATTGCCAGTTTCACATGTTAAAATACCAAAACTATCTCCTTTCACAGTTGAAGTCTAAGGTTGATGCTCTGGCGGAAGGTATTGATTGTAAAGAGTTACAAGATTTAGTACATGTTTCTGAACAGGTGGGTAAGCATTCTTTGCAATGTGGTTTTGATGCTGTACAGGCCTCGTCTAGGGTGGCTGCCACTGGGTCAGTTCTTCCAGGCACGCCTGGCTGAGAGATCAAAATTTATCTGACCATGTTAAAACTAGGATTTTAGATGCTCCTTTACAATCTGATGTGTTGTTTGGTTCTCCTGTTGAGGCAGTTTTAAAGAAAATGGAAGACAAGGCTAAGTCTATGCAGACTGTTAAAGATTTTTGCAGGTTCAGCCTCCAAAGTTTAGTAGGAATTGGCCTGCTAAAGGGTGGGCGTATCCTTCTTATGATTCCCAGTCTAGGGGTAGATCTAGACGTGGTAGGGGCAGAGCTCAGGGCTCTTTCAGGCCTAGAACAGGGAATTCTCCTGCACAGTCTTCAGGTGAGGGCAGGGGTCAGTCCTTTCGTAAACAGACCCAATGACCTACCTTTTCAGCTGCCAGAGCCTTCTCGTCTGGCAGCACCTTTGGGAGGAAGGTTGGCACTTTTCAAAGAAAATTGGAGTTTAATTACCCAAGACAGATGGGTATTGGATATCATACACCAAGGTTACAGGTTTTATTTCCATACCTTACCTCCTTTCAGAGGCATGCCAGACGTTCCTCCTCAACAAAGAATAGAGGCTCACAAGCAAATTTCTCTGTTACTTCAACTAGGGGCCATACAGCCGGTCCCTATGCCAGAAGTGGGCCTAGGATTTTATTCTCGCCTGTTCCTAGTACCAAAGAAGGGGAACACGTGGAGACCAATTTTGGATTTATCTATCCTCAACACTTATCTGGACATTCCCAAGTTCAAAATGTTGACGTTACAACAGCTTTTACCTCTGCTGGGCAAAGATCATTGGATGGTAACTTTGGATCTCAAGGAGGCTTACCTTCATGTTCCTATCAGACTAAGTTGCAGGAAGTATCTGCGTTTTCGAGCTGGGGCTTCTCACTATCAGTTCTCTGCATTGCCCTTTGGCTTATCTACTGCGCCCAGAGTGTTCACGAAAGTTCTGGCTCCAGTGATAGCTTTCTTCAGGCTAAAAGGAATACAGATCTATCCTTATTTGGACGACTGCCTGATTCTGGCTCAAGGAAAGAAGAGCTTCTTCATCATTTGGAATATGTGATAGCAGTGCTAAGATGCCTGGGGTATTCTGTGAACGAAATAAAGTCCAGTCTAGTACCCTCTCAGGACATGTGCTTTCTGGGTGTAAGACTGAATACAGCATCCCAGATGGCCTTTTAACCCCAGACAAACAAAAGAGTCTTTCCCTTTACTTCCATCAACTATCTCATCAGTCCGGGCTGACTGCAAGGACAGTCCTTCAAGCCTTAGGGTTCATGGCATCTTGTATTCTGGTGCTTCCCAATGCCAAACTGCATATGAGGAAGCTGCAATGGTATCTCAAAAATGTATGGACACAGCACTGCCAGGATCTGGACACTGTCATTCAAATAATACCTTGCATTCAAAAATAATTTTTGTGGTGGGCTCAGGAATGTCACCTAAACAACGGACTCTCTGTGACCTGGCCAGAGGCGAGTCAGATTTTAACGACAGATGCCTCAGACAAAGCTTGGGGAGCTCATCTAAATGAAAAGTGGATACAAGACAAGTGGCCTGCCAGACTACAACATCTACATATCAACCTGAAGGAGATGTTAGCAGTCCAGTTTGCATTAATAGCTTTCAAGGATTTACTTCTTCCAGGGCAGGTGTTGATTCTAACAGACAACACAACTGTCATGTGGTACATCAACAAGCAAGGGGGAACACATTCTTATCCTCTATGCAGGCAAGCAATGATTTTGTGGGAGACTGCTCTCAGTTTACAGCTCAATCTTCAGGCAAGGTTTCTGCCAGGAGCACAGAACTCCTTAGCAGATGTGTTGAGCAGACAATTATGGATCCCCACGGTGGAAATTGGATCCTCATGTATTTCAGAAATTGACAGTGTCATGGGGAACTCCAGACATAGATCTGTTCGCTTCTCCACTAAACCATCAGCTGCCAAAGTTTTGCACAAAAGGTTTCATCCCACAGCTTGGAAAGTGGATGCTCTTTCTTTCAATTGGAGCAATCTTCATGTGTATGCCTTTCCACCTCTGCCTCTCCTCTCAAAGGTACTTCTAAAGGTCAGACAGGACAAGCCAAGGATGATTTTAATAGCTCCAGATTGGCCTCGACAGCACTGGTACCCATTACTGAGAAGGCTGGTGCAGGCCTCCATGGCCTTTGCCTTCGATTCCACACCTGTTGTCACAGGAGGACAGCCATTTGCTCAATGTCAAACTTCACTCTCTTCACCTAGCAGCCTGGCATATTCTGTTTTGAACCATAGAGGGTCTCAACTTCCACAACAAGTTTTGAATGTGATTTTGGAAGCTAGAAGGCCTAGTACAAGGAAAGTGTACGCAGATAAATGGAAGAGATTTTTATTTTGGAGTGCAGCAAAGGATTTTGATGTTTCTGAGCCTAATTTAAGTGTGGCTCTTCAATATCTTACTGAGTTACTGGACAAAGGTTTGTCCTTCTCTTCTATTAAGGTTCATGCTGCAGCAATTTCAGCTCACTATGAATGTGACCCTCCATTGTTTTCTCATCATTTGTTCAAACAATTTCTTAGAGGGGCAAAGAATATAAGACCCCCAGAGAGCTCCTACTCCTGCTTGGGATCTCAATTTTGTGTTGGAGAAACTCACTCTACAACCTTTTGAGCCTGCAGCTACTTCTGAGTTGAAATATTTATCATGGAAGACTGCCTTTTTGTTGGCCATTACCTCTGCAAGAAGGGTTTCTGAATTACAGGCCCTTATGGCGGTTGAGCCTTTCTTGATTTTCCATAAGGATAGGGTATCTTTGCGTACTAATCCTTCCTTTATGCCTAAGGTGGTTTCTAGTGTGGCTTTAAACCAAACTATTCATTTGCCTACTTTTTATGCAAATCCCCAAAATAAAGGGGAAAAGATTTTGCACACTTTAGATGTACACAGGCAGTTGCGATATTATTTGGACAGAACTAAAGGGTTCAGGCAGTCTCAGCAGTTGTTTGTTTCTTTTCTTTGAGTTCTCAGGGCAAGCCTGTGTCAAAACAAACTATTTCTAAGTGGATTGGGTTTTGCATTGCTTTCTGTTATTCCCATCATGGCAAGGAGATTCCAGCTGGGATTAGGCCTCATTCCACTAGGGCTACTGCCACTTCGACAGCCTTTTGGAGGGGAGTGGCAACCAAGGATATTTTGGAGGCAGCTACTTGGAGTTCAGTGCATACTTTCTCTAGGCATTATCACCTGCCACTTTACTCTAAATCCAGGGCTGGTTTTGCCACTGCTGTTTTGCAGGGCATTTTGGCAGCTCCTGCTTCCTTGTAGTTTGGCCATCCTCCCTTACCTCTGCTTTGGGATTCTACCCAAGTGTAAGGACTGCAGCAATGTGAGATGAAGAACATAGTACAGTTTTGTACCTACCATAAATGTAGATGTTCGAAGATCCACATTGCTGCAGTCCAATTTACCCTCCCTCCTAGAGGTGGTTGTGTGGGTTGGGTTGTAAATATTGTGTATATTGTATATATTGTACATATAATTAGTGCAAGGGTGGTTGGCTGGTTGGTTGCTGTCTTTTGGTTTTGACCTTTATTTTTAGGGTCTTCTGACATCTGGGGCAAGAAAAGACTGAGGATATGACGTCGGTCATGCGCATTTGTACCCTGACGTCCTGATGTCAGTCAAATGCGCCTTGACCGACGTCAGCCTTATACTTTGATATTCGGGCCGACCGAGGACAGCAGACTACCCAAGTGTAAGGACTGCAGCAATGTGGATCTTCGAACATCTACATTTATGGTAGGTACAAAACTGTACTTTATGCTGTGGGCCTGTTTTACTGGGGATGACTTTGCAATCACTGATTCTATGCCAGTGTCTTTTCCTTACTAGGAGGAAGTCCATCTGAGTTACATACCTACTCTTGTATGTGATCATGTGACTGTCTCTCTTTCTGAACCGTGTGTTGGCTACTATCAAGCTATTTAGGTTCATAGGTAGGTACTAGGCTATCGGCCGTAGGGCCTATACAAGCCTAGCCATAATGATTCCCTGGCTATTGCTTCCCACAAATATTTACTTTCTTGGACCCCTGTCTAGCAGGGCTACTGATGTTATCCCCAGGGTGAATTTCCTCTCTCCCATCCAGTTGTCAAGGTTCCTCTTGCAGAGGGCCATTGAGGCTCTCTGCCTGACATGTATGGGCAGCCTGTTCCAGAGTATGGGGAGTCTCTGGGTCAGGAACCTATCCCTCCAGCATGTTCTATTCATCGTGATGACAAGGTTAAGATCCCTGGAGCTTGTGGCTCGGAGGGATTGGGATTTCTTTAGTGTAGCATGTCCAACAATCTGGGTTTGACATGGCCTTGTATATTAGACAGATTGTCTCTGAATAGGTGATATGCGACAGAGTATAGTTGTAGTTTCTTTAGCCGGTCAGCATAAGGCATCTGCTTTAGGCCTGTGATTCTTTTTGTGAGGTATTTCTGCGGCCTTTCTAGTTGTTGCAGATGTCTTGTGAATTACATACCAAATGGGGCATTGTATTCTATAATGGGTCTAATGAGGGATGAGTACAGATGGACCTCCTTTTTTCTGGATGAAAAGCCCTTAGTGATGAGATGTGCCACGTAGAAGGATTTTCTAACTGTTGTGGCTATGTGGTTATCAAAGGTGAGACCATTGTCCACCTGTGTCCCTAGGTCTCTTATCACACTTTCAGTGTTTAGTGTGCTGCCACCTATGTGGTAGTTCACAGGTATGTGGCCTTTCTCAGTGGGGGCAACTGTACATTTTTTGGCATTTAGCTTGAGCCCATGGCTCTGGCACCAGGTATCTGTTTCGGTAAGGTCCTTTTGTAGTATATCCACATTATTTGGGGATTCAATAATGGCTCCCACCTTGCAGTCATCTGCGAACTTTGTAAGCCAGAGTCCCTTAGTGTTGGCCTGTACTTCAGAGAAGTAGATGCCAAACAAGAGTGGTTCCAGGACAGAACCCAGTGGTACACCACTTGTCTGGAGCTGGATTTGGAGTTGGCTACTTTTACAGTGTGTCTTCTGTTAGTAAGCCAGTTTGCAACCCATCGAGTGATGTAGGGATTAATGCCCAGCTTAGTAAGTTTATCTATGATTCCAGAGTAGGGGATAGTGTCGAAAGTCTTGGCGAGGTCCAAGTAGGCTGTGTGAACCACCTTACCCTCGTCCACGGCTCTGGAGACTGATTCAAAGAAGTCAATCAGGTTCAGGAGGCAAGATCGGTCCTTTACAAACCCAAACTGGGTGGGGTCCAGTGTCTGAAGGTTGCCAATGTCTTTGTTCCATGAGAATACGTTTCATGGCCTTGCAGATCAGGCTTGTCAGATTGATGGAGTGGGATGACTGTAGCTGCGCACCACTCTGTGGGCATGAAGCCTGAGATGAGGCTAAGATTAAACATGACACATAGGTGAGGTGCCAGTTCTTTTTGTAGTGCATTCACCGGGATGTCGTCTGGTCCCATGGATGCTGTATTCTTGGCTTTGGAGAGTGTGGTTTTTACCTGAGTGGCTGTGATTACTGGAATTTGGCATTCTTTCGGTATTGAGTTGGGCCCTTTCGGGGGTGAGAGGGGGGTGATGTTGGCACTGAATCTATTTGACATCATATTGGCAATATCCTTGGGATCAGTATATCTAGTGCCATTCTGCTGTAGGTCAGAGCAGATCTGAGTATTGCCATTTAGATTCTTGACATAACTATAGAATGCCTTGTGGTTGTCTTTGGGATCTTTGGCAATTTTGTTTTCGTAACAAGCTTTGGAAGATTTTATAAGGGATCTCAGCTTTCTACTGAGGCTGGTAAGTGAGTTTTTTGAATCCTAGGTTCCTCTTTTCTGCAACAGTTTCTTCCTTCTGTTGTACAGCTTGTTTATGGCAGGGGACTAACAGATTGGCTTCTTTTTTTTAGAGGACAACATCTTGGTTCTATTTGAGATGGCTCGGTCCATGGATGAGTGAATGTGCTCGTACAGCACCTTAGTGTAGGATTCAGCAGTTGAACGTCCGGTTCCCGTCTGCATGTGTGTCATGAAGTTTGTTTCTTCTGACTTGAGAAGCATGAAGTTGACTTTGGAGAAGTTTTTTATGGAGGTGGGAGTAGGATGTGGATATCAAGGGTGATTAGCTTATGGTCTAATCTGACCAACGAGGGAGTGACCACTGGTGTGGAGTATTGATCTCCCATGTTGGTAATGACCTGGTCTAGAATATTGGTACCCCTAGTGGGACTATGAATTAGTTACTCTAGGGAGTTGGAATTTATAAATTCCAAGAACCGTTGAACAAAGATGTTGGTACAGGAGTAGTTTTCCCATATAATGGCAGGGTAGTTGAAATCACCCAGTATTAGGGTGTTTGCCAGACTGAAGTCTGGAATGCCCTCTTCTTCTTGATTCATGTTGCCCCACCCATGTAGACCCAGGCAGTCCTCATATCTTCTTCTGTCTGTCCTGGTATGTGCGTTCAGGTCAAACATTACTAGCACTAATCCCTGTTGTCCTGCTTTATCTAGTAAGTCCTGCAACTGATGTGTGAATGCACTCTTTTCCTCACAATCACATCCTTGCTGTGCAGAATAGGTTGAGATTATGAATGCTGCCTTGTCATTACACTGGAGTCTGATTGCCATAATTATGATGATATCCCTCACTGCCTTCTGAGCTATCCCAGGTAACCCAGACTGAGCAACTGGAAGCCAGACGACCAGTAGCTTATTGACCCAGGGCTGCTGAGCTTTATGGTGTGCACACACTGGCTAATAGGTGTCATAAACCCCTCCCACCATTAGCATGGATCCCCTGCATAGGTCACAATAGATTGGGTCCTCAACCCATTATCACCGGCAAATACCCATGTCCATTTGGCAACATTAGCAAACATGACCGAATCACCTACAGACCTATTTTATACCATCGAGTGACTAGCCCAGCCATAGCACACAGTCTGTGATCCATCTTGAGGATACTGTGCACCACAGTAGATGCCCAAAGCAGTTGGTCTCTACAACTCCCCACCATAGGGCACCAAGTAGAGTCTGTGCTGCCACCTACATCTCCATTCTTTCATGAGTTTGAGATAGAAACACTCAGCATATTTTTCTAAGGTGGGAAGAACCCCACAGAGACACAGGGAGAACATGCAAACTCCAAATGGGCACTGGCTGAAGGTCAGAGTTGAACCTTGTACCTTGTGCATTAGGGGTGAAGACTTTAACTATTATGCCGACTGTTATCATGCACAGCTTAAGGATGTTGTGACGTCCCCACTCTGGGCCAGTAATCAAGGAACCTGAATCATCACAACTGACACTGAAGAGGGATGTTCACTTGGAACAAAAATGGATACACCCAGTATTTCTAAATGCTGCCCTCTGCTACAAGCATAATTTCCCTTAAGACGACATAGGAAACTGACTCATTGTGGGGTCTGGGTTTCTCTCTGTCTTCAGGTTCCAAATAAGACTCCCCACTGGCACAACTATCGAGTTGAGCCCTTGGCTGATTGTCCAAACCAATTCCTCCACCAGTCTCTCTCTGTGAAACCAGTGCTTTGTGTCCCTGCTCCAAGTAGCCGACACACACACTCATTGAGATTTGATTTTCACATACACACACACACCTGGGAAAGGCTGGCACAGATTTACTAGTTATACCCTTTCTGCCCATACTATAAGGTAGTTACTGACACCAGACACAGAAACAAAATGCCAAAGGCACCAAAGATTTCTTGAAATAGTCCAAGGCCACCCAGGAAACGAACTCAGACACTGATATAAGGATAATTCCAACTTTATTCAGCCAAAAAGTAAAAAACATAAATGCTCTCTTTATACAGTACATTTTCATTAAAACCTTCATCAGATGTGGACTGCATGTAACCAAAATCCTTTCATACCTCTGGTTCCCATCATTTCAGTTAACTAAGATACAATTAAAGTTTAAAGGTACAGTGAAAATTGAATATTCAAGCATACTTATCTAAATAACATACTGGTACAACACAGTCACCTAAAACCTGTTAACAAATGTTAAAAAATCATATGCAGTTTCTTAAAACTTCAAAAACAGTTTATAAATAGCTTAAATACAATAAAAAAGTAAATAAATCCATTCCTATTAAAACTACATATAAAAATGCATGAATAGACACTAAAGAAACTTGCATTTGATCTCCATCTAGTGATCTTTTTAAGTACTACATGTGTGCTTTCTCTAAAAAAGTTTTTTGTGTAAGACCTCAGTAACAGTATTCTGTATTAGGACCCAGATCATTAAAACATAAAAATGTGTATAACACCATCTTATTTGAAACTTATGAATAAGTTTGCATAAAAAGTATTTATATAAAATGGTACAAGGGAATTATAAAGATATTAAAAAAACAGCTTCAACCATGTACTTATAACAAAATGTAACAAAAATTAATCATAACTTAGCAGATCTAATTTTTAATAAGGGAACTATGGAGATATTTCCGTTAAGTCCTGGAGGCATATTGGCCTGTAACGTGACCTGCCACCATAGTTCCCTATATTCGATCCTTTCTTCCCATGGACCACCCTGTATATCTTTCTTTACTCTTTCTAATACAAAAAATAAATAGTGGGCTTTTTCACAAACCTGTTTGTGTTTAAACAGAGCATTAGTTTCCTTTCTTGTTTGTACATTGTAGCAGTGCTCATAGATACGCTTCTTAAACTTTCTTTCCAACATAGAATGACTGGCATTCCTGGCACACTGCTAGATATATTAAACCACTATTGTCACAATTGTGGTATTCTTTTCCATACAACCAAACATTCCTACAATCTAGAAACAATTTTTCTTGGTTTACTATATAACTGCAGTGTGTACAATGCCCACATCTGT
This sequence comes from Protopterus annectens, assembly GCF_019279795.1. Taxonomy (NCBI): domain Eukaryota; kingdom Metazoa; phylum Chordata; order Ceratodontiformes; family Protopteridae; genus Protopterus; species Protopterus annectens. The sequence goes on from NC_056741.1 coordinate 1,369,819,523, forward strand.
AAGTACCTACCTTCTTTCTGTTTAATTGTTCTGGCTCACATTCTTTTTCCAATAAATTCTTTAAGTTATATGAATTTTTGTAAACAATCTTTACCTTATTCTTAGGAATTTTGTCCAGGTCTGTAAAGCCAATAAAACTATCCCATTTCTTGTTCAGTAACTTTCCTTATCATACTAGCACTCCCATTGTATTCTAAAACCAGTGCTTTTTCAAATGGCTCCACATTTACAGTCTGTACAGGACACCCTATTTCTTCATCCAAACCCAAAATCGGTTTGAATCTGCCTAACCTGCCTTCGTACACTTCTTTTTTAGCTTGTTCAGTCATCTCTTCTGGTTATGGTCTGTCCTTAAACAACCTCTCCAGAAAACATATTTCTTTATGAAACTCCACATTACTTGAAGTCATCCTACACGACTTATAAGTTGACCTTTCACTATATTTTTCTTATAGTGCATAGGATGGGCGCTGTTAAAGTGTAAGTATGAGTTTGAAACGTGCTTTTCCTATATATTTTATACTTAAACTCATTGTTTTCCTTGCAGATTTTCACATCCAAATACTGCAGGTTGTCCAAAGATACCTTATAGGTGAATTCTAAAAATGAGGTAGTACTATTCAAGTAAATAATAAAATCAGATATTTTCTCTCTGGGGGCAACCCATAAGATACAGATGTCATCCAAAAACCTTTTGTACATGGTCCAGCAGTTCCTATGTATTGAATTCAGGACCATTTTTTCTTCCCACATAGCTAAGACAAGATTTGCATATGTAGGGGCACATGCTGCCCTCATTGCTACTCCCTTTGTTTGGTGATAAAATTCACTTTTAAAGTATATGAAATTATACTTTAGAATTAATTCCATCAACTGTAAGCATACTAGACTCTCACTGTGTGTTAACACGTTAGCTTCAAAAATGATTTCTTCCAGTAATTTCATGCCTTCTGCATGTGGAATACTGGAAAACAAGTCAACAACATCCATAGTTTAAAAAAAGAAATTTCCTCATTGTACATGATCTGCTTTAACCCTCTCAGAAAATCCCAGGAATCCCTAAGAATATTTTTTCTTTTTAACCACAACTTTTTTAACTTAATATCTACATATTTTGCTAGTGGGAGGGTTTTTGAACCCTCTGCTGATGCAATAGGTCTTAGTGGGGGTTCCATACTATTCTTATGAATCTTAGGGATTCCAAAATTGGAGGGTATCCTGGGCTTCTCCACTTTTAAAAAAATAAGGGTATTTTGGTCTATTAAACCCTCCAAATGTAAGTCTCCCCCTTAAGATGACATAGGGAACACACTCAGTGCGGCATCTGGGTTTCTCTCTTTCTGTTTCCAGGTCCCAAATAAGACTCCCCACTGGCACAGCTATTGAGTTGAGTCCTTGGCTGAATGTCCAAGCCAATTCCTCCACCAGTCTCTCTCTGTGAAACCAGTGCTTTGTGTCCCTGCTTCAAGTAGCTGACACACATCCTCTTTGAGATTTGATTTTCACACACATACACACACACACACACACACACACACACACACACACACACACACACACACACACACACACACACCTGGGAAAGGCTGGCACAGATTTACTAGTTATACCCCTTCTGCCCATACCATAAGGTAGTTACTGCCACCAGACGCTCCAACGCCAGCTACTCTAAGACTCTTAAAGGATACCCAGTTATACTGAGTGAAATTAATATTAATACAAATGGTAGTGTTTTGACCAATGCAGTAAGGCTTTCAGCAGTGGCCACAGAGTCAACAAATAGATATGAGTGCTCTCAAAGGTTTAAATGTTCTCTAAAGGACCAGCTACAATGAAAAGTTTAAATATATTTAATAGTAAATAATAAAAGAACATGAAACTACTAAATATTTATTTACAGTAAACACCAGAGTTTTAATCACAGGGAAATATTAAAATAACACAGATGAATAGGTTCACACAGATACAGAAAAATACTACTTAATTAATCTCACTATATATTTCCTGACTGATATAAAGAGTTAATATACCCTGGTCACTTACTAGAGCAAGGCAAGATGAAGTAGATGAGGGGTCCTTCCTTAGCAGGTTACAAAAACAGATTGCCATGTATTAAACATAATTTTTGTCCTAGATTACAGAATGACATCACAGTACATCTGGTCATCTGACTTCTGGTTCCCATGTTACTCCCGTTGCTAGAAACTGCCAAGATTTAGCACATATGTGTCAATAATGCACATACATAGAGCTTGCTAAGATCTGTTGCAGCTTTTGGAAGTCATACAACAATTTCAAACCTCCACCCTTCCAGAGTAGTAATTAGTTCATCCCCAAGATAATACAGTAAGCTTCCTAGTACAGCGTTTTTGTCTCTGACTGTATTGAGAACTATAAGATAAATTTTTATGGCCTAAGCCAGGTCATTTAATTTCAACTTATTTATAAAGTTAGCTGTACTGAGATTAACCCCTTCTCTTCCAGTATCTTTTGTTACAATATGTACATTTTAACACTTACAATAATGCATGTATAGTTCTTCCTTTGTCCAGCAGGACACACTGTTGATATGTTTTTAACACAAGCAGCTTTACAAATATATTTTCAAGACAAGCACCTGTACAAATCAGTTTGATATACAAATGACATGTAATTCTTTACAAAATTCCATCTAGCTGTGCTGGCATATGTTACACATTAACTGCACTACTTCTCCTGGCATAGTTTGCAATACCTCACATCGTCACAGATGGGTTGTTGACTATTTGCACTTTGGCACTCCTTTCTGGTTGCACTTGCCAAAATCACTAACAGAGATCAGACAGATAAGATCCCTGCTTCAGAGGGCATCCTTCATTTTCACCAGCTTCATTTCGGTCCCCTAGGTTTTGTATAAATTTGTGTTGAACCAGTATGCAAAACTGAGCGCAAAGAATGCTGAAATTGTTATGTCAATGCCTGATTTCCACCTTCCCTTCCTTGATCAAGGAGTTACAGTGGATTTTGGTAACCCAGATGTTGTGATCAGGGCATTGGATATGACCCTCAACTGTTTTGTTCTTGAGAAAAGATGCATCTGTCACAGGGAACAGGAATGGCAAATAGAGTCTGATTGATATTATGTTGCTCATCACAATCATAGAGCAGCTTTGGAATATTCTGAAATGCTTATTTTTTTCAGAAGTTGCAAACAGCATGCTAGTCAAGAGACACTTCTGCAAACATGGAGGAATCCTTCAAACATTTATGCAGGCTGACTTTGAATTTGTTGCATCTGAGTCTTCCTCTCTCTCACTCATATAACAGTCTATCTGAGATCTGTTTATCAGGTGGGGATGCCCTAGCCTTTCACTCTTCAGTGGTTTTCTGCATCTCAATTGCCAGTGTTATGTACAGGTTTTGCTATCCATAGTGATTTGTAGTATCCTGGAATTGGATTTTATCACTGAACCAACATCCTAACTTTTGTAGTGCTGGGCCTGAACACATTATCCTAAGGACCTCCTTGGTCAATAAATGTGCTGCTTTTGTACCATTCAGACTTTAAGTCATCTTGTTAAGAAGAGCAAGAATAGTCAGACTCGTCTGTTAGAGTGCGGTCTAGTTCTCACTAAGGATGGAGCTGCTCATAAAGGTATATGGGTGGGTTCTTCCCCTGTCTCTCAGTTTTAGTCATCCTTTCAGACCACTTTTGTGTCTCGTCAGCTTGCCCCATTTGTAGCATTTCATGACATTTAGATTTGTGGCTAATGTTTCTGAAGCCCCTGTTGTTGGACTATTAACTGCATTGTAACAGTTGTGTGGGTGTATATTACGTTATCAAACTTTTAAAAGTTCGAACGTCATATGGTCGACACCATATAATCGAACTGTTAAAAGTTCGAAAATTTTAACGGAGATCTCAGTACAGTGCGGAATGGGAAGATTTCCTGCACTGTAGTGTGATCTTGGAGTTGGTATATTTAAAGAGTGGGGGGAGGGTGGGGGGTGCAGGGTGGCTTGCCCCCCCTTCTTAAAACGGTCAAGTAGTTTTTTTCTGTTTATTTATTTATTTATTTGTTTAGCTTTTCGAACGTTTAAAAGTTCAATCATATGGCTTGGACCATATGACATTCAAACTTTTAAAAGTTTGATAACGTAATATACACCCCAGTTGTGTGATCTCATTTAAACCAACATTTTATGTTTTCCTGAAGTTCTCTCCCCAAAAGACTAATTTAGCTGGCAGTTTTTTTCCATAAATGCATTTTTGAACTTAAGACTATAACTCATTCACTCCAATGGAGCTCCACTGTTAGCGTCCAATGGGGTTCATATCTCTGGAGCATTGAAGATATGAAGGAAGTATAAATGGCAAACTTTTCAGCACAAACTATTTTTATAGTGGTAGTATTCTTTGGGTTCTAGGTCTTAAACTGAATTTTATAAGTCACAGTAAACACAGTAACTATTATGTTTGTAATATTTTTTAAACAACTTACAATATCTCAGCAATCACTCAAGATACACACATACTGTCAGCAGCATTTTATTTATCCAGCTTTCATATGAGACTGAGGAGTTCTGTCTGAGTTACTTGATTGTTGAGATATTTAGAAAAATGTGAAAATTATATCTATAGAAATTAGTATAATAAAAACAACAGTTAATATCTTCTTACCTGCACTAGTCAGAGGTCAAATATTAATGCAGTTGAGTTTGCCATTGTGTAAGCTTTAAGAAGAAATCTTTTAAAACATTCTGCTTAACATGGTTTTGTAATTATTGATGCAAATATGAACAAATGATATTTGACACCTAATAGGAGGTAACTGCAGATGCACCTGGAGGCGTCATATGGATGTAATGACATAATGTATTTCTCTTCTTAAACAGACTTCATTTAGCAGTGTGACCATGTACAGTATTCTGTCCTTTATACTGAATACTGTTTTCTGGATGTAGTTTACTTGCCACTCTATAGGTTCATGGGTAGGTACTAGGCTATCCGCCCGAAGGCATTTATAAGCCTAGCCAGAATGTGTTGGCTTTTGCCGCCCCCTTAGATTAGTTCCCTGTGTGTCCAGCAGAGCCACTGAAGTGATCCCCGTGGTAAACTTTCTTTTTCCCATCCACTCATCAAGGTTTCTCTTGAAGAGTGCTAGCGAGGAGCTCTGCCTAATGTAGATTGGAATCTTGTTCCAAAGCATGGGAAGTCTCTGGGACAGGAATGTATCCCTCCAGCACGTCCTGTTTATTGTTGTGGTGAGGTTTAGATCCCTAGAGTGTGTGGCTCGAGGGGATAAGGTTTTCTTTAGGTGGAGCATGTCCATCAATTCTGGGTTGGACATGGCCTTGTATGTCAGGCAGAGATCACCTCTGAGCAGGCGGTATGCAACCGAGTACAGATGGAGTTTCTTCAGTCGAGCTGCATAGGGCATCTGTTTGAGGCCAGTGATCCTCTTGGTGAGGTATTTTTGTGGTCTTTCCAGCTGTTGAAGGTGTCTTGTAAGGTACATCCCAAATGGGTCGTTGTACTCTATGATGTGTCTGATGAGTGATGAGTAGAGGGACACAATAACCTCTTTTGATCTAGATGCAAACCCTTTTGTGATTAGGTGGGCCACATAGAAGGATTTTCTAACCACTTTGGCAATGTGATTATCAAAGGAGAGATTACTATCTACTTGGGTCCCCAGATCCCTTATTACGTTTTCCATATTTAGGGGACTACCACCTATGTGGAAGTTGGTGGGTACTTTGTTATTTCCAAAGGGAATAACTATGCACTTTTTGGCATTTAGCTTGAGGCCATGATTTTGACACCAGGTATCCGTCTCAGTGAGACCCTTTTGGAGGATGTCTGTGTCAGCCGGTGAGTCAATTATAGCCCCTAGTTTGCTTGGTCAGCCATAGTCCTCCTGTGCTTGTCTGTACCTCTGAGAAGTATATGCTGAACAGGAGGGGTCCTAGGACTGAGCCCTGGGGAACGTCACTTGTAAATGGTTTACGGTCAGACCTAGCTCCCACAACTCTCACCATGTGAGTTCTGTCCATGAACCAATTGGCAACCCATCTTGTGACATAGGGTTTTATGTTCAGGCTGGTGAGCTTGTCTGTAATACAGAATGGGGAATGGTGTCGAAGGCCTTTGCGAGGTCTAGGTAGGCTGTGTGTACCACCTTTCCCTCATCTATAGCCTTGGTAAATGTCTCAAAGAAGTCCACCAGGTTTAGGAGGCATGATCTGCCCTTAGCAAAGCCGAAATGGTTAGGGTCCAATGTTTGGAGGTTCCCAATGTCTCTGTTAATGAGTTCCATGATGATGCGCTCCATAGCCTTGCAGACCAAGCTAGTCAAGCTTATTGGGTGATAGTTCCCGGGGTCTTTTGTGGAGCGGAATAACCGTTGCTGTGCACCACTCTTTGGGTACGTAGCCTGTGGAGAGGCTGAGTTTGAACAGTGTGTTTAGGTGAGGGGTTAGTTTGCCTTTGAGCTCGTGTAGGATGCAGCCTGGGACACCGTCCGGTCCCATTGATGCTGTGTTTTTGGCTTTGGAGAGGGCTATTTTAACCTGAGTGTCTGTGATTTCTGGGGCTGTACATTCTTCTGGTATGGCTATGGGCCCTTTTGGGGGTGAAAGGGGGGTGAAGTTTGCACTGAACCTGTCTGCCAGGATGTTGGCAATATCAGTTGGTTCAGTGTATTTTGTACCATTCTGCACGAACTCCGAGCAGATCTGAGCATTGCCACTTAGATTCTTGACATAGCTAAAGAATGCCTTGTGGTTATCTTTGGAGTCCTTGGCAAGTTTCCTTTCAAAGCTCGCCTTGGACGATTTTATGAGGGATCATAATTTCTTGCTGATACTGATCGGGGATGTCTTCCCTTCTTGGGATTTTACTCTTTTCTGTACTAGTTTTCTCCTTCTATTGTATAGCTTGTTTATGGCAGGGGTCCACCAGACTGGTTTCCTTTTCTTGGAGGAGTGAGTCTTGGTTTTGCTTGTGATAGCATGATCCATGCATTCTTGTAGGTGCCCGTAGAATGCATTAGTAAAGGATTTAGCAGCTTGGACAGCGTTATCCTTTAGCATGGGGGCTTTGAAACTTTCCACCTCCGTCTTAAGTAACGTGAAGTTTGCTTTTGAAAAGTTTTTCACGGTGGTTTCCTTGTCCAGGGGGTGGGGGCGGAATGTGGGTATCCAAAGTGATTTGTTTATGGTCAGATCTAACCAGTGAGGGGTTGACCTCCGGTGTGGAACACTGGTCGCCCATGTTGGTGATGACCAGGTCCAATATGTTGTCACCTCTGGTGGGAGTGTTGACCAGTTGTTCCAGGGCACTTGAGTTTATAAATTCTAGGAAATGTTGGGCAAGGGAGTTAGTACTTGAGTAGTTCTCCCAGTTAATGTTTGGGTAGTTGAAATCACCCAATATTAGGGTGTTTGGTAGCACGTTTATGTTACCCAGTGTTTCCAGAAATGCGGAATGGGGGTCCTTGGTAGGTGATCTGTAGCAAGCTACAATTTGAATTGCAGTTTTGCCCATTGTTAGTTGCATGTGGATAATCTCTGAAGCATCGTGCTGTGCCACTAACCTGAAGGTGTGGTTTCATAGGTAGGTACTAGGATATTGGCCCTAGGGCCTATACAAGCCTAGCCAAAAAGGAGGTACCCTGGCTTTCGCCACCCAAGAAAATTATTTTCCTGTGCCCCTGTCAAGCAGAACCACAGAAGTGATCCCCGGGGTGAATTTCTTATTACCCATCCAATCATCAAGATTTTTCTTGAAAAGTGCTAATGAGGAGCTCTGTTTGACATAGATAGGTAGTCTGTTCCAGAGTATGGGAAGTCTCTGGGACAGAAATCTATCCCTCCAGCATGTTCTGTTTATTGTGGTGACAAGGTTTAGGTTCCTAGAGCGTGTAGCTTGGAGGGATTGGGATTTCTTAGTGGAGCATGTCCAACAGCTCTGGGTTTGACATAGCTTTGTATGTTAGGCAGAGATCGCCTCTGAGTAGGCGATATGCGACGGAGTAAAGCTGGAGTTTTTTGAGATGGTCTGCATAAGGCATCTGTTTGAGGCCAGTAATCCTCTTTGTGAGGTATTTTTGCGGCCTTTCCAGTTGTTGTAGATGTCTTGTGAGGTGCATTACCAAAAGGCGTTGTACTCTATAATGGGTCTAATGAGTGATGAGTAGAGGGGAACGATGACCTCTTTTTTTCTGGATGAGAAACCTTTTGTGATGAGGTGTGCCACGTCGAAGGATTTCCTGACCACTGTGGCGATGTGATTATCAAAGGAGAGACTACTGTCCACCTGTGTCCCAAGGTCTCTTATCACACTTTCGGTGTTAAGTAGACTACCACCTATGTGGTAGTTCATGGGTACAGAGTTTTTACCAAAGGGGATGACAATGCACTTTTTGGCATTGAGCTTGAGACCATGTCTTTGACACCAGGCATCTGTCTCAGTGAGGCCCTTTTGTAGGACGTCCACATCGTTAGGAGTTTCGATTATGGCTGCTAGTTTGCAGTCATCTGTGAATTTAGTTAGCCAAAAACCTTCTGTGTTAGCCTGTACTTCAGAGAAGTAGATACCAAACAGGAGAGGACCCAGGACTGAACCCTGTGGTACTCCACTTGTCACTGGTCTGAAATCTGATTTGGAGTCTGCTACTTTCACAGTGTGGGTTCTGTCAGTAAGCCAGTTGGTAACCTATCCTATGACATTGGGATTTATACCTAGTTTAGTGAGTTTATCTATAATTCCAGATTGGGGGAATGTGTCGAACGCCTTGGCGAAATCTAGATAGGCTGTGTGAACCACCTTACCCTCATCTATGGCTTTGGTGACTACTTCAAAGAAGTCTATCAGGTTTAGGAGACATGATCTGCCTTTTACAAACCCAAACTGTATGGCGTCCAGAGTTTGGAGATCTCCAATGTCTTTGTTTATAAGTTCCATGGCCTTGCAGACCAGGCTCGTCAGGCTAATGGGGCGGTAGTTCCTGGGGTCTATTGTGCCCCCCCCCCTTTGTGGAGTGGGATAACTGTCACGGTGCGCCATTCAATGGGCACAAAGCCTGAGGTGAGGCTATGACTTGAACATGGTACTTAGGTGGTTTGCCAGTTCATTCTGTAGTTCATGTAGAAGGCAGCCTGGGATGTTGTCAGGTCCCATGGATGCTGTGTTCTTGGCTTTGGAGAGTGAGGTTTTTACCTGTGCAGCCGTGATTACAGGAACTTTGCATTCTTCCGGTATAAAGATGGGCCCTTTAGGGGGTGAGAGGGGGGTAAAGTTAGCACTGAACCTATCTGCCAGGATGTTGGCAATATCAGTTGGTTTTGTATATTTAATGTCGTTGTGCTGTAACTCAGAGCAGATCTGAGTGTTGCCATTGAGATTCTTGACATAGCTATAGAATGCTTTGTGGTTGTCTTTAGAATTAGTGGCAATTTTGTTTTCATAACTGGCTTTGGAGGATTTTATGAGGGATCTCAGCTTCTTACTGAGGCTGATCAGAGAGTTCCTCCAATCATGGGATTTTACTCTTTTTTTTTGCAACAGTTTCTTTCTTCTGTTGTAGAGTTTGTTTATGGCAGAAGACCACCAGACTGGCTTCCTTTTTTTGGAGGCTAGCATCTTGGTTCTGTTAGGGATAGCACGATCCATGCACATGTGTAAGTGCTTATAAAGTGCATTTATGTAGGATTCAGCAGTCGTACCGCTATTGTCCATCTGCATGGGTGTCGTAAAGTTTGCCACTTCTGTCTTAAGAAGCGTGAAGTTGGCTTTGGAGAATTTTTTTATGGTTGTTTTCCTAATGGGGGGTGGGAGCGGGATGTGGATGTCTAGGGTGATTAGCTTGTGGTCGAAACTGACCGAGAAGCTGACCTCTGGTGTGGAACACCGGTCACCCATGTTGGTGATGACCAGGTCTAGGATATTGCTGCCCCTGGTGGGGGTGTGGATAAGTTGATCCAAGGCGTTGGAATTGATGATTTACAGAAAACGTTGAGCAAAAGAGTTGGTACATGAGTAGTTTTCCCAGTTAATAGTAGGGTAGTTGAAATTACCCATTATTAGAGTGTTGGGTTGTACCTTAATATTTTCCAGTGTATCAAGAAAAGAGAAGTGGGAATCCTGGGGCATGGTGGGGGGTCTGTAGCAAGCTACAATCTGGATTGCGGTTTTGCCCAGAGTTATTGAACTTGTATAATCTCAGATGCATTATGCTGAGCAACTAGCTTGGAGTTATGGATATCTTTAATGAATATGGACACACCTCCACCTTTAGTGTTTCAGTCCGGGTTTGGTGGCTGAAAGGTGTGGTATGAATTATAGCCTGGTAATGCAGGGGTGCTCTCTGGAGCTTTGAACCAGGTCTCTGTCACTGCACAGATGTCAGTGTTCTCCATTTTAAGGAGTGTCTCGAGTGAGTGCATTTTGAGGTTTAGGCTTCTAGCATTGAGTAGCATTACCCTCAGATTTTGCTTGCTTGTACCTGTTACGGTGGTGAATTTGTCACTTGAACCTTGCCTAAAAAAGGCACTATAGGGGTAGCAAGAGCCTTTGCCAGTATCCGGAATCCCAAGGGCGACAGGTGCAGGCCATCTCTGGCAAAGCAGCGTGGTCTGTCGATCATGTCATCCCAGGCAGACAGATACTGGATTCCCTTAGAATGACACAGAAGCTTAGCAAATTGTGAAAGTCAATCAATTTGTCCTTGTACTGTGGTGTCATTCTGGGTGATGACAGGATGCTACTCAGGGTTAGGGTCATACCTGCCTGGGCTACAAGATCGGAGAGCTCCTCCATGTCTCTTTTCATGCAGTCAAGGGAGGTACGTCTCTGGTCATTCACACCAACATGGACAATGACAGAGTCATATTTGTACTTGTTGTGGAGTGACCTGAGTGCATGTGTTATGTGGCGGATCCTGGCACCTGACAGGCAGCTGACAGTAACTTTTTCCTTGTTTAGCCTAGTGAGTGGAACATCAGTGTGCCTGACTATAGAGTCACCTATGACTAGAGTGTTGGGTACGTTATGCCTTATGGGCTGTAGTTGAGTGGCACACTGAGTATGTGGGCTATGTGTCATTTGGGTTGTGTTGGGGGGTGGAGGTTGCTTGCATTTCTGCTTTGGAAGTCTCTGTTGTTTTGGCAGATTTGTACTGAGAGCCTCAGCGAATGTAGGTGTGTGTTTTGTGCTTCTGTGTGTGTGTTTTGGTGGTGTAGGTTTTGAGGGCCTATGTGATGAGTGTGATGCGGTGCAAGTGTTTACCTTCTCCTCTTGACTGTCTAGGCCAGTCTTTGGTGAAGAGAGCTTTGCTTCCAGTTTGGCTATATAAGTGCATCTCTCACAGGTCGTAGTGTTGGGTGGTAGGAGGAGAGGATTGTCTGTGTACATGAGACAATTGCTGCATTGTCTCAAGATGCCCAGATTCATCAGGTAGACAGGAGAAAACACCAGGAGCTGACCTTTAGACATGCCTGAATAAGTGCTTATTTATTAAGTACTAAAAACTGTTTTCCTCTAGACAAGTGAGGAAAGTTGAGTGCTGTAGTAATTTGTAACTTATTTAGTGCTTACAATGAGTTCTGAACAAGTGCTGAGCTCAAAGAAACCGATGAGTGCTAAAACAAAAAAGCTGGCTAGTTAAAAGGGAAATTTTGAAGCACAGACTTTATGGCGCCAGGAATAGTTTAACCCCAGTTAAGTGTGTTGGGGGGGGGGGGGATCCTTGATGAATATTGATACTCCCCCGCCTTTTGTATTTCGGTTCGGGTTCTGTGGCCAAAATGTATGGTATGAGTTGTAGCCTGGTAGTGCTGGGGTGCTCTCTGGAGCCTTAAACCAGGTTTCTGTTACTGCACATATATCGATTTTCTCCATACTGAGGAGTGCCTCACGTACGTGCATTTTGAGGTTTAGACTTCTGGCATTGAGTAGTATTATCCTCAGATTTTTGTTACTTGTGCTATTTACGGTGGTGGGTTTGTCTTTTGAGCCTTGCCTAAAAAAGGCACCATGGGTGTGGCAAGAGCCTTGGCCAGTATTCAAAAGCCTAAGGGTGACAGGTGCAAGCCAAGCCGTCTCTTGCGAAGCAGCATGGCTTGTCGAGCATGTCATCCCAGGCAGACAGACACTGGATCCTCTTTGAATGACACCAGAAACTCGGCCAGTTGTTGAAATTAATAATTTTTTCTTTATACCATGGTATCATTCTTGGTGAAGGGAGGATGCTATTCAGGGTCAGGGTCATTCCGGCCTGGGCTACGTGATCAGAGGGCTCTTCCATGTCTCTTTTCATGTAGTCCAGGGAGGTACAGCTCAGGTCATTCACACCAACATGGACAATGACAGAGTCATATTTGTACTTGTTCTGGAGTGACCTGAGTGCTTGTGTTATGTAGCAGATCCTGGCACCCGACAGGCAGCTAACAGTAACCTTCTCTTTATTCAGCCTAATGAGTGCGACGTCAGTGTGCCTGACTATAGCGTCACCTATTATTAGCATGTTGGGTATGTTTTTTTTTCCTTGAAGGCTGTGATTGTGTGGCGCACTGGTTTTGTGAAGTATGTGTTTCATGGTTTGTGTTGGGGGGTGGAGGTTGCTTGAATTTCTGCTTTGAATGTCTCTGTTGCTTTTGCAGATTTTTATTTAGAGCCTCTGAGTATGTTTTTGTGTAATTATGTGTGTCTTTTGCCAATGCTGGTTTATTGGGTCTATGTGAGACTGGTGGTGTGATGCCAGTATTTCTCTTCTCCTCTTGACTGTCTGATCCAGTCTTGGGTTGAGAGAGCTTAGCCTCCAGTTTGGCTGTATAATTGCATCTCTCGCATGTATTAGTGTTTGGTGGTAGGAGGAGAGGGTTGTCTCTGTACATGAGGCAGTTGTAACATTGACTCAAAATGCCCAGATTCACCAGTTGGACTGGAGAGTACACCTGAAACTGTCCTTTGGACATGCCTGGATAGGTACAGTAAACTGTTTTACTGAATGGCTGGTAAGGTCGAATAGAGAGCCTTGTCTTTCTGTAGTAATAGGGTTTATAAGAGCTTGCTATGAGTTTTGAGCAAGTGCCGGCTGAGAAATGAATGGCTTGAGTGCTTAAGTTGAAAGTTTGTCTAGTTCCAAGGGAAAAATTGAAGAGGAGACTTTGTGGAGCCGGGAATAGATATAACCTAGCTAACCGGCGCTGCCCGCCGGGCAAATGCGTTTTTTATAGCAGGGAAATTAAAGAGATAGAAATTAGCCCAAAATGGCCAATAAACTACTACTTTCTGGGCTGAAACCACTCCTCCAGGGACAGATTGGCTGCTCAAAGCTCCCATCTCTTACAGGTGAACAGAGAAACTTCCTTCTATCCAAGTATGGTATGGGCAAACACAGAGATTTGTAACACAGCCCTGAATTCAGCACTAACCTGAAAACTGGACTATACTACCTTAGAAAGGTAGGAAACAAGTATATATATATATATATATATATATATATATATATATATATATATATATTTTTTTTTTTTTTTCAGAAAATAAAGCAGATACAATCAAAAACACACTTTAAATGTGCATAAAAAGATGCTTATTGTTATATACTCAGTTCAGAGTTGTAGTCAATGCCCCTAGTAATAAAGTAGGAAGAAACACAAATACAGTAAAAGCAGATGAATAAAGTGCAATTATATATATATATATATATATATTATATATATATATATATATATATATATATATATATATATATATATATATATATATATATATATACATATACATATATATAAAACAATAGAAACCGAACAATCTGATTTAAACAAGTTATCCAATTAATCAAAAAAAAACTCAAAACTGTACCCCTGTTCCAGAATTCTTCAATCAGACAAGTTCTAACTGCACACTCCAGCTACTAGGGTGCAGGGGAAACTTCTCCAAAAAAGATGGCCTGGATCAGTGCTTAAGTTATACAAAGCTAGATTCAGCAGGCCTGAATTTGGTCCTATGCTACAGCAACAAGGCGCACCAATTTCAGAAAGAAACAGTTCGAATAAGCAGGCACAATAAGCCTGTGACCAGAAATTCCCAGCTCAGAAGGCCAGAATCCAGCCTCTCCTCCCACAAGAGTGCAGACCACAAACTTTCTTAATGTAGAATAACTGGCCTGAAGCCCAAGTGCTTAAACCAGAACTAATACACTTTTAGAATAGCAGACACTGAGCTTTCATTCAGTAATTCCCAGCTTAGGAGGATGTAAGCTACCTGTCCTTCCACAACAGTGCAGACCACAAACCTTCTTAATGTAAAACAATCGGTATGAAGACCAAGTGCTTAAACCAAAAGACTTAGAATAACAGTTACAATTTAATCAGGCTACTACCAATAAGTGCAGCAGAATAAATAAAACTGAGTACTTTTAAGAAGAGGCAAAAGCAAAATAAAGTAGGAGGAAACACAAATACAGTAAAAGCAGATGAATTTTTTTTTTTTTGTAAAGTGCAAGGAGAGAGAGCGGAAGAACATAAGTGGGTTGGCCTTCTCAAATCTTCTCTCTGTATTATGTAGAGTGAACACTAGACTCAGAATATGATCTCACTGTATTCGGTTAAGTGAGCAAATGAGATGGACTCAGGTACTCTTCTAATCTGCTGTAGCATGGATAGGTCACAGAAGGTAGCTGTATACCTCATTCCCTAGGCTAAACCATTAGGAAGGCTGCTCGACTATGTTCACTATGCTTGGGATAAGAAGACAGTTGCTTTTTGATCTGACAAATCAAATTATTTACTGTTATGAATGTACAAACTGGCCTTTTGACAGGGAGTATTTCTCAAACACTGACTTGATCACCCTTATGCAGATATTTTGTACTGGACTTAGCAGTACAAGCTTGAACAGATGAGGTGCAGTGATCCTGTAGTGAGTACTGGCTGGGTCCATCTCTCATGGTTTAAATGTATGTTTGTTTTACCCAGATATTGGGTCTGTAGATATACAAGTGATAGAAGTAATCCACAGGTGTTTGAGCTCTACTGTCCACAGTAGTCAGTGTTTCACTTAAATGACTATTGACTTTACAGTCCCCCACTCTTAGGCTGCTATATTTTTTCCCATTTTTCTCTAGTAAATGTTTCACTTAAATGACCATTGACTTTACAGTCCCCCACTCTTAGGCTGCTATAGTTTTTTCCCATGTTTCTGCCATGATCCTTACCAACCAGTCTGCAGTTTCATTCCTTATATCATCAACTGTTTGGTAGGTGATGGTGACAAGAGCTGACTGGCAGTGAGGCCATTGTCCTGGCATGGTAAGGGATTTTCTTATTAATCCAAGTTTACCTTTGCCTTTGTACCTTGACATGCATACTTGAACTGATGAGCCTATGTCTCATGCATGCTTCCAAATATACACCAAAATTCATCTGTGGCATTACAGACCCAAGCACACATCTTGGTCCATACATGCTTTAACCATATCTCTTCCTGGCATGCCTCTTTTGGAAAACATTAGGCCATCTCCCTTCTTGTAGGATGGGTGACACAGTGGTTGAGTCACCTTCATCCTCTTAAGCAGACATATTCAACACACATAGGTCATTAGTTGATCCAGAGTTACTTTGGTCATTGTAGGGACTTGCTTGATTGTAATGACTCTGATGATGCCTAACTGTTTGGCTTAAGCATTTTAAGTGTGCTCTATATTATTCAGTTTTGCAACTTGTTGCCTGTTCCAATACTGTGGTGGTTTTCCTTGCGGCGTGTGTTTACTGACTTTGTGGTAACTACAAGTGTGTTACTCGATTCTGCCCTGGTGGGTGTTTGCGTCTATTACTTTTGTCACAGTGCTGGCATTATCTGGCCTTTTTCTGATGTGAGTGCTGTCCATTTATAGGTCAAGTTCTGCTCATTGTAGGGACTAGTTTGTTACAGTGCAGTGCAGGCATTGTCTGGCCTTTTTCTGGAAGTGATTTGAAACACAGTGTTGTAAGTAGGACTCCCACAGTCATAGTTTCCCTTCCAAAATGCATGCTTATTTGTAAGGATTTGCTTCCCCTGAATGAAACTACTCGGTTTGAATTTCACATCCTTGTCTTTAATTGCACAAAATTTGTAGTTCAAGTAAGCAAGCATCTAAAATCATGTACTTAAAACCCTGTAGGTACAAACAAACAAAACCTAAACAGGTACCTGCCATACCCTTCTTACATTAATGTTCTCACTTGAATGTTCTCTAACCTCCTTCAATGGTATCAACTTTCACTTGCCCACAAACTAGTAAATCATCCACTAAATGTCCCATCCCTCCAGAATCTACTCCAACCCTGTCGCACCACCAGGCCACTAAGATCCAGCAACAAAAATCACTTGCAGATCACTAAAGCCAATAACTCTGCTGGTGAAGCACTATTCTCTTGCACCATAGCCAAATTATGGAACTCCCTCCCACCCACAATTACCTCTATGCCATCATGCACCCACTTCAAAACTTTACTAAAAGCGCACCTAAAACCATGCTGGCTATGCCCTTGCAACTCCCACTCTAATATCACTCTCCCCATCCAACCACTACCTTTCTTTCCACTCCACTAACTACCTTGATTACAGCAAGCTCAGATGCTCATAAGCCAGTACTTATTATACAGCAGGAACTTCTTCTTGTAACGTTTGTTAACGTCTGTTACGTACTTCACAGATAAAGATTCTAATTGTCTACTGATGTACTATGTTCTTCATCTGTAAATATGTTGTAAGTAATTGCTATGTAAATTGTTAATCGCTATGTAATCCAATGTAACTACTGTCTGTTTATTTTAACTGTGGAGCTTTTCTCCCCGGGCCTCCACTGAAAATGGACCTACGTCCAGTCAGACACTCCCGGTCAACAAATATAAATAAATAAATAAAAAATAAATGTTGGTGCAGCTTGGCGAGAGACCAGTTACTACAATACAAATAACTGCCTTACTGTTGGGGCACAGTATTCTTGGAAAGCATAAACATTACTATGCTTCGAATAAACATACATTTCTTCTGCACCGAGCGACCAAACATTTATGACCGTCTACCCTCCTGATCAACTATGCTTGAGTATGTGACCAGGAGCGGCCTTAGGTCAACTGGTGCCCTAGGCAAAAGGGTTCCACAGCACCCCCCACCACACCACCCGGTGCCCCCATCCTGGTCTACCTACACCAAATAAATACTGGAAAAGTGCCCCTGCCAGAGTGGCACCCTAGGCAACCGCCTAGTTGGCCTATGCCTAAGGCCGGCTATGTATGTGACAAAACAAGCATTTTGGTGTCAATCAGTTGAAGGACACCCACTGATAAAGACCTGTTAATTACTAGCCTCACCTTATTTTAACAGTTACTTCCTTCCTCAGTGCTTACGTAGAATTGAGCACTGTTTGTAATCTACTTTAAAGTTGCATAAAACAGATTTCAAGGTAACAGTGTTTTACAGACATTCAGTGTGCCACACTCGTGCACACACTCATACATGCATAAACACATGCACATACACATATGTCCACACATACATGCATGTACATATGTCAGTACATCACTATTGCTTATGTCTGAAAACCACCATTTCCTTTCCCTTTGTTCTTCTGTATTCTACCTTGTGGCAAAAGCAGCAGTTAAGATTGTTGACATTTTGTTTGAAAATACTTAGCTTTGTAAATGTTTATTAGAATAAATAGTCATAGATTTCTGATTTCTTACTGGGTTATTTATTGATTGTGTTATTGCATGTAGCATGCATGTAGGAAGTCCATTTGAATATTCAATTGAGGATTCTCTCTCTGTGAGCCAGAAAGTGGAATATATTTACTTATTAATTTAATGCACTTTACTTATGGTATAAAAAACAAGTTTGCTCAAGGTTTTCCTGTCTACTGCTGCAAACGTAAACGTCCATTGTAAAGATGTAGTCTATAAATTTGATGTTATTGTGTTCACAGAAACTTGCTGTAGCCAAAATTAAGTCTGGTAGAGAGTGTCTGTATATTTAAGAGACAGGCTGTAGTCCACCCTGAGGGAAAATATCCAGCAGAACAAATATGTGCTGTTGTTTGCATTAGTCAATCAATCCTGGATATTGCTGGATTCTATAGGAATTCAAGATTCGCTAGCAATAATTATAAAAAACATTTCCAATTGAACTGTATGAACAGTTCAGGGTGAGGTTGCTCTGATAGCTGACTATTTAACTTCTTGGGGATTTGTCAAGAAACTATTTGTTCTTTAAGCTCCAAGGACAAAATTATTCTGGATGAAACACTGAGGGTATTGGTTATAGATAAATGGTAGCACCACCAAGAACAAAAACATACTCAATATTGTTTGGGAAAGAATCTTATGACTCAGAAAGCTGTAGTATATCTAGAATTTAGTAACTCAGATTATCTTTCTGTTGTTGGGAAATATAACAGGGTAATAATTGGATTGGTCTGCTAACACATGACTGCAAATAATTTTACAAAGCTGATTATATAAGCAAGCAGTAATGCCCTCCAGGGTGTGTGTTAATGTGTAATTAATGTCCACCCAGCGGCATTGTGAGGCCCAACACCGCAGGTGGAGGGCCTCTGCACCCTTGGAAGGGCATTAATTGCACATTAACACATACCCTGGAGGGCATTATTGCACTTGGAAAATGGGCTGTCTGTAAAACTGTTGTTTTACTTATAAATATTTCTTTTATTACTCTATTATTTTTTTATATATTTCTAAGTTTCTGTAGTATATGTAAATAGTGTTAGAGGAAGCATTTTATATCCAAAATATATCATTTTTAAAAATTATCTAGATATTTGCTGTATTTTTTGTACCTTGCTGCTAAAATGGTTTCTTGCCATTCATTTGGGGATTGAAGTCACTAAATAATGACATACATTTGACTTTCAGGCTTTATTTCCCTCAGAAAATTCATGTTAACACAAATCCTGTTATTTAATTTATTTATTTGAAACCTCTTCCTATTTTGAAGCCTTTGTTCCCCCTTTATTTCAGGGTTTATCCACATTTCTTGAGATAAAAGGTGGAGAGGTACACAAACCTCTTATTTGCTGCTGCCAGCACCGTCTTTCCCTCTGTCATACAGACACCACCCCACTCATGCACCCTTGCCCTTCAGAAATGCATGCTAACACAACCCCTATTGCAGCTTTTTTTTAAACAAGAATATGCTCCTGTTTTGAGCCGTTACACCCCTTTATGTTTTATTCATTTATGGAAGTGAAGAGAGGTACGGATCACTCTCACTCTTCACACTCTCACTCACACACATCTCACTTTCATGCATGCATTCACACATGCGAGCAGAAACATACACATGCACACACTTTTTTCTTTTATGTTTAGATTTTAGGGTCTCTAAACAGCAAAAGCACTGCTTAGCGAGTGTAAAATAATGGCTCAGTCGTTCTTGCATTCACTCACACGCACACATACACTCACACACATAGATGTAAATGCACACATACTTTTATTTATTTATTTTAAATATATTTTACATTCGCGAAAGAGCAGAAGTACTGCTTAGCGAGTGTAAAATAATGGCGGCTGTTCCATTTTCTTAGTCCGAGCTCCACGGTGGCTTAATATATGCTGCCATAAAGTGGCGAACATGTTTTTCACCAGGCATTACTTGTACATTAATACCCTGCTGGAGAACGCTCATTCTCCAATCAGGGCACTGATGTACAGTAAGCCCATTCTCTAATGACTAATAATGAATTGCAGTAGTAAGATTAGAAACAAGATTTGTAACACAGAAGATATGTCTAGGGATAAGTTATTTTTTAAAATGGAAGAACTAATCAGCAATTGTGTTCTTTCTGATAAAAAAAATGGGCTCAAAAAGTTTAATCACAGTGGTGAGTAGGGCTAGTCAGATGTTAACAAATAAAGTAACATCACTACTGGGCAATTGTTAAGAAATTTCCATCAAATGAAAGTAATGAAAGAAAGGTACAAGAAGCTGAGCTGTTGCCTAGGAAGGCAATATGCAGAGGTAAAATATGAAATAAAATTTAGCTTGATACACTGAAGATAATAAAAAGTTATTTAAAACCATGTTAAGAAACATGTTAGAACTCGTATGAGTGGGGTACGACAAAAATTGCATCAGAGGTTAACACTATAGTCTCTGATAAGAAAAATATTGTTGAATTGAAATGTGGTAGTTTGTTACCTGGAACTACATTATTAGACTCCAGTACTTCTGTGCAAACCAGGGCTGATCCTAGTTTATGTCCAGTGGTTGCTGTTGCGAAACTAACCTATTTAGCTCTTATAATAATGTGTTTGACCCCATAGATGAAAAAGTACCAGTAAATGTTATGTACTTGGATCTTTCAAGAGCTTTTGATTCCACTTTGCACTCTTCTATAGGAAAGACATGGGAGACTTAAATATTAACTCATAATATATAACTGGTTTATGAAATGGCTGGAGTCCAGGAGTGTCAAGCCAGAATACAGGGTGCATTCTCTAAAAGCAGGAATGTGCAAAGGAGTATGCCTAACATTCTGTATTGGGCCCATTTTTATTATATTCCTGTTGAATGTACCACGTCTGAGACTAACCTGAACGTGTAAATTTGTAGATGACAATAAAATAGGGGATTATGATCAGGTCTCTATTCATAACCAGATTATTATGTGATCAAGACATGGCTGCTAAGAAATTCACCTCAAGTGCGAACCATCCGCAGAAAAGAGTGTAGGAAAACAAAGTGTTTTACTGGCTTTCAAAGCCAATAAAACACTTTAGCTCTGTCAAACAGTCATCAGACAGAAACAAGTGCTTTTGTGTAGAACTAACTGCTTTTAAAAGCTGTTGTACCCTCTGCTTTTGTCATTTGCCAGCTGTCAATCCCTAGCACAACACCCGATCTTAACAGCTCTTAGGTTTCCTTAACAAACTTTTGATAAGCACTCTAAGCGCTGTTATAATTGGACTTCCCTGTTGGAAAGTGATTAACACGTTTATCTTTATTCAGATTTTGGAGCATAATCATGAAACACCATGCACTACACAGAATTAATAGCAGCTAACCTGGAAGATCAGAAGTTATTACAAGATTATTTTGAATGAAGTACTTGGGTGGGCAATACTGAGTAATACTGCATTCTTCACCAAAAAGTATTTGTCTGTTTTCTTTGAGCACTGCAACTGCTTCATTAATACTGAGATTTTGCAGTCATTTGATGTTTTAAAGATCTTTGTGTCCTTATGGATAGTGTTAACATTTGAACATTGCATTAATGCAATAATAAGAAATTGTTATCTAGTGATGTATGACAGTTTTTGTATACTCTCATACAGGCTTGTGGACGTTATGCTATGTTTAATTAGATCACTGACTAGACCCATACAAGACCCATGTAAGAGTTTGGACTGTCATTTTGGCTATATGGTGTGAAAGAAATAAAAAAATTAGAAGCAGCCCAGTGATGTTTTCGTAGGAGAATAAGGCCAGTATTCACAGTCATTACGCAAATGCTTTTCACCCTTTTGCACTATCCATGAATGAGTCCTGCTAAGCCCTGACTCATATAGACCATTTATGTTAACACACAATGGCCGTGATTAAGCATAAGCAGATGAACTCATAATGAGATGTAAATGAGAAGTGATGTAACCCAGCATATGCTAATGAAGCATTATCTCGGCTACTTGTGGTTCATAATCAAATTTCTGCACTGTCTGCAGATTAGTTGTGAAAATGGAGTCAAACCTGTAATATCTACCTTGCAGTCCATGAACCCACTGTTTGTTTGTTTGTGTCTTTCGGCTTTTCCCGGTTAGGGGTCGCCACAGCAGAACTCCGGTCCGCTAATGATTGGTAGTGGATTTTTACGTACCGGGTTACCAGCCCTGACGCAAAACCTTCAACGAAGGCACACCCCATTCACGTAAGCTTCCACACAGAAGACGCTCTAGCTGAGAATCGAACGAGACGTCTTGCTATGAGGCGACAACGCTACCGCAGCACCACCACCTATTTCCATTGCCGACCTTTTAAAACTTATTTATGTTTTCCTTTATCTGCCTTGATCCCTTGTTCTTTGTCATGAATGCACATAAAATGCCACAGTCATACACAAAATCTTTCATCAGTCAAACAAAGCAACAATGAAAGCTTGCCTGCCGTCTTCAAAAACAAAAAGTTGTGACACAAACCCCAGTCCAACCAACTAAAATTCTGCTGAAGTAACGTTCACATTGTCATGACTACGTTCACAATAGAAAATAAAGCAGTTTGTTAATACATCTGTCCTTTCATTAGCCCTACCATATTCTTGTAATCATAATATTGTCAATTCTCATTTATCAGTCACATTCGGGAATCTCCTAGAAAAACAAAACATCCTTACCACTTCAGTACTTCACATTTAAATCACTGCAATTTTACTAGTTATGCACAATCACTCCATGACACCAAAGTAGATGATTTTTCTCACTGATCACTAATCATTTCCACTGCTTTAATTAATTCCTATTTGCAAATGTCAGCTTACAGTGTTCACCAAAGCCATTGTAATATTCCCATCATATAAATAAAACAAACATTTATTGAAGTGAACTTGGTAATCTTATTTATGCCAACATTTCTATTATTTCTTCTTAACTTTAAAAATTATGTGGTTTTCCAAGTAATTTATCAAATAACTCAAATAATCCCAAGGCAATATTTTACTCAAACTTATGTAATTTCAGGGTCCTTTATGAGTTTTGTATACAAATGAGGCTCTTTTACATTTATCTCTATGAATTGCATTAATACACTAACACATACAGCACTTTATCCACTTAATTGGTCTACTACTTCTTTTTACATAACACGTATCTTCAGGTGTTTTTACACTTTTGCCATAAGTAGGCATGTTTATCAATATCCCCAGCATTTCCGAATAAACCCGCTGATTGCGTCTGCATATTTACATAGCAATACTCTTCGCAGTTTAGAGGTACACAGGTCCAAATTACAGAACTGAGAGTACCAGCCAAAGTGGCTGATTGCATTTGCATATCAACGTAGCACTGCTCTTCACGGATTACCACTATGCAAGTCTGAAATCTAGGACTGTGAATACCAGCCTAAGTGACATGCAGAGATTGTAGAGATGAACTTGTACACCTTGATGTGTAGATTTTTTCAGAAATGTCCAAGTGCTCTTTTAATGAGGTGCTAGTTAGTACATTGTGTGTAACTTTAAGAAATATGTCATATATTACAAGAAACATAAATATAGTGGTGGAAACCGATACATTTAATAGCAACATGAAAAAGATACTTTGGAAATCAAGGTGCTATCTTATGGAATCAGTTGCCATTATTGGTCAGACAGGTTAGTAATATGGGAAGCTTTAAGACTTGACTTGTGGGTTTGGAGCATGGTATATGAACCTGGCTTCTTATGGCTGCACACTCATTTATTACCTTTACAGGTTGTGAGACTTTTAATACAATGTATTGTAAACTTGAAATACTAGGACTTCTACTTCTATTGCTTTCTTAGCTCATTGTATAACCCTTATGTTTGTCATTTATTTTGTTTTCCTGTGTCATCTTTGAAAATGGTTTGAAGGGACCGGCACGCTTACAACGTAACTTAACAAAAGAAAAAGAAGAGTTTAATTTAAAAATTTAAAAATAAAAAAGAAGAAGAAAGAAAAACAGAGAAGTTTGAAATTTTTCAGGCTAGATGTATCTTATTGCCTTTCCTCCGAGTCTCCTAATACCAGCTGAACAGTTTTCACCAGATGAAATAGTATCTGACTATGCAAATATCCATAGTTTCATATATTTGATTATCCAGTTTACAACCTACCGGCTTTTAATAAGCTTGATTGCCTAAGTGTGCAGAAGCTTGATGACTCTGGATAAAATAAACCAAAGTAAAAAAAAAAAAAAAGATAAAAAATATACATTTTGCTAGAACAGTTTTGTTTATAAAGTAGCAAATACTTATAACAATTTCAGGGTCATGTAATATATTTTAAAACAGAGGGATCACATTTAGTTGTACGGTAGAACTCCTTAGTCTCCTTATTTATTGATTGTTACCTAGGTTGTTTATTCAGTGGAGGACTGAGGAGAACAGTACCATTACAGTAGGAAATAGGCACAAAATCAGATGTTCATTGTAAGAATCATTGCTGCAGCAGTATTCCTTGTGGCTTCCTCTTCTAATTATGAGATTTGTAAAGTTGAGCCCCTTATAAAAAAATCCAAAGATACAGGAGAACAGCAGATGTTGAGTATTGCTGTTCTCCTTTAACGCTGTTCTTTGCAGAGGGCAAGCCCCTCCCACACCCTCAAACTTATAAATAGCAACTCCAGGTTTGCCATACCTTGGAGAAAAGAAAACATTCTGAGAACTGGAAATCTTGGACTTAGTATATGTAAGTATACATTTTCTGTCAGTCAGTGTTGACGCTCAGACTAATACTAACAAGTCTCAACATTTAAAGTTTACTATTCTTTATCCATGGGAAATTGCTCAGGTTGGACATCTGCCTTTCTTGCCTAACTTTAAGGACTTTTCTAGAGTGAACCTGAACTCTTCCCCTTGCCCAGGGTTCATTATACAGCTAAAAGGAGGTTTAGCTTGCACTAGTTTTTAGTTATTTCCTATGGCAAGAAGGTTTAGTCAAAATTCCATTTGGAAACTCTTTTTTTATTGCTTTATTTGATTGATACTTTAAAATGTGTTGTATGTTCAGCTGGCCTCAAGCTACATGTTTGATTTCATGTCTGAGATCCATGACAACCTTGTAAAAATGAATCAACAATTGCGCATGCATAAAACAGAGTCCCCCAACTGATTGCCATTTCCGTTGTTTATTATTGTTTTCGGAGAAAAGCACGATGTGAGAGTGTTCAATCTCGCCTTTGTTCTTACACATGGGTTCGGAGCCGATCCTCGGCTCCGTGCCGGCCGACTGCAAGCTCTGCATCGAGAAGAAGCTCGAGGACATCTAATACCCACAATCCCCCTCTGCCTTTACCTCAGATCTAGTTTGCCGCTGCTGCATACGCATCGCTGGGGACTAGCTCGAGGCTTTTACAGATAAGAATTTATCTTTCTGTTTAAACTTTTCAAAAAATTTCTTTAAATATAGTCTATGAATAGTTAGAGTAGGTGTGTGAGTGGACTTTGATATCTCGGTTCCTTAGATTAGTTACTTAGTTTAACTAAAGGGTACAGAGTTTTTTTCGGGGCCTACCACCCCTACTTGAATAACTTTGACTAAGTATTGTTGTAGTCTGCTTTATTACAGGATTTGACTGTTTTTTCATTGGAAGTGATTTTTAATTACTGGACTGTCTTTCTTTCTTGTTGTTATGTCAGAAAAATTAAAATCTGGCTTCAAACGTTGTCAGTGTGGCCAAAAAATGTCGGTCACAGACAACCACAGTTCCTGTGTCTACTGTCTTGGCCCTCTCCACTTACAAGAGGACTGCTCTATTTGTCACTCTTTTAGTGGGAGGGTCATGACAGATAGGCGCAGGAAACTGATGGATAGAGGATTGCTGAAACCCTCTTTCCAGGAGGCTCTGGATGCTTCGGACCAGGCATCCAAGTCTTAGGCATCGGAGCCAAAGTCATCGGCTCCGAGCTCTCCGTGTCTAGTTACAAAACCGGTTCCACAGACTTGGGGCCCGAGTGTTCAACTGTTGGCAGTTCCCGAGCCTCGAGTCTTGGAACCGGTGACGGAGCTCCCTCCACCGACTCTGTTGAGGTCGGCGCCGTCTTCGATCCCTTCGACTCGTTCTTCTAGAGCCCTTTCCGACACCGATGTGGACCGTGTGGTGCAGAAACTTATGGAGCATACGGCCCTGTCCAAGCTTATTTCGGTCTCCTCTCAGTTGATGTCGAGACTTGAAGGCCTGCCACTATCTCCATCTGTTCCTCCTCCGAGACCTGTTCAGTCTTGGAGCCGGAAGAAGCTGACTTGATGATTGTGGAGCCCTCGGTGCCAGAACCGTCTTTTTCTCAGTCGGCACCATTTACCTCGACTCCATCCGATCCGGTACCGGAGTCTCGGCCGAAGATCTGTCCTTGGTTCCGGGACCGAGAGTCGGACCGATGTTTCTCGGGCCTCGCACGGATCGATTCGGTTCCGTCCTCGGGTCGGTGCCTTCGGCTCCTGTTTCGGGATTCTTCCCATTTCTTCGAACCGGGAGATACCTCGACTGGGGCCTTCGACCTCATGAGGAAGGTGTTGTCTACCCAGACAACCACATCAGCAGGTACAGCTTCTCCTCCCTATCCTCCTCTGCACCCACGCGGGCACCAGTGTCTCAGCCACCCCTGGAGGGTGCCCTCTTCCTCGGAGGCTTCTTCGGATGCTCCCGAAGTTCCTAGGAAAAGACTGTGTAAGAGGAGACACTTGGATTCTCCACAAGAATCCTTGACATCTGATACTGACTTAGATGAGTCAGAAGGGTCCCCTAAGTCACCTTCAGAGGATGTCTCTTTTTCTGACATCTTGGAGATCCTTAAACAGAGAGGTGACTGGCAAGCCCTCCCCCCTTCTGAGGATGAGTCAGTTTTGCTGAAGGCATCCTTCCTCCTCCTGGGTCACTCCGCCCTTTGATGAGTTAATGGAATTAATTGCTCGGCGTGGAGACTCCTGACACGGTGGAACCAGTCCCTAGGAAGCCAAATAAGTACATCACGGCACCACAGGACAAAGCTTACCTTACCAAAGGAGTTCCAGTAGACGCCATGGTGGTGGCAGCGGCCACGAAAAAGGAGATGTCGGAGTCTTCCTCATCTGTCCATCCGCCTAACAAAGATTCTAGGACCATGGACAGATACGGGAAGCGCATTTTCAGTTCAGCGGCTTTCTCTATGCGTTCCCTGAACTATTTGACCCATTTTACACGCTTACAGAGGGATCTAGTCAAAGAGTTGGGAGATACCCTCCAGGGTGCTACAGATGCCGCTGTCTCAGAGAAAGTTACAGCGCATCTCAACACCCTTCGTCTATTGTGAACTCGTCCATGAGGCTGATATCCTATGCAGCCGAAGGATCGAGTAGGGCAGCGGCTTCAGTGATTGCTCTTCGCAGGCAATCCTGGATGCGCTTATGTTGAAGCCTTCAAGTCTTCCTTTACTAACGCCCCATTTGATGGAGCCACACTTTTGGCCCTAAAGTAAAGGAGACCCTTACCCGGTGTGAACAGGAGGGAAAGACTCTGTCTGCTGTCGGAGTCCGTTTTCCACCCTTCCAGACCGTACCCCAAAGGGCAACGTGGTGGGAAAATGTGGTTTCAAAACCCCAAGGATCTTTCCCAAACACACAGGGTGATGCCCCTCTAGAGGCAGAGGGGGCAGAGGTGGAAGACGCCGCCCTGGCGGCAGAGGGGTCCGCAAAACCAAGGTGACAGGGATAACCTCCCTGGCAAACCTTTCATCACTCCTGAGAGGAGGCCCGACTGTCCTGCTCTGGAGGTAGTCGGGGCTTTATACCCTCAGGCCTGGCAAAACCTTTCTTCAGACAATTGGGTAAAAGCATTGTTACCAGAGGTTACAAAATCCCATTTCTATCCACCCCATTCCAAAGAGAAACTCCCAGATGTACCACCCCATCTGACCCAGCAGCTACAGAAATTTCAAAGCTGCTAGAAAAAGAGTCATCCAACCAGTCCCAGCGGACCAAATAGGATTCGAACTTACTCAAGGCTCTTTTTAGTTCTAAAGGAAACAGGGGACTGGAGGCGAATTCTGGACCTAAGTCATCTGAACACCTTTCTCAAGAAGGAAACGTTGCGAATGTTCACGCTTCAATCGATCCTTCCATTCTTACAGAAGGGCGACTGGATGTGCTCAATAGATCTGAAGGACGATACTACCACATCAAAATGGCCAGGGCGTCCAGGGATCATTTGGCTGGGAGCCAGTCACTATCAGTTTCGAGCCCTGCCCTTTGGCCTGACCACAGCCCCAGGGTCTTCACCAAATGCATGGCAGTGGTAGCGTCTCATCTGAGGCGCCTAGGATTCCAGGTGTTTCCGTATCTGGACGACTGGCTCCTGTCTGCCACCACCAGGCGTCAACTGATACAAGCCAGGGATTACACCCTACAACTTTGTACACACCTTGGCATCTCAGTAAATTTTGAAAAATCGTTGCTACAGCCATCACAGCATATCTTATTCATAGGAGCGGAATTAGATACGCGTCAGTTAGTTCTAAAACTTCCGACAGAAAGAATAGTAGCACTTCAATTCAACATTTCCCTTCTTCTGTCGTCCAGAAAGTCACCAGCAAAAATTGTTCTGAAAGTTTTGGGTCTCATGGCAGCTTCTCTCATAGCAATACCATTGGGAAGACTGCACATGAGAGTGCTACAATGGCTTCTATTTGCACAATGGTCATTCTAACAACTTCCACTGACTCACGAAATATTGATAACGAAAACATGCAAATCACACCTAATGTGGTGGTTACAGACTTGCAACCTATCCAGCGGAAGACCATTTGTGCTACCCGCACCGTCAGCGATAACCACGGACGCTTCCCTGATAGGGTGGGGGGGCATCTTTCAGGGACAGACAGTCCAAGGCGAATGGACCAATCTGGAGTACAATCTGCACATCAATGTTCTGGAGTTGAGGGCAGTGTTTTTGGCGTTGCAACACTTTGCTCCCCTTCTTCCTCCAGGGACCATTGCAGTTCAGACAGACAACATGTCCGTAGTCTGGTACATAAACAAGCAAGGGGGAACCAGGTCTTACCAACTATGCAGAGAGGCCATGAGAATTTGGCAATGGGCAGAGTCCACGGTCGCTTTCTGATCATCCCGGGGTCATCCAACGTCATAGCCGACAGGCTGAGCAGGGCAATACTATTGCCTCACGAGTGGTCCCTCAAACAGTCAGTTGCGAGAAGGATTTTTCGCAAATGGGGTCAGCCTACCTGCGATCTGTTTGCGTCTCCAATGAATGCCAAATGCAGGAGCTACTTTGCCCTATTACCCCCTCCAGGAAGTCCCCAGGGACGCGCTGGTGCACGATTGGCCCCCGGGTCTCCTATATGCTTTTCCTCCATTTCCCCTGATTGCAAAGCTTCTACAGAAAGCCAACAACCTTCAGAGGACTATTATTCTCATTGCCCCGTTCTGGCCCCGTCAAATTTGGTTCCCCTTTCTATTGCATCACCGCATTCGGGGACCTTGGATGCTGGACCCAGAGCCAGATCTACTGACTCACTCGTCAGGAGTTCCTCACCCATCTCTAGAATCTCTCCATCTAGCAGCTTGGCTGCTCCGCAGCCAGGTCAGTTCCCCTTACATCGGCAGTTCAAGATATTTTAGTAGCTTCTCATAAAGTTTCCACTACAAAGACTTACACCAGTAAGTGGAAACGTTTTGTCTGCTGGGCGGAATCACATCATTTGGACCCTGTTACAGCTCCGTTAAACAAGGTTTTAGAGTTCTTGACTGAGTTATTTCATGAAGGAGCTTCCCCGGCTACTTTAAGAGTACAGTTAGCTGCCGTTTCTAACTATCATGTAGAAGAATGTGGTGCGCCTATTATGGCTCACAGACTTTGTAAAGCCTTTTTAAAAGGTTCTTTTCATATCAGACCACCAGTCAGAAGTCCGACATCACCGTGGAATTTAAATTTGTTGCTCTCTAAATTGATGTTGCCACCCTTTGAACCAGCTTCAAGTTGCACATTGAAATTTTTGTCATGGAAAACATTATTTCTAGTGGCCATTACATCTGCTAGACGAGTGTCTGAGCTTCAGGCCCTTTCGGTCAAACATCCTTATTTAATATTTCATTCTGACAGAGTATCCCTCTAATCCATCCTTTCTTCCCAAAGTTTGTTCTTCTAGTAATATTAATCAGTCCATTGAATTACCCACCTTCTTTAAAAAACACTCTAATAAATTGGAGTATATGTTGCACAAACTGGACGTCCATAGACAACTCAGATTTTATTTGGATAGAACAAAGATCACAGGAAATCTGATCAACTATTTGTAGCTTTTGCTGACAGCAGAAAGGGTCTTGCAGTTCTGAAACGAACTCTTTCTAAATGGCTAACTGACTGTATCACATATGTTTATGAAGCCTCTGACCAAACTTTATCAGCAAAACCCAGAGGACATTCTACCAGATCAGTGTCTACATCTTTGGCTCACGCAGCTTACCTTTAGACACTATTTGTGCGGCTGCTACTTGGGCTAAACCACATACATTTATCTCTCATTACAAAGTGGACAGGGTTTCTAGGGATAGGGCAACCTTTGGTTCCACTGTGCTCAAGAACGTTCTCCCTTGAGTTCCTCAGGATCATGGAGCTAGGGACGCTACCCATGTAAGAACAAAGGCGAGATTGAACACTCTCACATAAAGAAGTTATGTCCTTACCATAACGTTCCATGTGGAGTGTTCATCTCGCCTTGGTACTTACCCACCCTTCCCACCCTTAGGAAGAACGTTCGATTTGGTGCCTGGTCTGGAGTATTCTCCTTCTGCTGTTGCAGTATTACTGTTACTATCATACTCTTGGTATGTTTGTATATATGTACTTTTATGTATATAGTTGCCATGTGTTGTATGTCTGGTTTGCTTGCAAACTAGATCTGAGGTAAAGGCAGAGGGGGATTGTGGGTATTAGATGTCCTCGAGCTTCTTCTCGATGCAGAGCTTGCAGTCGGCCGCGAGCCGAGGATCGGCTCCGAACCCATGTGTAATAACCAAGGCGAGATGAACACTCCACATGGAACGTTATGGTAAGGACATAACTTCTTTTTTCCTACTGTGAACGCTACACTGTCTTTGATAAAAAGACTGTCTCACTGGGTCCAGAATTTAAGGGTCTTTCTTGAGCAGAAGAGTCTCATGGAATTAGCAAAGGCATCTGCTTCTCCTGTTTTAGAACTGGCCTTTAGTGGCCACAAGTAGAAGTACTCACCCAAAGAAGAAAAACAATGTTGACAGATGGGAGGGAAAAAAAAGAAAGAACCTACTGGCAAAGAACATGAGGCTCGTATGACTCCATTGGTCCTCCTGAAGCATGCTGGAGCTAGCCAAAGAGGGGTGTACCTGTGTTCGTCTTTGATCTTACGACTTCCTTCTTTAGTAATCCTAACTGTGTTAGCCCCTGTGAAGGTCGGTTGTGGAATCAGGTCATCACCTGTTTTCCAGGTCTCTGTCTGAGTGAGAGAAACATTGAGGCCAGATGTTAGTTTCCAAGAATCTACAAAATACATTGAACCTTCATATTTTTTTTTGTTTTTGGCTGCTGCATTAGGGTGACTGCCCCAAAAATATGACATATCTACCCTTCTAGTACAAGAAGGTTCAGAGGGCCCTTTTATTTTTCAGATACCAAAGGAAGAGAGGTTCCTTGTCTGTGAGAGATCTGAGCCCTTGTTGCCCTTGTCCTTAGGGCTGATGCCCCATGGCCTATTCCCCATCTCAGGCAGTCTTCGTCATGTCAGCATAATATGACTACAGAAAGTTTACCAAGGAGTATTCCACAAACACAGAGTTAACCCATACACCACCCAGCCTTCATCTTCTGACATGGCTTCCAAAGAGAAAATGCACTACTTTGATCTTCAAAAATATGAAAACCTTCTTCTTGAAGTTCACAGCATAGAAAGGTTCATTCCATACATGGTTAATGTTCATTGCCATTTGTTAAACCTTAAAACAGCCCTTAAGGATGTAAAACCGACCAAATGTTTGTTTCCTTCAGTTCTGGTATGGAGAGTTTACTGGTGGCAGAGTATACTGTGTTTAAATTGTTAACAGACTTCATCATGCTTTAGTGATGCTAGTAAAGATCACACTCCCCTGAAAAGGCAATTGGCCTTGTGGGACTAAGTCAAAAAAGTGTAAAAATAAATGTAAAGCTAATCTTAAAATAAAAATCTGCAACTGTATAATTTAGCTTGCAGTATATAATGGAACCAAACAGGTTTCTTTGACAAACATATATTATTGTCCTGATGTCTCCCAAGATCTTCAGTTAAAGCTCATGACACAGTTTTTCATTGTTGGAGTAGAGCTTCTTTTAAGAGGGTGTTTATTCAAGGCATTTTTTTTAGATCTCTTCATTGTACTAGTCTATTCCAACTCTCTTTTTTCACTTTCTGTTTAGGATTTGTCCTGAATGTAAAGCCACTGTGGAGGGTCCCTCAGAAAAATGTATTATAGAAGTATGGGTAAAACCATTGTCATTGGTCTTAACATGGACCCAAACAGTGTGCATAATTTACCCACCCTTAGTTCACTTTTAATGATTTATCAATTTTCAGATTAATGAAACCTCCGTATGCATTCATTAATGTAATTTATTTCTGTTTCTCTTCAGATAGTACCTGTTTCTATGGGTATGTATTTTGGACCCTGGGGGTAATGCATATCCTATAACCCTAGTTGGAGGATATGTATGAGTCAAAATGGGCCTGACTTTCCCATGTATGGTTTCAAGTGTAAACTTACTGAAGAGGGGCCCTTCTGCCTACTTGAAGATTAACAGATATGGTGAGTGCTGTCGTATCTGTAATTTCTAATGTGCAATCTATACATCCACATGTTATGAAGAGAGATTTCTGTAGTGGGCTTCTTTCTTAACCACCTTTTATCTCTTCCCTTAGTATCTCCTTTGGGGATGTTATCATATTACGCACATCTAACAAGTTTTGTAGTTTGCATAAATGGATTTAACTTAATGAACTCTCCATTTAATTTTTTCCATCCTTTTTGAAGATACAGAGCTCAGCCTGTTGCCAGAAATGAACACATTTCCACTTGGGATGGCCATCACTTTCATAAGTGACAGTTGTGAGAAAACCGTGGCAAGTGTGTATTATGAAAACACTGTGCTTTTGGCTCAACCAACTGTTGTATTCCCTCTTCTGCACCTGCTAAGATATGGTGACTCCACATATCATAACTTGTTGAAATTGAATCAAATGATTACCTTTTCTATATTGTGACCAGTTCTAGGTAAAAATGGAAAGACTTCACCATTGTTCTGGTATATCAGACAGCTTTGTTTTTATCTAGAGAAGGACTAACCATGGGATTCAGAAAGGCTTAATGCAATGTGGAAGTCTTAATTCAGACGTTTTCTATGTTGGACACTGACTTCTAACAGTATTTATCCATTCGCCCCTGTGGGAGTAGTCATGGTACAGGTAGCCATATGTGTGTAAGCATGGTTTAGAGCATCTGTGCGGGTGTGTGGATGACTATTTCCGTGAGTGTGAGTGAATCTGTGGGGACTTGTTTGCAGATACTCGAGTGTGTGTGTGTGTGTGTGTGTGTGTGTGTGTGTGTGTGTGTGTGTGTGAGTGAGAGAGAGCTGGCATGAATTCACGCATGTGTTGGGGGGGTTCCTATACTACAGAGGCATGTGGATGGTTAGGGAGAACATAGTACAGTTAGGTATGACTGCAGTGTTTAATTCAGAGACATTTAAATGAGCTGTTAATAAAGGGGTTCTTTGTGGCATTTTACCATGTCTCTGAATTGGAGAATCTGTTCACATTAATTGACAAATCTGCAATGGCCAAGTAGTACTGGTGGAGAGGATCTTTCTTAATCATAGCCTAATGCTCTTTGCAAGAACAACAACTTTTTGTTTCCTGAATTATGGTTAAACAGTGACAAAAGATGGTGGGTGTTAGTAAGCAAAATGCATTTTTTTTTTTATTTTCAAAAGTATGAGAAGCCTCTGACTGCGAATGTCAAGGCTCACTCGACCAGAGTCTGCTTCTACTGACTTTCTTCACAACACTTCTTTGGCTGATGTCTTTGTTTCTATGATACAGCCTTTGAACCTTATTACAGATTTGATTTCCAGAGACAAAACTTCCACAGTGTACTGCAAGGTATTTTAGACCAAGGATATACCTCCTGGTTCTGCCTTTTTTTATGATTCTTTTCCTGCAATTCTGTGTGTTACTAATAACTGCTTGGAGCTCTGTTCTTTTATTTTTTTATCCGTCATGGAAGTCATCTGAAATTAGATGTAAAAAATTACATGGTCTACCCAACCTAACACTGGCTCTTTGAGAGTGCCTGCTGCAGCAAGCCCATGGTTTCTCAGCAGCCTTCCTTTCTTTTGGCTTTTGTATGGTCCTTAAGTACTGTTTGTCTGACTGATTTCCATACAAGACTTTCTAAAGCTCTGGAAGTACAGGTATTGGTACTTTTCTTAGCTAGCATCCATGGATACAAATGGAAGTTTTACAGTAGAAAAGAAGGGAAGATCCCATGTAAGCAGTGACTTTTATAATAGACATGAGCAGTGGAATTAAACTAGCAGGAAGAAGTGCCAAGAGAAGGATTTTTGAAAATGTTGGTTCTAGTCACAGGTATTAAGATACCTTAAGTCATGTTATAAGAGATGCTTGAAAATCCTGTGTTATGGTGACTGAGTAACTTAATTTACATTCTGTAAGGTACTCCACTAAATTTCTTTTAAGTTGCCTGTACTCTTTCATATTGCAGGAGGCAAACATTCAGGATCTAGAGGAGAAGCTGGAATTAAAAGCCAAAGAACTAACTGCCAGAAATGCATATTTAAATAAGCAGGTGAGTTGGAGAAACTTCCTTCCCGCTACCCCCTCCACAAAAGACTCTGTAATTTCACCTTTTGATTTACCAGTATTTTTTTCTTTTTCTTTCAAGTTTTGGCAGATCCTCTTTCAAGGAGAACCAAGTTTTTTGCCTTTATTGTACACTCATGTATAAGGTGGTGACAAAGTTTCCTTTATTGAGATATGCTGTTCAGTCTGCTTTTGGTATTTATGATTGTAGGAGATTACTAGGCTGTCAACCCAAAGGTCATTTTAAGCCTAGCCGTTTCAACCCAATGTAATACCAGAGATAGTAGTCAGTAACCAAGACTGCGTTTAGTGATCACTGCCCGTGTCCAGGAGGGTTGTGGGTGTTATCCCCTGTAAGAATTTACAATGCCCCATCCACTCAAACAGGTTCCTCTTGGGCAGTGTTATAGAGGGGCTCTGTTTCACATGAACTGGTAGCCTGTTCCAAAGACGTGGCAGTGGCAGTTTAGCAGGCTGTAATTTATTTTCCTCCATTCCATTAATTTGGATTCCAGGAGCTTTGTCTTATACAGAACTAATCACTGTAGACCACCACTGTCCAACGATAAAACACTGATTTAATATGATAAAACGAATACAAACAGGCTGTTTTAAACACAGATAAGCGCTTTTGGGCTCTACCCTTCTTCAGATAAAAGAAGAAGGGCAGAGCCCAAAAGCACTTATCTGTGTTTAAAACAGCCTGTTTGTATTCGTTTTATCATATTAAATCAGTGTTTTATCGTTGGACAGTGGTGGTCTACATTGGTTTGTTTGCAAAAAGATTTTTATGTACTTTGTGGACCTTTAGTCAGTTTTCCCATTTTGTTTTCTTTGCTAAAGAACTAATCACACAAGCTTTGTCATACACACCAGGATTTATCCAAACTCAGCAGTGGTCCCTTATTTCTGTTGTCTTAAGTCACTCAATCATGTCTGCTGTAGTAAAGCTAGCTTCCTGCTACCTATCGCTTGCTATCTCCTGTACTAAATTTTGGATATTTCCATATCTCCTATTTCATTACATATCTGTAAGAAATTGTTATACTGTCTTATGTATCCCTACTGTAACATTAATTGATCGACACTATCTAAATGAACTGGCAATATTGTCCCACAAAACTTCTTACTATCTCACTTCCCCATCCAGGTAACACATAGGCTGCTCCATTGTTCATAACTCCACCTTTGCATTCAGTCCCCTCTGAAAGTGCTCTTCCATCACCACTTTATTTACAATTCCATTCTACCTAGCTTACTGATAGGCCACTGCTTTTTATTTGTGTATTCAGTTTAGTTTTCTAATAGCCTCATTTGTTTTCCTCAGGCTGATCCTTCCATTTCGGTCTTCCTCATTTACTCTTTTCTTACCACCACTGTGTTTTACATCTTTACAACCTAGGTACTTTCTTCCTTGCTTAGCCTAGGTGGTAGTTAGGCTGTGTGATGGCTTTTTTCCTTCTTATACTGTTGTCCTGTGTCACCTCTCTGTGACTTATAACACTACAGCCTACATGGCAGATACGGTGTGCCTTGTATCCATTCAGCCTTTCAGGTGGCAGTTAGGCTTTGTTCTTCTATTCCATCTTGAACTATTCTCCTGCTTCCCTGCTTTCTGCCTATTCCTGCCCTCCCTGTTTTCCTCCGTACTCTTACTTTGTCATACATAATTACAGTGTAGGTGGCACATAGACATTTCAATCTATGTGGCAGATAAGCTGTGCATTTTATTTCTGCTTGAAATGTCATCTTGTACCACCTCTCTACAAGTTCTTCACATCAGCCTAGTTGACATATGGGCTTTCACGTACATCTCAACTGCCTGGGTGGGGAGGTAAGCTGTGCCAAGCTTTTCTTTTTATCAGTTCAGCATAAGAGGCAGTTAGGCTTTGTAGTTCTCTTCCATATTGGACTATACTCCTGCTTACCTGCTCTGTGACTGACTTCACTGTAACCTAGGTGATAGATAGACTGCTCTCTCCTTCTCTTCAGACTAGGTGACAGATAGGTTGTTCTGGACTGTTTAAAGCAGGCTCTTATTTTATGCATCCTAAGTGGCAGATAGGCTGAGCTGGGCTACTCCACTTTGTACTGTCCTCCAGTTTTTTCCTCTGTGCCTTATTTTAAATCAGCCTAGAGGCTGAAAGGATGTATTGTTCAATTACAGCCTTTTCTATTCTATGATTTACCCTGTGGCTTACATCACAGTAGCATAGGTGGAGTATATACTGTACTTTCTATTATCAGCCTAGGTGAGGGATAGACTGTGCTGGATTACTCCCACCTTGTACTGTCCACTTGCTTAGATTTTAGGTAACTTACATCATTATGCCCTTGGTGAAACATTTCCAGTTATTTCTTGCCAGTGAGCCTAAGTGGCTGAAACTCTAGTTATTCTTCAGTATTGTCTACGTGGCAGCCAGTCTATGTTGTTGTGTTCCATCTGTACTATCCTCCTTATTATCCTGTCTGTGGCTTACTTCACTTATTTGGTCACTCCAACTTTGGTGGCAGATGAGCTGTATTCTTAATGCCAGAGCTTGTCACTTCCCACCCTTCTTCAGTAGTTCAAATCCACTAAGCTTTTTGCCTTCTGCTCACCTCCTCAAACTCCTTTGCAGTTCCACAATGTTCTTTACCGTAGTTCCACTGGTTAGGCTTCCTCATATCCTGTGCACCCTTTTGGCTACACTACTTACCTCTCTGTGTTTCACTGTACAAAGAATTGACCAACAAAAGTCAGAGCAAATGCCACCTTTAACTAGCATGCTTAAGCACATGTGGGCAAAGCTCAAGAGATCAATCAACCAAAAGTAAGTGGTAAGTCAGTGTTCTGTAAAGGTCCTTAACACTGTGCCTGACAGGGGGTTGGTTGAAATATTAAAAATAATGGAAGTGGTCCCAGATTGGTTGAGTGAAGTAGAAACTAGCTGGTTGATTGGAAACAGGGAGTGGTTGTTAGTAGATAACTGTCCAGATGAAACTCAACAAGCAGTGAAGTGCACAAACTAGATTCTTTACTCTGCCAGATTAGTTTAGAAGACTACGTTAAGATTAATTTATTTCATGATGATACAAAGATGGATGCAGAGGTTGTTGATTTAGAGGAGAGGGATGGCTTTCTTCAAAGAGCTGCAGTGGTTTTCATTGCAGGCATGTATTTGGCAGGTAGTATTTAAAGCAAACACAGGCTAGATTCTGTGTCGTCAAGGGGGAACCAAGAAAAAAACAGTGTTAGTGGAGAGAAATGGATTCAGAGATAATGATTATCTCTTTAAGCTGAATCATGCTATGCACTGTGAAGATGTACAGCAAAGGCCAGTAGGATGCACAGCATTTGAGCAGAGACTTGAAAACTTTGACATGGTGACATTTGAAGAGGGAGTAAAAAAGGAGTGGGGGTTGATTTACATATAAAGCATGTTGGGGACGGGTAGGAGGAGTTGGAGTTGAAAAAGACTGGTGAGAAGAAGAAAGCATGTTCAGGAAATAGTAAGAGGACATTTAAAAGCAAAGTTTAGAACTGAAAGAGGTAACAAGACCTGGAGTGTATCATCTGAGGTAGTGATGTAATTCATTTAATTAGTGAGATTCATAATCACTGGCAAGAAAAATGCATGACAAGGGACCATGCGGGCAGTTATATGAGGATTGCTGCAATGCAGCGACAGACTTATCAGCTGGCCAAAGGTTTATCAATTGACCAAGGGTCTTTTTCTGCTATCATCTTCACATATTAATATATAAAGAGTTAAAATGAAAGAAACACCATCCTACTTTTAAGTGCTGTTTTGTAGTTATACACATGCTTCACTTTTATGACTATAAAATAACACCCTTTAGCTCTGTTTTAATATTTGTAGGTCATTGTGTTGAGTCAGTTTAAAAAATGTGCAGAAAACTAAACTGTACCGTAGTGAAGAAAAAGCATTCTTCAACCAGGTATTAATATATGAGGAGAGCAAACTAGAAATAAGTTGTTTCCCTGTAACCCCCACCCTGTTGCGCATTATTGCTTGCTTATGACTTAAAATTCATTAAAAATAGCCAGACTGTATATATCTGTGTATGTGTTTGAGTTTGAGTATGAATGTTGAAAGAAGGCAGTAGCTTTCAAACAGGTAGCATAAAATAAGTCTAAGATCATTACATGGGTTTGGTTCAGAGTTGTTGTACTTGGATTTACATTTTCTTTGTTTTTATTATTTTACAAAGGAGGAAGTATTTAGAAAGAAGGCGGAGCAGTTGTTTGAAGAGCAAGACCAAAGAGTGGAGAGGAAAAAAGACGTATGTACTACAGAAATTAATTCATCAGCTGATTTTTTTAAATGATTATTTCATTATCATCCTTTTACTCTCCATGTAGTCTGCTGTGTCATTTTTTTCACGTGCACTGTACTGTCTTGTTATGGTGATTGGAAAGTGATACAGATTGACATGACTGTCAGATTACTTACACTGGATATCTCATTTGCACAGTTGCTGCTGCAGCCCAGAGTTAAATTAGTGAAGTAACAACACAGACAAGCTCTGCTTCAGGAATTGGTTTAGAAATAATCCATTAATTTATCAGTTAATAGAGTTGGTTATAATTTTATGGACAGTCATTTTGTTCATAGAGTGAGACACTGCCCTTCTTATCTTATAGCATTGTAGTGCATGTTACTATCAAAATGCCAAAAATCACATTTATCCCTCGTCTTCTGTACAGGATCTTTGTACATACATAGCTGAACTGTGTTTGCTTTTAAGCTGGAAAGAAAGAGAGAAATACGAGAAATGAAAAATACTGGAGATGTAGGACCAATATCCATTTGAGTAGCTTAAATCTAAGGTAAATTTGACACAACTCAAGCATCCTTTAGCAAATCTAGTTCCCATTAGAGATGATGTGTGGGCCTGTCTATACTGTGACCATCAGTGAAGAAAAGGGATAACATTTTCAAAGTATCTGGGACAATGTATATCTGTTCCTAACAGAAAATGTTGCTTCAGAAGCATGTCCAGCTTGCCAGCTGATTGCTAGTCATGCAGTTATATTTTTGTGTGACAAAAGGTATTACTTTTCTATTTGTTTGTTTTATGGCATGATTCTGATGCTTACTTCTGTAGCTTTCGGTTTGTATGCTAGTGATTGTCAACCTTTAATCATGTTTTGCAAAAACAATTGCAAAGTTGAGGTCATAGTATGAAAAACATAAGATTGTATTTCAGTCCTGAAGTAGACGACATTAGTAGATCTCATTGTGATTTTGTATCTGCATTTGATTGTGATTTTGTATCTGCATCTGAGATATCTCACTTAGCCTACTTATATACTATATATATATATATATATATATATGTATATATATATATGTATATTTTATATATATATATATATATATATATATATGTGTGTTTGTGTGTATATATATATATATATATATATAGTTAATACCATTGAAGGAGGTGAGAGAGTTCAAGCCAGCCCAGTTCAGCAAGTTAGAGACAGTGGTGACTACAGTAGGATGCCCCTGTGGCGAATTTGGCGATTTTGTTGTAGCAGGTCTCTAGCTTGTTTAGATCGCATTGCCTTAGGTTGTTATATATTGGAGAGGCATACAGTAGGGTGGAGATAAGGTGAGAATTTGCTGTTGAAATCTTTGCTGCTTTGGTGAGAAGTTGCTTATTTCTGTAAAATGCTCCTAGTTTTTTTGCGGACTTTTTTTATGGTCATGGATATGTGAATGTCAAATTTTAGTTTATTGTCTGTTTCCACTCCTAGCAATTTGGTTTGTTCAGTTGGGTATATAGTGGTGTTGTCTTTTTATGTATGTATATATATATATATATATATATATATATATATATATATATATAATATATAGTATATATGTATGTGTGTGTGTGTGTCCAGTAAGTATATATATAATATGTAGCATATATGTTTCCTCTCACTGCTCCTCTTACTTTGGTCTGCCCCGCTCCGCTCCCCTACCCTACCCCCATATCCCACCCACCCCCACTACTCCTACACTTATACTTCACTGGCCACACCCCACTAACCTCTCAACCAATTACAAACCCCTTAACACCTGATACTCCCTTATCCATACCTGCCAGTATTGATTCTATCTCACACCTGAACCACACCCCTATTAGCTTTACTACTCCATCCTCTGCTCTAACTACGTCCCTTTCCAATTCCTTCACTACATCCTTCTCTTATCTAACCTTATACTTTTACCCACCTTATCCTCTAGTAACATTCTTACCTCGTTTTAACCATACATACACACTATACCTACTTTCTTCCAACAACTACTCTCTACAATGGCTATAACACAAAGAACTATTCTCGCACAGTTACTTCTCTTAACTTGTATTACAGCCTCTCTAACCATACCCTATTCCCTCACCTTCATGGAAAACCTTACTACTCTTAAACAATACCACAATGTCCAACAAACTCTATCTTATATTTGTATCAACACTCTTACTCACTGTAACATAACCTCTATGTCTAACTACATACTCCCAAAATATCATAGAGTAACACCTGTAACATACCTCCCCTCTAAAAAGAGTTTGATTAACCTCAATAAAATCTTGAATATAAAACTACTTCACCATTGTCATCTCCTCTCAGATGGTGATATTCATCCAAACCCAGGCCCCAATGGTCATAATTCCAATATCCTAGATAATATAACTTTACCTGTGCACTCCACATTATCTAAAGCACATAACTCCCTCCTAATAGCTCATCTCAACATTAGAAGTATCAATAATAAAATCTCACACCTTCATGCTCTCCTACACCTGCACTCTTTTGACATCTTATGTCTTACAGAAACATGGCTAAAACCATCCACCCTAGACCAAGAAATTACCCCTCCAGGTTACAACATCCTTAGACATGACCGCATAACCAAAAAAGGTGGAGGAATTGCTATTATCTATAAAAACAATCTCCAGATTTCCCTGTCTAACACTATCCCATTACTTGACACCAAAGCCGAAACATTATCTGTCACTCTCCAATTAAACAACTCTAAATCTATCTACTTATTTTGTATATATCTGCCCCCTGGAAACAACACTAGTACTCTTGAACACCTACTTAGTTACCTATCTACTCAACTTCCCCAAGAGACCATTGTACTAGGAGATTTTAACATTGACTGGCTCACCTGTAATTCTCTGACCCCAACTAACCACTTAAATCTTTTTGGCTTCTATCAATTAATAACTACTCCTACTAGAATTCACAAACCTAATAGTAAAGAATCTACCCTTGATTGGATCCTTATCAATAGCCATCCTAACAACTATACTCCAGGAACCCTTCCTGATAATATCAGTGACCATATGCTTACTTACATTATCAGACAAAAGGTTCACATTCCAAATACTCCTAATCTTATAACCTCACGCTCAAAAAACACTTCAATCCTGACAGTTTTATAAACGAACTAAAAGCATGTAATTGGTCACCACTAACATATCTGGAACTTAATGAGGCTGTAACCTACTTTAATACTAACTTTATTCAAATACTAAATCACCATTCTCCACACCGCTCCATTAGAATAAGAACCAAATCTGCCCCTTGGCTAACTAAACAAACTAGGCAGAAAATGCTACTTAGAAACAAAATTTGGGCTAAATGGAGAACTACCAAATGCCCATCTGATCACCTTCTCTTCAAACAATTAAGAAATGCTACCAAGAGAGATACCCTTAGGGATAAAAAAGACTTCTACCTAAACCTCCAACAAACTTCACAACATACACCAAAAAAATTCTGGTCAGGAATTAATAAACTTCTTCAGCCAGGAAACACTACTACTCCCACCCCTGTAGGTTTCAACGAAAATAATTCCAACCTAATCCCTGATGCCTTTAATAAATACTTTACAGAAGCCATTCAATCTCTAGCAAACTCTCTACCACCTTTACCTGCTTCACAATTGAATACCTCTAATTCTTCTTCCCCAACCTTTCATTTGCACCCTGTTCCAACATCTCTTATTTACAAACTTCTTACCAAACTAAAACCTTGTACCCCATCCGCTGACCATCTCCCATCTGAATGCCTACAGATTGCTGCACAAGCCATTGACTACCCCATATCTATCCTGATTAACAGAACCATCACTGAAGGCAAAATCCCTACCTTATGGAAAATATCACATATTATCCCTCTACACAAAGGTGGAACTTCAGTTGACCTCTCTAACTACCGACCTATTGCCTTACTCTCCCCATTAGCCAAAATAATGGAAAAATGTATTCACAAACAAATTCTTAACCACCTTCTACAAAACAACCTACTAGCCAACTGCCAACATGGCTTTAGACCATTTCATAGTACTTCTAGTGCTCTTCTCTCCTTCACTGACACTATAAACAAAACCAATAATAACTCCTTTTCCTCTGCACTATTCTTAGACCTGTCAAAAGCCTTTGATATGGTTAATCATACCCTACTTCTTGAAAACTAAAGCACCTTTCTCTCGACCTACAAGCATTACAATGGTTCAGATGTTATCTTCAAAATAGACAGCAAGCTGTACTCTGGGATAACAATTTGTCTTCCTTACTTCCGTTAATATTGGAGTCCCTCAAGGCTCAATCTTAGGTCCACTTCTTTTCCATATTTATTAACGATCTCCACTTGAACATACCCACGCCACTTGCATTCAATATGCAGATGACTCTACCTTAATCTGTACTACCAATAATATACCCTCACTCCAATCTCTAACCCAAACTGTATTCCAAGAAGTAGAAAACTGGTTCATGCAACATCGTCTTCTCCTGAATCCAAAGAAAACAAAACTACTACTTTTACACCAACTCATAAGTCACCCACTCCATTCTTCTCTATAACTTCCAATAATGCTACTAATATAGCACCAGATACTACCACCGCTTACTAGGTGTCACAATCGACAATCATCTTAACTTTGATGACCATATTAACTCCACCATAAAGACTGTTAACAGAAAACTTGGTACCCTCTACAGAATCAAACCCTTCCTTACACCCTCAGCCAGGCAAACTATCGCACAAACTCACCTCATTTCTACCCTTTTCTATGCCTCTGCTATATATACCAACCTTTCAAAAACAACATCTCCAAACTATCTACCTGCTATAATAGTATTGCTAGATTCATCACATGCTCTCCCTTTAAAACACACCACTGCCTTAACCTTAAACAACTAGGATGGTTAGAATTACAGAACCATATACTCTGTCAACAGTTACTTATGACACAAAAGATCTTATACCACCCAAACAATACCCCCATCCTCTCTAATCTGATCTCTCCATATAAAAACCTGGCTACACTACGTTCTGCAAATAAACTACTTGTCTCCTTAACTAAATCAAACAACAAGGCTGGTGACTCTCTTTTCTCAAACATTATAGGAAAAAAATGGAATCAGCTCCCTCCTGAACTATCTACACTAGCATCTGCTTCTCAATTCAAAAACCAAACAAAAGAACATCTAAAAACTAAGTGGCTCTGTCCTTGTGCTAACCCAGACTGAAACCTGTATTTCACTCCTATTTCAAACCTAGCCCTCCCTCTTGCCTCCAAAACTTATTTCTCTCCTCTTGTTTTATTCTTAGTAATTTGATAGGATTTGGGAACTTTGTTCTTTTTGCAATT
The DNA here is from genome assembly GCF_019279795.1 of Protopterus annectens. Lineage (NCBI taxonomy): Eukaryota > Metazoa > Chordata > Ceratodontiformes > Protopteridae > Protopterus > Protopterus annectens. Next base: position 1,369,863,786 of record NC_056741.1, read on the forward strand.
GCCCTGGTGCTGTCTAGTGCATTTGCTTGTTTATGTCTGGTCTAGCTTTTGCCTAAATGTTTTCTAGTCACTGTTTGTTAGTCCATGTGCTTTTCTCATTTTACCTATGTTACTATGGTACTGTTGCTTTATTACTCTATTTTACGTATTTGCTTTTGTTATATTGTTATTCTTATGCTTGGAGCTTTTCTCCCCGGGCCTCTACTGAAAATGGACATGTATCCAGTTAGACTAGCCCGGTCAACAAATGTAAAATAAATAAAATAAAAATAAATAAATATATGTGTGTGTGTGTGTGTGTGTGTGTGTGTGTGTGTGTGTGTGTGTGTGTGTGTGTGTGTGTGTCCAGTAAGGGAGAATGAATGCGCTATGGGACTTTTGTGGTGTAAGTGTTTGGTCTCTTTTGGTTTAGTTGAACTTCAAGTCTTCCCTGCCAAACACAGATGTAGTGTGCAGAGATGTATAAGCACTGAGTGAACTGTATCGTGATTCACAAACATGGATCAAGGTTCTTAACAGTGGTGCACAGATGTCTCCAGTTCTTTATGGACTGCGAACAGGAGTATATTGTACTCTGTTATCTACAGTGTATAGTGGTGCCAAATTCATTCTTGTTCCTTCTAAAGGTCAACAAATACTGTACTGTGCTGTGTTGCATGACAGTACAGCACAAAATCCCAAAGAACATCTGTGTGCAAAAGTATGCAAAGATATCCCCTATCGTGCATATGATTCATAAAGATATCGCAGTCAGTAGGCATGAAGAAAGAGTTTAATTCCCATAATGTGGTATGAAGGGAGTCTGGTGCCATATGAGCTCCCATTGGAACAATCACATGTCAGAGTCAAACAAGTTCACTTGAAATAGTAGACTTGCCTGCTGTATAAGAAATGTCATTGTTGGATGCGGGTTTTCTTACCATGCAACATGTGTGCAGTTTTTTTAATGCTAAAAGGTGCTAAGCTGTATCTTAGCAACATATTTAAACAAAGTGTAGATGGTATGAACCTGCTTCTAGTATTTTTGTGGTGTAGTGAGCGTGGTAGTGTTTATGTCTGAAGATGTTTTTGCCTGTAGTTTGACTTTTGGAACACTTTCAGTTAGGTTTGGCATAGTTGAGATTTTCCTGGGATGGAATTATGTTCCATCTATACATCTCTCTTGCATTTAGTAAGTTGGGTGCTGTACATTTGCTAGGGAGAGGCTTCATTATTAGCTATTACCTGCACTCTTATCTTGGGGCAGAATGTTGTTTCTTTCTGCCTGGTTAATGGTCTCTGGTTGAGACTGGGGGATAAAACCTAAGAAGATGGAGTATTGAAAGAGCAGTGGCATTTCATCACCACTGGGTGGCAAGCTTTTGGAAACACGCAAACACAAATTATATTAGTCATTGCACTCCACATATATACCTCTCAACCTCTTAGCACAAAATGTCTTGACATAGCCAAAAATAATGGGGGGGGGGGGGACAAAGGCCACAAATAGGGACAGATTTCAGATATTGCTCTTATAAACTTAGAAATTGTCTGGAATGGCAGGTTTTGCATTAACATGCATTTTCTGAAGGATGTGAAGCCTGAAACTCGAATCCATCCATCCGCAACCCCCTTTTTCCCATTTTGGCACATGGGGTCGGGGTGTCACTTAATCACTAACAATCATCTAGAGCCCAGGATTACACTGCAGTGTGGCTAGCCTTGCAGCAAGAAGCCTGAAATATCTGTCATTATTTACTGGATTAATTTCTCAGTGATTTGCCAGAAAAAAAAGACAAATTTTATGAGGAACGGACCAAAAATATGAGGCAAAAATCTGGACATTCTGCAAAAATCTGGAGAGTTGAGAGGTATGGATGAAAGTAGTCCAAGCTAAAAGCCTCCATAGTATCAATATTGTCCATTTGTTCAGTCAGCCTCTGTTTCTGATACTGAGAAGAGACACCAGGACTCAATCATTGATGAACAGTACAGGACAGCAAAAGCATAACTGGAAAAAAATTAAGCCCAGTGTGCGAGTTTTGACTTCATTTGGAGTAGACTTTGACAAGGACATAAAATATATACTTGTGGGTATATATATATATATATATATATATATATGTGTGTGTGTGTGTGTGTGTGTGCGCATCATATATTTTTAAGCAGTGCATTGGAATTTGTTATATATATATATATATATATATATATATATATATATATATATATATATATATAGCATGTGGTATGTTCATGAGAAGAGGTGTTAATTGGGTTAAGGATAATTTTTGTAAGCTTGGATAAATATATAGGATTTGTTAGAATGTAATAATTTCCTACTGAATTTATTACTTTTTCTGATTCTGTACCTTATGCTGTTTGATAGTGTTCTACATGGCATGCTTCTAATTTCCCTTAAAGATCGTGTTTGTATTGGCGAAACTGAATGCAGCACTTTCTTTCCATTTCCACCATTTTGAGAAATTCACTAGTGATTAGTGGCTTTTGTAATCCTAGTTTGATATAAAATAATGTTTTATGTGAAAATAGGACTACCCAAAGAAAAAAACACCACCATCACAACATGCAGCTGTAATGGACATTCCTTTGTGACATGCTCTCAAACGTCATACTATAATAATAAACACTGCTTCTCGTAGTATGGAACAAATGGACAAAATGTGGCGCAGATCCTATTATACAATGACTGGCCATTAACATTCAGAAACTAGCATGCTGATTGGACAGCCCTGTGACAATGTTGAGGTATTGCCAGCTATGCAGGAGAAGTAGGGCAGTGGATGTGTAACACATGCCAATGCAGCTAGCTGGAATTTTGTAAAGAATTAAATTTCATTTTTATATCAAACTGATTTGTACAAATACTTATGTTGAAAAATTTATGTGTAAAGCTGCTTGTGTTAAATATGCACCAACAGTGTGCCCTGCTGGACAGAGAAAAAGAAGTATTCATGCATTATTGTAACTGTTTAAATGTATATGTTTTAACAGGAGGATACTAGAAGAGAAGAGGTTAATCTCAAACTTTAAAAATTGTAAGAAATTAAAATGCCCTTCTATTCCTGTGTTGCAGTATTCTTGGTGTGGGATTTCCTGCCGTCAGGCAACTCGTACGTTGGCTCCTGTGCAAAAGCTTCAGCTTGGCTGTTGCAGCTGTGTGGGATGTCACATGTAGGGCCATAAACCAGGGACCCTATATGTGACGTCTGCATGCACAATCCTCAGAACGTTTCAGCTGCAGAAGACTTTGTATTGTACAATCGCTCTCCAGGCGTCGGATTGACTATAGATAAGTAAACCATTGGGTTTTTGCATTTCTAAATTTTTACCGATCTTTTGCATTGCTTAGGCTTGGTTGTTGTAGCTTTCAGTTGATTTATTTATTTATTTGCAGTTGGTTTACCAGGATAGTCCATTGGGCCAAGATGAACCCGTTTTCAATGGAGTCCTGGGGAGAAAAGCTCCAGAAACAGGGTTACATATTTTTTAGATATGTATTACAATGTTTACAAAATTATACGGTTAGAGCATCATACTGGTGATGAACATTACAGATGATACAAACTAGAAAAAGGGAGATCCATATTACTATATTTACAAATTTATACAGTTAGAGTATAACATTCAGGTGACATTACAGATGAAACAGACTAGAAAATTAACATTTCAATAGGGATACTGAGAAGCCATTGTGTCTTAGGTAGCTAGCTAAGGAAACAAAAGTTAGGAGAGGCAGAAGCTAGGAAGTTCATGGAAAGGAGGAGGAAGGAGGTAAGGCAGTGTAGAATTATGATGGATGGGTGCAAGAGCATTCCCACTGGGTTAGTAGATGAGAGTGAAGAGATTTTTTGAATATAAAGAGGTTGAAAGTGGTACGAATGGCTGGAGTAAGGGAGTTCCAGAGACGTGCTAGACCATAGGATAGGAGATTTTTTCCTGGGGGTCGAGTTGGTTTATATAATTCAATTAGGTTTTGGTTATTAGATCTGAGTACTCTGTTGGGGAGGTGCATTTTAAAGGCAGAGGAAAGTGATGGACAAAGGAAGGGTTTAAAGATGAGCTTATGAGCAAGAGTAAGTTGAGAATAGATGAGTTGGTTGGGTAGTTCTAGCCATCTTAGTTTGTGGAGAGAAGAACAGTGGTGGGTAGATGCTTTATGACTAGTAGCAAATTTGGCTATTTTGTTGTAGCATGAGGAAAGTTGTGTTTTGAGGGAAGATTGTAGGTTAGTCAGGCGTGGGGCTCCATATAGAAGAGAGGGGATAAGAAATGTGGAAGACAGAGTGATTTTAGTAGAGGGTGTAAGGGAGCGATTTTGTCGGTAGAGCATGCCTAGTTTTTGATGAGTTTTTTTGATATTTAGGTGTATGTGGGAGTTGAATTTAAGCTGACTATCAATTTGAACCCCAAGTAACGTGATGTCAGGGAAAAAGGTAAAGTGCCAATGCGGGCGCCACATTCCCCACAAGGATGCCCATGACAAATGCGTTTTCTGCTTAGGCCGGGAACACGACCATAACGCCTGCCCTATTTGTAAATCTTTTGTTCCTAAGACCTTATGTAGCTGCCTTGCAGCTTTAAATCTTTACTTAGAAAATCAGTGCCTCAAACGGTTGGCTCTCAGGATGTATCCCACTTCGGAGGCCGCCCAAGAACATCCGCATAAGAAGGCCAAGATGCCTAGGCCTTCATCTCCTGCCACTTCGCACCCAGACGCCACACCAACTGGCAATGTAGGAGTTGAGGAGTGCTCGGCGGATCTGTCTGCACCATCGACCTCCCTCACGGAGGCCGCTGCACAGCCAACGACCAGCTCGTCCACAGAGCTTTCTAAGACACCACCTGTCAGTGTCGAGGGGGAACCAGATTTGGTGGTTCCTTCAGCCGGGATCCAGACCTTGGATACAGCTGCTGCCAAACCCGGCTCTAGACCGACTTCTAAGGCCACTCCAACCAAAAAGAAGCAGAAAACAAAACATATTACTGCTTCTGAAGCCCCTCTGGACTGGGAAGCCTTCACCTCTTCGCTTATGCAGGCTTTTATGGCCCTTAGGCCTTCTGCCTCACCCACAACTACATTGCCTCTGCTAAGCCCTAGGCCTCCCTCTGCTTCTTCCATCCCCATGGCTCCCCTCCCTGAGGAAGTAGAACATGAATCTTCCTACTCTTCCTCGGATGAATCCATCTCTTATGCATCCCAAATTGCTTCTCCCAAGGAGTATTATTCCCCTGATGAGGATTATGTGGAAGGGGATTCTCCACCTAAAGACATTACATTTGGTAAAACCATCACCAAAATGAAAGATTATTTCAAATAGAATACTTCCCAAATGACAGAAACTCAAAAAAGATACTTTGAACTGCTGCAAGTGGAGTCCCGCTCCCCTACAGCTGTGTACCCCCTGTTCTTCCAGCATACTTGGATGCCTTTACTGCAGCTTCTAGAACACCTGACTCACAGCCTCCTGCACCTAAGTGCCCAGACCACTTCTGCAAGGTGCCAGAGGAACAGAAATTCCTCATAAAGCCACTCTTAGCTGACCCAGCAGTGATTGCCACTGCCCCGATAAACAGTCTAGGTTGTTACCTTCTGCCTCCCTATTGCCCACAGATAAAGATAGCAAATCCATGGACAGGATAGGCAAGAAGGTGTACACTTCCTCCACTTTGGCCTTCAGAGCCATTAACTATCAAACACACATGACCATGTATGCCCTGGACGTAGTATCCCAAGCCACGTCTATGCTGGCTTTAATCCCTGACAGTCCAATTAAGACGGATATCTCCTCCAAATTGTCCTTAGCCCTGCAAGTGGCTTGACACTCCATAAGATGCAGCTACGATGTTGCAGAAGCTTCCGCTCACTCTGCAGCATCAGCATCTGTCCTAAGGAGATATTCCTGGCTTAAACTACAGAATTTGCCAGAGGACGTCAAGTTCATAATCTTGGATACCCCCCTGGATTACAAGTTCCTCTTTTGAAAGCAATCTGCAAACCTATTTAAGAATCTGCAAGAAAAAAAGCAAAGAATTACAGAATATAAAACATCTCCTGCTATCCCCTATACCCAAATTTTATAGGAACTACCCAGCTAAGACTACCTTTGTTAGGTGTAACCCGCATTCTGCTGCCTCCGCCTCCAGACCCAGAAGAGGAATTAGAAGACATTCCTCATCCAGGCCTACTGGCCTACCTCCACAGCCTACACAACCCTTTCAGGGCAGGGGAGGTCCTAATAATGTGTGGCTGCCTTACCCATCTGCCCCTCCCTTCTCAGCTCACCTTAACCACTGTCTCCCCTTCTGGCAAAAAATCACTACAGACCAATGGGTATTAACCCTTATTCAAAAAGGGTACTTTTTATCCTGGAAACAACCCCCCCCCCAGAAGGGCATTCCATTTCCCCCCAAAAAACAAGGCCATCTTCTTCCACAAATTCTGTCAGACCTGCAACAACAAGGCCCAATAGAGCCAGTTCCCACAGGACAAGAAGGAAAGGGATTCTACTCCCATCTGTTCCTGGTCCCTCAAAAGGACGGTCCCTGGAGATCCATTTTGGATCTCTCCTTCCTAAACCTTTACCTGCAGGTACCCACCTTCAAAATGTTATCACTTCCCACTCTCTTACCCGTCATACCCTTAAATGCTTTCATGGTCACCTTGGAACTAAAAGATGCTTACCTGCACATTCCCATTAGGGCCTCACACAGACATTTCCTCCGTTTCTCTGGCCCATCCTCGCACTTCCAGTTTACGGCCTTGACCTTTGATTTATCTACTGCCCCAAGAGTGTTTACAAAGTGCCTAGCTCCAGCCATTGCCTTCTGCAGGTGCCAAGGAATCCAGATTTACCCATATCTGGACGACATCCTTATCCTAGCACAGTCCAAAGATTCCCTCTTAAGGCATCTACACTTCACTATGTCCCTTCTACAAAGTCTAGGGTTCACCCCAAACCTCAAGAAGTCCTCCCTGAACCCAGACAAGGACAAGATATTCCTAAGGTTGCAGAATCAGTGCAGAACGAATGAAAGCCTTTCTCCCACAGGACAAGGTTCTATCTCTAACTTCCCACTTCCAGGAAGTCTTGTTCTCCCAGACAGTCACTGCAAGGCAATTCCTTCGACTCCTGGAATTGATGGCAGCAACCATTCCCATGCTAGCATTGGCCAGAATGCATATGCGAAAACTGCAGTGGTATCTCAAAAATATCTGGTCACAACACCAGAATCACTTGGAACAAGTTATCCCCCTTCCTTCCTGTTTAAAGAAGGAAATCATTTGGTGGATCCAACAAGTAGAACTAAACCCGGGGCTTCCACTGCAGCCCCCTCAAGCCACACAAATATTGCATACAGATGCCTCAGACTCAGACTCAGGCTGGGGATCCACCTTGCACTCTTACAGAGTCCAAGCCCAGTGGCAACCTCCCATGATAACCAAATTTAAAGGATGACAGCAGTTCTTTTAGCTCTACAGACCCTCCTACCACTACTGCTACCAGGTCCTCTTCTGATAGTAATGGACAGTACCACTGTTATGTGGTACATCAACAAACAGGGAGGTACCAAGGCATACCAATTGTGCAAGGAACCCTACTAATTTGGGACATGGCACACCAGAACAACTTATCCCTGCAAGCCAGTTACATCCCTTCGCAGGACAACAAGCAAGCAGACCCCCTGAGCAGAACATCCTCTCCACAACACGAATGGATGCTGAACAGGATGGTTTTCTAGACATGGTCCATCGGTGGGGCATTCCACAAATAGACCTGTTTGCCTCCCCCCATAACAGGCAGCTGCAGACCTTCTGCACAAAGACTTACTCTCCCCAAGCCTGGAGAGTAGACAGCTTCAGTTTCACCTGGGAGGGGAAGTTCCTGTACACCTTCCCCCCTTCCCTCTGATTCAGAAGTCCTTCTGAAACGTAGGAAGGACAAACCAAAAATCTTGCTAGTGACTCCCAAATGAATAAGGCAGCACTATTCACCCTTCTATACAATTTAGCCAAGGGCAGTCACTGCAAGTTACCCCACAAGGTGGACCTTCTGACACAAGACAAACAAACTCTCCTACACCCACAATTCTATCCCTGACCCTGTGGGTGATAAATTACTAACACCATTCAGATACCACTATTCAGAAGGTGTGCTATCAGTCCAGAGGGAGGCCAGGAAACCCACTACTAGAAAATCATACCTTGCCAAATGGGAAAGATTTACTCAGTGGTGTCTGGGACAGGAAAGGGACCCTTATGAGGCTGACACCCCCCCTAGTCCTCTCATATATGTGTCAACTTATAAAGGGTGGACTTTCCTATTCATTAGTGAAAGTGCACCTCTCCGCATTATCAGCCTGCTTACCTCTAGATCCCCCCTTGTTAGCCAGGCTACATGTGAAACCCTTCCTTAAAGGGGTCTTACACATCAGACCACCTAAGAAGCCTATTCCTCTTCCATGGGACCTGAACTTCATCCTGGAAAAACTCACACAGCTCCCCTTTCGAACCAGCTAATACAGCCTCTCTACAGTTTTGTACTTGGAAAACAGTACTGTTAGTGGCTATTACCTCTGCCAGAAGGGTTTCCAAGCTACAAGCCTTAATGGCATGCTCACCTTACACCATTTTTCATAGGAACAGGGTCACACTGAGAACTAACCCTTCCTTCATGCTCAAGGTAGTCAATGACTTATCTCTAAATCAATCCATTCACCTACCCAATTTTTTCCCCTCTCCCACTAACCAAAGAGAGAGGATATTCCACTCCCTAGATGTCCACAGGCAACTGAGGTTTTTCCTGGACAAGACTAAAGACATTAGGAAATCCAAACAACTCTTTGTATCTTTCCACCCCAGGGCATTGGGCTGGGCAGTCACCAAACAGAGACCATTGCATCCTGGATTAGATAGGCAATTGGTTTCTGCTCCTCACACCATGGAAAACCCCCTCCAGTTGGGGTTAAGGCACACTCTACAAGAGCAGTGACCACTTCCGAGACCTTCCAAAAAGGCATGGACACAGCTTCCATTATGGAAGCATGTACATGGTCCACTATCCACACTTTCACCAAACATTACAAATTGGACCAAATCTCCAAAGCATGCGTAGGACTTGCCAGGGCAATCCTACAAGGCTTTGTGGATTCATCTTCTGCATCCGCCATCCTTTCATCAAACTAAGCTGTAGTACTCTCCCACACCAAGAATACTGCAACATAGGAATAGAAAGACATAGAATAGTTGTGTAAAATCTTACCATAACCATAGATGTTCTTCTCTTCCATGTTGCAGTATTCCTTCCCACCCACCATGCGCCTCACTGACTCTACCAGTCTAACTGCTCCCTTATGCCTCTGTCCATTACAGAAGAGACACTGGGCCTTATACTTGTCACCTTTGGCAGCCTCTCCTGTTGGGCTCTCTGCTTTGCCTGCTTAGCTGCACGTTCTGAGGATTGTGCGTACAGACTTCACACATTAGGTCCCTGGTTTATGGCCCTGTGTGTGACGTGCCACACAACTGCAACAGCCAAGCTGAAGTTTTTGTATAGGAGCCAACATATGAGTCGCCTGAAGGCAGGAAATCCCACACCAAGAATACTGCAACATGGAAGAGAAGGACATCTATGGTTATGGTAAGATTTTACACAACTATTCTTTACTGAGCTTAGGTCTTAAAGATATGTTATCTCATAGTTTTGAATGAAGCCAGAGACCCAGTGTCTGTAAGAAGTATGGTTTATTAGCTCCTGTAGGAAGAGTGGAAATATTTTATGGTTTTATGACTTCCAGGAGCTGCAGCAGATCTTAGCAAGGCTCTGTGTATGTGTGTGTGTGTGTGTGTGTGTGTGTGTGTGTGTGTGTGTGTGTGTGTGTGTGTGTGTGTGTGTGTGTGTATTATTGACACATAGGTGCTAAATCCTGACAGCTTCTAGTCAAGGGGGGAAGCATGGGAACCAGACGTCAGATGACCAGATGTATGTGATGTTATTCTGTAATCTCTCGCTAAAAATAATCTTTAATACTAGGTAATACTGAAGTGTCAGAGTGCTCTGTTTTTGTAAACTGACAAAGAAGGATCTCTCATCTACTTCATCTTGCCTTGCTCTAGTAAGTAACCAGGGCATAATAATTCTTTAGATCAGTCAGGAAAATATTGTGATATTAGTTAAGTATTGTTTTTCTGTAACTGCGTGAACCAGTCCAGCTGTGTTATTTGTAATATTTACTGTGGTTGAAACTCTAGTGTTTATTATAAGTAGATATTTAGTATTTTCTTGTTCTTTTATTGTTTATTATTAAATATATTTAAACTTTTCATTGTGGCTGGTCTTTCAGAGAATATTTTAACATTTGAGAGTACCTATATCTATTGGTGACACTATGGCCACTCCCGGAAGCCTTACTGCATTGCTCAAACTACCATTTGTATTAATATTCATTTCACATATTGGTGTGCAGTGGTGTGGATATTAATTGAACTTCTGTAGCCTGTAGGCAGTTGTCACTGAAGGTGTGTATTCTCAGAAGCCACAAGGTAAACATTCAGAGTTTCATTTCACAACAGTTTTATTTATTTTTTATTAGTCTAGCTTAGTCAGAGAAAGCAGGCAAAGATGTCAGCAAAGGATTATGGCAAACTGACAAAGAACCAGTTGGCCAAGGTGTGCAAAGCCAAAGGACTGGTGCAATCCAGTCTGACTGAAGAGGAAATTATTTCAGCCTTAGCCACAGCTCAGACCAGCAACCAGGAGGATAACCAGTCTGGTGAAGGGAATTTGCAGCCCTCAGAAACAGAACAGTTCACCTTTTCCTCAGAAGACTTAAAAAAAATCTGGAGTTAAAGAGACTTGAATTGGAGGCCAAATGTTTGGAATTAGAATCAGCAGAACAACTGCAGCGACAGGCAAAACAGATGGAATTAGAATCAGGAGAGAGACTGTGGCATTTGGAGGCTGAAGAAAATGAGAAACTGCAGTGTTTGAAGGCCGAAGAAAATAAGCAGCATCAACGAGGGAGATACTGACTTTTCGCCAGGGTTATGGAGGTAATGGGAAAGGTAATAATGAACCCCAGAAGCAGTAAAGATCAGTAAATTTCTTCCACAGTTTACAAAGGGTGATAATTTTGGTAGTTTTATTCATATATTTGAAAGGGTTATGTAAACAGTATAATGCTGACCAAGGGCTCCGGGTATGGTTTCTGACCCCCTTACTCCATGGTAAAGCTGTAACTACTGATGTCTTCTATTCTCATGTTGCAGTATTCATAACTGTTGGGAGGTTGCTGCCTGCAGCACCGGACATCCGGCCAGTATCCTAAAGTCTTCGGAACAGGGGTACATGTGACGTTGCATGTTAGAGCCACAAACCGACGTCAGTTATAAAAGTGGCATCTGCACATACCCACTTCAGAACTTTTCTGTCGCAGTGATCTATGGACCTGTGATCGCCAGCTCCAGGAATCAGTTCGCTCATTTGTTTCAGCAGTCCAATACAGATAAGTAAGCTTTTGGGTTTTTTGTTACCTTTTTTTTATAGCTTTTCAAACGTACATGTCAGCTATGAAGGAGAAGTGTGCTTGTGGAAGACAGATTCCACATAAGGATACACATGAAGAGTGCTGATTCTGTTTAGGTGAAGGCTACGACCATACGTCTTGTGACATCTGCAAGTCTTTTGCACCAAAAACACTACTCAGCTATCTGGCTGTCTTAAAACTTTACTTAGAAAACCAGAGACTCCGGCATCTAGCGTTAGGCATGGAGGGTGAGGTAGATATCTCCGATGAGCTGCCTCAGAAGAAGGCCAAGAAAGTTAGGCCTGACACCCATGCTGCACCTCAGGAGTCCAGTGAGACTCTCGAGGCAGATGTTTGCCCAGGGTCCCATCGGGCGTCCATTTTACAGCTAGAACCAGGAACCATGGTGGAAGCTGGTTTAGCGGAAATGCAGAGTGCATCTACTGAGGTTGATCAGCTCTCAGCTGCTGATGGCGAGGGGGAACCATGGCTTGTGGCATCGGAGGGGCCTGCTCCCACCTTTCCATCCTCCCAGGAGTTGGCTTCTAAACCAACACATCCTTCTACTCCTCTAAAGAGGAAACAGAAATTAAAACATAGAGAAGCAGAACCAGCTCCTGGATGGGAAGCCTTTTCCCAAAATCCTTTCAGAGCCTTCCAGGCCCTCCAGTTTCAGGTGCCACAACCAGCCCCTACACATGTGCAGGCCTTAGAGGATTCAGAGGAAGAACTCTCTTCCTCTGATGAATCACTTACTTATTGTTCCCAGATTGAATCCCCAAAGGACTTCATTACCCCTGAGGAAGAGGAAACTATTAGTCCTGAATCTCCAGGGAAGGAATTCTCCTTTGGGGATACCATTTCTGTTATGAGAGAACATTTCAAATGGCAGGCCTCAGATGGATGTTTCAGAAACTAAAAAGAGATACTTTGAATTCCTGCAGATGGACCAGCCCTCCCAGTCCCCTGATTCTCAGCCCCCAGCTTCCAAACGTCCAGATAGGTTTTATAAAGTTCCTTAGGATACACAGTTTTTCAGGAATCCCCCTGCAGACCCTGCCATCATAGCAGTGTCAGCAAATAAATCATCCAGACAGCTGCCTTCCACCTGTCTGTTTCCCACAGCCAAGAACAGCAAATTTATGGATAGGCTAGGGAACAAAGTCTGTATTTCTTCCACTATAGCCATCAGAGCCCTAAATTATCAAACACACATGGCTAGGCTTGTTTTAGATACCCTATCAAAAGTGTCTGCACTTATACCAGATGTGCCAGACTCACCTGCTAAGTTACAACTCTCCACTCTGCTCTCTACTGCCGCTCAGGTGACCATGTACTCCATCAAGTGCAGTTATGATGCAGTCGAGGCATCTTCCAAATCTGCAGCCTCAGGTTCTGTCCTGAGAAGATATTCCTGGATGAGGCTCCAGCCCCTTCCCATGGATGCCAAAACCAAATTGCTGGATGAACCACTTGATAATATTGCTCTTTTTAGTACATCTTCTGCAGAGTTCCTTAAATCCCTACAGGAAAAGGTCTAGGACTTACAAAATTGAAAACATTTGCTAGTCTCCTGTATTGCTAGTTACCATAGGAACTATCCTCAAAGGACCACTTTTGTTAGGAGGCAGTCATCTCAGTCTACTGCTCCACAGGCTAAAGGATGGAGACAATCTAGGAAGCACTCCACACCTAGGCCATCTTCTTCTTCCACTCCCACTTCCTTTCGGACGCAGCTTGACCCGGACAGAGTCCCTCCACTGTGATGCAAAGCCGTTACCCACCTCCACTCCCCTGTCCCTCCACCTCACCCTTTCCCTCTACTCCTGGTGGAAAATTACTTCAGAGGTTTGGGTCCTCTCCATCATTCAGAAAGAATACTTTATGACTTGGTGGACACTTCCTCCTTTTCAGGGGATACCCCAACCCCCTCCAAGTCAGCTTCATCTCTTTCCCCCAATTCTGGATCAGCTCTTAGCTCAGGCCACCATAGAAAGAGTACCTCTAGATCAGACAAACAAGAGCTTTTACTCCAGGATGTTTTTGGTCCAAAGAAAAGATGGTCTTTCGAGACCAATTCTGGATTTATCTGTTCTCAGTCTATTTCTCAAGGTGCCTACCTTCAAAATGCTTACCTTGCATCACCTCCTACCTTCATATTCCCATTCACCCCAGCTACAGGAAATTCCAATGCTTTTCAGTGGGTTCCTTGCATTTTCAATTTTCTGCATTGCCATTTGAGCTCTCCACAGCCCCCAGAGTATTCACAAAGTGCCTAGTTCCAGTTATCGCCCACTGCAGAATGCAGGGCATTCATAGGTTCATAGGTAGGTACTAGGCTATCGGCCCAAGGGCCTACGTAAGCCTAGCCAACAAGGTTCCCTGGCTTATGCCACCCAAGAAAGTTATTTTCCTGTGCCACTGTCAAGCAGAGACACAGACATGATCCCCGGGGTGTATTTCCTATTTCCCATCCACTCATCAAGATTTTTCTTGAAGAGTGCTAGTGAAGAACTTTGCTTGACATATATGGGTAGCCTGTTCCAGAGTATGGGAAGTCTCTCGGACAGGAATCTATCCCTCCAGCATGTCCTGTTTATCGTGGTGACAAGGTTTAGGTCCCTAGAGCACGTAGCTCGGAGGGTTTGGGATTTCTTTAGGTGTAGCATGTCCCAACAGCACTGGGTTTGACATAGCTTTATATGTTAGGCAGAGATCACCTTGGAGTAGGTGATATGCTACGGAGTAAAGCAGGAGTTTTTTGAGGCGGTCAGTGTAGGGCATTTGTTTGGGGCCGGTAATCCTCTTTGTGAGGTACTTCTGGGGCTTTTCCAGCTGCTGCAGACGTCTTGAGGTACATTCCAAAAGGGGTGTTGTACTCTATAATGGGTCTAATGAGTGTCGAGTAGAGGGGAACAATGACCTCTTTTTTCCTGTATGAGAACCCTTTTATGATGAGGTGTGCCACGTAGAAGGACTTCCTGACTGCTGTGGCGATGTGACCCACCTGGGTCCCAAGGTCTCTTATCACACATTCGGTGTTAAGTAGATTGCTGCCTATGTGGTAGTTCATGGGTACAGAGTTTTTACCAAATGGGATGACTGCACCTTTTGGCATTAAGCTTGAGGCCATGGCTCTGACACCAGGCATCTGTCTCAGCGAGGCCCTTCTGTAGGATGTCCACATCATTTGGGGACTTGACTATGGCTCCTAGTTTGCAGTCATCTGCGAACTTCTTAGCCAAAGGCCTTCTATGTTAGCCTGTACTTCAGAGAAGTAGATACCAAACAGGAGAGATCCCAGGACAGAACCCTATGGTACTCCACTTATCACTGCTTTGAGGTCAGATTTGGAGTCTGCAACTTTTACAGTGTGGGTTCTGTCAGTGATCATGGATGCTGTGTTTTTGGCTTTAGAGAGTGCAGTTTTTACCTGCGTAGTTGTGATTTCAGGGACTCTGCATTCTTCCTGTATAGATATGGGCCCTTTAGGAGGTGAGGGGTGGGGGGTAAAGTTAGCACTGAACCTATCTGCCAGGATGTTGGCAATATCAGTTGGTTCTGTAATTTTCGTGCCGTTGTGCTGTAACTCAGAGCAAATCTGGGTGTTGCCATCGAGATTCTTGACATAACAATAATATGCTTTGTGGTTGTTCTTAGAATTAGTGGCGATTTTGTTTTTGTAGCTAGCTTTGGAGGATCTTATAAGGGATCTCAGCTTTTTACTGAGGCTGACCAGGGAGCTCCTCCACTCATGGGATTTTACTCTCTTTTGCAACAGTTTCTTCCTTCTGTTGTACAGTGTGTTTATGGCAGAGGACCACCAGATTGGCTTCCTTTTTTTGGAGGATAGCGTCTTGGTTCTGTTTGGGATAGCACGATCCGTGCACTTGTGTAAGTGCTTATAGCGTGCATTTGTGTAGGATTCAGCAGTTGTAACTGTATTGTTCATCTGCATGGGTGTCATGAAGTTCACCACTTCTGTCTTAAGAAGCATGAAGTTGGCTTTGGAGAAATTTTTTGCCGTGGTTTCCTTAATGGGAGGTGGGGGCGGGATGTGGATATCAAGGGTGATTAGCTTATGGTCAGATCGGACCAACGAGGAGTTGACTTCAGGTGTGGAACACCGGTCACTCATATTGGTAATGACTAGGCCTAGGATATTGTTGCCCCTGGTGGGGGTGTGGATAAGTTGATCTAGGGCATTGGAGTTTATGAATTCTAGAAAGAATTGAGCTAAGGAGTTGGTACACAAGTAGTTTTCCCAGTTAATGGTGGGGTAGTTGAAGTCGCCCATTATTAGGGTGTTTGGTTGAACCCTAATATTTTCCAGTACATCAAGAAAAGAGGAGTGGGAATCCTGGGGCATGGTGGGGGATCTGTAGCAAGCTACAATTTGGATTGCAGTTTTGCCCAGAGTTAGTTGCACTTGGATAACCTCGGATGCATTATGCTGAGCAACTAGCCTGGAGGTGTGGATATCCTTAATGAATATGGACACACCTCCGCCTTTGGTGTTTCAGTCCAGGTTACATGGCCGAAAAGTGTGGTATGAGTTATAGCCTGGTAGTGCATGGTGCTCTCTGGAGCCTTGAACCAGGTCTCAGTCACTGCGCAGATATTAATGATCTCCATTTTAAGGAGTGCCTCGAGTGAGTGCATTTTGAGATTTAGACTTATAGCATTGATTAGCATTACCCTCAGTTTTTGCTTGCCTGTTCCTGTTATGGTGGTGAATTTGTTATTTGCACCTTGCCTAAAAAAGGCACTGTAGGGGCAGCAAAAGCCTTAGCCAGTATCAAGAATCCCAGGGGCGACAGGTGCAGGCCATCTGTGGCAAAGCACCGTGGTCTGTTGACCATGTTATCCCAAGCAGACAGATACTGGATTCCCTTAGAATGATACCAGAAGCTTAGCCAATTGTTGAAGTCAGTCATTTTATCCTTGTACTGCGGTATCATTCTGGGCAATGGCAGAATGCTACTCAGGGCTAGGGTCATACCTGCCTGGGCTACAAGATCGGAGAGCTCTTCCATGTCTCTTTTCATGTAGTCCAGGGTCATATTTGTACTTGTTGTGGAGTGACCTGAGTTATGTGGCAGATCCTGGCACCTGACAGGCAGCTGACATTAACCTTCTCCTTGTTTAGCCTGTTGAGTGGGACATCAGTGTGCCTGACTATAGAGTCACCTATGACTAGTGTGTTGGGTACGTTGTTTTGCCTTATTGGCTGTGGTTGAGTGGCACACTGAGTCTGTGGGCTATGTGTCATTTAAGGTTGTGTTGGGGGATGGAGGTCTTGCGTTTCTGCTTTGGAGGTCTCTGTTGCTTAGACAGATTATTATTGAGAGCCTCCATGAATGTTTTTGTGTTACTATGTATGGATTTTGGTGGTGTAGATTTAGTGAGACTATGTGATGAGTATGGTGTGGTGCAAATGTTTACCTTCTCCTCATGACTGTCAAGTTCAGTCTTGGTTGGAGAGAGCTTTACCTCCAGTTTGGCTAGATAAGTGCATCTCTCACAGGTTGTAGTGTTGGGTGGTAGGAGGAGAGGGTTGTCTGTGTACGTGAAGCAATTTCTACATTGCCTCAAGATGCCCAGATTCATCAGATAGACAGGAGAAAACACTGGGAGCTGACCCTTGGACATGCCTGAATAAAAAAACTATTTTCCTCATTCATATACACTCATATCTGGATGACTTCTTGGTACTTCACCAGGACTGCCGCATCCTTCACCATCACCTATGCATGGTGTCCAAAACATTGGCACACCTAGGGTTCACTGCGAACCAGGAAAAGTCTCACCTGACACCCACCCAAGACCTGGTTTTCTTAAGAGTGCAAGATAAAAAACGACCAGATGGCAGCCTTCATTCTTGGCCAGAAGGTGGAAGCCCTCATTCATTACCTCCAAACACCTCTCTCTCCAAACATTATCTGCCAGGGAATTCCTGAGAATCCTAGGCCACATGGCATCCTCGATACCCATGCTTCCTTTGGCAAGGCCTGCATATGAGGAAATTCCAATGGGTGCTGAAGAGTCGGTGGAACCAACATTCCCACCCTCTGGATATTCCCCCTACCTCTACTTCCATGCTTAAAAAAAAGACTGGAGTGGTGGATTGCAGCCGTCAGCCTCAATCAGGGTATACATTTGCAGATCCCTCCACCCTTACAGTAAATCTTCATGGATGCTTCAGACCTGGGTTGGGGAGCAGTTTTGCAAAACCACAACAAACAAAACAAAGTTCAGGGAGAGTGGTCCTCCCTCAGGCAAAGGGACCACATCAGTATCAAAGCAATGAGGGCCCTTCTCCTTGCATTGCAGACATTCCACCAAATTCTCCTGCCAGGTACCTTGAAAGTAGTCACAGACAATATGACTGTCCTGTGGTATATCAACAAGCAGGGGGGACAAGGTCCTACCTACTGTGCAGCTTGGCAATTCAGAGTTGGTCCTTAGCAGCAAAAGTGCACATTCACCTGCAAGCAGTGTGCATTCCTTCCACAGAGAATGTGATGGCGAACACTCTCAGCAGAACGTCTGCACCCTGTCACAAATAGATTCTTCACAGGGAGGTGTTTTTAGATCTTATTCACAAGTGGGGTATTCCTCAGGCAAATCTGTTTGCCTCCTCTCAGAACAAGCAGATGCCTCTGTTTTGAACAAGGGATCCACAACCACAGGCTTGGAAGGTGGACGCCTTCTCTTTTTCTTGGGCAGGGATGTATCTTTATGCTCTCCCCCCTTCACACTGATTAAAAAAGTCCTTCTGAAGATTCAGAGGGACAAACCAAAAATCCTGCTTGTGACTCACTTTTGGCCAAGACAGCATTGGTTTCCCCTACTTCACCTACTAGCCAAGGGCAATCACCACAGGTTACTCCACTAATTCAACCTACTCACACAAGACAGGGGGTCTCTCATACACCCTCAGGTGCTCAACCTTAGACTCACTCTATGGATGATAGCGTTCTGATCCCCTTCAGACACCTATATTCAGAGGACGTACTCAAGTTCTCCTGGTACTAGGTTTCCTGGCCTCCTGCAGGAAATTATGTATCAAAATGGAAAAGATTCTCCAGATGGTGTCAAAAGAAAAAACAGGACCCCTTTCTTATTCCTGTACCTATGGTCTTTTCTTACTTGTGTGAGCTTCTACATTCAGGACTGACTTACTTTTCTGTTAAGGTACACTTGTCAGCCATTTCCCCCTGTCTCCCCTTGGTACTTCCTTTGGCATCCAGATTAGAGGTAAAACTATTCTTAACAGGGGTCCTCCATATCAGACCCTCCTTATCAACTGTTCCCCTTCATGGGACTGTAATTTTGACCTTGAAAAACTCACACTACCTCCATTTGAACCAGCTCACTGAGCATCACTGAAGCTATGTAATTGGAAAACAGTACTTCTGGTATCCCTCACATCCACCAGGATGGTCTCAGAAATTCAAGCCCTGATGCCTACCCCTCCTTACCTCATCTTCCCTAAGGACAAGTGCTCCCTCAGGACTAATCCTTCCTTCATGCCTAAAGTGGTTAATGAACCTCAAAATTCTTCTGAAAGAACTCTACATTCCTTGGATGTTCATAGACAACTTATACCTGGACAAGTCCAAATCCATTAGAAGGTGTATGACTAGGTGTTTGTCTCCTTTCACCTAAGGGCCTTGAGGAAGGCAGTCTCTAAACAGACTATATCATCATGGATTTCTAAAGCTATCTCTGCTTGTTATTCTTTTCATGGAAAAGATTTAACTGCTAATGTGAGAGCTCATTCTACTAGGGCAGCTGCTTCTTCAGCAGCCTTTTTTAGGGGGGTGGACTATGCTTCCATACTGGAAGTGGCCACCTGGTCCTCAGTCCATACCTTTACCAAGCACTACATGCTAGATTTGATCTATGCTATCTATGGACTATGCTTCCATACTGGAAGTGTCCACCTGGTCCTCAGTCCATACCTTTACCAAGCACTACATGCTAGATTTGATCTCTAGAGCCACAACTGGGTTTACTAGATCAATTTTACAGGGTCTCATAGACCAGGCCCCTCAACCTGCCTCCCAGGCTCATATCTAAAGCTTTGGTACTCACCCTACAGTTATGAATACTGCAACATGAGAATAGAAGGACATATAGTAGTTGTGTAAGAACTTAACATAACCTTAGATGTATTCAATCCCCCTTACTCTGTTTATCCATCTGGAGTGGCATTTCCCTACCTTCTCTCCATCTAAATAGGGTGAAGCAACAGGCACATACCTCTATTAGGTTCCTTCTGGCTTGGTGACATATGTGGGTCTGAAAAGCTTCCTTCTCTTTGCTTCCCAGGGGTACCACTGTATGTGGCAGTCATTTCTGAAGTGGGTTTGTGCAGACAACACTTTTATAGCTGACGTTGGTTTGTGGCTCTGACATGCAACGTTGAATGTACCCCTGTTCCTAACACTTTGGTGTACTGGCCAAATGTCCGGTGCTGCAGCCAGCAACCTCCCTACTGTTATGAATACTGCAACATGGAAGAGAAGGACATCTAAGGTTACACAACTATTCTTTTCTAAATTGTCTGATATTGATTGTTTAAACTATGAAAAAGTAAAGACATGTTTACTTGAATGGTTTAAGTTAACACCTGAAGCTTACAGAAAAAAGTTTCATGAGCATAGATGAAAGGCAGATGAAAGTGGGTGAGTGGGTGTTGGATTACCACTTTTGAAGGGCTGGCAGACCTTTTGGTTAGGGAACAAGCCCTTAGCACTTTGCCTGAGAATTTGAGAATCTGGTTGGCAGACTGAGAATGTAACTCTGCAGATAAGCTGGGGAAAGGGGGGGGTCTCTACTTAGCAAGCTGGGCATCACTGCACAGGAAAGGGATATCCAGTGCTGCACATGGACATAAGGGAACACCTGGTGGGCAGCCTAAATCACCCCAACAGAGTCCATCAGTAACAGGAGAAGCCACTAGTTCAGGTACACAGCCAGGATCAAATATTTTAAATGTAACCAGTGGGGCCATTTATCATATAGATGTCCGTGGAGGCAAGGTGGGGAACAAAAGGTGAGGGAGCTAGCAAGTGGCAGTAACATTATGCCAGTGTTAAGTTGTCTGGAGACAACAGGGGTACCAGACTATCACTAGAGATTATATCCTATCTTAGTGGTTGGAAAATAGGCCACTGCTAAGAGAGATGCAGCCTCATAACCATAACCATAACATAGACATAACCATTGTGATATCCTTGCAGAGGTCTTAATAGGGAATGATTTTGATAATGCAATGCCTTGTGTGCATGCAGTTACATGCAGTCAGGCGTGGAGACAGGCATGTAGGGCTAATAGCCTGGGGGAGATCCAGACAGACCCCACACCTGAAGTCAAGGCTAGTGAGGTGGCTGTTTCATGGGGGGGAGCTACTCTGTATCATTGAGCCTGAAGGTGAGCCACAGCTGCTGGTAGGTAGTGATGTTCCCTTGGACAGAGTGACTACAAGGGCAGAGGTGAGTGGTAGTACCCAGGTTGACAGTGAGGCACCACTGTCAGAGGATACCAGACTTCCTGCGGAAGGGGAGCTGGGAAGAGTTACAAAGGTAGAATTGAGACAGACTCAGCTGTCGGACCCTACACTAAGAGGCTTGAGGGAGGTAGCTAGAGAGGCACCTGAGTCTCAAGGATAAAGGGGATTCTGTATACTGGAACAAAGGGTTACTGTATAGAGAGTAGACCCCCTGAGGGAGGGCTAGAGGGTGATATAATACAGCAAGTCGGTAGTGCCTACAGCCTACCATCCTGCCCTTTTAGCCATAGCCCATGACATTCCTTTTGCAGGTCATATGGGCACAAAGCATACCTAGAGACGTATTATGCAGAAATTTTACTGACCTGGGATTGCAAGGGATGTGACAAGGTACTGCAGGACCTGTGAGCAGTGCCAAAAAGTAGGCAAGGCAGGAGACAAGGTCATGGCTTCTTTGATGTCTTTGCCTGTGATTGAGGAGCCATTTCAGAGGGTAGCTAAGGATATTGTAGGGCCTATGAGTACCCACATTACACAGGAAAGAAGTATATCCTGTTGGTAGTAGATTATGCTATTAGATACCCTGAGGTGGTGGCTCTGTCCTCCATCGAGGCAGAGTAGGTGGCAAATGCTTTGTTAGAAATTTTAAGCAGGGTAGGTTTCCCAAGAGAAATGCTTACTGACAGAGTTGCCAATTTCATGTCAGACCTGCTGGCTTATCTGTGGAAGCGCTGTGGGGTGAAGCAACTAAAAACCACCCCATATCATCCCCAGACTAATGGTCTTGTGGAGAGGTTAAACTCTACACTAAAGACCATGCTACAGGCATTTGCAGACCAGTTTCAGAGAGACTAGGACAAATATTTGTCCTATCTGCTGTTTGCATACAGAGAGGCACCCCAGGAATCCACAGGTTTTTCACCCTTTGAGTTGTTATATGGACATAGGGTGAGGGGGCCTTTAGATTTGATTTGTGATGAGTGGAAGGGTGAGTGTGAATCCCACAAGGAGTTTGTTGTGGTATATGTCGTAAACCTCAGGACAAGGCTTAGGGAGGCCAGGGAAAAAAATTGCTGTTCCAAGAAACACACACACAACACAAGCACACCAAAAAAAACAGCAATCCACACACACATACACTTAAAATCCTACATCTAACCCTACACTAAACTGTACATACACTGCTATCTATCCACTTACGTTGACCCAAACCCTAACCCTAAGGTCCGTCACTATCGCACACTCACCTGACCCGCAACCTAACTCACCTATCCCACCCTAACCATAACATCTGTCACTATCGCACACCCACCTCACCCGCGCCCTAACCCTAACTCACCTAACCCGCGTATATGGTGTTCAAACTGCTGAAGTTTCGACGAACTGATAGGAACCCGTTTTCCTGATAGTCAGTCCCCAAAAAGGCAGCTAGTATGTATAAAGTTTCTCAGTCTTTTAAATTTTATACACTATTCCCAAACCTAACCCAGCAGCTATAGCCTTAGTTTACTGTGCTGCTAAGCACTTAGTTAATTCCAGTCCTACTCTTTTTATTAATGATAGGTATGGAAAAAAAGTGTATACTTCTGCAACTTTGAATTTCAGAATTTTAAATTGTCAGGCTCATACAATAAAGTTTATTCCGACATATTGTGAAAGTATGAGGAGTGTTTTATTTACAGTTTCTTCTTGTAAAGAACAATCTACCTTAGTTTTTTCAATTGCACAGGTCACCACTCATTGTTGAAATATATATATGACTGCGTTGATACTTCTTCCATGACTATGGCCACTGGTATGGTTTTAAGGGGGGTTGCTTATCTGCATTCTCAGAACCTTCCAGATGATGTTAAAAATTAGATTTTAAATTCCCCTGTGAAGAGAGAGGCCCCTCTGCTACAGAGGTCATCAAAAAGTGTGGTTAAAGGGGAAAGCTGATTCAGAGAAGTATTGGCACTCCTTTTCCAAGTTATCCAAGGGATTTTCTTTCTCTTCATCCAGTTTTGGCAAAGAACAGAATAAACAGTCTCACTAGAATTCAGGTAAACAAATGTTCAAGAAGTGTCAAGTATGTGCCAAAAAGAAGTCTCAAACCTCCCAAAACCAAGCATACACTTCAACAAGTCTGAAGACTATTCAAGAGACCTTGTGACACTCTTCCCACCCTAGCCCTCTTTCTCTTCCAGAAAGTCTGAATCTCCATTCTTCTCTTTGGCAGCAAGTTGTTTCAGACAAATGGGTTCTGAAAATCATTTATCAGGGCTAAAGATGGCAGTGGAAGGAAAATCTTCTTTCCTAGGTGGTCATTTCTCATCCTGAAGATCAGACTGTTTCATTTCCACCTCTTCATCACATGCTGTCCCAAGGAGTGATAGAACTAGTCGCTCCTTCCCAAGTGAGGAAAGGGGTTTTGTTGAAGGATGTACCTAGTCCCAAAGAAAAAAAAATGCTTGGAGACCAGTTCTGAATCTTTCCTAAACCTGTTTGTGATAGTATACAAATTCAAAATGATGTCATTTCACAACCACTTTCAAGATTCTTGGTACATGAGATTTTAAAGATGCTTATTTGATTATCATCACATTCATATTCATCTAGACTTCAGTTTCTTAAGGTTTTGTGTGTCTGGATCACTTTATCAGTTCTCTGTCTTACCCTTTGGACTATCCAGTGCACCTGAAGTGTTCACAGAATGTCTAGCTCCAGTTATAGCTCATTGCAGGCTACACAGTATCCACATTTTTCCTGTATTTGGATGAATTGTTTTTCTTTGCAGAGTCTTTTTCAAAATGTCAGGAATCTTTGTCTTGGGTGAGAGATCTCTTGCACAAGCTTGGATTCCAAGAGAACATTCAAAAGTTTTTATTGACTTCCTTTTCACAGGATTGTGTCCCTGGGATGTAAACTAGACACCTCTGTTTAAAGAGCTTTTCTTCCACAGGAAAAAAATAAATCTTTAGTTAGACTAGTTTTCCACTCAGACTTCAGTCACTGTGAGGGAATACCTCAGGAGTTTGGGTCTCATGACATCTATGATTCTCATGATACCCCTGGCAAAGCTCCACTGAGAACGATACAGTGATATTTTAAATTTCTTGGGTCCCAACATCAACACCCTTTGTCTTTTCAGATCCCGGTACTGGGGTTTGTCAAAAGAGAAATCGTGTGGTGGAGACAACAGATATCCTTAATCAAGGTCTTCCCTTCTCCCTCCGTACTACAAGGTGGTCTTTCACCACAAATGCTTCACATTTTGCTTGTGTAACAGTTTCGGGACACATGAAAGTGCAGGGGGGGGGGTGTAGGACACAAGGACAGATGCAAGCACATACATATCAAGGAGATCCTTGCCCTGATCAAGATACTCAGTTCTATGAATGATCTTTGGTCGCCAGGACCTCTTCATTGGTTACAGACAATACAACAGTTATGTGGTACATAAACAAGCAAGGGAGAACTAGGTCATACCCCCTTTGCAGACTAAACATGTTAGCTTGGGATATAGTTTCACAGCACAATCTCACTCTACAAGTATCCTACATTCCTTCAGTGGTAATTTGTGTGGCAGACAAACTGAGCAGGACCACAGCAGACCCCCACAAATTGAAACTAAATCGGGGTGGTTGGGAGCGAGGGGTCTTCCAAGATTTGATCTATCTGTGGGAAGTTCCAGAAATAGACCTCTTTGCCTTCTGTCAGAACAATCACCTGACAAAGTTCTTTTCCAGGACATCATGCAAGAAGGCATGGAAGACAGAAGTCTTTTCTTTTGACAGAAATGTTCCTGTATGCCTTTCCACCAATATCCAGGGTACTTCTGAAAATTAGGAGGGAATCCTCCAAGATCATTGTGGTGACTCCCTTCTAGCCCAGGCAGCCATGGTACATCCTTCTTTTGGAAATGGCCACTGGCCAGCGGAAGTTACCACAAGCTTCCTCACAGAAATTGATCTACTCACACAAGAACAGGGGTGCTTGATACACCTCAGTATCAGTCATCTTCACTTGACTGCTAAGATGATAGGGTCTTAATTTCTTTCAGGCACCTGTTTTCTGAGAATGTGCAGCAGATTCTCATGGAGGCAAGAAAGCCTGCTACTAGAAAATCATATATTAGAAAATGGAAAAGGTTTTCTAGTTTGTGCCAACAACATAACCTGCCCCCAATCAGGGCTAGTTGTTCTGTGGTTTTACAATATGTGAGTTATTATCCTGCAACCTTTCTTATTCCTGTATCAAGGTTCTTTTATGGGCCATTTCAGCATGTCTGCCTACGGATCCTCCTCTTTCATGGTAGTTGCATTTCAAAATGTTCTTAAAAGGAGTTTTTGCATAAGAGGCCTCTAAATAAACTGGTGGCCCCTCCTTGGGATCTTAACTTTGTGTTAAAGAAACTGACACT
This sequence comes from Protopterus annectens, assembly GCF_019279795.1. Taxonomy (NCBI): domain Eukaryota; kingdom Metazoa; phylum Chordata; order Ceratodontiformes; family Protopteridae; genus Protopterus; species Protopterus annectens. The sequence goes on from NC_056741.1 coordinate 1,369,889,231, forward strand.
TGCTCCATTTTTAAAAGCTAATCTGGCTGATTTCAGGTTCATAAATGGAAAAGAGTTTTATGAAATGCTGTGACCTCTACAAGAAGGTTATCTGAGTTGCAAGCTCTTATGGTTAGACAAATCTACCTCATTTCCACAAAGACAGGGTTTCTTTTAGAACTAATCCTTCTTTTATGTCTAAAGTGGTATCCAAGTTTTCTTTAAGTCAAACTATCCTTCTCCTTGTTTTCTTTCCTGAACCTAAAAATGTGGGAGAAAGGATACTCTATACCTTGGATGTCCACAGACAACTTTGGTACTTGACAGAACTAATTATTTTAGTTTATTGGATCAATAGTTCTTTTCTTGTGAAGGTAAGGAAAAAAAGCAGCATGTGTCAAAACAGTCTATTTTCAAATGGCTGTCATTCTCACCATAACAAATCTGTTCCAGGCAGGGTCAATGCTTACCCTACAGTGACTTTGGCTTCTTCTATAGCTTTTTGGAAAGGGTTGGATTCTAGAAGCTACCACTTGGTCCTCTGTACATACTTCGATAAAGCACTATAAGCTGCATTCCTTCTTTAGGTGTAGATTCATGGTTTGCTAGGATCATCCTCCAGGAGCTCCTGGACGCTTCTCCTTCCACCTCCCAAATATAGTTAGCTATGATAATCTACCCATACAGCTAAGGCTACTACAGCAGTGAACAATAAAAAGAACATTTGTGTAAGTTGAACTTAATGTTCGAATGATCACTGCTGTCATAGCTGCTCTCTCCCTCCATTCCCCCCTTTTTGTGTTTTTTTTTTTTTTTTTTTTTGCCAGGGTGTGGACATTTATTTTTTGTTATTCCTAACCCTGGCTTTTTATGGCTTAGCCTCTTTCTTTCTCTGATGGCAAAAAAAAAAAAAGCTCTAAAGGGCTTTGCACCCTAACTTGTCTTTTAGTCAGCACACCTCAAACTGCTTAACGGTTTGGGTGCATGGAAGTTGCCCTGAAGCTTTGGAAGCTGGCCTGCTGTTATATCCTTGGCAGCATCTAACCCATATATCTAAGGTTACTACTGCAGTGATCTTTTGAACATTTACTGTTATGGTTAAGTTCAGCTTATACAACTATACCTTACTGGCTCCAACAGTTAACCTAAGGTGATGAACAATTTGGACAATACTAATATTTGACAAACACAACTGCACAGCTTTGTTTGTTCATGAAATATTAGTTATGTCTGAGTAACTATTCTTTGACTTTGTGGTTTTACTTTATTTTGTTTTATTTTATTTGTTTCCCACATTATTTGCTTAGTTGAAAATACCTGCAAGCCCTGTCCTCAAATCATCACTATGCTAGACTTGATAATGTGGGTCCATGCAGACAGGCAGGCAGCATTTGGCAAGCTTACTTGAATCATCATACTTTCCAAGTAAAATTAAAGTAATAAATGAAGACTTTTCTTTGTGGTACCTACAGTTCCCAAAAATAGAATTATGACTACATCAAGGCAGAACAATTCTGGGCATTCAACAGGTAAGTAATATTGTTGCCCATGATCTTTAAGGCTTGATTGTAGTCACATAGTTGCAGTTGTTATATTCGGAAGACCAGGCCAGTCATATATGCTACATTGTTTTTAATCAGACTACTTTCTTTACATACAGCTTTTCCTAAGGATGAAGATAAATTACAAAAACTCATATCTTTTGATGATTACAGTAAAGTCATAGTGTTAATATGTGCTTACGCAACAGCAGGTTGTTCAAGACAAGGTATACAGTTATTATACAGATGGTGCCTCACAATTCAACAGCAATCCTTTCCGGAACGGCGGTTGTATTGCGAGACGCCATTTCCCATACAAATGTATGGAAAATGGTTTAGTTAATTCCTGGCCCAAACAAAATTAAAAAATAACACTAAAAAATTTAAAATAATGTAGCTCATCATGATTTGAGGTGTAGAACATCTCTTAAATGGAGGAGAGGATGTGGATGAGAGATGGAGGAGGATTGCGGGACTACTGTAAATTCCTAAAATATAGCTCACATGTCACACACAAATTTATTTGATATTAAATCCATCTAAGAATGCAGGCTAACATGTTTCCTGTCCAGCTAAAATGCTTATTACATCATTGTGCAGTAACAGTTATGAAATGAATAACTGTTGTCTCTGATTATGATTCATGTTTTGTTTAGTTCACTTTGATGTGATATAAATTATAACTTAAAAACATATTACAGCAGTTTCCTATCCACCACCAAAAGAAATAACATTATAACTTAAAACATCTTAGAACAGTTTCATCTCCGCACCCTCAAAAGAAATAATAACACACTATACAGGGTATACTGGAGTGTCTGTTTTTTTTAATCCCACTCCAGGACTTTGCTCAGTGGCTTCCCTACTTGGCTCATTCATTCAAGTGAGTTGGCGTCATACACTTGTGCCCATTCTCTCTGCCCATCCCCACCAGTGTCCATGCCAAAAACTGAACATGAATCACCATATTTGCATTATTGTTGTTTTGGCAGGTGTAGGTGAAAAAAATTTGTCCAAGGTGTCTTGTCTCTCTCTTTTTTCCAAGATGGTCTTGAAGTGGTGCATGATTGTGTTGTTAAACAAGTCCGTCATCCTGCTGACACCACCAGTGTTGGGGGTTGGGGAACCACTCCAAGACTGTAGCCTGCACCTTCTCCCAGTTGGATAAAAGGGCTTTAATGCAAGCTGTTGGCGTAAGTCCTTTTTCCCCGGCGTCCTCATCTTCAGAAGAAATTTCACTTTCTTTTTCATTGAACTGCTCAATGCAAAGTGCTGAAAGTTCCTCCATTATGAGCTCATCGTAATGGTCTTGTAGCAGTTCCTCAACATCTGCTTCATCCACCTCCCCTATGACCAGGCACTCTGCTGTGGAAATTATGTCTTGCAGCGCTTCAGCTGCTCCACAGTTCCACCTTGGGAAAAGGAAGGAACCAGTTTCCTCCAGGCTGCATGAAGGGCTTTCTGTGACACTCAATCCCAGGCACTTTTGATGAATGATATGTCAAGAACAATGATGAACTCGATCTTTCAGAATTCCTTCAGTGTTTTATCTGAAGAATGGGTCACATTGAAGAGCCTTGAGAAGAGTGCTTTTGTATAGAGCATCTTGAAGCAGGCATTGACTTGCTGATCCCTAGGTTAAATGAGAGAAGTTGTGTTGGGAGGCAGGAACTGAACCTTGATGAAATCATAGTCTGTCTGAAGAATTTCCTCTACTCTCATGAGTGGGCAGAGGCATTGTCCAGAAGCAGAGGAGCTTTACTGGCAAATCGTTCTCTATCAAGTACTTCTTGATACTTGAAGCAAACTGCCAGGAGGAGTGTGAGCCTATCTTTCATGAGGTTGTGACCTGAAAATCCTAGCTTCTTCTAGGGTTATGTAAGCCCTACTTTGCAATCTCTTCCAGAAAAGCCCTGTTTCATTGTAGTTAAAAATCTGTTCTGGCAGATAGTCTTCTCTATCAGTTATTCACATTCCTTAACAGATTTCTGTGCACCTTCTTTGTCAGCACTAGCTGCCTCTGCTTGTCTCAGAACACTGTGGATGCCACTTTTATAAATGTGTGTAACCATCCTCTGCTTGCTTTAAATTCCTCTCTTTGCTGTGAGCTACTTCCTGGAGGTTTTTTGTAGTTCTTCAAAGTTGAGCGTAGCTTTCTCACAGATCATGGTCTGAGTTATTTTATCTCCCTTCATCTCCCTCTCCTGGATCCAAACAAGAAGCATCTTCTCCATATCTCCATTAATTGGTTTTCTGTGTTTGTCCAAAACCTTTGTTGCTCCTTTTGACACCTTAGCACCCATGATGCTGTCTCTGTTTTTTCAAAATGTTGAGATGGTAGACCTAGGCACGCCACACTGTTCTGCTATCCATCCTATGTTACCTTCTATCTCAATTTTACCTGTGGTTTTCATCTTCTTTTCAATGCTCAGCCACTTATTTTTCCTGCCATTATCACTCTTCTTTGGCCCCATTTTTTCACCTCTTCGCAACACCTAAAAGAAACAACTGCATTATATAAACAACACAACAACAACAGGAAATAATGAACAACTTTCCAGCCTCTTTTCTGGGTCAAATTGTATGACAGTGATTGAATGGCAGGGCACTCGGGCAGCTGAAAGCACAGTTGAATTGCGAAATGGTCGAATTGCAAGGTGGTTGAATTGTGAGGTACCACCTGTACAGAAATTTGAGTTGATTTTTATCTCTAGTGAATCTGTTTAGAAACTAGATTTGTGGTATGACGTAATACTGTACTTAATACCTTAACTTATAATTTAATAAAGAGCTCAGGCAGTTGATGCTGGGTTGTGCTATAGAGATTCGTCTCTACTCTGCTTCATTATTGCAGTAGAAATGGAGACTACCATACATTTTGTGTTTGGAGATTGACATGGTCTTTATTACTTTCAGGAAAATCTTACTGCTGTTTCAAGCAAGTGGGAACTTCAGGAGTTAAAACAGGAGCATCACAATCTGCAAGATTCAATAAAACAGTCGCGTGTAAACCTGGATGAGCTTTGGGGTCAGAAGTCAGAGCTAGAGTCTCAAGTTGAACTGCTGCAGAACAAAAGTCAGAGGTTACAGACACGAATCAGGTACATAAGCCATTATTTTTCTTTCTTGACAATTTATTACATTCCAGTCAATAAGATGAAATCTGCACAGAAAGGACAATGAGTATATAAAATGTCTAACGTAAGTTTTAGCTTTTAGTTCTTGTCAGATTCTAGCAGCTTTTAACTTTAAGCCCAGATTTCTTTTGCAGTTTTTAACATACTTTGCTGTTGAAGTAACAGTAATACCACAGACTTCTTGTTGTTTTAGTCCATGTCTTGTATATATTTCCATTTTAAGCAGATTATATATTTTATATAATATATTACCTTTCAATGTTTTTGTCCCTATGGTCAGTTATGAAGGCTACCTGCATACATCTTTACTTTCTTCATTGGCTAGTAAATGATGCAGCAAAAAAGGAATATCTTTAGTAAGTTTTAAAAAGTCTACATGTGGTGGTTAAGATTTTATTTTGAGCCTAACTAGCTGAGTAGTATGCTGTTACATTTTGCTGAAATTTTTCTGTCCAACTGAACCAAATGGCATGCCGCAGCAGCATCTCTTGACCCTATACTGTGGTAGCACATCCTACAGGACATATGAAGCTGCATAGTCATAAGTCTTCCCAGAGTCCATGGAGCATGTGAAGGTACTATTGATAAACTCTCGTAACCCCCCTTCAATATCTGATATGGTATCTTTTTTTGAGAAATGAAAATTATTTCCACATTTCTTGTGTTAATTCAGATAGGTTCAGGGTAGGTGTAGGACTCCACTTGGGAAATGTCATATCTCCCCAGCTGTTTGTAATTTTTGTGGATGTAGTAAGGCACAGCCAGGATCTGGAGAGGATCCACCTTGGAGACTTGAGGTTTGTATCTTTTTTGCTTTTAGATGATGTTTTTCTATTTGCAGATGACTTTGATATCCAGTATGCAGTCTGGAATAATTAGCTGCTGAGTGAACCAGTTATGATGAAAAGCAGTTGCTCCAAATCAGATGTCATGATTCTGTCTGGGAAAGAGTATATTACCTTCTGCAGGCGAGAGGGAGCACTTACCTCATTTGGACAAATTATAGTATCTATGAAGGTGGAGGGGATCAGGAGGTTGGTTGGCAGATGATTTCAGTGATGAATGAACTGCAGATGTTGTATAGAACGTGTTGGTGTTGCAAGAGCTAAGTCAAAGGACAGAACTCTTTGTTTACAGGTTAGTCTGCCCTATTGTCCTTCTGAGTAGTTGTAGGTTCTGAGTAGTGGCTGAGAAGATGAACTTGAGGATACCAGCAATAGACGTTATGTTTCTTTACAGGGTAACTAGCCACTGCACTTTTGTGTTTAGAAAAATCATTTGAGATAGTCTGGACATTTTTTCTCTGTGCTTCTCACAAGGGGTGTACTAGGCATAACCCATGTAGAGGAGGTTCAAAGCCAGGCCAATGATCATTGACAGGATTGTATCTATAAGCTGGCTTGAAATTGTTGCTGGTAATAAGGGAAGTCTGACGTACATTGCTTAATTTTCTGTCTTAGTGATCCTCACCAGCACAAGTGGTTTAGAAAATGCATAGATGAATGGATAAATGTGCTGTGTCCTATACTGTGGCACATAATGGCATGTTGTCTGTGAATACCATTGAATTGAATTTGCAGAGACTGATGTGCTGCTGCCATTAAATATGTGCTGACAGATGCTGTAACTGTAGTGCCTGCAAAGAATTGTACCAAATTAAAAAAAACTGATTTGTGTTCTTTTTTTATTTGGCAATACTGTTACTTTATTAAAAGATATTTGTAACTCATTTTTTGATTGTATTAACACAAACTGGTGTTGTTGGGGTAGTTTCTACTAGTTTATCCAGTGGGTATAATTCTGCCTGCCTACAGCAGTGATGTTTAATGCATCACTCTGTAGTCACATAGCTGACTACAGTGGTGTGTGTGCACTTTTGCTGTCCATTACAAGCTTAGAATTATTTGCATATGCAGTGACTTACATCCTTATTGTTTACATTAACAGAATTTTGTAGCTTGAAATAAAATCCATCCTTAACACAAGTACAGTTGACAAGGTTTAGTTCAGAGAGGTTCTGCATAAAAAAAAAAAAAAAAAAGATTTAAGAGAAGTGTAACATTATACTTTACTCTACTTTAGGCAGTGAAGACAAACGTAAAGCAGAGTCTGCATACCGTTTATGTATAGAACACCCCCTCAAAGGTGTAGTAAAATCAAACTTCAATCGACGGTAGCCTTAGGATGATAGCCTTCAAACCTGAGTTAACATTAAAAGAGTATTGTTAATCTAGCTCTAGTGTGACTTTTTGGGACCCGACACCTCTGTTATACCAGTGAATTGAGTTGTTTTTTTTCGGTTGGAAACTGTTGGACTTTACTGGTCTATCTTGTGTATTAGAAATGAAGTGTGTGAGACATGTAAAAGAAAGAGAGAGAGAGAGAGAGAGAATTTAAGGGATGTGTAACATAGGGCATTATGTAGGAGTCCCAAGATGCCAGAGTTTGAAGGGGCTGTTAAATCAATCAGGGTTAGCCAGGGTGGATTGGTATTGACAGATATCCAGGCTGTAAAACCAATGATCAGGCAATGCTGGAAGAAAACAGAACAACTGTTATAGAGGACAAATTTGGAGAGCAGTATGTCACAGAGATCTGTGTGTTATTGAAGTGAGGCCCAACACTGAAAGGTGATTAACAGGTGTAAAAATCTACTTCTGAGTTGAGGTGAAAAAGAAGTGTAAGTGTTAAACTGATAGGATCTATGTGACACTTATAGTGAAGTAACTCACCAAGGTAAAGAAGGAATCTGGCAGAAAAGACTTAAGATCAGTCAGATCTCTGATGTTGGGGAAGTAGAATTCTATAAAGCAAGATTAGGTTAATAGCACAATTTATCTGAGGTCACTAATGTGAAAGGATGGTGGTACTATTATCCTAACTTCTGAGATTGTAAGTAGTGGGAAATTAGAGTACATTAGAAAGGGAGAGAAAGTAACTGCAAAGTAAAATGTTGTGTATCAAAGCAGGGAAAAAGGAGGGAGAAGGCTTAAGCTAGAGAAGTGTTGGTACAGAAAGAATAAATAAAAACAACAGATTTTTCTCAAGGTACTTATAAGGCAGGCATTGTTATAATGAGGTTCTACGAATATATTTTGTAATGCATGCCCTAGCCTAAAACATGAACAGTCTAGTAGGTTGCATTCAGTGTAGGTATCCTTTTATGTTTTTTCAAATCAGGCCATAGTTGTATTATTTATTTCTATTTAAATGTTTTAGGGTATGTTTGTTGTACTCTTATTGTCCTGATCTTTTGTCTGTTAACAACTCTGCTCACTCTGCTGCATTCCTTTACGCCCTTATTATTTGGAATTTTTCTTTGACTTAGTCCCCAGGATAAGCTTGTGGGGATGGGAACATGTTCCAGTTAAACTAGAGTTTACTGCCAGAAGAGTACCAGAGGTATCATAGTGTAGCTTGTATCAATACACAATCCTGCCCTAATACAAAACAGACTGCTGATTATCTCCTGTGATTTTCCTGTGAGGCATACGTGGCAGTGTCCACCATATACTTGTTGTTTTGAGTCCATTTTGACATTGACGGTATCCACTTTCTGGGACTGTTGACATCTTGCTGCTAACACCTGTAAGAACAGTACTATCATGACATAAACTTGATTATAGTATAGAGCAGCTTTCTGGGGCATCCAACCAACCTTCTTTGTCCTTAGATTATCCAGACTTCTTTCTGAAACAGCAGATGTTCTTCGTGTTTCACTGTTGCAGTCATCACACTTGGGTTATCCTGCCAGGGGTAGCCTTTAGTCGGCCCGAATACCAGAGGCTAAGTATTTCTGGGTCGGTTGCTGTCGCTTCAGTACTGACGTCAGGTCATCAGAGGTATAAAAACAGGCAGCCGATGACATTACATCAGTCTTTCTTGCCGAGGAGCCCGAAGCAGAAGGAGTTTGCATGAGTGCCGGTCGGCCGCTACCTGAGTTTTCGTTTCCAAAATTGAATCATCTTGAAGTCTTCTAAAGTGAAGTTCCCCATTGGGGATCCTTTTTTCTTGCTATAACTGATGTCAGAAAAAGTTAACAATCGTCTCGCCTGTGGAAAGCAAATACCACACCAAGATTTCCATTCTTACTGGGTCATGTGTTTAGGCCTCATTCCATGACGTACTCCGCTGTCGGTTTTGTGCTTTGTTCAACGCCCGAAGTATTTGTCATTGGGCCCTTATTGTAGCTAAATACTTTTGTTCTCGATCTCTGTATTCTGAAATGGCTTCAGTAAGCCATCCGACTACCGATCTTTTGAGAAAATGTAAGGATAAAAGCAGAGACAGACTGCACAGGTCCAAAACTGCCAACAACGCTTTCGTTAAGCTAGTCGCCAGTTCGCCGGTACTCAGGAGCTTTGGCAGCCCCTTATGCCCACTTCGATGGATTCATAGGCCGCTACCGAGACCCGTTTAGAGTCCAGTATGCCACGAGACTCTTCTTTGACTACGGAACCTGCGGATGTCTCTACCTTGGTTGAGTCCACAGCCGCTGTGCAGGCACTGGCTTCTGAGGAAGCTCTTCGCACTACAGATATTCAACACAAACTGACAACTTCTTGTGTCTTCAGTTCTTTCTAAAACTACCGAGTTTCTAAGGCCAAGAGTACGAGCTGCGCCTAAAAAAACAACAACCCAATCTCAAGCGCCTGCTTCCTTGCTACAATCTCAGATGCTTAAAATGGCAGAAGACATGATCATGCTGATTAGGGAAAGCCAGCTTTCCCCTGCTAAAAGAAAAAGAGACTTGTCCCCAGCAGCTTTATCTGACCAAGAGTCCGACGACTCTGAGGTCTCTGATTATGAAGACATGCCTTTATCTGCCTATGGGGATTCAGATGCAGATAAATCCTTTCCTTCTGCCTCCCCTCCAGAGGATTTTTCTTTTGGCGAATCCCTACATACTTTGAGAGAGCATTTCCATTGGGAATGCCAGGATTATCCTCAGTCCAAAAAGAAACTCAGGGAATTTTTAGATCTACCACAGCACAGACCCTTAGCTATCCCTCCTAATCTGTATGTTGTGGATGATGTCTTTATGGAATCCAGTCTAACTCCTGATACTTTACCCCTGCTCCAAGGAAACCTGACAGGTACTACATATTCCCTGACTCACACAAATTTCACTTCAAAAATCCTACTGCTGACCCAGAGGTCATCTCCCAAGGACCTAAAGGAATAAAAGCAACTACAGCTAAGAATCCCACCCCCTCGGACAGGGATTCCTGAGCTTTAGACAGATGGGGTAAAAAAGTATACACCTCTGCAACTCTCGCCTTTAGAGCATAATTGTCAGTTCCACATGCTGAAATACCAGCAATGCTATGGAACTTATTAAGCAAAAATTATCTACCTTTCCTGACCGTGCAGAAAATAAAGAATTACAGGAGCCTATGCATTCTGCAAGCCAAGTCAGCAAGCATACCCTGCAATGTGGATTTGATGCCCTAGATGCATCTTGCAGGGCAGCCAGTCACAGGTTCTGTACTTAGAAGACATGCCTGGCTTAATGACCAGACCTTGCTAGACCTTGCCAAATCAAAATTATTGGACGCTCCTCTGAACAAGGATGATCTGCTTGGCACCAAAACAGAAAAGGTTTTAAAAAAGATGGAAGAAAAGTCTAAGTCTATGCAGACAGTCAAAGATTTTTTGAAAATGCAGCCTCCAAGATTTAGTAGGCATTGCCCCTCAAAACATTGGTTCTTTCCAGCACCCTCAAGGACATCTCAAACTAGACCCAGGAGAAACAGACCCCCCCAGATTACAGTCTCGGGGTATGCAGAGATCTAAGCAATGGAGTACCTCCACTTCTAAAGCAAGGAGTGCTAAGCCACCCCTTTATGGAAAGAATTCACAATGACTTCTCAACTCCACCCCTCACTTCTGCCTAATTGATCGTGCCCCTAGGAGAAAAACTTGCCCACCATGCAAAAAACTGGACCTCCATCACCAACGATTGATGGGTCCTCAACATAGTATCCCAGGGGTACAAATTATTTTTCCACACGTTGCCAACCCCAAAAGAGTTCCCATATCTTCCTCCAAACCAGTGGGCAGAGGCACAAAACCAAGTTCAGTCCCTGCTCTCGATAAGGGCAATTCAGCCTGTTCCTGCAGAACAGATAGGCCAAGGTTTTTATTCCAGACTTTTCCTGGTACCCAAAAAAGAGGGCACCTGGCGCCCAATCTTAGATCTATCCATTCTAAATACCTTCCTGGTGGTACCAAAATTCAGAATGCCCATCCTACAGCATCTTCTCTGTGTGCTGTCCAAAGATGCCTGGTTAACCACCCTAGACCTAAAGGAAGCCTATCTGCACATCCCAATAAAGGGACTCCTGCAGGAAATGTCTATGTTTCAGGCAGTATCTATGCATTATCAGTTCTCTGCACTTCCCTTTGGCTTATCCACTGCTTCCAGAGTTTTCACAAAATGCCTGGCTCCAGACATTGCCTATTGCAGACAGCGAAATATTCAAATTTACCCCTACTTGGATGATTGCCTAATTCAGGCAGACAGTCAGGAAAAGCTGTTGCAGCACTTGACATTTGTAAAGGACCTTCTAACCTCCCTGGGGTACACTATCAATGAAAAGAAATCCAAACTAGTCCCCAGTCAAAAAATTTTATTCCTGGGAGCAAGGTTAGACACAGCATCCCAGATGGCATTCCTTACTCCAGAAAAACAAGCCTATCTGACAGGCTACTTCGCTGAAATGGCCACCAGAACCCAGCTATCTGCAAGGAAAATCCTGCAGGCTCTAGGATTCATGGTGTCCTGCATTCTACTAATTCCATATGCCAGACTGCATATGAGGAAACTTCAGTGGTACTTAAAAAGTCTTTGGTGCCAACATTCTCAGGACCTGGAAACAATCATACCTATGATACCTTGTCTAAGGAAAGAGTTCCTTTGGTGGGCAGCAGCATGCAAACACAACAAGGGACTTCCCTTTACACAACCCCACCCCACCCAGATCCTAACCACACATGCATCAAATTATGCCTGGGGTGCATATCTGGACGGTAGGTGCATTCACGGCCACTGGAGCCCAAATCAAATTCATCTGCACATCAACCAAAAAGAGATGCTTGCTGTTAAACATGTTCTGACAGCTTTTAGATCCCTACTCTCACCAGGGCCCTTACTAATCAAAACCAACAACACCGCAGTGATGTGGTACATAAATAAGCATGGGGGAACACACTCTTACTCAGTCTGCAGGCTAGCCATGACCCTGTGGATCACGGCCTCAGCCATGCATATTCACCTGCAAGCTCAATTCCTGCCTGGCAACCAAAACTCTCTGGCAGACAACTTAAGCAGAAATCTCCTAGACCCACACGAGTGGCAATGAAACCACAACACCTTCAGCCTTGTGACCCAGAAATGGGGAACTCCGAAGATGGACCTATTTGCCTCCCCCCTGCAACCACCAGTTCAGCAAATTCTGCACCAGGGTACCTCACAGCAAGGCCTGGAAAGTGGATGCCCTATCCTTCCAGTGGGCAAACCTCTCAATCTATGCATTTCCCCCTCTACCTCTTCTTACAAGAGTATTACTCAAGATAAGGGAGGAAAGACCAAGGGCAATCCTGATTGCCCTAGACTGGCCATGCTAACACTGGTGCCCACTACTGCGCAGTCTGTCACCATTGCCTCCATGGCACCTATCCCAAATCCCTACTCTGCTGACTCAGCAGGAGGGACAGTTCTTGCATCCACAGTTGCAGACCCTGAACCTTGCAGCCTTGCTTATTCCTTGACTTCTCCAGTGGCCAGCCTAAGCAAGCAGGTACTGGATGTCATACGTGAAGCCAGATGGCCCACTACAAGGAAATCCTATGCTGACAAGTGGAAAAGGTATTGTTTCTGGATTCACACTAAAGGAGTGGATACAGCACAGCTCTCTTTAACTCTCATCATGGATTACCTAGCAGACCTATTCCACAGAGGCCTCTCCTTCTCTTCCATTAAGATACATGCCTCTGCCATCTCTGCTCATTACAGCACTGAGCCACCTCTCTTCTCACACCCTCTCATCAAGCAGTTCCTGAGAGGGGATAACAACTTAAGGCCACCAAGAAGAGCCCCACACTCCTGCTTGGGACCTTAACTTTGTGTTGGAAAAGCTCAAGCTACCCCCTCCCCCCCATTTGAGTTTGCAGCGTCAGCAGAGTTAAAATTCCTCTCTTGGAAAACAGCCTTGCTTCAGCTAGAAGAGTGTCTGAGCTACAAGCATTTATGGCTGTGGAACCCTTCATTATTTTTTATGCTGACAGGGTCTCCCTCAGGACTAACCCAACTTTAATGCCTAAAGTGGTGTCCAGTGTGGCTCTCAACCAATCTATCCATTTGCCCACCTTTTTCCCTAATCCTCAAAATAAGAGGGGAAAGGATCCTGCACTCGTTAGACGTGCACAGACAGCTCAGATTCTACCTTGATATAGGACTAAGCCCTTTATGAAATCTGACCCGTTACTAGTCAGCTTTGCACCAGGGGCAGAGGGCAAGGCCATATCAAAACAAACCATCTCCAAATGGCTAGCACACTACAAACACCATGGGAAACTACCCCCTCAGGGGGTTAGAACACATTCCACTAGGGCAACTTCAACCTCTACAGCCTTTCTCAGAGGAGTACCTACCAGGGATATTCTGGAAGCTGCTACTTGGAGTTCTGTTCATACCTTCACCAAGCACTACCACCTGCTTATCTTTTCCAAATCCAGGGTGGGCTTTGTAACCGCAGTCCTGCAGGGCATACTAGCCAGCCCCGACTCTTCTTGACTGCCTCCACCCATTGTTCAGCTTTGGGAATCAACCCAAGTGTGATGACAGAAACAGTGAAACACGAAGAACATAGTACAGTTGTGTACACTTACCATAAATGTAGATGGAGTGTATTCACTGTTGCAGTCCTGGTTTCCCACCCTCCAGCCCCCTTGTATCTCTCTCTCTTTCTCTTCCTCACAGGGCTAGTAGTATTTACTTTTTACTGGTGGTGTTTTTCCACCACAACTGAGCTCCCTATTTGGGGGCTCCTGACATTTGGGGCAAGAAAAACTGATGTAATGGCGTTGGCTGCCTGTTTTTGTACCTCTGACGACCTGACATCAGTACTGAAGCGACAGCAACCAACGCAGAAATACTAAGCCTCTGGTATTCAGGCCGACTGAGGGCTACCCCTGGCAGGATAACCCAAGTGTGATGGCTGCAACAGTGAATGCACTCGAACATCTACATTTATGGTAAGTGTACACAACTGTACTTTTTTTGAACACTTTTTTACAGTTGTCATGCTTTCCTTAATGTACAACACTTCACTGACTGCCTCTGTGTAATGTTTGCCTTTACAGTGAACTGGAAGTAGTGCTGAATAAGAAGCAGGAAACAATGAAGAATATTTCAGCAAATGGCAATACAGTTTCAGATGAGGATGAAGAACTTCATGTTGAAGACCTGAGGAATACCCCTAAACTGGTAAGGGAAAAATCAGAGAGAGCTTTACGTTTTTTTAGAAGAAACAGTCAGCCAGTCACAGTGGAATATGATTGAATAGCATTGTCTGCCAGCAGTTTTATGTAAACAAAGTATCATGCTCCTGTTTACAAATAAGAACAAAAGAAAAATGTCATTTAGAGAAAAGAACTTAAACTTGCAGCATTCATAACTCCCTTTGTGTCCAAACTGGCATCCCCTAAAACTGGAAAAATAGGTATTCTACAAACATTTGTAATAGTCTGTGAAAAATTCTCAGTGTTAAATTACAAAGAAACGTGGTATGGGGATTAATGATTTTTTTTTTGTTTTCTTTTATTTTCATTTTAGTCACTTTTATGGTTCATCATATTCTGTTTATTGTATGGGTGCATTTACTGCTTTTCAGCATTCCTTGTGAATTAAAGTTAAGTATTTCCATATGCAAACATAGCTTTTGTAGAGTATATTTATTCCTCTGTGTCTTTTTCCCTTTTCCTCAGTATGTAAATGTAAAATATTAATAGTAATAAGTTGATACTTAATTGGTGGATGTCAACAGGTGTGGTGAGCAACAAACCTTTGTGTGCCTGGTGTCTGACATTTACAAATGTTTACTTTTATAACTGTGCAGTCCTGTCACCTTTCATTTAGTGTATACATGTTATGTATGTATGTGTAGACAGAGAGACTGAAATTGAGTATGGTGTTTGTGTGTGTGTGTGTGTGTGTGTGTGTGTGTGTGTGTACGTGATAACTCTCTCTTGTCTAAAAGAAGCTGTTTCTATGAGTGCACATGCTGCATGGTATTTGCATAGCAGTTAAATTTTGCTTTTTCCTGCCAAGTCCCACTGCCATCTCCTAAAGAAAAAAGTTGCCCTTGGATGATGAGTCCTCCCCGTGATTCCCAAAATAGCTTATTCATATTTCTAGGTTAATATTATTGTCTTGTATAATTGCATTTTCAGTGTTCATCTACTATGATTGTGGCCTGTTACCTACAGAGTGATTGCCAAGAAACAGGTTTAAAGCTGACATTAGAATAAATGTGTCACTTCAGCTGTAGTGATCTTCATTGTCTTATTCCATGTTATTCATATATTCTACACAAATTAATATTGTGTGCTTAAAACCTCATTAAGGCTTTGGAACTAAGCTAAGAATCCCCACTTTCTATCATTATTGCTGGTTGCTGCAAAAGTAACAAGGCTGTCATAGATTGGTTATTGTAAATTTAGTACCCAAATGCATTTCAAGCTGTACATGAATAATAGGAAGAAAGTATCTGTTTTACTATAAATTTCTCTTCCTAATGAAAACAGACAGGATGGGTTTACTCTGTAATTAACCTTTCAGTATATAGGAACACTGTCTGCAGTACCAAACTGTTTGGTTCAGTTCCTTTATCTATATCTCAGCAAACACACTATGACTGCAGATTATTTTGGAGAAATTTGTAGGCCTTTATCATGTATGGTTAGTGTCCTAAAAAAAGGACAAAACCATAAATGCATTAGTCAGGCAATAGTTAACACAGAAACTAGAACATGCCACAGTGTAAAGTCACATTGAATTAATTAAACTAACTTTGATTGAACTGCTTCCTGATTTTGTTGCTTTTGCCATGTTTTAATGCTACATTATATGTCATTGTGCTTCCACATATGCAATTCTGAGCCCTGCTAATTAAACTGAAAGTCATCATTTCTGCTTTGTTGTATTTTTTTAGAGCTTCCAGAAGAAGAACCCCCGTTCAAGAACAGAGGAGGCAGAAGCTGTAAATATTGATGAGTAAGTTGTAATGCTATTACTGAAGTGTCTGAACTGTGAGAAGAAAAGAATGTAGTTACAGAAAATGGACTCTGGTATTCTGAAACATTGTGTTACCCTGGAAACTGAAGCAGGGGGACTAGGAGACATAAAGCTCCCCATTAAGACATTAAGAGCTCACCTCTCAACTGTACTGCTTTTGGTGGTACATTTTATTTTTTTTTTACCTTTTTGGCAGTGTGCTCCTGGAATGCAGTTGGACTATCCAGATTAGCTGGCAAGGAAGGTAGAGAGAGACTCCTTGCCATCTAATCTTGACAGCTAGTCACATTATAGAAACAATGCTACTAAGTATGACAGAGAATCATGCAGTGCAGTGAAAACTCAGTCCATAAAAGAATTAAAGGAATAGTTGCTGTAGCTGCTGCTTATAAAGGTGCTGAGATTGGAGGTTTTGTAGAGATGTTTGTGCATGGTGGCAGGAGGGTGGGTAAGAGCTTTGTTTACAAGCACACTTTTGTTTCTTATGCCTAATTTTGAGAGAGAGAGTACAAGTAAAAGACATAAGCAGTTTCTGGCTGTACCACTTCTGTTTTGTCTGATTACTGCATTTTTTGTAGAGGCCTAGCCAGCTCAGCACAGCATATATTAGTAGAAAAGGAAAGGATATGGGTAGGTTTTAGGTGTCTTTAGATAAGTAATATAAGCATATCTCTCACCTGTCCCTTATTTTACCCATTATATTTGCAGTGTCCCCCTTAAAAGTTTGGATTTTACAGTAAATCAGCAAGGATTACAGTCAGTCAGTAATGCTAGACATTAGAGTTTCATACTTAATTGTTGTTCAGAAAATGCACATGATTGTAAAACCTGTTATTCTATTAACATTTTTAGAATGAAATAGAATACTAATAATAATAATTAAAAATTGCCCTTACTGAGGCCTTTGTCTCCCCATTATTTTTAGCATTTCAGAATTCCTAAGCAAATAAGTTGAGAGGTATGAAAAGTAAAAGGTGTGGCATGTTTCATGCTATGCTGGCAGAAGAAAAGGAAAGAATGATTTAAAATGAGTATGCTTGCAGTGGATAGGTGCCTCTTCTTGGCTGTGTTTTTTCGGGTGCTCTTTTTTTGCAGATGTGTGGCTAAAATGGGTCCATTATTGATCTCTCTACTACCCCGGTCATGAAACACAACAAACTTTAAGCAGTATTGCACAATGTAGGAGGATTTTGCTAATATGTTAAGAGATCCTATATAATGGCTTATTTGAATAAGTTAGGTAAGATATTTCTTTATTGCAAGGAAGTCAAGGAAAGTCTTCAGAAGACTGGAATTGCCATGGGGACAACCTGTGCAAATGTAGTGTTAGCATATTTGGAAATGGAGAAAGTTTTTGCCAGTGAGATGTGTAAAACACATGTATGGTGTTATAAACTCTTCATGGATGACGTGTTCCTTGTATGGGAAGGGACACATCGGGAACTGATGGAGTTTGTCACCTTTCTCCACAGCAGCACTTTTCTTAAATTTAGTATATATACTACCTATGGTAGTATAGACTTTCTTGATGTTACTGTACACAGAGGTATGATGGGGCAATTGAATACTAGTGTTTATAAGAAACCTTGTAAAAAGAATGATTTATTACATAAAACTAGCATGCATGTGGCCAGGAATGTCCTGAAAGGTCAGATTATTAGAATAATGAGATTGCATGATAGAGACGAGATGTTAGATGGAGCTTTAGAGTCCTTGAGACAGGATTTCTTAGAGAGAGGTTATTCTCTCTCTGAGATTAACACTACGATTGAAGATGTAAGTCACACTAGGCAGACTGAGGCAAAACCCTATTTTTCTGCTGTGGCTGATACAGCTCAGTATGATAGAACTATGAATCAAAACACTATACCTAGGATCTCACATTTTCCAGTGATATAAAATTGGCTCGTGATGTGTTTAAGAGAAATTGGCCTATCCTTATGTCAGATGCTGATCTCAGGGATAGGCTAGATGCAGCACCCAAATTTGTTTTTAGGAATAATAAAACCCTGAAGCAGCACTTGTGTTAATAGCAATAATCTTTTGAAGATAGAGTTAGATCAGAATGGCTGGGTACTTTCCCCTGCCATTCTTGTAAAGCATGCAGCCCCATATGGAGCACTCTGTATTGAACATCCAAGGTCAGGGAAGTGTATTTATTTTAATTTTTTGCAGACTGTAAGTCTAGAAATTTAATTTATTTTGCACGGTGTAGAAATTGTATAGGTTGTACAAATGAGTTGAATGCTATTGCACTGAGGTTGTTAAAAATGGAGTAAAGCTTTGACTTTTATTCTAATTGCTGTCATGGTCCAGCTTGTTGATAACCTGCTTTCAGTAGTGTCATTGCATAGAATGGGGTGTTCCTGTCCTCCCATTGTAATATTCTTATTTTACTTTTATGCCTTCATTCTGTGAGTGTAGAACATTCCCCTAGTATGTGTTTCCCTGATCCCTTCAGTATGACTTCTGCAATGGCTCAGTTTCATAATGTGTTTAGGAAAGAATTACTGCAGAAAGTCCTGAGTTCATTTCCCATGAAGCCTGTCTTTAGATTACTACTTCCATTCTGAAGTTAAAAAGATTCCCTTGATGCAGATTTATTTGACATATGACCCCTACATTAGCTCACTTAGTTAATGCTGTGTTTTGGAGAGAATGACTGAATAAATTCTGGGTTCAGTTTACTGAGGCATGGCTTTTGATTGTTGCCTCTATTCTGTTGTTGGGTACCATTCCCCTAATACGTGATTCCTGCCCCCTTCAGTGTGACTGTTACAGTAGCTCATCTAGTTAATGCTTTGTTTACAAGAATATCACTTAACCAGATAATGGGTTCATATCCCCTCATGGTTAATATTTTGTTTTTCATTATATTTACCATTATATTCCTGGTACAGTGATAAAATAAACATGTAATCAGGAATGTTACCCATGTTACTTTACTGATCCCTCTGATCCTGTGTGAGTTTCATGTTTTATCTTTGTTCAGGTATTTCAGATGTGTATCCGTGTATGTGCCATAACTCTTTCTCCATTGTGTTCCGCATCCCTTCTATGTTCACCAGCTCCCTTTACAGTATTCTGTTAGATTCAGTTGTCTTTGTTGTGTTACTAGCACCTCTGCACTCAACCCTTCACAGTCATAACTTTACTTTTGTCCACTTCATAGAAAAAATAAACAAAAAAAGAGACGAAAAAGAATAAGTAGTTCAGTTTTAGAGTGTTGTTGAATACTGAATATAAACTGCATTTACATGGAGGCATGATTAAGTAATGTGCTGTGCTTCATTTTGTTTTATAACAGCACAAACAAATATATCTTGTTAGGTAACATGGCAATATACTCCTGTAACACAACTGCAACTGTGTAAAATGTAAGACAGACTCGGGTTGGATAATCCAGTGTAACATCCAAGTAGTTAATTATAAAACTGCTGCTTATGCATTTTATATATATCACTAGTATATTTGCATTTCTGTTTGCAACACCATAATGTGCAGAACATTATCCATGAAATTCAGACTGCTGCCTGTTGTAACTGTACTGAGTCTTCAGCGAATATGCATACAGTGCAGCCCAAAGCCTTTTATCATTTAATTAGGTGGAATTTCACAGCCCAAGCCACCTGTTATTACAAAACCTGCCATTGGAAATGAGAGGAGTAGTGGAGAGAAAGAGAGAGAATTCTCACAGCTGCAGGTAGGAATGGCACAAAGAGGCTAGACAAGCATGTAGCATGTATGAGCTTATGTGTGTGGAAATTCGCTACATTACGATGATACAAGAAAGCTCACAAGCAGCATTAAAAGACCTACAGCAATGTTCATATCTAGCTATTTTTTAAACATGGCGTTTTTAAAAATGACATAAGTACATACATAGTAATAAAAAGGAAAACAAACCATAATACCATTTTTATTTTCTTGCAATACACATGCATTCTCTTTTAACAATTTTTATTCACTCCAGCAGTAATAAATTGCTCAATTTCTCCCTTTCCTTAAAATACACTCCTCCTGTACATTATCTTGCATGCATTGTTCCCACAAATTCCCTTTATTTTTATGGAATTTGACCCTTCTCTTTTTTAAATATCCTACCTCCAGTTATTTCATCTCCTTTACATGACTTTAGTTACAGCTGATTTAGATTTTGATGAACATTTTGTATTAATTGCTTTTTTTGGCAGCCAATAGCCTTAAACTTAGCAAGTGCTTACTATATTTGGGCAATTCAGATCCTATATCCCAGCTCAAAATAATAATTTCCTTAATTACGACTATTTGCTTCCCCGACATTTCTGACAAAGTAGTCTGTTAGGAATTTTTTAAAATATGCAGGCTAATTACTTTTCCAAAAAAACATGTTCCCAGTTACCTCTCTGTTTCCTGTCACACCTCCAGCAGTTGTGATATACCTGAGAAAAAAATCACTGAAGTCTGCTTGTGATATGAAATACCTATCTAAACACCTTCAGTAAAATCTTAAACCTTCTGGAATTTGTAGCATTCTTGGGAGCTGTACAATGTCCTCCCATTGTTCCTTTGTTTATTGCCTTTCTGTACTCTCTTCCCAGTCTTATATGACTTTATCTGATTGACACTTAAAATTATCATGCAGTGTTATATATGCCATACTAATTATCCCTTTATAACAGCAACATCTGTTCTAGACTTAATTAAAAACTATGCCATAGCTGGTCTTTCATTCAGAATCTCCTGCCTGTCCCTTTCTCTTTGCCTATCCTCTGTAATCAATCCCTGAAAGAGAAGGCAGTCTGTAACCTGCAATCCTAACTCCTGATTGGTCTCATCCCACTATGTTACTTTTCCTTCACTAGTATTTGCTCCCAAAACCTGGAATTCTTTGCTATTTCACCCAGTAAATTCCATCCCCCTTCTGGCCTACTTTCTGTATTCCTCCTTGCAGCCATCCATATTGGTAAAAGCTCCTTTCACACTTGTCCTTTTGGCTTAGTTCTTAAAATACTTTCTGCTACTTTATGAATATAATCTGTATGGATGTTCTTATTCTGCTGAAGGTCTTGCATTCAAAATCCTTCTCCATCCTTACTTCTCACCCTCCATTTCATCATCTCTTTTCTCTTTGGCTTACAGCCTTCTGCTTTTTGCATATAAACTTTAATTGTATAGCTCTGAAATATCTCTTCAAATCAGCTAATACTAAACAACCTTGTTCTATGGGGAGAATCAACTTATCTCACTTAACTCTTGCCCTCTACCACTCCCAAACAAACTCCTTCAACTCTTAAATATTTTGGTAAACCACTTTTCCTATGGTTGATAGCATGCCTGACTTGTGTATAAAATTAAAGGGACTAAAACTTTTTCACTGTTTGTATCTTGTTACTCATATTCACAATCAAAAGCACCCACCTTCTCAATGTTTGTATTATCTTTTGTTTGAGCTGCCATAATAGAATGCTTTTTAATCCATGTACTTAAATCATCTTATCATGTTTGCCCTTAATATGGGTATTGCTGAACCAGTTCATGTGTGGGTACATACTGTACTGCTATGCTCTTTGTTTTATCTTTTATTTTATATTCTGTAAAGACATACAACTGTCTCAAAATGTTCCACAACAAAAAATGTCCTTTTCTGAATTTATCAAGTGCAAAGTAATATGATCTGTGAATAAAGCTACCTTTTTATTAACTACCATACCAGTTATGTTCCTGATTTTCTGAATCTCTTAATTTCTTTGCTGATGACTCTAAAGTACATCAAAAGGAGAAAGAGGACATCCCTGCCTTGTTCCTCTGGTCAAACACAGCTCGCCAGAGAAGAATCCTCCCCCATTAATTCTGGGTCTGTATTATAACGTCGACATGTTAAAATGTCGACTCTGACTTCTTCGACACGAAAATGTCGAACTCCAAGGTTACCGAATGGCCAAATCACCGATTTCTTTCCAACGGAAAGAAATTGGTTGGCCAAACACCAATGCCACACAAAAACAAACATGTTTAAGTTGGGGGTTTCACCACCCCCCACACCCCCCCAACTAAATACTCTAACTCCGAGACTGTACTACAGTCAGGGAAAGGGCAGGTGTAGGAGAATGGCCAACTGATTTCTTTCCATTGGAAAAAAAAATCTGTTATTTGGCCGTTCGGTAACCTTGGAGTTCGGTAACCTTGGAGTTCGACATTTTTGTGTCGAACAAGTCAGAGTCTGCATTTTAACATGTTAATATTATGATATAGACCTGTTAATTCTTGCCTCTGCCCCTTCTTAAATCCTCCTAATTAACCAAATTATTCTCTCAGGGGAATGTAAGTGCTGCCATTGGCCTACTCATAACCCAGCTAACTCTTTTGAATGCTTCCTCTGTATCAAGAACTCACTTTCCTATTGGATCATCATTGTTCTGTTAAGGTTGTAATATGCTTTTCTCCTCTCCATAAAATCACATTGATCCGTATCCATCTACTTCAGCATCACCATTGCCATTCTCTTAGCTAGTATGGATATAAAACGCTATAATCAAGGCTCAAAATTGAAATGGGTCTATATGAAGCTCGGTCTGAAGGGGCTATACCCTCTTTGGGTAATAGAGCAGCAAAGCTTTTTTCCAAGGTCCTGGTATCTCCTCCCACAACTTTTTAAAATGTTATTAGACAAAGCCTTCAAGATCATTATCACTTACTTCCCTCCCAACTTCTAAACTTCCACAGGAATGCCAGATGTTCCTGGTGACATTTTCAAGACTTTTTGCTTCAATGAAAACACAAAAAAATTATTCGATTATCAGAACTGTCCATCCTCTTTTACCTCTGAGCAAGCACAAAAAACTATGTACAATGTTCTTCATCTCACATTGCTGCAGTCCTAACACTTGGGTAGTCCGCTGTCCCAGTCGGCCCGAATACCAAAGTATAAGGCTGACGTCGGTCAAGGCGCATTTGTCTGACATCAGGATGTCAGGGTACAAATGCGCATGACCGACGTCATATCCTCAGTCTTTTTTGCCGCATGGTCTGATGCAGAAGCAGTATTGCGAGTGCAGGTTGGCGTTCTGAAATTTTCTGAAGTCGGAGTTTCAGACCGAATCAAAGTTGGCTAAGTACCCGTTGGGAATATTTTGTTTTTCTTGCCTCAGTATTTAACCGGATGTCAGAAAAAGTGAATAACTGTATTTCTTGTGGGAAACAGATACCTCATAGGGATTACCATACCTTGTGTATACCTTGCTTAGGGCCTGAGCACGACGTTGTTGGCTGTCGCTCTTGTGCTAGATTTAACAAACGCACTATTAAGAGAAGATTAGATTGTGCCAGGTTAGTTTTGGGAAGCGTTGTAATTACAACATGCCGTGGATGCTCCGGCGCCGCTTCTAAAAGCGCAAGGACAAAGCAGCGAAGCCTAGGGTGGAAGAACCGTCTGTCCCGGACGCCGGTTCTTTAGGGGGCTCGGTGGAGCTGGTGGTTCTACCAGAAGTTCCTTTGGATTCTCAGGGAGAGATTTTACTGTTACAAGATGTGTCCTCTCAGGAGGTAGGCCAGGCTGAAGGGCTTCTCAGGTAGCTGTTCTCCCTCCCTTCCTAAGGTGGTTAGGCCCTCCCTTCTGTTTCCAAGGCTTCTTCTAGAGGCAGGCCAGGGTTAACTTCAGTGGGGTCTCCCCTAGTTCTTCAGGGTCTCTGCCTAAGAAACATATGCTTAAAATGGCAGAAGATTTGATTACTATGATTAGAGGTTCTATGCCCCCTGATAAGAGGCCTAGGGTGGAACCTGAGCTTGAGAGTTTTGAGCAGTGTTCGAGGCTTCTGAGTCTTCGGCTGAAGACTTGCAGGAGTATCCTCCTTATTCTGATTCTGATGTAGATGATTCTACTCCTTGACTTCTCCTCCTGAGGATTTTTCTTTTCAGAGACTCTTCATTCCATGAGGGAGCATTTTAAATGGGAAGGTCAAGATTTCTCTGATTCCAGGAAAAGGCTTAGGAATTTTTGTTTCTACCCCAGCATAGGCCTTTGGCTATACCTCCTGTTCTGGATGTGGTAGAGGATGTTTTGCAGAGGCTTCCCTGAACCCTGATTCTTTCCTCCTGCCCCAGTTAAACCGGATAGGTATTATAGGGTGCCTGAAGCTCATAAGTATCTTTTAAGAGTCCTAGGGCAGACCCAGAAACTGTTTCTCAGGGCCCTAAAGGTGTTAAGGCTTCTGTTGTTAAAAATCCTGTTCCTTCTGATAAAGAGGCAAGGGCTTTGGATAGATGGGGAAAGAAGGTGTATACTTCTTCCACTTTAGCCATGAGGGCTTTGAATTGCCAGTTTCACATGTTGAAATACCAAAATTATCTCCTTTCACAATTGAAGTCTAAGGTAGATGCTCTGGTGGAAGGTATTGAGTGTAAAGAGTTGCAGGATTTAGTTCATGTTTCTGAACAGGTGGGTAAGCATTCCTTGCAATGTGGTTTTGATGCTGTACAGGCCTCTTCGAGGGTGGCAGCCACTGGTTCTGTTCTTCGCAGGCACGCCTGGCTGAGGGATCAGAATTTAGCTGAACATGTAAAGACAAGGATTTTAGATGCTCCTTTACAATCTGATGTGTTATTTGGTGCGCCTGTGGAAGCAGTTTTAAAGAAAATGGAGGACAAGGCTAAGTCTATGCAGACTGTTAAAGATTTTTTGCAGGTTCAGCCTCCAAAGTTTAGTAGAAATTGGCCTACTAAGGGGTGGACATATCCTTCTTATGATTCTCAGTCTAGGGGTAGATCTAGACGTGGTAGGGGCAGAGCTCAAGGTTCTTTTAGGCCTAGAACAGGGAGTTCACCTGCCCAGTCTTCTGGTGAGAGCAGGGGTCAGTCCTTTCGTCAGCAGACCCAATGACCTGCCTTTTCGGCTGCCAGAGCCTTCTCGTCTGGCAGCACCTTTGGGAGGAAGGCTGGCACTTTTCAAAGAAAATTGGAGTGTTATTACCCAAGACAGATGGGTATTGGATATTGTTCACCACGGTTACAGGTTTTATTTCCATACCTTGCCTCCTTTCAAAGGCATGCCAGACATTCCTCCTATACAAAGAAAAGAGGCTCACAAGCAAATTTCTCTGTTACTCTAGATAGGGGCCATTCAGCCAGTTCCTGTGCCAGAAAGGGGCCTAGGATTTTATTCTCGCCTGTTCCTAGTACCAAAAAAGGGGAACACGTGGAGACCAATTTTGGATTTGTCTATCCTCAACACTTATCTGGACATTCCCAAGTTCAAAATGTTGACGTTACAACAGCTTTTACCTCTGCTGGGCAAAGATCACTGGATGGTAACTTTAGATCTCAAGGAGGCTTACCTTCATGTGCCTATCAGACTCAGTTGCAGGAAGTATCTGCATTTCGAGCTGGAAATTCCCATTATCAGTTCTCTGCATTGCCCTTTGGCTTATCTACTGCCCAGAGTATTCACAAAAGTTCTGGCTCCAGTCGTAGCTTTCTTCAGGCTAAAAGGAATACAAATCTATCCTTACTTGGACGACTGCCTGATTCTGGCTCAAGAAAAGGACGAGCTTCTTCAGCATCTGGAATATGTGATAGCAGTGCTAAGATGCCTGGGGTATTCTGTGAACGAAATAAAGTCCAGTCTAGTACCCTCTCAAGACATGTGCTTTCTGGGTGTGAGACTGAATACAGCAGCCCAGATGGCCTTTTTAACCCCGGACAAACAAAAGAATCTTTCCCTTTACTTCCATCAACTATCTCTTCAGTCCGGGCTGACTGCAAGGACAGTCCTTCAAGCCTTAGGATTCATGGCATCTTGTATTCTGGTGCTTCCCAATGCCAAACTGCATATGAGGAAGCTGCAATGGTATCTAAAAATGTATGGACACAGCACTGCCAGGATTTGGACACTGTCATTCCAATAATACCTTGCATTCAAAAGGAATTTTTGTGGTGGGCTCAGGAATGTCACCTAAACAAGGGACTCTCTGTGACCCGGCCAGAGGCGAGTCAGATTCTAACGACAGATGCCTCAGACATAGCTTGGGGAGCTCATCTGAATGGAAAGTGGATACAAGACAAGTGGCCTGCCAGACTACAGCATCTACATATCAACATGAAGGAGATGTTAGCAGTCCAGTTTGCATTACTGGCTTTCAAGGAGTTACTTCTTCCAGGGCAGGTGTTGATTCTAACAGACAACACAACTGTCATGTGGTACATCAACAAGCAAGGGGAACACATTCTTATCCTCTATGCAGGCAAGCAATGATTTTGTGGGAGACTGCTCAGCTTGCAGCTAAATCTTCAGGCAAGGTTTCTGCCAGGAGCACAGAACTCCTTAGCAGATGTGTTAAGCAGGCAAATCATGGATCCCCACGGTGGAAACTGGATCTTCATGTATTTCGAAAATTGACAGTGTCATGGGGAACTCCAGACATAGATCTGTTTGCTTCTCCACTAAACCACCAGCTGCCAAAGTTTTGCACGGAAAGGTTTCATCACACAGCTTGGAAAGTGGATGCTCTTTCGTTCAGTTGGGAAAATCTTCATGTGTATGCCTTTCCACCTCTGCCTCTCCTCCCAAGGGTACTCCTAAAGGTCAGACAAGACAAGCCAAGGATGATTTTGATAGCTCCAGATTGGCCTCAGCAACACTGGTACCCATTACTGAGGAATCTGGTAAGGAAGCCTCCATGGCCTTTACCTTTAATTCCACACCTTTTGTCTCAGAGGGACGGTCATCTACTCAATGTCAAGCTTCACTCTCTTCATCTAACAGCCTGGCATATTCTGTTTTGAACCACAGCAGGTCTCAACTTCCTCAACAAGTTTTGAATGTGATTATGGAAGCCAGAAGACCTAGTACACGTAAAGTGTACGCAGAAAAATGGAAGAGATTTTTATTCTGGAGTGCAGCAAAGGATTTGGATGTTTCTGAGCCTAATTTGAGTGTGGCTCTTCAATATCTTACTGAGTTATTGGACAAAGGTTTGTCTTTCTCTTCCATTAAGATTCATGCTGCAGCAATTTCAGCTCACTATGATTGTGACCCACCATTGTTTTCTCATCCTTTGTTCAAGCAATTTCTTAGAGGGGCAAAGAATATAAGACCCCCACGTAGAGCTCCTACTCCTGCTTGGGACCTCAATTTTGTGTTGGAGAAACTTACTCTACAACCTTTTGAGCCTCGGCTACTGCTGAATTGAAATACTTGTCATGGAAGACTGCTTTTTGTTGGCCATTACTTCTGCAAGAAGGGTTTCTGAATTGCAGGCCCTTATGGCGGTTGAGCCTTTTTGATTTTCCATAAGGATAGGGTATCATTACGTACTAATCCTTCCTTTATGCCTAAGGTGGTTTCTAGTGTGGCTTTAAACCAAACTATTCATTTGCCTACTTTTTATGCAGATCCCCAAAATAGGGGGAAAAAGATTTTGCATACTTTAGATGTACACAGGCAGTTGCGTTATTATTTAAGCAGGACTAGGGATTTTAGGCAGTCTCAGCAGTTGTTTGTTTCTTTTGCTTTGAGTTCTCAGGGCAAGCCTGTGTCAAAACAAACTATATCTAAGTGGATTGGGTTTTGCATTGCATTCTGTTATTCCCATCATGGCAAGGAGATTCCAGCTGGGATTAGGCCTCATTCCACTAGGGCTACTGCCACTTCAACAGCATTTCTAAGGGGGTGGCAACTAAGGATATTTTGGAGGCAGCTACGTGGAGTTCAGTGCACACTTTCTCCAAGCATTACCACCTTCCTCTCTATTCTAAATCCAGGGCTGGTTTTGCCACTGCTGTGTTGCAGGGCATTTTGGCAGCTCCTGCTTCATTATAGTTTAGCCATCCTCCCTTACCTCTGCTTTGGGATTCTACCCAAGTGTTAGGACTGCAGCAATGTGAGATGAAGAACATAGTACAGTTTTGTACCTACCATAAATGTAGATGTTCAAGATCCACATTGCTGCAGTCCAATCCTCCCTCCTTGGCCTGTGTGTTTAGGGGTGGTTGTGTGGGTGGGGTTCTATTTTGGTAAATTTGTATATATTGTACATATATTAGGTACAGGAGTGTTTGGTGTTTTTTGGTTTTGGCCTTATCTTTTTAGGGTCTTCTGACATCTGGGGCAAGAAAAGACTGAGGATATGACGTCGGTCATGCGCATTTGTACCCTGACGTCCTGATGTCAGACAAATGCGCCTTGACCGGCGTCAGCCTTATACTTTGGTATTCGGGCCGACTGGGACAGCGGACTACCCAAGTGTTAGGACTGCAGCAATGTGGATCTTCGAACATCTACATTTATGGTAGGTACAAAACTGTACTTTTTCAAAAACATTTATTCATCAAGTTAGAACCATTTGCCCCAAATCGATGACTGTTCCCATATTCATTACGTAATCTAAAATTGATTGCCCATGCTGAACAGCATGTCACAGCCCATGTTCCCACTTACACTAATTACCATCTCTTCTGTTCTTATCTTTATTCCCCCTCAGATGTTAAAAATAGCTTGCAGGCTTTCAGCTCCAAAAGTTCTCAGAGTGCTCTGGCTACCTTTAAATAAACAAACTAAACTGTGAAATATTATACTAAATGCATTAAAGTACTAAGGCTGCTTGGAAAGCAACTACTTATAGAATTTATTTGCTTCCCACAGTTTCATAATGCATTTATTTTTCACTGAACTGCTTGCAAATAGACCTTTAAATGTTAATTACATTGTACTGTATACACTTCATTCAGCATACAGTATTCAGACCAGTCATTATTAATTTCTTCTAGCTGCAGACTTCACATGCCTAAGTAAAAGCAGCTAGTAAACAAAAAAAAAATGTGACTTTGTGGACATCAGAAAGAATATTTTTAAAATTGACACAAAACAAAATCTTCAGCAGTCTAGTGATAATTGCTTCCACCTGTAGACTTTTTATCTCCCACTGAAAACATTTGCTAATGGAAAAATAGCTAATGACTTTGTAAATGCAAGAAATAAGTACCATTCCATTGCTTTTCATTGTTTTCTAATATTGTCAAGCCTTTTAAACAAAGAAAGTGGAAAAAGTGCCAAAAGTAAACTGATAAAAAAAATAAGACACTGGAAGATTCACCAGAATAAAATCCACTGTTTTATTGATCGCACACGATATTAAAAAATGTAAAACACATCCAGAACGCATTAACTGTATCACCGCGTTTTCATCACAAAAACTTCTTCATATGAGCATACCAACTTCTGAAACCCCTTTATATACAGAAACATCCCCAAGTAATCAATTAACAAACTCTTATACTTTTAAAAGCAGTGCAAAAAAAAAACTATATACACAAACAATGAAACACAATAAATATAGAAGTGCATAGAAAATCATTTGTTGGTCAAGCAGGAATCTTGTAAAAAACATACATTATTTACAATTTGTAAAAACTTAAGCAAAAATGTTTAAAAATATATAAAACCTTTTTAAAACCACATTTAAAACACTGTTGTGTAGGTCATACAAAATATAAAACCACCATCTGCTGGAAAGTCACATAATTTAAAGTTTAGCTGAACTAAGCTTTAAGACTGGCTTCAATGAAACTATCTCATTCAAACCAGGATACCTAGTAGCTTCAAGAACTCGTTGCCAGTACAGTTCCCTGTATTCTAGGCGTGTTTCCCAAGGGCCACCCCTAGGATCAATGGGCAATATTTCTGTTAAATAAAAATGAAAATCAGCTCCTGCACAGCTCAGAGTATGTTTATACAGAGAATTCTTACTGTTCATCTTTTTTATATCGTACCTCTGTTCATACATTCTTGACTTTAATTTTCTCTCAGTTTTGCCTATATAGAATGCTTCACATTTGTCACACAAGGCTAAATAAATAATTCCATTAGTATTGCAATTAGCAAAACCATTTGTCTTAATAATTCTGTCTCTACTTTTCAGATGAACCATCTCTCCACGTCCCCTTCTGTAAATACACTTAAAAGTTTTATCAAATATATACTGCAGGTCTGATGTACTAGCAAATCTGTTCCATTCTCTTTCTATAATGTTTCTGGCCAACCCAGCATCTCTGTCATAAGTAATAACCAAAGCACTGTTGTACCCATTATCACCTGACCTCTCCAATGTTTGAATATTTTCAAGGTCCTGATTGTCACTCCCGAAAATGGGGGCAAACCTAGATTTTCTTGCTTCCAAAACTTCATTGTATACTCCTGCTAGAAGCTTTTCTAGGTACCCCCTAGCTTTGAACAAATTCATAAGATAAGCAGTTTCATTAATAAAATCATTGTCATCTGAGGTCATTCTGGATATTCAAACAAACTGACCCTTTACTACTCCTTTCTTCTGGTGATGTGGGTGTGCACTGGTATAATATAGGTAAGAGTTTGAAAATGTTGCTTTTCTGTAAACTCTAGTTTTGAAGTTCCCTCCAGCCTTACTGATACTGAGGTCCAAGTATCTCATTTCATCAGAACTGATTTCATATGTAAATCTTAAGAAATCTGTGGTGCTAGACAAATAGTTAAGAAATCTAAAAACCTACTCTCAGGTTCTACCCAAAATAAACAAATGTCCAAAAAACGAGCATAAAAATTCCAACAACACCTGAAATCACAATTGAATACAAATTTATTTTCCCAGTAGGAAAGTATAATGTTAGCATACATGGGGGCACAATGGGCCCTCATAGCAACACCTCTTAGTTGTTTAAAATACTCGCCCTCAAAAAATATAAAATTTTTTTTTAAGATCACATCCATTAAGATTAAACATGTTCTAAAACCATTAAAACTTATATCATTAGTATCACTTAAAACCTCTTCTAACCATTCTAAACCCAGAGTATGGGGTATTGAAGAAAATAAATCTATCACATCAACCGTGATAAAAATAAGGTTGTCATAATAAAGGCCCAAATGCAGTTTTTTTAAAAGGTCCCATGAGTCTTTGAGTACATTTGCCCCCCCCCCCCCGGACAATTTTTTAAAGCTTGGAATCCACAAATTTAGCTAAGGGGGCTGTTATGGAACCTTCAGCAGAGACTATTGGCCTTAAGGGTGGGTTGCCCACATCCTTATGGACCTTGGGGATGCCAAAAATTGATGGAATCCTAGGTTTCTCGATATGTAAAAAATTGTAAGTATCATTGTCTATAAGCCCTTTAATGAGCAAGTCATTTAAACATACTTGTATTCTTTTGTAAGCAGTATTTACTTCATTCAAAAAATCCCTCATATACTGGTTGACATCACCCAAAATGTCCATCATCTTACCTTCATATGTGATTTTGTCCATTAAGACTACACCCCCACCCTTATCCGGTTTCATAATTCTTAAATTCTTGTTACTTCTGCATTGTTTAAGTAAGTCTCTCTCTTCCCTACTAAGATTCTGAGTCACTTTGTTTTTATTTATGGCTTGCCTTAACTCGGTCTCCACCATACATTCAAAGTTCTTTAATTGTGGATGCAAGGGCGGGTTAAAAATGCTTTTCCTATGCAAGGTGGCATTGTGTGAGTTGGACCTTTCTTGACCATTAAAAAATAGTTATAGATTATTTTTTCATATATATAATTTAAAATCCACCAGTAATTTAAACATATCACACTTTCTCCTAGGGATAAAAGAAAATCCCTTTATGAATAAATTAAAATGACCTTCCTGCATGTCAGTGTTACTATAATTAAAATTGTTAAAATTGTTATAACTTAGTTTGGGGCCATCCTTGACCATTCCGAACCCAGGGCCTGTCTCTAGTAAGCTCCCCGTTGTCCTGTCCAGGCATTGTACCTGTAACTGACTGGGCCTTTCGTTTTCAACCTTTCTGATCTCCAGGGAGAGGGAAAATCCATAGGGTCTCGAATGTTAAAAGGAACATCATTGACCTGCCCACCAAACCCACCATCTTGTACGCTTTCCCTGTTTAAATTATCATTACCATAAAACCTTTTTGTCTCCCACTAAAAACATTTGCTAATGGAAAAATAGCTAATGACTTTGTAAATGCAAGAAATAAGTACCATTCCATTGCTTTTCATTGTTTTCTAATATTGTCAAGCCTTTTGCTTAAAAATTGTCTTTAGCGTAATCCAAGGGCATTATTCTAGGTATTCATATATGTAAAAATGGGGAATTATTATCCTAGTTTTGCATATGATGTGATCAGTACACTTTTACATCCTCCACCCCAGCAGCCCAGTGTCGCAACATTATATTAACTTTAACTTATTTCTGTCCAGCCTTTCTTACTTTGTTGCATTGTAAAGCCTGGATATCTTACAACTAATAAAAATTACTTTCTTGCTTTAATATCTTTAACATATACAGGAGTCACTGATAAGACACTCTCATCTTACATTTAAAATGCCCCTAACTGCACATTATACTAGACTGCTTTACAATTTAACATGCAATTTGTATCATTGCATTTTATACCAATGTTAATAAGAGAAAAACTGTTTTATTTACAGTTACTTCTTTAGTCATTTCATCGTCGTTTCAAAGATTAATGACATAAAAGTGGGGTATACCGTTTATAGCCCACCCACCAGTTTAACACAGTCAACAACATTCCAGTCTTCTTTTAACTGATTTTTGCAAGGCCAAATTTCACGTTTGTTTTTATTTAAAAGGAGTGATGCTTTATAATCTACCATTTTTGCACTAATTTCAGAGGGTTGCTGATCATCATCTTGATCCCTTACTTTTCCAAGCACCAATTTGTGTTTCAAGTCCAAGGTACTCCTTTTCAATTCCTGTGCTTTTTTTCTATCACTCAAGTACTTTACTATGGAACAATGGTAAAGGTTTCATTGGCAAAATCTCTGTATGGATTTTGTTATTGTCAGGAGAATGAGAAACAGAGTCCCATTCTGCTTGCTGGCTCAGTCTTTGTGGGCTAAACATTTTTTCCTCCTTAGCCAGTTCTGCATCCAAAATGTCTTTGATACTACAGTAAACAGTATTTTAAAGAAAGCAGAATGTAGCATTTTGAATCTTACACCTGCCTCTCACAAATCCCTGATTGCTGTGATAAACTTGCCTTTCTGTTGTGTGGTATACAGTTAGTGATAATTTTCTACAAACACTTTGCTGCCCACAGTTTTTAATACTTTTCCCTTCTGTCTCAGTTTTGTCAGGGGAAGCTCTTTTTACTAGTAGGATAGCATCTTTACTAATGTAGATCATGGCTGTTTTCACATGGCAAGATTTGGAGCATACAGATAGTGTGCCTTCTCAGCTAAATCCTGCTGTGGAACAGTAGTCCAGTTGCTTATTTATACTATTAATCAATTAGACGTCTGATTTTTAATTTTAATAGTTCATCTGAATAGCTAGTTAAACCTTCCATTTTTTACAGTCTTTTGATGTATATGTATATATATATATATATATATATATATGTATATATATATATATATATATATATATATATATATAATTTTTTTTCTGGAGAGCAGCCAGATTCTTCCCAGCCAGAGATTTTCTTCTCCTTTTCTGGGTGATTTTCTCTTACTTTCTCCAAATTTCTTCTTTGATGGCATCCAGGCAGGGTAATTGCTAGCCAGTATCTATTTTTTACTCAGATAGGTGGCCTTTACTGGCTTTCTCTTCTCAGTTTCAGTTTTCAAATTGAAAGAGCTCTTCAACCTGTGGTCCAGTGTTCAGACATATTGGAAGTGTTTATATCCAACTTTTGACCTTTATAAGGGGTGGCAATGGGTATGTAGGAAAGAAGGAATAGGCAATAGGTAAGAATGGGGGGTGGGGTACAGGAGGACGGTATGATTTTTCTTTGCAAAGGAAAAATGGGAGGGATGTAAGGATAAGACTGGGGATGGAATGAGGATGAGGATTAGGAGCCAGACATACTAACAAACATAAAACTGAGACAAAGACTGACAGGAGAGTTGCTGACATTCTTGGAATGATGACAGTGGAATTATAGACATACAGATGAAGGGTAGCTGTTGGTGATGAGGAGGACTGGCAACAAACAGGAGAGGGAGGTGACACACAAGAAAGGGGAATACTGGGATGGGAGACAGGATTGGTATAATACTTCATTCTCACACTGCCTGGGCTAGACCCAGGTAGAGATTAGTCAACACCCTGACCACCATCCGAAGTAGGTCCTACCCGAGGTTGTGAAGGCAGTTCCATGCAGTGGTGTGATGCCACACAAGAATCTTTTGCAGGCAGCCAATATGGGCTTTCAGCTGCCAGTCCAGCAGCTGTTCCACTACCTCTGTCCACTCCATCTACAGGTTAAATTGCACACCACTGTCAGTGCCACTGGAGGTAACAGTAGTACTGTCCTCCCGTGAATAACTGCTAGAGGCCACAGACGAGGCAGACTGACTGACTCTTGTTGCAGCCAATGGGGAGACAGATTTGCAGCCAGGTAGGCTTCCTCCAGGGGAAAGTTGGTACTGATGGGGTGATCCTTTGCTACTGGAGGAGAGAAAATAGAGAGAAACAAAACAATAAACGGACAAAAAAAAAAAAGAAAGAAGGAAAGAAAATAAAGGATAGTGACAAAGAATGGGAGAGGCGGAATGACAACAAACATTAGTATTAGGTCATATATGACATAAATGTAAGAGCAATTTTTAGATTTATGGTAAACAAGTAGGAAATATTGTACTATGACATGTCAGAAACTCCTCCCTGTCTGCATAGTCACGTGGCTGTGTGTTAGAATGTTCAGACGTGTGCAGTGTCACAGGTCCCACTGTGTGTGCTGTTGTGTATGATGGGGTGGGGGTGGGGTATAGTAATCATATGCACAAAACGTCATGGCCTTTTTATGGAGTACAATGTGTATGGACCTCCTTAAAAGCAGTCTATGTGAAAGCGTTAACCAGCAGCACACATAACAATGCCATGTGGATTTACTTTCTTTGGGGGAGAATGGATCAGGTAAGACCTAAGAAAACAGTGACTTGCCATACCTACATATATCAGTCATCGCAGGCGCCACTAAGTCTGTCGGGTCCATCCTTGTCGGATCCGAGCTCGGGCTGGCCATGGCACTTTGGATCAGAGGGATTCAGTGTGCCTTCGGCTCCATCCAGGTCGGAGCACACGGGTCCTTCGGATTCGATGGTCTCGGCGCCGGTTCCGATCCCACCATCGGATCCGGGTGGGGGTCGGCTCTCGGGTCCCAGAGAGCGACTCCCCTCGGCCTCGGGATCGGTGGAGAGGGCACTGTTGAGCACATCCGGAACCCCGGCCCTTGCTTCGGCTCCATCCTGCACTCCCTCTCGGCTGAGTCAGGCTTCCATCACCCGGCCACAGGGACAGCCTGCTTCGATGTCTCAGGTCATTCCCCTGGAACGAGACGTTGCTGGTGAGACCTCCTCGGACAGCCCCCCCGAGGAGGTTGCTCATAAGCGGAAGTGTAAAAGGAGGCACGTGGACTCCCTCGAGTCCTTAACAGAAGATACGGACTTGGATGAAGGGGAAGGCTCCCCAAGGTCACCCCCCGAGGATGTCTCCTTCGGAGACATCATGGAAATGCTCAGGATTAGGGGGGAGTGGTCTGCCCCCAAGGCTTCCTCCGACGAGTCCATGTTCCTGGAGGCATTCGAAGCAGACCCATTTACCTCTTGAGTGTCCCCTTCGGCCGACCCCCTGGTGGATCTTATTACCACCAGGGCGTGGAAGGAGCCGGACACTGTGGAGCCAGTTCCCAAGCGCCCCCACAAGATTCTGAGCCCCCCCTCAGAGAGACCCCACTAGAGCAAGGGTGCCCCCGTAGATGCCATGTTGGTGGCGGCAGCCACCAAGAGGGAATTAGCTCAGGAGAGCCCCTCGGCCCATCCACCGAGCAAAGAGTCCCGCTCGATGGATGGCCTGGGGAAGCGGGTTTTTAGTTCAGCAACCTTCTCAGTAAGGTCCCTGAACTATATGGCGCACATTATTAGGATGCAGCGAGACCTTATCAAAGAGTACGCTGCTTCCCCCCTGGAGTCCATGTCGGTGGAGGACAAACAATTGTACTCCACTCGCATGGCCATTCTAAGATCTATATCGAATACCTCTATGCAGCTTTTGTCCCATGCCACAGAGGGAGCCGCTAGAGCCAGTGGAGCAGGCCTAGTCATGAGACGCCAGGCCTGGCTCCGTTATTGTGACTTTGGGGAACCCTTCAAGGCATCATTTGCGAATGCCCCTTTTGATGGTTCTGCCTTATTTGGCAAGACCGTTCGCGAGACTTTAGTCCAGAGTGAAAAGGACGGGAAGACGTTTTCTGCCACCAGAGTCCGCTTTTCTGCTCCCCAGAGGTCCTTCTCCAAGAACCAAAAGGGACAGAAAAAGATGTGGTTCCGGAAATGGCAACATTCCCAGCCTGCTCCAGACAACCAGTCCTTCCGTGGCAGAGGAGGACAGGGAAGATGCCGCCCTAGAGGCAGAGGGGGCCCAAAGAATTTTGGGTCCAGAGAAACCTTCTCTGATCGACCCACGCAGCAGCCCTGAGGGATTGCCCGAATGCTCCACTCTGGAGGTAGTCGGTGGGCGTTTCTCGAGACACCTGGCAGCTTGGGAGTCCATCACATCAGATCACTGGGTGCTTTGTATCATATCCAGAGGTTACCAAATTCCCCTGTTCCATGTCCCCAAAGTCAGAAACCTCCCCGATGTACCACCCGATCAGAGGGAGGTAGCAGCTGCAGAGATCCAGCAGCTACTAGAAAAAAGAGCCATCCAGCCCATCCCCCCAGACCAGTTCGGATTGGGTTTTTACTCCAGGTTCTTTCTGGTGCCAAAAAAGACGGGGGACCCAAGGCCCATCCTCGACCTCTCCTGTTTGAACCTGTCAGTAACCAAAAAGAAATTCCGGATGGTCACTCTTCAATCCATCCTCCCCCTATTGCGGGAGAACAACTGGATGTGCTCAATAGACCTCAAGGATGCGTGCTACCACATCCTAATGAACAGACGATCCAGGAGGTTCCTCCGTTTCCGGCTGGGAGCCAGTCACTACCAGTTCAGGGTCCTTCCCTTTGGTCTCACCACAGCCCCCAGGGTGTTTACCAAAGTATTAGCTGTGATAGCGGCCCACCTGAGACTCCAGGGAATGCAGGTCTTTCCGTACCTGGACGACTGGCTCCTGACCGCCCCGACAAAGCATCTACTCTGCTCAGCCAGGGACTACTTCCTCCGGCTTGCTCCCCAGCTGGGCATCACGATCAATATGGACAAATCCTCTCTTGATCCGACTCAGGTGATAGAGTTTATAGGGGCCAAATTGGATACAAGAAACCTTCTAGCATTCCTGACAAAGGAACAACTTCAAAACCTGAGGCTTCATGTGCGGGCCATCCTCCAGTCAAAAGCTCCACCGGCGGAATTGGTCCTGAGGGCTCTAGGCTCCATGGTGGTGGCAATCACTCTCTTGCCATTGGCTCGCCTGAATATGAGGGTTCTGCAATGGCCCCTTCAAGTCCAATGGTCCTTTCAGCATTACTCCCTAAGCCACCCTATTTCCATCAGCAGGGAGTGTAGGAGGGCTCTCTTATGGTGGCTCCAATCTCCAGACCTCCATACGGGACGCCCCTTCTCCACGCCCCCTCCCCTGACCACGGTGACCACGGTGACCACAGTGACCACGGACGCCTCTCGACTCGGGTGGGGGGGGGCATTGCTCAGGCAAGACGGACTAAGGCACATGGAACGACACAGAGACCTCTTTGCATATCAATGTCCTGGAGATGAGGGTGGTGCTGTTGGCGTTGCAAGCACTGCAGAACCTTCTTCCTGTAGGAACTATTGTGATACAGACGGACAACATGCCACTGGTCTGGTACATCAACAAACAGGGGGGAACCAGGTCCTATCCTCTCTGTCGAGAGGCCATGAGAGTGTGGGAATGGGCGATCTCTACCAACTGCTTTCTTGTTGCAACGACATTCCGGGACGGTCCAACATTCTGGCGGACAGACTCAGCTGCACCATCCTTTCCCTGTACGAGTGGTCTCTCAATCCCCAGGTAGCGAAGCGGATTTTTGCCATATGGGGGCAACCCTGTTGCGATCTCTTCGCCTCTCCCTCAAATACGAAATGCAACAGCTTCTTCGCTCTAATCCCTCCCTTCAGGGAATCCCCGAGAGACGCTCTGGTGCATGCTTGGCCCCCCGGTCTACTTTATGCCTACCCTCCTCTACCCCTGATGCTGAAACTCATACAGAAAGCTAGTCGGTTGGGGAGCAGAATGATCCTCATTGCCCAATTCTGGCCTCATCAAACGTGGTTCCCTTACCTGTGGTCTCATCTGGTAAATCCTCCCTGGATTCTGGATCCCCTTCCGGATCTGATATCTCACCCCCTAGGTCTCCCGATCCCGAACCTGGACAACCTCAAGCTGACAGCTTGGTTGCTCCAGTTCCACTCCTAGTCAGGACTCCCGGTATCTCTTCCCCAGTTAAAGCCATCCTAGTAGCAGCACATAAACCCTCCACTAGGAAAGTCTATCGTAGTAAGTGGAAGTGCTTCTCCATCTGGGCGGGACATCATAATTTAAACCCCTTCACAGCCCCGTTGACGTCTGTGCTAGAGTTCCTTACAAGCCTGTTTCATCAGGGGGGCTAGCTGCTCTACAGTCAAGGTTCAAATAGCAGCTATTTCTCATTACCATGTGGGGCATGAGTCAGGCCCCTTGATTACAGCAAAGTTGTGCAAAACCTTCCTCAAGGGTACTTTCCTGCTCAGACCTCCGGTCAAGGAAGTTGTACCCCCTTGGGATTTATCTTTAGTTCTACAGGCCTTGACAGCTCCCCCTTTTGAACCTGCTGCTTCGGTCGATCTTAAGTACCTCTCCTGGAAAACGGCATTCCTGGTCGCGGTTACTTCAGCGAAAAGAGTTTCCGAGCTTCAGGCCCTTTGTGTAAAACCCCCGTACTTGGTCTTTCACCAGGATAGAGTGTACCTCAGGACCAATCCCTCCTTTCTCCCTAAGGTGGCTTCAGAGGCTAATATCAATCAGTCCATTAACCTGCCAGTCTTCTTCCCTAAGTATCAGAATAAAGGAGAATACAAGCGTCATTCGTTAGATGTGCATAGACAGCTGCGCTTCTACATTCATAGGACTACATTCATAGGACTGATGGTCATAGACAATCCGACCAGTTGTTCATCTCCTTTACCAAATTTAACCTAGGTAAATCGGTCTCTAAGACCACTTTGTCATGATGAATCTCACAGTGTATTCTTTTGGCCTATGAAAGTTCTGGGAGGCCCGCACCTGAGGGCGTCCGGGCACATTCTACTC
The DNA here is from genome assembly GCF_019279795.1 of Protopterus annectens. Taxonomy (NCBI): domain Eukaryota; kingdom Metazoa; phylum Chordata; order Ceratodontiformes; family Protopteridae; genus Protopterus; species Protopterus annectens. The sequence goes on from NC_056741.1 coordinate 1,369,928,416, forward strand.
GTTCTATATCTACCTCTGCTGCCTTTAGGTCTAGAGTCTCTCTAGGTGATATTTGTTTTGCGGCCACTTGGGCCTCATCTCATACCTTTATCAACCATTATAAGCTGGACATTATCTCCATAGGGAGAGCATCCTTTGGCTCCGCAGTGCTCCGGAACATCCTTCCATGATGGCCGCCCAAGATTCAGGTAGCTGGGGACTGTGTCCCAAAGGTTGCTGACAAATGAAGTACCTATTTCAGATTAAGAAGTTATGTACTCACCATAACGTTTCATCTGAGTAGGTAACTTCATTTGTCTGCAACCATCCCCCCCTTCTTCCCCCTGGCCTGCAGAAATTAGTCTCTGTATGTCCTTTGTCCTTAGTCCCCTTCGAGATGTATGTAGCTTTAGCTGCTTATATAGGGCAAACTTGATCTGAGGTCAGTCAGGGTTGGCAGGGGATTATGGGTAAGGAGAGGAGCTAGGAGCTCGGATCTTAAAGCTATGTATAAGTTGCCGGCTCGGATCCGAGATCTGATCCAAGACCCAAAGGTTACAGACAAATGAAGTTACCTACTCAGATGGAACGTTATGGTGAGTACATAACTTCTTATTCCTCCTTAGCCAGCTCTGCATCCAAAATGTCTTTGATACTGCAGTAAACAGTATTTTAAAGAAAGCAGAATGCAGCATTTTGAATCTTACAACTGCCTCTCACAATTCCCTGATTGCTGTGATAAACTTGCCTTTCTGTTGTGTGTTATACAGTTAGTGATCATTTTATACAAACACTTTGCTGCCCACAATTTTTAATACTTTTCCCTTCTGTCTCAGTTTTGTCAGGGGAAGCTCTTTTTACTGGTAAGATAGTATCTTTACTGATGTAGATCATGGCTGTTTTCACATGGCAAGATTTGGAGCATACAGATAATGTGCCTTCTCAGCTAAATCCTACTGTGGAACAATAGTCCAGTTGCTTATTTATACTTTTAATCAATTCAACATCTGATTTTAAATTTTAATAGTTCATCTGAATATATAAGTTAAACATTCCATTTTTGCAGACTTTTGATATTTGACTATATATATATATATATATATAATTTTTTTTTCTGGAGAGCAGCCAGATTCTTCCCAGCCAGAGATTTTCTTCTCCTTTTCTGGGTGATTTTCTCTTACTTTTTCCAAATTTCTTCTTTGATGGCATCCAGGCAGGGTAATTGCTAGCCAGTATCTATTTTTTACTCAGATAGGTGGCCTTTACTGGCTTTCTCTTCTCAGTTTCAGTTTTCAAATTGAAAGAGCTCTTATCAACCTGTGGTCCAGTGTTCAGACATATTGGAAGTGTTTATATCCAGCTTTTGACCTTCATAAGGAGTGGCAATGGGTATGTAGGAATGAAGGAATAGGCAATAGGTAAGAATGGGGGTGGGGTATGGGAGGAAGGTATAATTTTTCTTTGCAAAGGAAAAATGGGAAGGATGTAAGGATAAGACCGGGGATGGAATTAGGATGAGGATTAGAAGCCAAACATACTAACAAACATAAAACAGAGACAAAGACTGACAGGAGAGTTGCTGACATTCTTGGGATGATGACAGTGGAATTATAGACATACAGATGAAGGGTAGCTGTTGGTGATGGTGAGGACTGGCAACAAACAGGAGAGGGAGGTGACACACAAGAAAGGGGAATACTGGGAGGGGAGACAGGATTGGTATAATACTTCATTCTCACACTGCCTGGGCTAGACCCAGGTAGAGATTAGTCAACACCCTGACCACCATCCGAAGTAGGTCCTACCCGAGGTTGTGAAGGCAGTTCCATGCAGTGGTGTGATGCCACACAATAATCTTTTGCAGACAGCGAATATGGGCTTTCAGCTGCCAGTCCAACAGCTGTTCCACCACCTCTGCCCACTCCATCTACAGGTTAAATTGCACACCACTGGCAGTGCCACTGGAGGTAACAGTAGTACTGTCCTCCAGTGAATAACTGCTAGAGGCCACAGACGAGGCAGACTGACTCCTGTTGCAGCCAATGGGGAGACAGATTTGCAGCCAGGTAGACTTCCTCCAGGAGAAAGTTGGTACTGATGGGGTGATCCTTTGCCACTGGAGGAGAGAAAATAGAGAGAAACAAAACAATAAACAGACAAAAAAAAAGAAATAAGGAAAGAAAATAAAGGATAGTGACAAAGATTGGGAGAGGCTGAATGACAGCAAACATTAGTATTAGGTCATATATGACATAAATGTAAGAGCAATTTTTAGATTTATGGTAAACAAGTAGGAAATATTATACTATGACATGTCAGAAACTCCTCCCTGTCTGCATAGTCACGTGGCTGTGTGGTAGAATGTTCAAAAGTGTGCAGTGTCACAGGTCCCACTACCTTGACTGTGTGTGCCATTGTGTATGATGGGGTGGGGTATAGTAATCTTGTGCACAAAACGTCATGGCCTTTTTGTGGAGTACAATGTCTATGGACCTCCTTAAAAGCAGTCTACATGAAAGCATTACCCAGCAGCACACATAACAATGCCATGTGGATTTACTTTCTTTGGGGGAGAATGGATCTGGTAAGACCTAAGCAAACAGTGACTTGCCATGCCTACATATATCATAGGTTCATAGATAGGTTCATAGATTAGTACTAGGCTAAATGCCCTTGCAAGCCATTTTAAGCCTAGCCAATTATCCCTTGTGAGACTCAAACCCAGCACCTTGTGTTTGTAAGGCAAACACCTTAACCATTAGGCCACCCTCCCAACCCAAATGCCACATAGTTCTTGCTACACCTGCATCTTACACATTTACATTTCTTAGGCTTCTGTCAGGTAGGACTATGGCATTTCTTGTATTTGTATTTCCTTTCCAATTCAGAATAATGTGCCATAACATTGAAAACAATAAAAAAGTAGGTTCTGCCATGCAGAGAATGACATCTTGCTACAGCTGTCGTTCTCCACATTTGACATTTAATCATCTATGAGAAATATGACCAAGCCTTTTTGCAACTGTGTCTGGTGAGATGTCATTAATTGCATCAGTGCTGTTAATTTTCAGAGCAGAACATCTGAGGAAGTGAGACATAAGTTCATAGGTTTGTACTAGGCTAATGACCTTTGGGGCCTTTTTAAGCCTAGCCATGCATCCCAAATCTCTGACAAGTTCTGGTACCCTTGGTAGTGTAGGCAGGGGCTTGGAAGATGAAACATTTACAAGCAGGGGCCTGGGAGAGTAAGCATTTAAAGGCTGTTGACTGTGTCCATTAGAGACATAGGTGCCAAACCAGGGGTGAATTTCTGGTTTCCCATTCATTTGTCCAAGTTACACTTTTGTTAGGTTAGGGAGGATCTCTGCTTCACATGCCGGAGAGCCTTTTCCAGAGAAGGGGTACTCTGGAGGACACATACCTGCCTTTCCAGCATGTCCTATTCGTATCACAGACAAGGTGTAAGTCTTTAGAATGGGTAATTCTGGTGTTGTTTGTTTTGAGGATATGAAGGAGGTCCATCCGACTGGGATCTGAAGATGCCTTATATGCCAGGCTTAATTCCCCCTTCAACAGCCTGCAGAATACAGGTGTAGGGCTTTGAGGTGGTCTGCATAAGACATATTATTTGCGCCCTATATTCTTTTAGTTAGGAACCGCTGTGGATATTCCAGTTGCTGGACGTGCCTGGTGAGGGTGCACTGTAATCATTGATAGTTCTGATGAGTGCCAAGTAGAGTGGAACAGTGACCTCTTTGGACCTCAGTGCCATACATCAGGTCACTGACATGATCAGTGCAGGTAAAGGTAGGGCTACTCACCTGGCACAGGAGCAGAGGGTGACAGGAGGGGTCCATTCACCAAGCCACCACTAACAGAAGAGTTCCTGGCATCTGTGTATGGGGGTCCTGACAGTTCTGCAATCCACAGTTGAGCCCTACTTATTGGTGCTGAGCTGATTATAAGACCATTATTAACTGCTGATGATACCCCTTGGTGAGTATGTTTTAGCATGGACAAGTAGTTAGTAGACATACAGTCCTGGAGACCATTAAGGAGCGTACCTCATGTCCCAAACCACTGTCTGGTTAACTGACTTAAAGCCATGCACAAATGAAGGTGAAAAGATTCAAATTCTATACACTTGGCACAGGAAAAACCTCATTAACAAGTTAGAGCTGCCATTATCTCCCGTAGTAACATAGTAGCTAAATGTCTGGTTTACTAAAACATAACAACCATGATCACGTCCCTTTGCAGAAATATCTGGGTTTCAGTTACTGAGGCCACCATCACAGTTTTTGTTACCTATTACTTTCTTGTATCACTATAATAAGTAGCAGTAGTTTATTCAGTGATCTGCAATTATTGTTGAAGGGGTTTGATTAGTTTGGGTGATTTATTTTGCTGTTTTCACAAGTGATTTGTTATCACAATCCTCCACCATGGATATACAGCCGCCTGTTGTTAGAGAACTGTCTGACTCAGATGATGATAGCAGCCAAATCCCAGCACAGTCAAGGGTTTACAGTGTCAGTTTTAAACACAGTCAGTGTGGTATCCATAGCCCCACTCCATTCTGTAGGGAAGTCCATATCCCCACTCCATTCTGTAGGCAAATCTTCTGTACCTATGTAACCCACTTCACAAATCCAGCATGACACTTAAGGACAGGAAGACACAGGCAGATTCTACTTGGGGAAGGATGTCTTCACCTGCTGCACACTCCCCATTGGTTGGTGCAAGCTCCATAGAGCAAGAAGTGGGCATTCATGGACATTATGCTGGTGGCTGAGTACACCATGGGTATCATTTCACTTGAACTAGGTGTTTCCATGGCTGCAGCCCAGCATTTACAAAGCACTATAGTACAAGGACAGGCAGATATCAACATGGGCATTACTGAGTTTGTGGGGGGTAATACGTACTCTGCCTGATGACCTCAGGCACTGCATACGCCATACTTGCAACATTATGAGTATGTGGCATAGGGAGTTTTACATGCAGTAGCTACCCCTGCATGGGTGTACATCATGGCAGTTGCACTTCTTGTGGCTTGTCCATCTCATTCTCCAGTTGGGAAGGCAACTGTGTAAGGGAACACCATGGTCAGACACAAATAGTGCTACCACCTCCACTGCACCATCCAGTGTTATGGGAAGTACTTTGCAGTGTGGATGTCCATATGGGTTTGGAGTTTGTGCTGTGTCCAGCCATAGTATAGGCTGCCATTCATGGTCACAGAGAACTCCAACTTCCCAGCATACTGTGGATTATGCCTTTGACCCTCCCAGAAGAGGGAGATCCCATGAATGGGTACAAGCACAGTCTGTGCATACATCTCCTGTGGATGTTCTGGACCAGTCCAGCAGATCCTGACGCAGAGCTGCAACAGCTTTGGAGCTGCCTGTGTCCCAGCAAATACTTGGTCAGACTTTTCCACTTCCCACCACCACCACACACTCACACAACAGTGGACACATGAGGCCCCCCTCCTAGCCAGTTTGCCCTCATCTTGAAACCCACCTGCACACAGCACATAAACTAGTGTTCACGCACACCAGTACACATACAATTGCCTACTAATGTCACTTGAAACTGTTTCCCTCTGTACCTATACATATGATAATAACTGTGCCATTCTTTCTGAACTTAGTTACTTGGGTAACATGTGTCTGATGCACAATATGTCCATTCAGTGCATAGTATACCACAGCTTGGGTGTAGGTTTGCATGCATCTACTGTTCTTTATAATGCTTTATTCTGGGCAGTAACTATGAACCAGATACTACCTTTTAGCCAGTGGTAAGAGGTAGCATCTGGTGCCTGTCAGACAGTACTGTGGCATACACTGTCCACCTTCACCTAGCAAAGATCTACCCTGCAGCTGACTCCTCCACAGGCTCCTCATTTGGCACCTTATCTTAATTGTGTCTACCCTGCTATAACTACTTCATATAATGATGTTGTATAATACTGCAAAGACTACAAGTATCTTACAGTGTGTGTGGCAAGTTAATACTGAAGGTATCCCTAGATGCATCCAGATGGCACAAGTGGGCCTATGTTAGGCCAAACATGTTTGACAATGGCACTGATCTGTAACAAGGCATTGTTGTAATCATTCCCTACAATGGTCTGTGGGTTTCTGCTAGTCATCATTAACTGTGGTTCAAGGGCATCTCTAGCATCACCAGTAAGATGCTCATGTAAAGTGACCCTGCAGAAACTCCTGATATAGGTCACATATGTGCCATATGTGAGAGCTTTGGGTAGTGCCTGGGTGGCCTGCAGGCACATTGCATATTATACTCTATGCATTACAGACCACCAGGCAGTTGATAGAGTCTAACTCCTGACAGTTGCTATACCTTCTTCCATGCTGTATTACAACATGGATGAAATCTATGTCCTGTAGTACCTCTGGGAAATAGGCTATGTTATAAAAAGCCTACTTGGTATTGACTCTGTCCTCTTTGGTACCTGGAAACCTTATATTCTCCTCCACATGTTGTAGCATGGCATGGAGGAACCGGAGAAGTGTCCATGAGGTAGATGCAAGGAATACATCCTCCATGTCTTCCCCATTGGTCACCGAATGCTCCATATAGCTGGTATTCTCAAAGCTATTGATTTCCTCCTCAGGAATAAGTAATCTGTTTATCCCATGAGACTGCATATGAAGGTGACGCATCTCAACCAGCACCTGCATGATGCCTTTGTCTACACAGTAATGGTCCACAGTTTCAGCATCATGTAAAGCATAATATGTTGGGTGTGGATGGATGACACTGTGATTTTGAGGGTGATGATGCACAATGTCATGACTACTGACAGCGAGTACAGCCTCTTGCATATAGAGACTAATATTAGTGCAGAGACTACTCTATGTAGTTCCGTTGTCTGTTTCCTGTAACTCCACATTTTAGTTGTGGTCAACAACTCTAGAGATAACGAATTTTTGCACAAAATATATGCATTTCTAAGTAACTATCTATATTGTTTACCCTCATTGTCATCCACAGTTGCCCTCATTTTAATATTGTTGCTCTTTATTATGTTATTATACCATGATTTGCATATTATGCAGGCTTTGTATTTTCTCAGGTTTCTGCACTCATGCTGAGTGTATTTCTGAATCACCCCAACTCTGCTCTTGGCTGCTTATCACACAGAATTGCCTAATGATGTCAAAAGTGTTTCTTACTTGATTAGGAACATAAGAACAATACTAGGCAAGTGATCACGTGGACCAAAAGATGCCTAGCCATATACACCGGTAAAGGAGACACTTAAAAAACTCATGCCTCCCTTTTCAAGCACTTTATAGTACTTAACTTTCAAATTGATCAAGGCTATGTATGACAGTCTTGATGTAAATTTGTGTCTGCCAATCCAGTCATTAAGACTATCCTTAAAGGTAATCTAAGTATAGTACTTTGTTTGATCTGTAGTTACAAATTATTCCATAGGCTAGGAATATATTGAATTAGAAAGTCTTGTTTATTTGTTGGTGTAGATTTAGGTCCCTAGTGTTGGTATTTGTAGAGACACTGGTTTTGCAAAGAGAGAGAAGGTCAAATAGGACTGGGTCTTTTCATAACTTGAAAAGCAATACAAAGGTCATCTTGGAGCAGCCTGCAGGCTACGGAGTATAAAGAGAACTGTGCTAATCTGTCAAGATGGTTGAAAGATTTCAGGCCTTTGATTTTTTGGTAAAGTATCTGTGGGGTCTTTGTAGTTGAACAATAAGTTTTTATTTATACATACCCTTGGGAACATTGTATTCAGTGATGGGATTGATAATGGAAGAGTACAATGACAGGATGATCAATCACAAACCTTGGTGGCTAGACTGAGATTGATGCTGTCTGATCCCATGGAAGTATTATTTTTAGTCTTTGACAGGGATTTTTAAGACTTTTAAAAAATAATTACAGGGGGAAATACATTTTCAGGGTTACCAGGGGCAACAGTATGGGTTAGGTGGTGTAAACTAAAGACTACATTTGTCTGCTAATATATTAGGCTGTGTCCTTAGGATTAGAATATGAGATGTCATTATAGATGAGCTTATTGAATTGTTGGACATGATTCCTTAATTTCTTGACATAACTGAAGAAAGATTTGTTGTTTCCTATGGAATCTGTTGTGAACTTGAGCTCATAATTTGCTTTGCTTCATATTTTCTAATAGTCCTCCTCAGTGTTCCTTGCTGGCATGTTTCACTGTGGACTCTGAGATAAGGGAATGGGTATTTCATTCAAATTTTCATCTTTTTCTGTATTTTGATATACAGTTTATTAGTATGGGAGTTTCATCAGTGAGGCTTATTCCTGAATTTACCATTATATTTAGGGTATTGTATGTACTGACTTTTCTATGCAGCTGGTTGGATGCTGGTAAAAGGCTGAAATTAATTTGGTAGCCCTGTCAGTTGGGTCTATTTGCAGGGGGGTGTTGGGAATTTTGCATAGGTCTTGTATAAGGTGAAGTAAGTTTGCCCTGGTGAAATGCCTATAGGCAGTCTCATTTAGTGGTGGGGGTGGTACTACTAGCCCTGACAGAGAAGTTGACTGAGTTGTCAGATTTACCAAAGATAAAGAGATGGGGGTGGGGTGGATTATAACTCGGTGCTAGGTTAGTATGGATCACATCAATGATATTAGAGCCTCTAGTGGGTCATTTTTCTAGTTTGCTCCAGTGGATTGGCAGTAACAAAGTCAAAGAAACACAGCATATCCATTTTTAGAGGTGTAAATGTGCCAGTTAATGCTTGGGTAATTGAAATCCCTTAGCAATAATGGATTTGGTATGATATTTGATCCTTCAATAGTGTTAAGATAATTTACATGATCTTTGGGGGAACATACATGAGGATCTATAGCCAACAAAGAAGTAATAGTTGGATTTGTTAATGGTGATTTGATCTCCAGGAGCTCCAAGTTACTGCTGTGGGTAATTTGATGTGAAATAATGGTATTTCTGACACATTCAGATATTACCCCACAGTTACCCAAGGGCTTGAAAAAATTATAGGCATTAAACCCAGGTGTAAAGGGAGAGCTGTCAGTGTACTAAAACCATGTTTCAGTAACTACATATATTGAATGTGTTTGAGTTGCAGGAGGGCCTCAAGCTAAGGCATCTTTCTATTTAGACTACTCAATGAATAGTGCAGCATGATGTCCGAGTTTGTGTTTATGTTGCTGTGTAGAAATGTCTAACAGGAAAACTTTGCCTAAAAAGGCAGTGTGTGTGTGTGTGTGTGTGGGGGGGGGACAAATGCTGTATCCAGTATGTGGAAGCCCTGGTATGAGAGGTATAAGTCACCAATGGCAAAAGAGGAAAACTTATCTAACATCTTATCTCAGGCCTACACATACTAGGTCACCTTTGAATGACACCAACTACTTAGCCAGTTGTTAAGTTATATTGTCTTGGTATTTAGGCTTCATTCTAGGGGAAGACTAGATACTACTCAAAGAATAGTGTGTTTCCTGTTTCTAACATATGCATAGCAAGTTCCATCATGTTTCTGTGCATGCCCCTTTAGGTGCAACACTTCAGGTCATTCATCCCCCCACCCCTCCCATGGGCAACCACTAGAATGTAGTAATATTTGTCTGTCTTAAGGACACTTAGGGCTCTTGTAAAATCATGGATCCTGGCACTAGACATACAGCTTTCAGTTGTGTACTAAAACTAGCAAGTTCCATCATGTTTCTATGCATGTCCCTCTAGGTGTAGCACTTCAGGTCATTCCCCCCTCTCCTCCCATGGGCAACCACTAGGATGTAATAATATTTGTCTGGCTTAAGGACACTTAGGGCTCTTGTCAAATCATGGATCCTGGCATCAGACATACAGTTTTCGGTCGCCCTCTTCTTGTCCAAGCTGGTGATTGTGGAGTCTTTATACATTATATACAAAGTCCTCTATGACTTAAACATTTCTCTGTCCAGAAACAGACTTAGTGGACCTTATGGGCTTAGGTCTGCCTTCCTGGTAACTGTTAGGTGAGCTGTGCGGATATACAGTATGTGCATGCGGCGCAGAAGTAGATGCTGTCTTGTATGCTGGAGGCTGGGATCTTTTAGTGTGTGTGTTCTAAGAGGCTTTGGCATTTTTTACAACCACAGAATATGTTATGAGTCTAGTGGTACATTGTGATTGATGTGGTGTTGTGGAGGCATGATGCTTACCAATACTAGGTTGATGTGAGAGGTTTGCTTCCATGTTTCTTAAATATTTACAGCTCTCACAAGTTGTACTACCAGCTGGTAGAAGCAGTGGATGGTCAGTAAGCATAAGGTAATTGCTACACTGCCTTAGAACATCTAATTTGTTCAGACTAGCCACAAATTGTTAATCCTTATTGCCAGGGGTTGGGGGACTAGATCTCATCACAGTAGTCAGAGGTTGGAGAGAGCTTATTATAGCAGACCCTAAATATTTATTGATGAAATATTTTGGGTTATGCTCTCAAGTTTGGGTAGATGGTAGCTAATCTTACAGTACTTAGTGAAAAGAAAGAATTAGATTGGCCAAAGATTCACTTGTTGGCTGTTATGCGGGTACTAATCTTGGCCTCATCACAGCTGGACACAGCTAGGAATCAGTGATCTTTTGTTCCTTCTGCTGGGTTCAGTACACTTGCTATAGCCTTCCCCAGATAGCATGTATAGTAATAACAAAACAGAAAGACAAACTGCACATGTGCCCTGAAGATTAATACTTTCTTTTTATGTAGTAGTTACTCATTTTATTGAGTATTGTACTGCATGGGCACAATAGAAAAACATACTGTAGCTGTACTAGTTAACAAACAGGCATATTTTTTATAAAAAGTTTTACTGACAAGTGGACAGAATTTTACAGTTTTTGTTTGTACTTGACCTCTGAAATATGAACCATAAGACTAACAATAAGGCTCTGTCCATTGCAGCTTTAATATGCTTACCTTTTTACACAGATATTTGCGTAGTTAAACATTTGATAACTGCATGTATTGGCTGATTTTACTGTCCAAAGCAATAAGGGTAAGTTCAAATGCTAAATGCATAGAAGATTTAGAATATCCAAATCAGAAAGCAGAGCTTTAGGAGTAAACCAGAGTACTCAGAAAAGAGCACAGACCATAGGAGAATATGAAATATGCAAAAGCAGTAACTACAGATAAGTAACAAGTACTAGGCCTTAAGGTTTGGAGGCACCAGCACTAACTGTACTGGGAACCTTTAAAGGATGAGCACTGAATGTGGTTTCAGAAACTGGTGAAGATGGCCCTGAACAACAAACAGAAATTGGGAGTTAGGAATGGTGCAACTGTAAATTGGTATTGAACATTAATTTAGGAGTTCAAAGTGGAGTTCAGTGATAGTAGGTAAGGTTTCATGGATAACATTTTGCAGAGTTAATGGAGATATTTAAAGTTCAGTATAATTATAATGAAATGATTGCCAGATTAAATGCAGACTAAGAACTTTGGAAGTTAGTAATATTTTCAGATTAACCACTCAGAATGTTGATCTTATGGTTGTGTGTCATGAATACTAAAGTGTCATTGTGCAGTTTCTTCTCAAACTTTGGGTTTGCATTCACTGTGTAAGATGACATTTCCTAATTGAAATCTAATTTTGAGATAGAAATGTTTAAGGACAGTACATTTATTCATGTAGTGATGTGCGGTAGCTAGCATTTTGCAAATATGCTATAAGATTGTGTTCCATTGAAGTTATGAGGAAATGCTTGCGAAATGTAGCCTTTAAACATATGAATTGATAATTGCCATAGATAGTTACTAGGCTTACAGTCCAGGGGACCATTGAGTAGCCTAGCCCAAATTCCCAGTTGGCCCCAAGCATTCTGGTAAATGACTGCTTAAGGTCAGACAGTAGGCAAATGAGGGCTGAGGAAAGCAATCACTGTCCCTCAGGAACTAGAAATCACAGCTTTAACCCTCTGCACCAACTGCCTGACTAAATGTACAGGTCTCTTGCTTTGGCTGGGAATCGATCCCAGATCAACTGCTTGTAGGGCAGCTAAGCTCAACAATATACCACCAGTGGTACCATCACCCACAGTACTGTGGGATAAACTTTCAGTATACTTTTAGTAATGCTATACATAACAAATTATTGGTGCCTCCTAGATGTCATTTTCAAAATGTGGTTTAAAAATGTTGAACTTATTAAATACGAATTGTTTCCCAAATTCAACAGACACACAGTGCAGTTGTTGTTGTTGTTGTTGTTGTTGTCGTCTTTCGGCTTTTCCCTTTTAGGGGTCGCCACAGCGGAACTCCGGTCCGCTAATGATTGGCAGTAGATTTTCACAAATGCCAAGGTGCCATCTTGATGTTCAACCTTCAACGAAGGCACGCCCATTTACGCATGTCTTTCGAACGCCCACCCAACCGTGGGGAGGACATGCAGACTCCACACAGAAGGCACTCCCCACACCCCAGCCGAGAATCGAATGGGAGAACCTCTTGCTGTGAGGCAACAACGCTACCGCTGCAACACCGCGGCAGTAGTTAGTAATATTTTATGACTGAAAGCCCATGATGCTCTTCTTTTGGGGTTGTACCATGATATCTGAAGTGTTATTTGTACAATTCTGTTTTAAAAGGTGGTGTTTCCTGTCCATAATCCATGTAAATATGACTTCACAAATTAGGTGTAATATCCCCTTGTAGCTCTCATATTTAGCCATGTTGTGAGACAAAACTTTCAGAATACAAAGCTTAATAATGAATGTCTTAATTAAACATTTGCACAGTCCAGCACAAAACATGATGTTGCAGTCAGTGTGGGAAATAGCTTTTTCTGACAAAGTAGCACAGTCACATAGTTGGTATGGACAGATCACAGATATGCTGCATTGGGATTTTCGGCTCAAAATGTAAAGAAATGAAATAGCTCTCAATTGCTCAAAATTCTTTAGGAAATAGTAGAAAAAATATTGCAAATTCATTAGTAAGCAGACATTTGCTGAGGAAAGAGAATGCTCTCCAGCCCATGGAAGGTGAGCACACTGCAGCTTTATATGTAGGAAAGTATAGCTTTGTGAAGTGCTTAACTGGATTGAACTATCCTGTATATTTGTACAGTCAGGTGGATGAGTAGTTTTGGGTGGGGATTGTAAATGCAGTGAGTGGACTTAAGGATTTTATTAATTGTGTGCTTCTCCTTTCATATGATCATAGGAGGTTACTAGGCTATTGGCCCTGAGGCCCTTATAAGCCTAGCCAAGAGTTTAGCCCATGTTTAGACAAATCAGCACCCAATGCCCCTGTCCACCAGGGACATGGGTGGAATCCCAGGGGTATATTTTCTTTTTCCCATCCAGTTATCCAGGTTGTGCTTAAAATGTGTAAAGAGGTACTCTGCTTGATGTGGAGAGGGAGTCTATTCCATAGATGAGGGAGTCTCAGGGACACAAATCTGTCCTGCCAGCAAGTCTTGTTGATGTCACAGACCAGGTTGAGGGTGTGTGTGCGGGTTACTCGAGTGGAGCTTGACTTGCGGATATGCAGCAGTCCCATCAAGGTGGGGTCCATGATCACCTTGTATGCCAGACAAAGGTCACCTCTGAGGAGTCTGTATGAAACTGAGTAGAGGGATAGGGCTTTTAGCCTATCTGTGTATGGTAGATGTTTGAGGCCCTGGCATCTCCTGGTGAGAACCTCTGTGGTCTTTCCAGCTGCTGCATGTGCTTTGCGCGGTACATGCCAAAAGGTGCATTGTATTCAATAATGGGCTCTATAAGAGAAGAATACAGGAATGTTATGACCTTTTGTCCCTGGATGTGACCCCCTTACTTATGAGGTGGGCCATGTAGAAGGCTTTCCGTACCACAGAAGCAACATGGTGGTCAAATGTCAGGTTTATATCAACCTGGGCGCCCAAATCCCTCACGACTGATTGAGTGCTTAGGATGTTGTTATTAATGTGATAATTCGTGGGGACATCATCTCCCCAAAGGGGATAATGATGCCTTTTTTTTGCTATTCACCTTGAGGCCATGTTTCTGGTACCAGTCATTTGTCTGAGTGAGACCCTCTTGGAGGATGTCCACATGACCAGGGGAACTGATGACAGCACCCAGCTTGCAGTCATCTGCAAACCTGATCAGCCATAGCCCACTGGTTTTGGCCTGCACCTCAGAAAAGTATATCCCAAATAACAGAGGCCCCAAGACTGAATCCTGGGGTACACCGCTTGTTACGGGTCTACTGCTTGAGGTGGCTTCCCTTGTTTTGACTATGTAGGTTCTATCAGTGAGCCAGTTTGCTACACATCTGGGTAACACATGGATTGATGCCTAGTTGAGAGAGTTTATCTATTATGCCTGAGGGAGGGATAGTGTCAAACGCTTTTGGCCAGGTCAAGCTAGGCAGTGTGCACCGTCTTCCCCTGGTCCATGGCTTTGGTGACTGTCTGAAAGAAGTCGACCAAATTTAGCAGGCATGACCTCCCCTTGACGAACCCAAACTGTGTGGGATCAAGTGTTTAGAGGTTGCCAATGTCCTTGTTAATGAGGTCCATGATAATCTGTTCCATGGCTTTGCAGATCAGGTTAGTTAGGCTGATGGGTCTATAATTTCCCAGATCGGTGGATGCTCCACCTTTGTGTAAACCTTGACAGTGGCTGTCCTCCACTCAGCTGGGACGAAGCCAGTACTCAGGCTGTGATTGAATAGGGTGCCTAAGGGTGCACAAGGTCTTGCCTGAGCTCACGTAGGATGCAGCCTGGGATGTTATCAGGTCCCATGGAGGTTGTATTTTTTGCCTTTGAGAGTGCAGTGATGACCTGTTCCCTAGATATAAGGGGAAGGGAGCAGGTACTGGGGATGTCTGATTTACTAATGGGGAGGACAGAGAAGTAAAGTTTTCACTGAATCTGTCAGCCAGCAAGTTTGCTATGTCTACGGCATTTGTATATGTGGTGTCCTTGACCACCAGTTCTGAACAGATCTGGGTGCCTCCTTTGAGGTTGCAGACATATGTGAAGAAGGCTTTATGATTGTCTCTAGTGGATGTGGCCAATTTGGACTCAAAGTTTGCTTTGGAGGATTTCAATATTGCTCTTATTTGCTTATTCAGGCTAAAGAAACATTGCTTCCAATTGGGCACCTGCTTCTTCTTGGTCTTGGACAGCAAATTTTTCTTTTTGTAAAAGAGTTTATTAATTGCAGATGTCCACCAGACAGGTTTACTCTTCCTTGCGGAGGATGACTTAGTCCTGTCGGGTATTCCGGATTCCATGCAGCTGTATAAATGCTTGTATAGTGCTTTGGTGTAATTTTGGATATTGGTGCCAGTTCCTACAGAGGGGGAGGGGGCTGTTAAGCTGTTTATACCATCCCTCAGGAGGCTGTAATCAATTTTGGAGATGTTTTTATGTCTGATCCTAGCTAGAGGGGGGGTTGGGAGGGATGGTGACTTCGAAAGTGATTGCTTTGTGGTTGGATCTTACCAGGGAGGATGATACTATAAGGATGCTGCATTGGTTACTCATGTTGGTTAATACCAAGTCCAATATATTATCACCCCTTGTGGGAGTATCGACTAGCTGTTCCATTGCATTGACAAAATCCAGGAATCTCTGGGCAATTGTGTTCTGGCATGAGTAGTTCTTCCAGTCTATGTTTGGGAAGTTAAAGTCACCCAGGATCAGGGTAAAGAGTTGAATCTTGATAGATTCAAACAGGTCCAAATAGGCAGATTGGGCATCTTGAGTCAGCTTTGGGGGCTGGTAGCTAGCTATGATTTGAATAGGAGTCTTGTCAATGGTTAATTGCACCTGGAGTGTCTCCTGTGCATCATACTGTTTGACCAGCCTGGAGGTGTGTATGTCTTTAATGTATATTGAAACTCCACCTCCTTTGGCTTTACTGCCCACAGTTTGGGGACTGAATCTATGATAGGATGAGTAACCAGATAAGGCTGGTGTGCTCTCCACAGCTTTGAACTAGGTTTCTGTGACTGCACAGATGTCAGCATTTTCCAGGGTTAGGGGTGTTTGCAATGAGTGCAGTTTCATATTTAGACTCCTAGTATTTAGCAGCATGACCTTTTATTTGTGTTTTGTTGAAATTTTTATGTTGGTAGTTTTAACCTCATCACTTTTCCTAAAAAAGTACTATAGGGGAGGCAAGAGCCTTTGCCAGAAGCCTGAAGCCCAGGTGAGACAGATGCAGGCCATCTCTGGCAAAGCATTGTTGTCTGTCGATCATATCATCCCAGGCTGTCAGGTACTGGATCCCCCTGGAGTGACACCAGAAACTAAGCCAATTGTTAAAGTCAATCATTTTCTGTTTGTATTGGGGCATCATTCTGGGTGATGGCAGAATGCTGCTTAAGGCTAGGGACATACCTGCCTGGGACACATAATCAGCGTGCTCAGTCATGTCTCTCTTCATATAGTCCAAAGAAGTACATCTCAAGTCATTCATGCCAATGTGGACTATGACAGAGTCATAACAGTACCTGTTGTTGAGAGACTTGAGTGCATGTGTGATAATGGCATTGTTGAGAGACTTGAGTGCATGTGTGAACTTGAGAACACAAGTCTGCATAGTAGCATTTAGTACTCAACTGTCATGTATGCAATTTGCTAATACTGGGGATTGTTCACCCCCCACTGAGTCATTTTTAATCTGAAGAGCATGGGGCAGGGATGGTAAATGCATTGAATGGATGGAGAGGGCTTTTTATTTTGTTTGTTTGATTACTGTTTACTTTTGAACTGCAGTTCTGGTCATTTTAACACCATTGTTTGTGTGAGTAAATGGTAATTGGTTGAGGGTGTTAAGCACAGTAGGTCAGTAAGGATGATTTTTATTTATTGTGTTTTTATGCTTTGAACCTTTGAGTATATATCCTTTTTGCACTTTACTTTAGAACCACAGTTGATTTGCTCAGAGTATCTAGGACTCAACTATCCTAAAAGTAGTCAGTATTGGGAGATTAGACACCGCCAGTATCAGTTTCATTGCTATGGGCATGGGCTGGAGATAAGTGCAGTAGGCAGATTGAGCAGAACCTTTTATATTTTTAACCATTATGTAGTTTACTTTAAATTCTGCTTGTAGCTGACTTGCCAGCATCAGCTGCTCAGCTATTCTGAATTTTAGTATTTGATACTGTGATATTGAGCACCACACTTAGGTTTGTTATGAAGTATATTTGGTGGGGATAGTAAGAGCCATGAGTAGATGGGGATTTTCTTTATTATGTTTTTATGTACGTGGGCAGTTTGTTGTAGAGCAACAGATCTGATATTGTCAATTTTTCATCTCCTCCTCATATGTGGGCTTGGATCTGAGCCCTTGGATCTGACTTGGCTGTTAGCAAGCTCTTGGCAACCAAAAAGCTCTTGGGTACCTCCCCTTACCCACATTGCATCTCTCTCTCCATTACCTCAGATCTCGTTTGCCGCTTTGCGAAGATGTGGTCATTCCATGTAGCTTTTAGTGTCAGGTTGTAATTTTTTTCCTTTTTTCACTTCAAATTTCTTCAAACTTCTACAGTTTTCAGTAGGATAACTCATGTCTGTCCCTTTCTTGAACATAGCCTATTCCGATGTTGCTCACTGCTTTATTTAGCTTACCTTTACTTCTTCCATTTCCTTCCCACCAGCAACCATTTTTGGATAGGTTACTTCCCCACCCTTTTACCCTTGAGGTGTTTCTTGCCTACTGTTGTTATTAGAGTTTTTTCCCTCTCTCTTTCTTCTATCTGCCTAACAAAACAAAACAAACAAAAAAAAAACTTTCCTTTGTTTTCTTAAGTGAGTATGTCTGTCTGTGTGTATTGTGTCCTTACTCCCCTTTTATGGTGGAGAAACAGGAGAAACCATCTGGTTTTAAGAAGTGCACTAAGTGCGGACATAAGATTATGTTTAGTGACTCACACTCCCTATGTGTATATTTCCTTGGGCTTCTGCATTTACTGGAGGACTGTGCAAAATATGTCACTCCTTCAATAATAGAGCCTTAACTATCCGAAGGAACATACTCATTTTAAGAGGGATGTTTCCTTCAGCCTTTGATGAAGCTATTTCTGGAGCAAAGGATAAGGCAAGTTCAACCTCTAACACTAAGTCGACTCATTCAAGCTTTGCTTTGACCTTGCCCTCCAAATCTTCAGACAAGGCCAAGAAAAGTCCTTCGTCGGTGCCGACTGATTTTTCAGAACCGCATTCCAAAAAGATGAAACCTCCCTCATCTGGGGAGTCTCAAATCCAGTTGGAGCCTTCTGCTCTGAGCACTACATCATCAGATCTGGTTTCTTCTCCAATTTCATCTGGCAAGGATGGGTCGGATCTGACGCTTAGCCCTTTCAAACCAATTTTGACTTTACTGAGGACATGGTACTCTCCCTCATTTGACCCAGTTCCTTCTAGAGTACTGTCCCTTTTTTATCAAGGACAGGATCCCCCTTCTGCTTTGTTCTCCTGTTCATCCAGGAGTCTTACAGAAGAAGATGCGGAATGGATGGTGCAGAAGATCTTATGATCACATGGCATAACTAGGTCCCCCTCGACCTCGGCCCTTTTGGCTACAGGTCTACCTGAACTGTCCACTCCCCCTCTTCATCCTCCTACAACTTCAGGGCAAGTTTCAGAGCTCACTGATCCGATATTCTCGGTGCCTTTGAGTTTGGATCCTAGGTTGCTCTCTTCCTTGGATCAGACTTCCACTCAGAGCTTATCAGCTTTTTCGGAGCCAGATAGCTCCCAGAGCTGAAGTGAGCTTCGCGAACCTCGGGTGAAGTTGACTTCCAGGTCCTAGGAGCAGTTGATGTCCCTTAGGGATTCAACGAAAGTGAGCTCGACTCCACCTTCATCCCTAGGCGAGCTGTCTTCTGGACTGGGGGGGGGGGGTCTCTCCATCCAGAAACCATGGCTTAACTGGTTCAGAGTCCTCGTCCTTCCAGGAGCAGTCATCCTTTGGGGCTTTGGAGAGGGCTATGGGTGCCACTGCACCAAAAAAGTCACCTGCCGCCTCGGAAACGTTATCCTAGACAGATAACCCAGCATTCTTCTTCGTCCCATCTTGTTTAACAGGGACAGTGGGAACCTAGGCTCCAGGATACCTGTCAGAGTATCCCCGACTCTTCAAGTACCTTCCCAGATTATCCCACTGAGGGGGTCCCTCGGAAGACGTTATGCAAGAAGAAGCATCTGGACTCCACAGAGGACACCAACTTCGATGAGGATGAGGGTTCCCCATGGACAACCCCTGAGGACATTTCCTTTTGGGAGATTGTGAGTCAGATCATAAGCAGTAGCCTAGATTGTGAGAATGGCCCCTCCAGTGATGGAGGAACAAACTAGCAAATGCAGAAATTCTCACTTAACCCCTATCGAGGGTTAAGCCTTAAAGAAGAGAAGGACCAATGCGGGGAGGATGTATGGTGGATGTCTTGTGAACAGAGTCCCGTGACAGCTCTGGTGCATCAGACTTTCAGTGTCTCCTCCACTTTGATGTACCTGTGGGAGCAAGGTTTGTTAATTTAGTCTAGTTTTTTTTATTTTGTTTATTAAATTTATAAAAAGAGTGAGAGCAGGTAGTTCTCTAAGAGTATGGGACCTGCTATCCAGCTATGCTAGTTGTTCATTCGATGGTCTTCGTTGCTGGAAAAATCTATTGCTGCAGCCTCATTTGGAGTATCTTTTTGTTTCACCTGGAGTTTCTCATCTGTGAAAAAATTAAGAACATTTCTGCAATGGAGTCTAAGCAGTCAAAAAATACGCTGAAGTAGTGCTTTAAGATCCTTTATTGGTTTTCATGAAGAAGACATTCAAGCGCTGCTCTTTATGTTTTATCTATCAGAGAGTGAGCTTATATATTGTAAAAGTTGGGGGCGGCTCCAGGGTTATAGCCAAGCAGGATGCGAGGGAGTGTGTTGTGGGCATTTGCCTTTATTGAAAAATTTGTGATCTCACTCTTGGCTGTTAACTCTGTGAGCTTCCCATTTAGTTATTGCAAAGGTTAAACTATGTTTTTAAAAACAATTTTCTAAAAGCCAGATTACGTGAGAAATTTGCCTTGAGTAACTAGTAGAAAGACTTTAAGTTATAAACAGAACGTGGGTCAGATTGTAATAGGCAAACCTGCTGCTCTTTTGTATCCTTCTTCAGGAATGCTTTCTTAGTTTATCATTGTGGTTAAGTAGGAAAAAAATGAAATACAAGTAAAAGGAAATTTAACTACAATTACAGTTTAACAGTATAGGTAAAATGAGCTTTGTCAGGGACAACATCGCCACCTGTATCTCAGAAAGGGAATCTGTCATGAAGTATGTTTTGTGGGTCAGAACCAGATAAGACTTAGAATACAGTGACACCAAAGGTATAAGGAATCTGGAGTCCTGGTATCAAAAAGTCTCCCATTGAGTGTGGTCCTGTCTTTGTTCCTGGTAGGCTTGTGAGATCCCAGACTCCAATAAATTGTAAAAGTGACTATAACCAATTAGGGTGTCCACTGGTGCCAAAATGGTCAGTGTAGAACCATATTTCTTGTGCTCAAGGGTCCTCAAATTTAGAACAAGGATTATGGATTCAGTGGTGTTGACCCCTGGTCCATCTCTGGCTTGGAGCCTTAGTTGCCAGATCAGTTCTCTTTTTTCCAAAGCATTGTTATGACTCCCATTTAGGGCTATCTTCGGTACTTAGTCAAGGATGTAGAACACAAAATGGTTGTGGCTGGTGTGACTCTTGGCGTGGATTGCTAGGGGGTTGGTGTGGTGGAGCTGCCAAATGTCATGCAGGTGTCTGGCAATCCTAGTCTTAACTAGAGTTAGTTGATGGTTTTCCTGACATAGAAGGCTCTGAATTGAGTGCACTCAGCTCTGTAAACAACCCCTTCTGAGTTGCAATCTTCTCGGACATTAGACCTGTATCTCTTCCAGTTGTTGGGGCAGTAGATGCTGACCTGGCTACAAAAATGCAGCAAAGTCTGTTCAGTCTACAAGAGACTTTTGAATAGAGGTTTACCTATTACAATCTGACCTGCACTCTGTTTACAACTTAGTTTTTCTACTAGTTACTCAAGGCAAGTTTCTCATGTAATCTGGATTTTAGAAAATTGTCTATAAAGCATAGTTTAACCTTTGCAGTAACTAAATGGGAAGCTCCCAGAGTTAACACCCACAACACACTCCCTCGCATCCTGATTGGCTATAACCCTGGAGATGCCCCCATCTTTTACAATATATAAGCTCACTCTCCGATAGATAAAACATGTGGAGCAATGCTTGAACGTCTTCTTCTTGAAAACCACTAAAGGATCTTAAAGCTCTACTTCAACATATTTTTTGACTGCTTAGACTCCATCGTAGAAATATTGTTAAGAATTAGAAACTCCAGATGAAACAAAAAGCTCTGAATGAGGCTTCAGCAATAGATCTTTCCACCAATGAAGACCATCAAACAGCTAGCATAGCTAGACAGCTGGTCTCATACTCTTAGGGAATTACCTGCTCTCTCTCTTTTATAAATATAATAAAACAAACTAAAAAACTAGACTAAATTAACAAACTTGCTCCCACAGGTACATCAAAGCGGAGAAGCCAGCAAAAGCCTGATACATTGGAGCTGTAACAGGGCTCTGTTCACAAGACCTCCCACCATACGACTGCCCCAAGGTGGTCCTCATCCTCTTTTAGGCTTAACCCTCAACAGGGGGTAAGTGAGAATTTCTGAATTTGGGAGATTCTGCAAATTCTCAAGCAGAGGGGTAACTGGAAGTCCAGCAACCCTTCACCCGAGGAGTTGGTGTACCTGGCTGCCTTTGGTTCCCTCCCGTCTACCTCCTGGGTGACTCTCCCCACTGATGAGCTCATAGATCTGATTTCATGGTGGGTATCGGAGACCCCAGATTCCATCGAGCTGATTCCCCAAAGATCAAATAAGATTATCACCACTCCATCTGATAAGGCTTACTGAACTAAGGGGGTTGTAGTAGTTGCCATAGTCATGGTGGCAGCAACCAAGAAAGAACTTTCTGAGGAGAGTTCAACTATCCAATGGATAGATGTAGGAAGCTTGTCTTTTCCACAGTGACTTTTGCCCTGTGGTCGCTGAATTATCTATCCTATTTTACCAGGTTACAAAGGAATCTGCTCAAAGAGCTTTCAGATACCCTTAAAGGAGCAATAGCTGAAGGAGCTAAAGAAAAAGTAGCATCCCAGTTAGCCACCCTACATTCAATTGCCAACTCTTCCATGAGGCTTATTGCCCATGCAGCCGAAGGAATGAGCAGAGCGGCGAGTTCCAGCATTTCCATGAGGTGGCATGCCTGGGTGCTCCTTTGCGATTTTGTGGGACATTGTAAGTCTTCGTTTGTCACTGCTCCATTTGATGGCATGTCACTTTTTGGCCCCAAAGTCAAGGATATGCTATCCAGGTGTGAGAAGGAAGGTAAGACCTTTT
This sequence comes from Protopterus annectens, assembly GCF_019279795.1. NCBI lineage: Eukaryota > Metazoa > Chordata > Ceratodontiformes > Protopteridae > Protopterus > Protopterus annectens. Next base: position 1,369,950,842 of record NC_056741.1, read on the forward strand.
CTGTTGTGGGCATACATTTTTCAGCTCTTCAGAGACCCTATCCCAAAGATCAGAGAGGTATCAGAAAAATGTGGTTCAAAAAGTCTCAAGGGTAAAACCAGGACACACATGGAGAATTTTCCTCCAGAGGCAGAGGGGGAAACAACAATGGAAGACATCGCCCTTGCAGCAGAGGAGGTCCACAGAACCAAGATTCCCGGGAACTGTCCTTTGGAAAACCTTTTCAGCACTTCTGAAAGGAGGCATTATTGTCTACCTGTGGAGGCAGTCAGGGTCAACTATTCCTGCACTGGAGAGCCTGGCAGAAGATAACTTCCGATGTGTGGATGCAGAGGATAATATCCAGGGCTTACCAAATTCTATTTTCACAACAAGAAAATCCTGGACATTCTACCCAGTCAAAGGGATCAAGCAGTCTCACAAATTCAAAATCTGTTGGAAAAAGCGTCATCCAAGAGGTCCTCCCAGACTACGGAGGATTCAGAACTTACTCAAGGTTCTTTTTAGCTCCAAAGAAAACAGGGGACTGGAGACTGATTCTGGAGCTCAGCAAATTGAAAAAGCAATCCGTCGCAGCATGTTCCAAATCATCACAGTTCAGTCTTTACTTCCTTTCCTGTAAAAGGACGATTGGATGTGCTCAGTAGATTTTCAGCATGCATACTACCACATAAAAATGGCCAGGTGCTCCAGAAGTTACCTACACTTCCAGTTGGGAGCCATTCATTAACACTTAAGAGCGCTGCCCTTTGATCTCACTACTGCCCCCAGAGTGTTCACCAAATGTATGGCAGTGTTTGCAGCTCACCTGAGATGACAAGGATTCCGGATATTTCCATACTTAGATAACTGTCTCATTTCTGCCTCGACCAGGTATCTGCTAGTTCATGCAAGAGACTCTGTTCTTCAACTTAGTTTGGAACTAGGCATAACCACAAATCATCAAAAATCTCATCTGGAACCCACTCAAACAAAAGAGTTCATAGGAGCCCTGCTGGACACAACTCAGATGATTGCCAAAGTACCCCCCCCCCCTTCCAGAGTATTAACAATCAAAAGGCAGATCACAAGATTAATCAGAAGCAAGAGGATTGCTGCCCATTGGGCACTATGGCTGCTGCATTTGTGTTGGTTCCACTAGCCAGGTTTCACATGCGAATTTTGCAATGGCTTCTAGCCTCTCAATGGTCAATAATTCATCATCCAGTGTCTCATCAGAGCCTCATAATGGTCATATGCAAAAAGGATCTCTCATGATGGATTCATTCACAACAGTTGACACAGGTTCAACCATTTGTTCCCCCTCAACCACAGGCCATGGTGACCACAGATGCATCCCAGATGGGGTGCGGGAGCATTATCTGGGAACGATTGTCCAAGGTACCTGGTCTGCAGATGAGGCCAAGCTCCACATAAATGTCCTAGAGATGAAGGCGATGCTGATAAGGTTGCAGGCATTTCAGTCTGCCCTCCCTGTAGGGACGGCAGCGATTCAAACAGACAACATGTTGGTTGTATGGTCCATAAACAAGCAATAGGAACCAGATCGTACCCTCTCTGTCAGGAATCACTGAGAGTGTGGCAGTCTCATCCAACTGCTTTCTGATAGCAATGCATATTCCAGGGAAATCCAATGTCATAGCTAACAATCTGAGCAGAGCCATTCTCATACCACATGAGTGGTCCCTCAACCAGAATGCTGCAGAGAATATTTTCCACACACGGGGCCAGCCTTGCAGTGATCTTTTTGCTTCTCCCCTAAACAAATGCAGTGGCTACTTCACCTGATTCCCCCATAGGGGCAAACCCCAAGGGATGCTCTTATACATGATTGGCTTCCCAGACTTCTATATGCCTTTTCCCCGTTTCTGTTGATCCCCAAGTTTCTTCAGAAAGCCAGAAGGCTGAAGAGGACAGTAATCCTCATTGCACCATATTGGCCCCGGCAAATCTGGTTTCCCTTTCTTTGGCCTCGTCTACAAAAGGATCCATAGAGTCTGCATCCCTTTCCAGACCTGTTGTTGCATCTGACAGGGTTGACTCATACCAACCTCCACAATCTCAAGCTGACAGCTTGGTTCCTCCTCTTCCATTGATCGCCAGATAACATATGCTCTCTTCCCTGGTTCGTCATATCTTGATGTCCTCCCGTAAGCCATCTACTCAGAAACTGTATAGGTGTAAATGGAAGAGGTGTGTACTCTGAACAAAAACAGAATATGGATCCCATCATGGCTCCCGTTCATTTAATTTTTGAATTTCTAGCCCACCTTTTCAGTAATGGAGCAGCGGCATCTATTATTAAGGTACACTTAGCAGCCATTTTGAATTTTCATGCTGGGTGTAATGACTTGTCCTTGAATTCCAAGAAACTTTGCAAAGCCTTCTTAAAAGGGAACCATGTTGTTAAAACCTCCATGCAAGGACCCTTCTCCCTTGGGATTTAAATCTGGTTCTTCGTCTGATTACTCAACTCCCTCTTCAAGCCTGCTGCAACTTGTGATGTTAAGTATCTTTTTTGGAAGACTCTCTTCTTGGTAGCTATCACATCAGTGAGACAGATATCAGAACTTCATGGGTTGTCTTCTCAGCCTCCGTGTTTCTTTTTTCTTAAAGACAGAGTCTCTTTGTGTGCCAACCCTTCTTTCTTGCTCATAGTTGTTTCTCAAATGAATATTAATCAGACTATACATTTGCCAGTTTTTTTCCCTAATTTTAGTAATAAGGGTGAATATGTTCTGCATATGTTGAATGTTCATAGACGGTTGCATTTCTACTTACATAGAACCAAAGAGTTTTGGAGAGCAAAACAACTGTTCATTGCATTTGCAGAACCTAGGAAAGGCCTTCCAGGTACCAAAGTTACCTTATCGATGTGGCTTTCTTGTTTTATTTCTTTTATTTATACTTCAGAAGCCATGAAGCCTGTTAAGTCCATTCGGGCTCATTCTACCAGAGCAATGGCTACTTCTGCGGTTTTCCAGACCAATGCTTCCTTGAATGATATTTGTGCACTGCCACTTGGGCAAACCATCATACCTTTATCACTTATTAGAAATTAGATTTGATCTCCTGGAGAAGGCCTTTCTTCTGAGGAATATTCTGCCATGAGTCCTCCCTGGATAAAGGTAGCTGGGGACTCTGTCCCACATGTGAGAGAAGAAAAATTGACAATATCAGATAAAGAAGTTATGTACTCACCATAATGTTCCATCTGTATTGTTGATTTTTCATCTCTCCTCACAATTCCACCTTCCAGCCCCCATCCTTGGAGTCCTGGTTGAATGGGAAGAGGATTTCTAGGGTTAGATTAAATTTCATTCTTCTTCTTTCGGCTGCTCCCATTAGGGGTCGCCACAGCAGATCAACTGTTTCCATTTCTTCCTGTCCTCTGCATCTTGCTCTGTCACACCAACCACCTGCATGTCCTCTCTCACCACATCCATAAACCGTATCTTAGGCCTCCCTCTTTTCCTGTTACCTGGCAGCTTCATCCTTGGCATCTTTTTCCCAATATACTCTGCATCCCTCCTCAGCACATGTCCAAACCAACGTAATCTTGCCTCTCTGGCTTTGTCTCCAAACCTTCCAGCCTGGGCTGACCCTCTAATATACTTATTCCTAATCCTGTCCATCCTCATCACACCCAGTGCAAATCTTAACATCTTCAACTCTGCCATGTCAAGCTCTGACTCCTGCCTTTTTGTCAATGCGACTGTCTCCAACCCATATAGTATAGCTGGTCTCACTACCCTCTTGTAGACCTTCCCTTTCACTCTTACTGGTACTCGTCTGTCACAAATCACTCCTGACACTCTTCTCCACCCACTCCATCCTGCCTGTAGTCTCTTCTTCACCTTTCTTCTACACTCACCATTACTCTGAACTATTGATCCCAAGTATTTAAACTCATCCACCTTCGCCACCTTTACTCCCTGCATCCTCACCATTCCTCTATCCTCCCTCTCATTCACACACATATATTCTGTCTTAGTCCTGCTAACCTTCATTCCTCTTCTCTCTAGAGCATATCTCCACCTCTCCAGGGTCTCCTCTACCTGTTCCCTACTCTCACTACAGATCACAATGTCATCTGCAAACATCATAGTCCACAGGGACTTCTGTCTGATCTCGTCTGTCAACCTGTCCATCACCATTGCAATTTCATTAGACTCCAGAAATCGCTTCACTTAAGGCTTTTGTGTGCGTTAAATACTAACCCTTCTCTTCCTACTATTATAATTATAGCAAACAAGATCTGAGGTAATGGGGAGAGATGCACTGGGGTACCCAAGATGGCTGGCACAAGCTTGCTAATGGCCGAGCCTGATCTGAGGGCTCAGATCAAAACATACATGTTAGTAGAGATGAACGTTATGATGAGTGCATAACTTCTTTTTGCAGTCCCATCTACCATGTGGATGTCTTCAATAGTTATTTAACAAAAGGTTTCCCAGGATACAGTGTAGTGGGTGGAACTGTAGGACCACACTGAGTGAGAAGACATGTTTGTGTTAGTGTGACTCTCCAGAGCAGTCTAATTAGCATTTGTTATGACTGTTAACAAAACTGTTGTGCTGACTGACTGCACTTCTAAGGCAGTCTTTTGAGGTCTAAATGCAGGAGCTAGAATGTCATTACTGACCCAGCGAGCGGACATGGTTGTACTGTACATCAGTCGCTGACCTGAGCCTTAACCTAAACCTTTAGCTGGAGAGTTGTTTGTTTAGGACAGAGCTTTGAAAAACCCTTGTGTTGAGAGATAACTGTTTATGAGAACCACCTTCTGGAAGATCAGTCTTGCTTGCAGTGATAATTGGAGTCAGTGGGTAACCTACGCTGATGCTATGTGACCCAAGAGTTACTTATATGTAAGTAGGGATATGCAAAGGGCAAGTCTTCATGCATGTGGTATATGGGAGGACTCAACACTGGACATAAAATAATTGTGTAGTTTTGTGACCATTTGGTGGATCAGGCATGAATTACCTAGTCTTAACAAAATTGGATTTAAGATGTACTGCATCTGTTGCTTGCCCATGGATGCAAGAGAGCATAGAAGGGATGTGAAAAAGAGGAAGGGGTGAAGGTGAAGTAAAGTTAAATGGGTAAGATAGTTGCGACTGAAATCAAGATGTTATGTAATGCTACAGGGGCAGGATTTGTGATTTAAAGCATATTGCTTGATGAGTTGTTTAGACAGGGATTAGGAGCTATAGTTTTGTAAGATGGGTATAAGTTTAGCTTTATGAAGTGAATATGCATCGTCGGTATCATCATCATCAAAGTGGTTATTAGTTTTGAAAACTTGTAGGGTAAGGGAGTCAGATTATCTAAGCATCTCAGCTGTATGTGTATCAACATGAGAGTTGTGACAAAGTTTAGATTTTAACAGTAGTATTTTTATAATGCATGATATAACCTGCATGTTAGAAAGTAAAGCTATTTTCGAGTGTAATAGGGATACTAAAGTAAACAGGTGCTCCTGATTGTTTTTTCCTTCTTTATTTCTCCCTGTAGAGTTTTAAGAAATGTGGGCATTGCAATGTAAAAACAAGAAGAAAAGTATAAACAAAAGATTATGATACAAGAAAATTTGATATGTTTTTTCTTACTATTGCATAGAGGAATAACTGGATTAAGGCCCTTGGCTTGAACTTAAGGGGAAGCAAATAAGTAAAAAAAAAAACACTGAACGTAATAAAAAATGTTCCTCTAGCAAATAAATGAAGCTAACTGTGTGTGTGGTTCTTGTGTCTCTGGAGACAATCTGTTAAGGGTAATAAAAGCAGAATACTTCTTTCTTTCACTGGATTTCTTTCAGTGACTAGGAGATAATATTTTCTGAAAGCATTTGAGTGTTTTTCTAATCTGGAAGAAGAATAAAGATAAGACAAAAGCAGACAGCACTTAGTGGAAGTAGAAGCATAAGTTGTACCATGCATCTTAACATGGATAACCTTCCATGTATGGGAATGTGGCTGTCAGTCTTGAACAGTTGCTCCTGTTAGGAGGGTTAAACTTCAGTATTTGAAGATGTATATAGTTTTGTATGTTAATATTAATTTAATAGATTTTAGGGGTGTCCTGGGGGTGTGTTTTTTTGGAGAGTTTTCACTATAACAGAAAGATCTGATGTCCTTTTCATTCTTTCCTCAATGATTAAGTATCAGATCCGATCTCGGATATGACTTGGCTGCATTTGCTACACTAAAATAAACAGAAGTGAAGCATTACTTGGACAACCAAAAAACACAAAACTGTAATGCTGGCAGCCTGAGATAAAATTCCAATAAGAGAACTGTTCCCAAAATAATGTTTATTACCACAAAAAAGACAAAATATTAAATGCTTTTGTCCTATAGAATGCAGGACTTCAGAATAATAAATTAAATCAGTCTTTCCCCTTTTATAATAATCAAAGCTTAAGCATAGTTGCTAATCAACCTGTTAAACAGGGAATACATTAAATTTAAAGAACAACATTGTTGGACTTAACATTAGCTACAGTTGCTATAAATTCAGTTGAAACATATAACCACCGTTAAAAAGTCTTATAACAATAAAAAATAATATAGCTTTTGGTTAAAATTTTTTTGTAGTTATCAAATATAAATTTCAAAATGTTGAAATATAAAATATAAGACTAAGAAAATCATTTAATTGCAAACCTCATATATTATAGAGGTTGTAAGGAAACCTGTTAATTTAGTCCAGGATCATGAAAAGTTGCTATTTTACCTCTTTCACCTCTAAATTAACTTTAACATCACTCCTTCTTGGGTTATATTTCATCTGTTCTAAAATTCCATGCATTTACTAGACTCTTGTATCCAGCTCTTCAGCTCCTCCCTCTATCCATTATGCCCAAGTTAATCTGCTATACCTCAGATCCCGTTTGCTGCCGTAGCCCTACAGACACACACAATTCTCAGAGAGCTTTTTTGGGTGTTTCTTCCTTTGGTAGTCTCTTGCGTTTTTAATTTTTTTTCTTTGCTGTGTTTGTTTTTTCCCTCTTTTTTCTTTTTCTACCTCAAGGTAGCTGTCAGTATACATTGTTGGTACTTTTCCTCTCTCCCTCCTTTTTTCTTTTTCTCTAACCTCTAGGGGGTATTTTCTTTACCTACCATTGTTGGTAGTCTAAAAAAGCATTCTTCCCCCGTTTTCTTTAGACATGGCTGAGAAACCAGTGGGTTTATAAAAATGCACTTCCTGTGGGTATAAGATCCCTAGCTCTGATCCCACAGGGAGTGTGTCTACTGCCTCAGAGCTTCTCATTTGAATACAAACTGCTCCATTTATGCAGCCTTTAATCCCAGGGCCCTTAGCAACCATAGAAAATATAGTCTTAAAGGGATTGCTGCCACCTTCTTCTTCTACTCCAGAAGCTCCAACCCCTGCAATGTCATCCAAAGCCTCTTTGGAGGCGAAAAAAAAAAATCAAGAAAGCAGTCTCCATCCCACTCTCCAAAGTCTACTTCGTCCTTCAAAGATACAAAAGAAATCAGATATCCAACCTCCTCAAATCTGAAACATAAACAGTCGGATTCCACGTCATTGGATCCAACAACTGCTCATATGAAAGATCCAAATACTGGTCCCCAGGGTTCTGTGTAGAGCCTGTTTCTCCTTGGCTCCATTCTCCCTTCTTTCAGGAGACCCAAGGAGAGAGTTTCAGTAGTCTACCACATCCTCCATTAGATCCTCCAGAAGCCTTTTAGTAGCCAAAGTGGATCAGATGATGAGGAAGTTCCTCAGAGCTCAGATTAAGATGGGAGTTATCCTGTCTCCATCTTCCATCAGATCCATGGGCCTATTTTCTACTTCCCATGCAGTGATCTCTCCTTTTCCAAGCCAGCCAATGATTTCAGAGCCCTAGGATCCAAGAGACCAGAGAGGGCTGATGTCATACCCAAAGACAGATCTTTGACTCCACCTGCTTCCCTGACTTGTTCAACACCAATTTCTTTGGACTAGGATGAGTCTCGTAGCTGAAGCATTGGCACTGGGCCCAGGGGGCTGAGTTCCACTCTGTGGTTATCAGAGTCATCCCTGCTTCTTCCTGCCTCTTAGAGCTTCGGCTTTGGACAGCTGAGGTCTGACTTCCCCTTCTGCAGATGGGTCCGGGCAGGGTCGAGGCACGGTACATCAGCAACTTTAACTGTGGTGTGACCAGCTACAGCGTATCCTGGTCCTTCTGCTTTTGAGGTAGTGGAGAGGGTTTTTTCTTGTCTGAAATTCGACTACTCTATCTTTTTCAGATCCTGTAGCCCTGCCTCCATTGCCTCCAAGCTGTGATTCTCTCAGACCTATTTCACAGGGACAGCCAGCCTCATCAAGCGTGTAGACAGTAGACCTCGAGGATTTTACCCTCTCTTTAGATATCTCATCAGATCGACCCACTGAGTAGCCTTCCTGAAAGAGAACATGTAAGAGAGAAACGTGGACTTCCCTTATGAGTCTGTCACCGAAGACATTGACTGTAAAGTGGAGGGGTCCCCCCAGATTTCCACCAGATGATGTCTCCTTCAGAGACATCTTAGAAATTCTCAAGCAAAAAGGAGGTTGGTCTGCTGATTCCCCCTCCCAGGAGTCAATGTTTCTGGAAGCTTTTGGGTCTGGCTCATCTATGTCTTGGGTGACTCCCTTGGCAAATTAACTTATAGATCTAGTCTCTCGCTGGGCATGGAAGGAGCAGGGTACTGTAGAACCCATTCTCCATCACCCTGATAAATTTCTTGCCCCACCTAAAGACAGGCCACAATTGAGCAAGGGAGTTCCTGTTGAGGCTATGGTTGTAGCAACTGCCCCAAAGAAGGAGCTGGCAGAGCAGAGCTCCTCTGTCCGTCTCCCTAACAGAGCATCCAGGGCATTGAACAGACTCAGGAAGTGCAGTTTTGCTTCAGCAACCTTCGCCTTACAGTTTCTGAATTATTTGGCACATTTCATAAGATTACAGTGAGATTTGACTAAGGAGCTTTCCAAATCCCTCTCAGAGTCCATTACTGTGAAGGAGTACAAGAAGTCTTCTTCACAACTGGCCACTCTCTTATCTGTCTCTAATGCGTCCTTGAGGCTAATTTCCAATGCTGCAGAGGAGAATCACAGGAGGCGGGTTCAGGCATAGCCATTGGGAAGCTTGCCTGCATTCGCTTATACAACTTTGCAGATCCTTTCAAGTCTTCTTTCATCAATGTTTCTTTGATGGAATTTCTTTGTTTGGCCCTATTGTAAAGGAAATTCTCTCCCAAAGTGAACAGGATGGAAAGACCCATTCTGCTGTAGGGATATGCTTATCTACCCCTCAATGATCATTTTCCAGGAATCAAAGAGGAGACAAGAAAATGTGGTGCCATAACTCCCAGGGTCCTTTCCAAGATTACCGAGGGGATATCTCTCAGAGGCAGAGGAGGGAGTTCAAAAGGCAGAAGCAATCCTCATGGCAGGGGAGGCCCAAAGAATCAGGGTTTCTGAGATTCCTTTTTGGGTAAACTTTTTCGGTGCTCTTGAAAGGTTGAACAACCGCCCATCTCTGGAGGCAGTCGAGGGATGTTTGTCTCTGCACCCAGATGCGTGGGCATCAATAACAGAAGATTCTTTGGTGCTAAAACTCACATCCAGAGGTTACTTCATACCATTTTCCCAGATTCCCCCAACCAAAAGAAAAAGGCTTCCTGACTCCCCCCCAGTCAGAAGGAGGCAGCAGCTCAAGAAATTCAAAAGCTGCTACACAAAAGAGACATCCAGTAGGTCCCACCAGACCAGAAAGGATTCGGAACTAACTCAAGATTCTTTTTAGTGCTAAAGAACTAGAGACTTAAGACCAATTCTGGATCTAAGCAAACTACATCAGTTTGTGAAGAAGTCAACGTTCAGAACAGTTACAGTTCAGTCCATTGTTACATTTCTATGCAAGGATGATTGGATGTACTGCATCAATCTTCAGAATGCATACTGTCACATCAAGATAAACAGATGATCCCAAAGATTTCTACACTTTCGCTTAGGAACCAGTCACTATCAGTTCACAGCCTGTGGTTTGGTCTCACCACAGCCGCTAGGGTATGTACCAAATGTATGGCAGTGGTAGCAGTTCACTTGAGATTGCTAGGATTCTGAGTGTTTCCATATCTAGAGGATTGGCTCCTCACTGCCCCAACCAAGCAACTTCTAGAGAAATCCAGGGACTACTTATTCCAGTTATGACAGCCCTTAGGCATCTCAGCCAACATCTGCAAGTGTCATCTCCAACCTCTTCAGAGCCTGGAGTTCATAGGTGCTCAGTTGAACACAATTAGTCTGATAGCCTCTCTTCCATCACATCGAGTAAGAACCGTCAGGTGCCACATGGAGCAAATTATTGCACACCCTTCTCCCACAGCCAGACCTATTCTTCAGGCCTTAAGGTCAATGGCAGCTGCCATAACCTTTGTTCCTATGGCCCGGTTTTGTATGCGCATTCTTCAATGGACCATAGCTGTTCATTGGTCAGTCAAACTCACTCGAGTATGCGAACACCATCTACGTTGGTGAATTCAGTTGGATGAAGTTTTTCAAGGCCGCCATTTTGTAGTTCTGCCCTGATTAGCCATTGCAACCATGGATGCCTCCCAGCTGGGGTGGGGCATTTCATGGGATGGATGGTCCAAGGCATGTGGTCGCCAGAAGAGACCAATTCACATGTCAGTGTCCTAGAGATGAAGGTAGTCCTCCTAGCATTGCAGGCCTTCTAAGACATCCTTCCTCTTGGGACAGTTGTGATACAAACCAGTGGGGACCCAATCTTATTCCCCTTTGTCAAGAAGCAATGAGAGTGTCACAATGGGCAATCTCTTCCAACTGCTTTCTTATGGCAACTCACATACCAGGGAAATCCAACATGCTAATGGACAAACTCAGCAGGTCTGTTCTGATGCCTCACAAGTGGCCCCCTCAATCAATCAGTGGTGGAGAAGATTTTCCATCTTTGGGGCCATCCTTGCTGCAACCTCTTTTCATCTCCCCACAGCAACAAATGCAGCAGGTTCTTTGCCCTAATCCCCCCTCCAGGTGGAGTCACTGAGAGATGTCCTAGTCCACATTTGGCCCTCCAGTCTCTTTTATGCTTATTCCCCGATACCATTAATTCCCAAAGTCCTTCAGAAGGCACTTCAGTTGAAGAGCACGGTTATCCTCATTGCTTCTTTTGACCTCACCAAGTGTGGTTCCCCTTCCTTTGGTCTTACCTTCATTATCCACCATGGATACAGGACCTCAGTCCAGACCTGCTCTCTCATGTCTCTGGAATGTATCATCTGGACAGTGTAGGCCTCAGTTTGACAGCTTGGTTTCTCCAATTCCACTGATAGACAGCCCAGGCTTTCCTCCCCAGTGTGAGAGATGCTTCTGTTTTCCCACAAAGCATCTACAAAGAGGAGCTACAAAATGGGCAAGATTCTCTATTTGACTCTATAGAGATAAGTGGACCCCTTCACTGCTGCTACTTCTGCTGTCTTAAGAGATTTTCACATCTATTTTGCAAGAAGAAACTAGTTTATCTACTATCAAAGTCCAGTTGGCAGTCATATCTAATTTTCACTTGAGAAAATGTTTCCTCATTAGCTTCTTCAAAATTGGTGCAAGGCTTTTGTTCAAAAAGATAGGGTTACCTTAGGGATCAATCCATCTAGTTTGCCTAAAGTAGCTTTTGAGACAAATATTAAGAAAGCCATTAAATTGCCTGTTTTCTTTCCCAGCTTTGCTAACAAAGGAGAATAATATGCTCCAACATTTGGATGTACATAAGCAGCTATGTTTCTATCCTCATACAACAAAATATTTCAGAAAGTCAGAGCATTTGTTTATCTCCTTCTCCCCAAACAAATTGGGTTCATCAGTTTCTAAAATTATCCTTGCTAAATGACTTACTGATAACATTTCTTTTGTTTACAGTCAGCAAGGTCTGTCCCTACCCACACCTCCTAAACCACACTCGACAAGGCCCATGGCTATTTCTTACATCTTTTGGTCTAGAACGTCTATTGTCATTTGCACAGCAGCTACCTGGTCTAAAGCTCATACCTTTATTGATCATTACAAATTAGATTTCACTTCCAGGAGTAGGGCCTCCTATGATCCAGCAGTTCTCAGAAATATCCTTTTATGAGGGCCCCCCCTCCAAGCTCAGCGTAGCTGGGGAGTCTGTCCCAATCATTCAGGAATGAATGAAAAGGACGTCAGATATGAAAGTTATGTACTCACCATAACCATGCATCTATGTTATCCATTTTAATTCTTTCTCAACTCCCCACCCTTCTTCCCACTTCCTGTTATTTCCTGGAGTGACCTTTCGGTTATTGTGGAACTTCTGTTCCAGGTTTGAACACCAGTTCTATTACTACTACTCTTACTTTGCCTAATACTGGGGTCAGTTCTTCATATGGCTTATAAGGCAGCACACTCAGTCTGAGTGAGGTATAGCAGGTTGACTGTGGCAATGTGGGTAGAGGGAGGAACTCAAGAGTTGGATCCAGGAATGTAGTAAATGCAGCTGAGTTGGATGTGAGATCAGATCCAGTACCCAGTTGTTGAGGAAGAATTAAAAGATGCATATTGATGGTGAGTATATAACTTTAATTTTTGTAAGATATAACAGATTCAAATGGATATGACAAGAAATAACAGTATAAAAGACCAATCTGCCAAACATTAGTGTGTGCATGTAACATAAAAGTTTAAACTAGATATTAAAAAAGCTGTTACACATAACAGGTGAGGGCAATAATTTCTTAATATAATGAGAACACTTTCTATATTATGTTTAAATGTAAATTTATTCAAAGGAATGTCTGGGACAAAGGAAAAGGGAAGTACTTATATTTGCAAGAGGATATCCAATAGTGATAGAAGAAGAAAAAAAACAGATAATAATGGTAGATTTGTAGTACTAAGGGGCTACTGGCAAGGGAGGAGGATTACACTGGCATGCATTTATATTCCACCTAAATCTGCTAAAAATGGAGCTTAGGAAAATTCTAATAGTCATCTTTCAGCGGGGAGTATTACTTATAGGTGGGGACTGGAATTTGATTTGCAGGAGTGAGGATGTATCTGGGAGGGAAAATATAATAAAAGAGGATAGATTTTTAAAGAAATTTATGAAAATATTTGGCATGGAAGATGTGAATTCGGTTGTAGGAGTTCAGAGATAATTTACATATTATTCCGCAAGGTACAAAAATTGGGCTAGGCTAGACAGAAATTATATTTCACAGGAACATGTGCATTTACTTGAAAGCTTTGATATGCATCCAGTTAACTATTTTGGATCATGTGGCAATAATAACTAAAATAAAAATGCAGGATAATGAAATAAAAATGAACCAATGGTTCTTTCCCACCTATCTGTTAAAAAGAGGAATTTAAGGAATAACTAGTGGAAATTATTTGGAAGTTAATTGGGAAGTTAGAAATTTCTTCTGAAAATATAGCTAGGGAGTGGGACAAAATTAAAGTAGAGTTTAAAAATAGGGTGGAAATAAAATGGAGCGATATGGTTAAGAAGTAACAAGAATTATTTAGAGGGACTGACAAAGGCTAAAGTATTGCAAAATAGGGGAAATCTCACAGAGCAAGAAGAAGAGCAATTGCAGAATGCTAAACAGAAAATATGGGATTACCGCTATAATATGCATGATTGTAGAAAGACTGCTGTTAAGCAACTGTTTTTTGATGATAACTCCGGAGCACAAAATCTTTTAGCCTAGTGAATGAGGCAACTGAAAGTAGAAAGGGTTGTCACCAAGCTCAGAGAACCTATAACAAGGATGATAGCCAGAGCTCCTGTAGAGGTACTAGAAATATTTCAGACATTTTATGAAAAGATGTATAAAGCAGAGAAATATGGAAATCAAGAAAATGTACACATGTAAATGTTTATGGAATATGCTAAGGTTATTAGTAGATGAGGCTGAATTGCTAACAGGATAGGAGGAGATGAGATAAAAATAATGATGCATAACTGATCTACAGGAAAATCTTCAGTAATAGATGGTATTCCTGTGGAAGTTTGGAAGCTAGGAGGGGGAAAACTGATAAAGATTTGGAAGATTTTGTTTAACAGTATATTAAAAAGAGAAGAAGCACCAACATCCTGGAAGGAAGAAGCGGTGGTGGCTGTAATACCTAAAGATGGCAAAGACCCATCCGCTCTACCTTCATATAGGCCCATTTATGTCTGTAATGGCTAAAAGAACGGCAAAGGTGATGCCAGAATTGATAGATATGGATCATTGTGTTTTTGTGGAGGGAAAGGAAACATCCGACAACATTAATAGAACAATGATGATCCAGAGGGAAGCGGAATGTAAGAAAATACCACTGTTATTGGTGGGAATTGATGCAGAGAAAGCATTCAGCAGAGTAATCTAGGACTCTATGAGCAGGGCATTAGTATTTGAATTTCCTTATAAAATTATACGGGTTATTGGGAGGATATCTGAGGAATCGGAGGTGAAAATTAAAGTGGGTGGGTTCTTTTCTAATAAGTTCTGTTTGAGCAGAAAAACCAGGCAGGGGTGTCCCCTTTCTCCTTTATTTGTGTTATATTTAGAACCGTTGACAAAGAAAATAAAGAACTCAGAAATTCAAGGAGATAATTAGTATGTTAGTGAATAAAAGCTGGCTTTATTTGCAGATCATAGTATTTTATAACTGATAAAATCAGAAAAATGGCATGTCAGTGTTGTTGTCCATTTTGAGACAGTTTCAAGTCTTTTTGGAATACAAAATTAATGAAAATAAAGCAAAGTCAATAGCTGTAAACTGTGTACCCACACACAAACTGGTTCAGCAATACCCATATTTATAATCACCAAAATAACCAGCAAGGCTACCACGGCTATAGGCATAAACTAAAAACTTTAATGAAAACACAATAAAACAAAGGATGAGTGCTTTCACATGTGATGCTTCATCGGATCCATAAATAAAAGCAGAATAATCAAGTTATTTAAATCAAATGCACCTATCACAAATTGATATATTATCCAATAAAATCAGCTTCTCAGTTTCCGCCCTTTTAGGGCAGGCTTTAAACAAATACTGACACTGAGCCCTGGATGTCTGCCTGCTTGTAATCTAAGTATCCATCTCAACTCAACTACATCTACCTGATTATTCATATCACCCCTTCTAAGATTATTCTTTATATGTTGTAAAACTTTAAAAGAAAATTTGTGGCCTGTATATTCATTAATATGTTTGGCCAGTGCATTATTCAAGTTATTATTCCTGATATCACACATATGTTGTAAAAGCCATTCTTTCAATTTCCTTGTCATCTTACCGACATAAAAACACATTCACTCCTCACAGGTAGCTAAATAAATCACGTTTCATGTTTGACAATCTACATACTTTACCGGTCTAAAACTAAAATTAAAACTTGGATGTTTAAAAACCTGTTGCTTAGAAATGACAATGTAGGCTTTACATCTATGACATGGGTAAATGCCTGATCTCATTGCATTACTGGACTGTGGACGAGGGTCATTGCATAATAGACCTTTTAAATTATTACATCTCCTATAGGTGAATTTAGGATTGCTACCTACAAGGGCAGCTGTTTTAGCATCAGTAGTCAAAATTTGCCAATTTTTAGAATATAATGTTACATACAAGGGCCACATCATCGGTGAACTTAGTTACAAATCTCAAGTTCCATTCGGGGTTAGTTGCCTTGTTAAAATCTAAGTTTATTCCATCTCTCCGCTCACCTGAGTAGTAGGGTCTAGCCTTATAAGGTCTGTCAAGTTCCACTTCACTTTGTATGCTATCGACCAATTTCTCATTGTAGTCCCTATCCAAGAATTGTGTCCTAAGGGACCCCAACGCTTGTGCACATATGTCATCCTTTGTGCATAGCCTCAAAGTATGTAAAAACTGACCCTTGACAATGTTAGGAAAAAATATGTCTGGGATGCATGCTTCCTTGGAAAAGTAAGCTATTTTTCCAACATGCCTTCCTATATAATTCCATGCTAATACTGCCCAAGGAAATCATATTAAGGCAGACATCCAGGAAACTAATCTCAATTTAAAACACTGTCATAGTGAACCTAAGAAAATGATTTGTTGTTTCCAAATAATTAACAAATTGCTTGAGTAATTCTTTACTTCCAACGCATAAGAAAAAAATATCAACAAAACAACGGTAAAACTTGACATATTCATGGTAAGCAACGGAAACCATCCAAGCTAGACTTTTCACTGTGCGATACCTTAGACCTCCTAGGGGTATATACAAAGTACCTCTTAAGGACATTAAGTGTTTCAGCTACAAGGCTTCTGAATGCCCATGACTTTGTTATTTTTATGTATTTGTTTATTTACTTATGTTTTATTTTTTATGTTTAGATTCAGGCCAGTAAAGCCAAATCCTACTAGCTGTGGACATGCATGTTTCAGCCTTTTTATTGACCTCACCAGCACAGCATAATTGGATAGATTTGCTGTATTTCAAAAACTGTGGGTCTTTAAACCCAGCTGATGCCCATAAAGATGAGGGTACCTGTGAACTATCCCAAATGACATCCAAACCAAAACGTAAAAAGGTCACACAGATAAACCACTCCGTAAAAACTGCAAGAAAAACCCAGCCAAGCTAGAGTTATCACTGTGTGATACCATAAATCTCCTGTAATGGAGGCCCATTGCATGTGTGTAAATGACCCCTTAAGGACATCAGGTGATTCAGCTACATTATGGGAATTGGCTGAGTTAGCTGCAATATTTCTAAACTCATACATGTTATCAAAATAGTTCCTTATTTTCTCTTTAGCACGCTGCAGTTGTACTACTACTTGTTCTGTGAGATTTCCCCTATTGTTAAATATTTTAACCTTTGTCAGTTCCTCTAAATAATTCTTGTTACTTCTTAACCATATCGTTTTTACTTTTATTTCTACCCTATTTTGCAACTCCACTTTCATTTTATCTCACTCCCTAGCTATATCGTCTGAAGAAATTTCTATCTTCCCCAATAACTTTCCACCCATTCCTTAAATTCCTCTCTGTTTAACAGGTAAATGGGGAAGCAGCAGTGTCTCATTTTTATTTCATTACCTTGCATTTTTTTAGTTATTGACATGTGATCTGAATTAGTTATTGGATGTGTATCAAAACTTTCAATTAAATGCACATGTTCCTGTGAAATATAATTTCTGTGTAACCTAGCCCAGTTTTAATACCTTGGGTAATAATATGTAAATTCTCTCTGCTACTGAATTCACATCTTCCATATCAAATATTTTCATAAATTTCTTCAAAAATCTACCCTCTTTTGTTACATTTCCCTTCTAGGCCCCCCAGATATATCCTCACTGTTGCAAGTCAAATTTTGTTCCCCACCTATAAGTAATGTTCCCTGCTGAAAGCTGATTATTTCTTCCATAATTTTCTTAACATCCATTCTAGCAGTTTTAGATGCATGCCAGCATAATCTTCATTCCTTGCCAGTAGCCTCTTACTACTAAAAAACAACCATTATCATCTTCCCCCCTTCTATCACTATTGCAGTTTTTCTAGCAATTTTCCTTTGTCCCAGATATTCCTTTTATCAAATTCACATTCTCACTTCTTTCCAAATGTGCCTACTGTAGCATAGCTATTTGACCTCTACATTTTTTAATATAGTTCACTACTCTTTCTTTTTTGTATGTACCTGTGAGACCATTCACATCCAAAGATAATATGGAAAGTGTTGCCATTATAATAAGTAGTTGTTATTCCCACCTGCTATGTGTAACAGTTTTTTTAATGCCTAGTTTCAGCTTTTGTGTTATATGCATACACTAATGTTTGGCATGTTGATCTTTTATACAGTTGTTTCTTGTCATATTCATTTAAACCTATGTCACATCTTACAAGACATTTTGTTTTAATGAAAACCGTCAAACAAAAAAACAAACACACCCCCCAGAGCTCCCCCATAACCTATTAACTTAGTATAAACATGCAAAGCTATGTACATCTTCAGATAATGAAGTTTAACCTTCGTAGTAGGAACAGTTGTCCCAGATTGACAGCTACACTTACAGGCTTTAATTGACCTATAATGAAGGTTATCCATGCTATGTAGAATTGACCTATAATGAAGGTTATCCATGCTATGTAGATTGCTTATGTTATAAGTGATGGTTTAATAAAGATGTTTCTTTTTAAAAAAAAAAGATGCATAGTACAGCTTGTGCATCTACTAACACTGTGTTGTTTTTGTCTTATTTTTATTCCTCTCCCAGATGTAGAAAATAACTTGAATGCTTTCAGAAAACATTATCTTTTAGCCATTGAATGAAAGAAGTATTCTGTTTTTATTGCCTGTTATCAGCTTGTCTCCATGGAGACATAAGAACCAGATGCACAGTTTCTTTCAGCTGCAAGTTTCTCATGTTGCACTGTGAACATTTATTTGCTAAAGGAAAACTTTTCATTAAACTGTATGTTCTGTTATTTATTTGCTTCCACTTAGAACTTGATGTTAGATCAAGCTAAGGGCCTTAATCCAGTCATTCCTGTATGCAGATGTAAGAAAAAGCATATCAGTTTTACTTATATCACACTGTGTATACTTTTACAATCCATCCCTCACCTCAACAACCTAAGATTACAGTTTATTATCTTAAAAATGATTTGTGCAGACTTTCTTCTCTTTTTACATTGCAGTGCCTACATTTCTTAAACCTAAAGAAGAAGAAAGAATGAAAAAATGGCACCTATTTAGTTTATAGTGTTCCTATTACACACACAAATAACTGAGCATGCTTTATTGTATAACATGCAGCATATGTCACGTTTTATAAAAGCAGTGCTAAGAACAAAACTGTATTTCTTCAGTTAGCTCTTTCCTTTCTCTCCCCCTCTCCTTAACGTTCTTTCAAGCTTTATTGACATGAAGTAGGTTATATGCTTTGGAGTCCCCTGCAAATTTAACAAAGGCAAAAAAGTCCAATATTTCCTGGTTTTCTTGTTCGCCATATGTCACAAATGTGATTGACGCTTTGTAATCCCACATGTATTCATTAATTTCAGAGTCTCTCGTTTTCTTCCTGATGATCGCCATCTCAGAACTATTCCTGGTTCTTCTAGTCAACTCCTGTGCTTTTCTCTGTCTCTCAAACATTTTCCTTTGGAACATTGGAAAGTTTTCACTGTCATAGTCTCTCTATGAGCTTTATTATCAGAATAATAAGAACCAGAGTCCTCTTTTGTGTGATAGCTCACTTTTTGTTGGCAAACTTTTGCATGTCCCCTTTAGTATGTTCTGCATCAAAAAATGACTTTGATCCTCCAGGGAAAAATATTCTGAAGATAGCTGGATGTAGCAGCTTGAATCTCACACCTGCTTCTTGATATTCCCTGATTGCTGTAATAAATGTACTCCTCTTCTGCCTTGTGTACAGTGAGTAATCATTTTCCACAAATGCTGTACTGTATCCATCTTTTAGTACTTTGTCCTTCTCCCATAGTTTTGACAGAATCAGCTCTTTCTGCTAATAGAATTCCATCTTTGCTATTAGAGGCCTTGGCTGCTTTCTCATGGCCAAGTTTGGAGCATACACAGTATGCCCTTTCAGTTAAAAATTCCTGCTATGGAATACCAGTCCAGTTGCTTATTTGCATAAAATTAATGCAGTCTGTTCATTCCAGTTTCTCTGGTACAGCAGAAAATCTCAAGTTTATCCTATGTGCTATGTCCTCTAATTCTACCATTTTTTGAAACATCTCCTCTTGAGCAGTGTCATACATAGCCAGTCACTTCTTCATTTTAACATCTGATTTTTATAGATTTATCTGCTCTTCTGAATATTTATTTAAGTCTTCTTCCATTTTCCAGCCTTTTGTTGTTTGTGTTGATGTACTGTTTTGGTATTTCATTTAATTTAATTAGGTCTGCACACGCTTGACTTATTTTTTTCCTCTAGATTACTGGAAGTCATGTTTTGCGCCAGACCTGGAGCTTGAACTGCTTTTAGCTGAACAGCTGCAGGATTCTTTTGTGCCAGTGTTTTTTCCTCACCTTTTGTGGTTGATTTTCTTTCAGGTTCTCCACATTTCATCTTTGCTTGCATCTAGGTAGTGCTCTTGAGTAGCCAACTGAAATTTATCCAAAAAGACAAACTTACTGTCTCTGTTTTTTGTGTTTCTGTTTTCACATTGGAAGAGCTGAAATTAAGCTGTTACCCATTATGCAGCCATCTTGGAAATCCCTAGTATGCTCTACTTATTGTAGCAGTCCCGTGGCTGTAACATCAAGAAATGCAGCTTATCATTTTTGTGGTTAAATAATTAGTTGTCTGTGAAATAAGGTCGAAAACTAAACAGCACACAAAACTGTAAGCAAAATCAAAAACTCTGCCACGACAGCTGCCAAGTACTAAAACACCGGAGATTTATTGTGTAAAAACTTTTAAGCGCTTTTCGTTTGCTAATAAGCAAACTTCCTCAGAATAAAATTTAATAGTTCAGAACTCTTTTAAACAAGCAGGTGATCAAATTGACCTATCATTTACAATGTAACTCATTCATTGAACTTGTTAGAGATACACTTTCATAAAATTGCTGCTTTTAAACAGACCAACCTACCCTAAATCAAAACTAAACTAAACATACTATGGCAACATCGATATAAATACAAAATATCTTTCATAAAATTTCTGCTAAATAAGGTGCCACTGAACCATGATATCAGTCAGTAGCTCTCTTTACAGCCATTGGTTCTGCCTTACTGTATCTTGTGGCAGTGTGCTACATCAAGCTGTATGGAAGAGCGGCTGTTACGTTAAGAGGAGGACTGGAAGTGACCCTCAAGTTATAGGTCACCAAAGGTATAGACACTTGTAGCAGAAAGAAGGTTACTATCTGATAAAAAGTCAGGTGTAGTACATACAGCTATGTAAATGAGCAAGACCACAAGTAATCTGAAAAACACCATCTTCTGCCTTTTTCTTGACAGCATAAGGCATTATGTCTCCTCTGAAGGTGTGTCTATCAAAAAGGTAAAGGAGTTTCTTGAGCGACAGACTCGTTCTTTGCGTAAGAGACAGACAGCTTTGAAAGCAGCGAAACAGGAATGGCGTCATAATATGCAGAAAGCCCAGGATGATCTGCAGGATTCCGAAAGTTCACAGATCCTGGAGGATGCAAGGAAAAACTTGGATGAGGTAAGGAAAAAAATAAAAACACCCTCACTACCTCAAACTACAGATCACATCAAATGTTTACATATCATTGAAATAAGTTGCTTATGCCCATATGTAGTCAAATATACTGTTTCCATGTGACTTTCTAAGTCGATAAATTGATGATTTTACTATTGATTTCCACAAGTACATAGACTTGGAATTATCACAATATTCACTATCTGTCTTTTACTTCTTTGAACCTCTGTCTCAGTAGCAAGATGGTTTAATCCTTTTAAATAACTCCATCACAATCTATAAGATGCTTTTTGGAGAAGATAAATTGGACAGACAAAATTCTGCCACTTATAGTGCTTGTGAATTTGTAAAATTAAACTCTGTCAAGCCTTGTTCTGTTAGAAATGTGCAGTGGTCATAAGTCAAAAACATGCATATAGAGTTGGCTGTGATTCAATTTCACCAAGATACCTGGACATGGCAAGTGTCATGAATGGTCTTGTTCCATAAATATTTTACATTTGGAATGGCAGACTCAGACATCATGATCAGTTCCGTAGCATAAGTGTGTTTTTCCCATGTACCGAGAGACAGCCATAAAAATGTAGTATTGGCATTGACGAGTGCTGGAAAAGTTTCCTTTTTAAGTTATAGATTGATTCAACAAGTAGAGAGGTGCTTTCCTGTTTTGAATACCAACAGGTTGTCAGGTAAGATTCTGACATTCATTATTATCAAGAAGAAGCCTATGGGTTTGGTCTTACCCAGTACAGGACAACTGGGTAGTTTCCAAAAGCTCTGGGTCCCTCCCCATACATCTTTAGTACTTTCTTGCCTCAACATGAAGAACCAGCTAAGAGGCTTCACAAGAGCAACAGCCTGCACTTCACCTCCTTTTATGGTAAACTATGCCCCTTTGGGGAACCCTTCCATGCAGAAAATTTATTTAGTCCATATTTATGTTTATTAAAAAGGATTTTATTTTTAATTTTATTAGCTATCGTGGGTCTGTCCTTTTAAAACAAAACACTATTTCTGAACTACTATCTGATTCCTGTCTGTGACCATTATATTTATACTTGGCTAATGTTGGGGGCATGTTTGATTAAGGAGTATACTGCTTAGTCAGACTTTTTAAATTTTTTTTCTTAAAAGTTTGTGTGCAGCAATGTTTTATTTGGGCAGAGACTATGACAGCATGTGTAGTGCTTATATCAACACTGTGCCAACTTACCTGTCTTTTTTTCTGTCAGACTATGTTTTACTTCTCAGGAGTACTGACAGGATTTTTTTCTGAATGTTTGTGCATTTATAAGAAAATTAGACTTACTAATAGGTTTAATTGCACCACTAAAGGCATAATGTATATTGCATGCTGCGATCCTTGTGGTGCTTATTATGTTGGCAAAAAGGAAAGGGCATTAAGCAGAAGAATTTACGAACGTGACTATGATATACATGAACTGAATTTAAATAATGCACTTTACAAGCATACTTTATATTGCAAAAGTTATAATAAATTCCGTTTTGCTATATTGGAGAAAGTTAATCAAGATCCTACAGGTGGTCCATGGGAAATTTTATTGGAAACAGAAGAATTATGGCGGCAGCTATATTTAAATTCCCAGGACTTGCCAGGGCTTAATGAAAATATCTCAATATCAAGTTCATAGGTTGGTACTAGGCTATCAGCCCTAGGGCCTATACAAGCCTAGCCATAACAATTCCCTGGCTATTTCTTCCCACACTATTTACTTCCCTGGAACCCTGTCTAGCAGGGCGACTGATGTGATCCCCTGGGTGAATTTCCTTTCTCCCATCCAATCGTCAAGGTTCCTTTTGAAGAGGGCCAAAGAGGCACTCTTCTTGACATGTATGGGCAATCTATTCCAGAATTTGGGGAGTCTCTGGGTCAGGAACCTGTCTTTCCAGCATGTTTTGTTTATTGTGATGACAAGGTTTAGATCCCTGGAGCGTGTGGCTCTGAGGGATTGGAATTTCTTTAAGTGTAGCATGTCCAACAGCTCTGGGTTTGACATGGCCTTGTATGTTAAGCAGAGATCGCCTCTGAGTAGACGATATGTGACAGAGTATAACTGGAGTTTTTTAAGGCGGTCAGTGTAGGGCATCTGCTTTAGGCCTGTGATTCTTTTAGTGAGGTATTTCTGCGGCCTTTCCAGTTGTTGCAGATGTCTTGAGAGGTACATACCAAACAGGGCGTTGTATTTTATAATGGGTCTAATGAGAGATGAGTACAGTGGGACAATGACCTCCTTTTTTCTGGATGAAAAGCCCTTAGTGATGAGGTGTGCCACATAGAAGGATTTCCTGACCGTTGTGGCGATGTGGTTATCGAAGGTGAGACCACTGTCCACCTGTGTCCCTAAGTCTCTTATCACACTTTCGGTGTTTAGTGTACTGCCACCTATATGGTAATTCACGGATACATGTTTTTCCCAAAGGGGATAACTATACATTTCTTGGCATTGAGCTTGAGCCCATGGCTCTGGCACCAAGCATCTGTTTCTGTAAGGCCCTTTTGTAGAGTATCCACATCATTTGGGGATTCAATAATGGCTCCCAGTTTGCAGTCATCTGCGAACTTTGTTAGCCAGAGTCCCTTAGTGTTGGCCTGTACTTCAGAAAAGTAGATGCCAAACAAGTGCGGTCCCAGGACTGAACCCTGAGGTACTCCACTTGTCTGGAGCTGGATTTGGAGTCAGCTACTTTTACAGTGTGGGTTCAGTCAGTAAGCCAGTTAGCAACCCATTGGGTGATGTAGGGATTAATGCCAAGCTTAGTAAGTTTATCTATGATTCCAGAGTGGGGGATGGTGTCAAAGGCCTTGGCAAGGTCTAGATAGGCTATGTGGACCACCTTATCCTTGTCCATGGCTCTGGAGACTGATTCGAAGAAGTCAGTCAGGTTCAGGAGATAAGATCGTCCCTTCACGAACCCAAACTAGGTGGGGTCCAGTGTTTGAAGGTTGCCAATGTCTTTGTTTATAAGTTCCATGATAATACGCTCCATGGCCTTGCAGATAAGGCTTGTCAGACTGATGGGATGGTAGTTTCCAGGATCCAAGGTCGATCCCTCCTTGTGGAGTGGGATAACTGTAGCTCTGCGCCACTCAGTGGGCACGAAACCTGAGGTGAGGCTATGATTAAACATGACACTTAGGTGAGGTGCCAGTTCATATTATAGTTCATATAGTACACAGCCCGGGATGTCATCTGGTCTCATGGATGCTGTATTCTTAGCTTTGGAGAGTGCATTTTTTACCTGTGTGGCTGTTATTACTGGAATTTGGCAATCTTCCGGTATTGAGATGGGCTATTTAGGGGGTGAGAGGGGGGTGAAGTTGGCACTGAATCGATCTGCCAGGATATTGGCAATATCCTTGGGATCACTATATTTAATGCCATTCTGTTTTAGCTCAGAGCAGATCTGAGCATTGCCATTTAGATTCTTGACAAAGTTATAGAATGCCTTGTGGTTGTCTTTGGAATCTTTGGCAATTTTATTTTCATAACTAGCTTTGGAGGATTTTATGAGGGATCTCAGTTTCTTACTGAGGCTGGTAAGGGAGTTTTTTGCATCCTGGGATTTTCCTCTTTTCTGCAACAGTTTCTTCCTTTTGTTGTAAAGTTTGTTTATGGCAGGGGATCACCAGATTGACTTCCTTTTTTTGGATGAGAGCATCTTGGTTCTATTTGGGATGGCACGATTCATGCATGAGTGGATGTGCTCGTACAGTGCCTTAGTGTAGGATTCAGCAGTTGAACATTCAGTTCCCGTCTGCATGGGTGTCATGAAGTTTGCCACTTCTGACTTGAGTAGCATGAAGTTGGCTTTGGAGAAGTTTTTTATGGAGGTTTCCGTACTGGGGGGTGGGATTTGGATGTTAAGGGTGATTAGCTTATGGTCAGACCTGACTAATGAGGGGGTGACCATAGGTGTAGAGCATTGATTTCCCATGTTGGTAATGACCAGGTCTAGGATATTGGAGCCCCTGGTGGGACTATGGATTAGTTGATCCAGGGCGTTGGAATTTATGAATTCCAAGAACCGTTGAGCAAAGGTGTTGGTACATGAGTAGTTTTCCCAGTTAATGGCAGGGTAGTTAAAATCACCCAGTATTAGGGTGTTTGGTTCTATCTTAATATTTTCCAGTATGTTTAGAAAGGTGTAGTGAGAATCTTGGGGTATGGTGGGGGATCTGTAGCAAGCTACAATTTGGATTTCAGTCTTACCTAGTGTTAGTTGCACCTGGAGAATTTCAGATGCATTGTGTTGGGCAACTAGCCTGGTGGTGTGAATATCCTTGGTGAATATTGACACTCCTCCACCTTTAGTGTTTCGGTCCTGGTTTGGTGGCCGAAAAGTGTGGTAAGAGTTGCAGCCTGGTATTGGAGGGGTGCTCTCTGGGTGCTCTCTGGATCCTCGAACCAGGTCTCAGTTACTGCACAGATATCGATGTTCTCCATTTTTAGGAGTGCCTCGAGAGAGTGCATTTTGAGGTTTAGACTTCTACCATTGAGTAGCATTACTTTCAGATTTTCCATGCTTGTACCTGTTACGGTGGTGGTTTTGTCCTTCAAACTTTGCCTAAAAAAGGCACTATAGGGGTGGCAAGAGCCTTAAACAAACCAGTGCTCGGCCAACCAAACTTGAAACAAACACGAAGAGGCCAGCAAATTGGTTCCACCGTTTATTTGGAGGTACAAAAACGGACCAAATGGTACCGTAAGTTAGACAAAGATACTCATACTAGTTTCGGCACCCGCCTTCTTCAGTGAGTATAAGCAGACCAAATTATTTGAATTCAAACCAGCGTCAGTATAAATACTATTGTTAGCCAATAGGAATGAAGACATTCAAGTTAGGCTCTCAGCACAAAATTAAAGTCATACCAAAAACAGAAGAATTAGTATGATGAACAAAAGAAATATATCCAAATTCATGGATATAATTACATATATTAACATGTAATCAAAAAATATATAAAAACCAGAAGCAAACCTCTGGCAAGGTATAATATAGGCAAGTAGTAAACTATAACATAAACATGTTACTACAGTAAATCCAAGAGATATACAGATTATTTAATCATCACCTGTGTACATGGTTGCCATTATTGTATGTATGCATAACATATTAGTAGCTATATAATTTATAGGATCCGTTATTTAGATGTTCTTTTTCCATCTGGTCTGCATTATTGTTTATGCACTATTTTCCATACATTATTTTATTTACCTTTATTGTCATCATCTGTATATCTCTTGGATTTACTGTAGTAACATTTTTATGTTATAGTTTACTACTTGCCTATATTATACCTTGCCAGAGGTTTGCTTCTGGTTTTTATATATTTTTTGATTACATGTTAATATATGTAATTATATCCATGAATTTGGATATATTTCTTTTGTTCATCATACTAATTCTTCTGTTTTTGGTATGACTTTAATTTTGTGCTGAGAGCCTAACTTGAATGTCTTCATTCCTATTGGCTAACAATAGTATTTATACTGACGCTGGTTTGAATTCAAATAATTTGGTCTGCTTATACTCACTGAAGAAGGCGGAAACGAGTATGAGTATCTTTGTCTAACTTACGGTACCATTTGGTCCGTTTTTGTACCTCCAAATAAATGGTGGAACCAATTTGCTGGCCTCTTCGTGTTTGTTTCAAGTTTGGTTGGCCAAGCAAGTCGAGCGAGGGCTTGAGTGTTTGTTTGAGTTGCTTCACTTCGCTGTTGGCGTTAGTTTCACTGTCGGTGGAGAAGGCCTCTTCCTGAGGTTCTTTTGTGTATTTTACCATCGTCAGTGTATATATTCAAGTTTGTATCGCAATTGGGACTTTTCAAGTTTTCGAGAAATTTTTTGTATGGTGAACTTTACGGAACATTGGTTTACATCCAGAATATATGTCTTTTGGCCGATGGGTCTAAAAATATCGCCTAACCAGGTACTGTGAATTTTTACATTGACCAACTGAATTTTATGGCAATTACAACGGGAACTGATTACCGCTACGGTGTGGTCTCTTTTCAAACTTGATGTCATGGCATATGCTTCACTATTTTGAACTTTGTTCGTTCCTACTTTTTGCTGTTGTATTGAGGGCCCTGGTCGCATTTGATATACATGCTGATATGAGGGCAGGTTCACAGCAGGCTATTTTTTAAAAATCCTATATATCTTACGGCATGTTGTGGAACTAAGCTTCTAAATCTGGAATATTTCTTTCCGATCTACGAGTCCAATATCATGGCATATTATATTATATACTTTGTCAAAATATTGTCAACTTGCATGGCGTATTTATAAATACAAAAGTAAGGGCAACTATTTTCAAACTTATTTTGGAACTATGTGAACTTTGTTCTATAATTTTGGAATGGTTTACATCAGGCCGTGTCACATTTGGTGTATACGCTCGGAAGAGAAAAAAGCTTACGGAGCATCATTCTTCAATTAAACATACCCTGCAGATGGTTGCGGATGTATGGACTATAGCGTGTCAATTTGGGACGATCTTTTTATATACATGGAACTTTTACAGACATTTTCCCCTTTTTTGTCAACCTGAAAAAATCTGTTTTTGTATACTGCTTTGGGATTATGTGGTATTTATACATGACGATGATAGGGATCATTTATACATGTTGAACACTTGGGATAAGCATAGTATTGTTATTTAGACCTTTGGGTCAGATATATATTGGTCACTGGTCTGATTTCAAGCATCTTAAGATTTATTATCTTATCTGATATCTTTATATCGTTAGTTCTTGTTTCAGATGTCATTATTTTTTATGGCATTGTTATTTGCTTGAAACCAAAAAATTTTTTTATGACTTGGGCCTTGAGGTAACGAACTATTACCTGATTTGCCACTTCATATTTGTTACAATAATTGTGTGATTGAGGACATTTTTTGATTTTCAATGGTGATATATATGCATACTTCACCTACTATTTAGACATAAAGTGGATTAGGGCAAAAGATTTGTCTAATTTTTCAATAGGATTTTTGCATTCTCAGTTACAATATATTTCTCCATGTATGTAGAATATTTTTTAAAGGTGGATAATTAAGATACTATAGCCATAACATTGGTATGTCTTATTGATTTTTGCACTAGTTTTTGCCATTATGAACATGATGATTGCAAGCACTATTTAGCTCTGGTTACAACCCTCATGGATACAATTTTGGTATATATCAAGGGAGTTAACCACGCCGTGAATAGATTTTTCACGACATGCCCCTAGATTGAACCCCATATATAAAGAACAAATATATTTTTTTCTTGGTGACATAGAGTCATAAACTCAACTCATACTAGTTGATTGTTAGTTTGCATATGGTCTATTCAACATATGTCTATATATTAGTAGACATTGCAGTTCAATCTACACAAGTTTTGTATGCTTTTTAGCCATTCTCTTAGACAATAGAATATTGCCAATTTTGGGTGTATATTCATGTGTTTTTCATACATTATAGGTGACCTATTTGTTCTGGATTTATGATCATTATAGGTTTTGTTCACTCTAATTTTGGAACTTGTTACATAAAATACTCTAATTTTTGCATAATTAGTTTATGACAGTGTATCACTGGGATCTTACACATAGTTGGTTACACACAGGTCCAATTATACCTTTTGTTTACTATATAGGGTTTTTGACTAAACATTTTGTATATTGGATATTAGGCGCAATTATTTTAGGACTCTTCATATGATATACTGGGGGACTTTGGTCTAAAACTGGTCCCAATAACATTTCAATATTTGTTGACCTTTTTTTGTTTAACAACTCTGGACTTTCTGGTCCTGTCCTTGTTACAGTTGGTCTTTTGCATCATTTTTACAGTTTACTCCTTGGACAAGCCCTCTTTATAATATGGATCTTGACAAAATTTTGGATGGGTTGTGTGCTGATAGGGAGGATTTGGCCATTTTTGGTCTTAATCATATCCCAAGCAGCAACCCTAACCAACCGATTATTAACACAATTGATGATTGCGAGGTATCTTTTAGGAATTTGGAAAAGGGTCTGAAGGGATTGAGAGCCAATATTTGGCATCTCAGGCTGTTTAAGGCTTACCTTTACAAAAACATGGCACCTAGAGGATTACGTATTAAATTGCATCCACTTGTAGGCAGATCTGAACAGAGGCTTACGGAGGAATGGGATGCAGCCCTTCGAGAAGGCTCTATGGTTTTTGTTAAAATTCTCGCTTCCTATTATGAAAGAACAATAGATTTGTGTTTATCGGAAGTCAAGGATCTTGCTAATGAATGTAAGAAACATGAATCAAGCCCTAAGTATCTTGAATTTTTGGGTAAATTGTCCAAGGAGTTAACTGTATATGATACTACCATTAAGGATAGGAAAATAAAGAAATTTAACAGGGATACTAATGACTATGATAAGGGACATCCTTTTCAAGTACAAAGAACTGTTAGATTTCAGGAGAATGTCCTAGTGTAAACAAGGGCAGGACCAGAAAAAGACCCAGATCTATATTAAAGAATAGGGACCAGTTTCACACAAGTACCTCTGGGGAAGAGTCTTCTTACACTGACAGTGAATCTGGTAACATTGCCAACTCCCCACTAAAAAAAAAACTAACACCAAATACCCTTTAGGTATGGGAGGAAATCCAGAGGGGGGAGGAAACATAGAAACAAACATATCTACAGAGTCCATGACGGGACTAATTCAAGCACTACTGAAATAACCACTCCAGTCTTTAAGAATGTTTTGAACTTATCAGACCATGTACTTACAGAAGATCAAGAAAAAATTTTGAATAAAGGACTTAACTTTGTTCCTAGTTTCTTTTCTGATGAGTATCAAACTTCACTTGATGTCCTTGATTTTTGAACTTTAACCTCAAATTGTTTTTTGCTGAACAGGATAGTTCCAATACTCAAAGATCTACTGATTTTACATTCCACAAGTCCACATTTCAACCGCCTATGAATAAAAATGTATCTATTTTTCAACAAGCGGTGTTAAAAGACTTACATTTTCCGCTTTTTGAAACTTCTATTGGCAGGGACAATGTCACCACTTTAGAAAGGGAGGCCTTATCAGAACTTAGAGCCAATCAAAATATAGCCATTCTTCAAGCTGACAAGGGTGGTGCAGTAGTTATCCTTAATATGGACTATTATGTTAATGAGGGTTTACGACAACTATCGGATGGACATTGTTATATGAAAATGACTATAGATCCAACTAGTCAATTCAAGCGTGAAATTGATTTATTTTTACAATCTGCATTGGAGGAGGGTATTATCACATCTAAAACTGTACAACATTTACAAGTCAAAGATCCTGATAGACAAATTTTATATTTGCTCCCTAAAATACACAAATCTATCACACACCCACCAGGAAGGCCAATTGTTTCTGGCCATGGCTCCCTTACTGAACCACTATCTGCATTTTTAACCCAATTTCTTAAACCTTTATTGTCATTGGTTAGAGCAAGAATTCAGGATACCACGCAATTTTTGAAAATAATTGAGGATAGTCAGCTCGAGCCCAATTGGTTGATGTGTACATTGGATGTAAAATCTCTTTATACCAGTATACCACATTGGGCCGGGCTTCAGGCTTTGGAATACTGGCTTACTAGAGCAGAACTCTATCCTCCGGGCTTTAATACTTTGCTTATTTGCCTAACAGAACATGTCCTGACCAAAAATGTGTTCTATTTCCAAGGGGAGTGCTATTGGCACAAGAGTACTGACCGTAAGACTTCTTTGCCCTATTTATGCAGATCTTTTTATGGCCTACCTTGAGGAATGTATTATCTACAATCCCTTACATAACATATTTCTAGTGGAAATGGACATATGGAGGAGATATCTTGATGATTGCTGGATGGTGTGGCGTGATGAAGATTATCTTAAAGAATTTCTGGAATATCTTAACAATAATATCTGGGGAATTGAATTTTCGGTCACATTCCACAAGGAGACGATTGACTTTTTGGATGTAACCATATATCGGAACATTGATCATACACTTAATACTAAAATTCACCGGAAATATCCTCAGTTCAATACTCTATTACATGCTCAGAGTATGCATCCACGTCACACCATCCGCAACATCCCTAAATCTCAATATTTGAGAATCCAGAGAATTAATTCCTCTCAAGAAGATTATACAGCTGCCAAATCTGATCTAAAATCCAGATTTTTGGATAGAGGATATTGTACCTCTGATATTGAATCTGCTAGAATTTGGTCAGATAGACAGGAAAGGGCAACACTGTTGGAATACAGGGACAAAAGTCAACATCCCAGTAGTCAAAATATCAGACTCATCACTACTCTCGGTAAAAACTACCAAACAGTGAGGCAAGCTGTGAATAATAATTGGAATATTTTACTAGCCAATGACTTCTTGAAGGGTATCCTGGATAACCAATGCTCTTTTTCATTTAGAAGAGGCAAGCAAAGGTTGGCTTGCTTTCCCATTACAAACACAGGGAAAGTGGTGCAGCTAAATATAAACAACTTACCATCATGGGGGATGAGTTAATAGGAACTTTTCGATGTGGACATTGTATATCTTGTGCCAACGTCAATCAGTTGAAACAATTCACGAGTTCTAACACAAGTAAAGTATATGACATGAGGATCTTTGGCAATTGTTCAACAAGCTGGGTTATATATCTGGCTACATGCCAATGTAAATCTTTTTACGTTGGCAAAACATCATGTTCATTACGTATTAGAATTGGTGAACACCGTAGTGACATCAGGAACCACAAAACATCCAATGCACTATATCTACATACGATCCAACATCCAAGTGCCAAGTTTATGTTCACCATTATTGATAAAATTACTGGTAACAGAAATAACACGACAGGTTGGCCAGGAATACTGAGCCATAAAGAAAAGTACTGGATCACACACCTTGGTGCCCTTTTTCCGCCTGGCTTGAATGACCATTTATAATTCATGATATTCATTATTTAATCATCACCTGTGTACACGGTTGCCATTATTGTATGTATACATAACATATTAGTAGCTATATAATTTATAGGATCCGATATTTAGATGTTCTTTTTCCGTCTGGTCTGCATTATTGTTTATGCACTATTTTCCATACATTATTTTATTTACCTTTATTGTCATCATCTGTATATCTCTTGGATTTACTGTAGTAACATTTTTATGTTATAGTTTACTACTTGCCTATATTATACCTTGCCAGAGGTTTGCTTCTGGTTTTTATATATTTGTTGATTGCATGTTAATATATGTAATTATATCCATGAATTTGGATATATTTCTTTTGTTCATCATACTAATTCTTCTGTTTTTGGTATGACTTTAATTTTGTGCTGAGAGCCTAACTTGAATGTCTTCATTCCTATTGGCTAACAATAGTATTTATACTGATGCTGGTTTGAATTCAAATAATTTGGTCTGCTTATACTCACTGAAGAAGGCGGGTGCCGAAACTAGTATGAGTATCTTTGTCTAACTTACGGTACCATTTGGTCCGTTTTTGTACCTCCAAATAAACGGTGGAACCAATTTGCTGGCCTCTTCGTGTTTGTGGCAAGAGCCTTAGCCAGTAACCTGAATCCCAGGGGCGACAGGTGCAGACCATCTCTGGCAAAGCATCATGGTCAGTCAGTCATGTCATCCCAGGCAGACAGATACTGGATCCCCTTTGAGTGACACCAGAAGCTTTGCCAATTGTTGAAGTCAATCATTTTGTCCTTATATTGTGGTATAATTCTGGGCGAAGGCAGGATGCTACTCAGGGCTAGGGTCATACCTGCCTGGGCCACATAATCCGAGAGCTCTTCCATGTCTCTTTTCATGTAGTCCAGGGAGGTACGTCTCAAGTCATTCACTCCAACATGGACAATGACAGAGTCATATTTGTACTTGTTGTGGAGTGACTTGAGTGCATGCGTTATGTGGCGGATCCTGGCACCTGACAGGCAGCTGACTGTAATTTTCTCCTTGTTCAACCTGGTGAGAGGGACATCAGTGTGCCGGACTATAGAGTCACCCATGACTAAAATGTTAGGTACATTGTCTCGCCTTAGGGGCTGTTGCTGGGTGGCACACTGGTGTTGTGAACTATGTGACACTTTGGTTGTGATTGGTGTTTACGTTTCAGCTTCAGAGGTCCTTGTTGCTTGGGCAGGTTACAGTTAAGGGCCTCTGCATATGTGGATTTAGTGTTGCTGTATGTGGGTGTTGGTGGTGTGTGTTTAGAAGGGCTATGTGTTGCTTGAGGTGTAGTGTGGGTGTTAACCTTCTCCTCTTGACTGTCTAGCACAATCGTGGGTGGAAAGAGCTTTGCTTCCATTTTGGCTATGTAAGTGCATCTCTCACAGGTTGTAGTGTTGGGTGGTAGGAGGAGAGGGTTGTCTGTGTACATGAGGCAATTGCTGCATTGCCCCAGTATTCCCAGATTCACCAGGTGGACAGGAGAAATCACCGGAAGCTGACCCTTGGACATGCCTGGTTTGGTGCTTTTTTTTTCTTTTCTTTTTTGTAAAGTACAGGAGCTGTTTTCCCTTACCTTAGCAAGGTACTTTGCAATTATAGGCTGTTTAGTGCCTACTGTTAATTTCTCCTTATTAACAAAGAGAGTTGAGTGCTTGTATCAGTTTAAGGCTTCCTAGTGCTTTCCAGCAGGTATTAGAGAAAGTGCTAGTCACAGGGATGCTTAAAAGTAAGATGAAAAAAAAAATGCACACTGCAGTGTGCACTAGAGAAGTTAGATGTGTAAGTAGGTAACTTAAGTTTTACCTGTTTAAAAAGTTAAGGTTTAGTGGAGAGTTACTATTTTTAAAACAGCAAGATGGGTTGAAAGGGGTGTTCACTTTTGTATTCTGGAACTATGGAATACAGTAGGATGGTCAATAAATTTAAATAGTTGAAGGGGAGGGATTTAAAAAAAAAAGTATTTTGAAACTTAGAACAATGGACTTATAATACGTGATTCAATGGTAACTGTTTAATTAATTAATTATATGGTTTTAATAGTATTCAAATTTGTATGATTTAGTTTGTGTGAGATAGTAAATGGTTATATATTATTTATTTATTTATTTTTATTTTATTTATTTAAATTTTTTGACCAGGAGTGTCCGACTGGACGTGGGTCCATTTTCAGTGGAAGCCCGGGGAGAAAAGCTCCACAGTAAAATAAACAGACAGTAGTTACATTGGATTACATAGCGATTAACAATTTAACATAGAAATTACTTACAACATATTTACAGATGAAGAACATAGTACATCAGTAGACAACTAGAATCTTTATCTGTGAAGTACATAACAGGCATTAACAAATGTAACAATGAGAAGTTCCTGCTGTATAATAAGTACTAGGCTTATGAGCATCTGAGCTTGCTATCATCAAGGTAGTTAGTGGAGGTGAAAGAAAGGTAGTAGTGGATGGGGTGGATGATATTAGAGTGGGAGTTGCAAGGGCATAGCCAGCATGTTTTTAGGTGCGCTTTTAGTAAAGTTTTGAAGTTGGTGCAAGATGGTACGGAGGTAATTGTGGGTGGGAGTGAGTTCCATAATTTGGCTATGGCGCAAGAGAATAGTGCTTCACCAGCAGAGTTATTGGCTTTAGTGATCTGCAAGTGATTTTTGTTGCTGGATCTTAGTGGTCTGGTGGTGTGATAGGGTTGGAGTAGATTCTGGAGGGATGGGACATTTAGTGGATGGTTTACTAGTTTGTGGGCGAGTGAGAGTTGATACCACTGAAGGAGGTGAAGGAATTATGTATTAGGGTTTAAGATGAGTGTACCTTTAAGCAGTAATTGATTGTTGTGAAGGGCGTAATTAAATGGTGTTATATAAGGATTTTACTGTGACTTGTTAAGATTTGGTTCTGAAGAAGTCTACAGGGAATATACAAGTAGACAAAAGTGCTTAACTTATTGTTGATTTTGCCATTCTGAGTGGGAAATAAATTCTGAATTACTTCTGAGTGTTTGACATCATTGTCAGCTTTGGTTCTTATTAGCTCATTTTTGCTATATTGGTTTTTATTCTTGGTTCATCTTCCCTTTTTCCCCTTTTGATGGATCCACCTTCTTTGGCCCCAAGATGAAAGAGTGAGCAAGATGGGACGACAGTTTCTGCTATGGGAATCTGATTTTCGACCTCTCAGGGGAAGTTTTACTATAAACAGAGAGGTGACAGAAAATTGTAGCTCAGAAAGTCTCAAGGCACTTCCCAAGACTTCTATAGAGTAAGATTTCCACGCAGTAGAGGGGGGTAATTCTGATGAGAAATGCCACACTCAGCAGACGTGGCCTGCAATATCAGGGCTTCAGTGCTCCTTTCTTGGAGAAGTCCTATCAGCATCCCTGAAGGCTTTCTTATCTCTACACCCACAAGCCTGGATAGCCATTACCAAAATTTTTGGGTGCGCAATATTGTATCCAGAGGTTATTACATATTATTTTTCCCTTTCCCCCAAAAAAAGCAACAGAATTCCTGACATTTTACTCAGACAGAGGAAAGCTGCAGCTACAGAAATACAAAAGCTGCTAGACACAAGAGTCATCTACCCGGTCCCACCAGACCAGCAAGGATCCAGAACTTACTTGAGATTCTTTTTAGTGCCAAAAAAAGACTGGGGACCTAAGACCAGTTTTGCACCTCATTAGTATAAAGCAGTTTGTGAAACACTCAAAGTTCCAAATGGTCATTGTTCAGTCCATCCTATCTCTCTAAGGGAAGGATGATTGGATGTGCCGTGTAGATTTTTAGGATGTGTACTATTTTTATCAAAATAAACAGGTGCTGCAGGAGATATATATGCTTCCAACTGGGAGCCGGTCACTGCCAGTTCAGAGCAATGCCCTTTGGTCGCACCACAGCCCCGAGGTTTTCACCAAGTGCATGGCAGTGATTGCAGCTCACCTGAGACTGCAAAGATTCCAGGTGTTTCCATATCTAGATGACTGGCTCCTATCTACTTCCACCAAGCTTCTACTAATTCAAGCCAGAAATCACTTGCTCCATCTCTGTTCCCACTGAGCATTACTGTGAAACTCTCCAAGTCTCAGCTTTATCTAAATCAAACTCTTTAGTACATCAAAGCCCATCTAGATACCTGGAAAAGTGGCAAGCCTGCCACAAGGAAGCAGGCAATATGATGTTGTCTGTCATCATTCATTCTTGACTGATGGGTTTGGTTCCGACCTCTCTGAACTGACTTGGCCGTTATACATAGCTTGCACCAGGGAAAAACTCTCCAGCTAAGGCTCTACCCACAATATCTTTCTTCCCATTACCTCAGACCTTGTTTGCCATACTGAAAATTGGACGCGTCAGCCGATACTCTCAGCTAAATGCTTCAAAAATGTATTTTTCTTATTGTCTTTTCTAGTGATATTTGACTGAAACTCTCTATTTTTCTTTCTGGATAGTTTTCACTCCCTTTGTGAGTGTGTGACTGCCTTCTGACTGTTTCTACCCACCCCCTTTATAGGTTCATGAGGGACTCTGCCTATCTG
The DNA here is from genome assembly GCF_019279795.1 of Protopterus annectens. NCBI lineage: Eukaryota > Metazoa > Chordata > Ceratodontiformes > Protopteridae > Protopterus > Protopterus annectens. The sequence continues at coordinate 1,369,987,577 of NC_056741.1, forward strand.
GACTGGGATTTTATTCCATCATGATTAGGTGGGCTATATAAAATGTTTTCGTCAAATGAGAGGTTGCTATCAACTTGGGTCCCCAGGTCGTAAATGGCTCTGGCACCAGTTGTCTGTTTCTATGGAGCCTTTTTTTGGATGCTTGTGGAGGTCCCAGGACTGAGCCTTGTGGGATGCCACTTGTAATTGGTTTGGAGTCTGACATGGCTCCAGCAATTCTAACCATGTGGGTTCTGTCCTTGAGCCAGTTTGCAACCCATCTAGTGACATAGGGTTTATATTTAAGCTGGTGAGCTTATCTGTAATGCCATGGCCTTGGTGACTGTTTCAAAGAAATCAACCAGGTTTAAGAGGCAGGATCTGAGCCAAACTGGGTAGGATCCAGTGTCTGTAAGTCCCCAATATCTTTATTTATGAGGTCCATGATGATCCTTTCCATAGATTTGCAGACCAAGCTAGTCAGGCTTATTAGTTTCCAGGATCCGCTGAGGCACCACCTTTGTGGAGAGGACCACTGTTGCTGTACACCACTCTTTGTACATATCCTGTAGTAAGGCTGAGATTTGAACAGTAGTTTTATTTTTGTTTAGCTCTTCTTTCTGGAGTTCATGCATCTGGTCCCATTGATGCTGTGTTTTTGCGCTGGGATAAATATTTGGGATGTTGGCAATGTCTGTGGGTTTTTTGTCATTTTGGACTAATTCAGGTTCCTAACATAACTAAAGAAAGCCTTGTGATTATCCTTAGTGTCCTGTGCAATTTTTTCTTAGACTATTTTATGAGTGCCCGTAGTTTTTTGCTAATACTGATCAGAGATGCCTTCCCTTTTTATCTGACAGTATTTCTTATTACCATTGTTGGTATCAAGCCCCCCCCCCCCCTTTTTATTCTTACTGTTGGTAGTGTATGAATATCATTGTTGGTGTCCTCTTCCTTTTTTTCACTCTCTGTTCCCATTGGGTATTTCTTCAATACCATTGTTGGTAGATCTGTAACAAAAATAAATAAATTCCTTCATTTCCACTTGTGTGATGTGTGTCTGTATGTTAGAGTGATTTGGATATGGCGGAAAAGCAGAAGGGGACATCTGGCTTCAAACAGTGTCAGGACTGTGGCAGAAAGTTGCCCAACTGTAATGGGCATCTTTCTTGCATGTACTGTTTGGGTGCCTCTCACTTGGACATAACTTGTAAAATTTGTCAGGGATTTAGTGCCCGTACATTAGCAGAGAGGTTCAATAAACTTATTTTAAAAGGCTTGTTAAGTGCCTGTACTTTAGCAGAGAGGTGCAATAAACTTATCTTAAAAGGCTTGTTAAAATGCCCTTTCAATGAAGCCCTATCTAAGGCTGAGACTTCAAAATCTCCCAAGCCGTATGTGAAGAAAAGAAGCCACTCTGTTGACCTCTCCTTCGTACATGAAGCAAAGTCCTGAAAGCCGCAGGTGCTGATGGTATCTTCGGAATCGAAAGCCAAAGTACCAAAAATGACAATATCATCACCTTCGGTACTGAAAGTGACTCAATCTACATCGGTGCTGTTGGTCATTGAACCAGTTCAAACCTCTTCGGCACCAACCACTGCTTCGGTACTGATGACCTCTTTGGTACCGACAACAGTTTCTGCACCACCACTACTTTCACGTAATTCAGTTCCAGCTTCCCCTTCCGCACAACAGCCTATAGTGCCAAAAGTCAATTCAGTAATAATTCCTAGGACTAGATATTCCCCTTCAGTAGACCTATTCTTGGGTCAACAACCAAGTCCCTTTCTGGATAGCCCCGAGTCCCCTTTGGGAATATCGATCCATTCTTCCAGGAGTCTCTCAAAATTGGACGTAGTCAGATTGGTTGATCAGCTTTTGGCAACTAGGGTCTCCCTGCACCTCCACAAACATTTCCCCCACCCGGAGCCGAGTCTTACTCTCCAAGGACTCCATCAGTTTATCCTCCTTTGACGTCCCTTCAAGGTTTGGAGCCCCTCACTTTGACGCTTCTGGCACCAGCTACCTTGTTGCCAAGGGTGGACCTCACCTCACTGCCGGAGTCTACTCTGTGGACTTCATCTCCCTCAGATCCTTTGCAAATCTGGGGCCATGGTTTTTCTGTCAGTTTCGAGATCCTTGGAATGGTTCCGGTTGTTTCCATGGAGCCGTCTACAGCTATCAGAGCAGTGGCAGTTTCAAGCACTCTCAGCTCCTGCTCTGGATGGCGGCTTGTCGGTGCGGGGTTTGACTCTGGTTCTGAGGCTGTCTTTCTTGGTTCTGGGCTCCTATCCCTCTTCGGGCGGGCCTGCCTTCCTGATTATGGAGAGAGCTTTGGCCTCAGCAGACTTCCAGCTGGCTCCATCCTCATCAGAGTGCCATATCTTTGTCTCCTCTGGTTAGCAGTTGTCACAGTCTACTATGTCTTGACAATGGGTACAAGAGCTGCAAGATACCACGGTTCAGGGTCCCCCTTCTTTGGAGTCCTCCTCAGAACCTCCCCCTGATGAGCCACCTCATAAGAGGATGTGCAAGAGGAAGCACCTAGATTTTCCAGAAGAATCAGTCACTGACAACACAGATTACAATGAAGGGGAAGGTTCCCTATGGTAACCCCCAGAAGATGTCTCCTTTGGAGACATCCTGGAAATACTAAAACAGAGGGGTGATTGGAAGCCCACAAACCCATCCTCTGAGGAATCTGTGTTCTTGCAAGCTTTTTGTGCCCACCCATCTACTTTTTGGGTGACCCCACCCACTGACAACCTAGTTAGGTTGATCATTCTGCAAGCATGGAAGGCTCCTGACTCCATAGAGCCTGTTCCCTGGAGACCGGATAAGATTTTGTTAGCCCCAGAGGGTCAGCCCCATTAGTCAAAGGGTCTAGCAGTGGATACCATTGTGGTGGCAGCCGCGACCAAAAAGGAATTCGCAGAGGAGAGTTCAACTGTCCATCCTCCTAACTGAGAGTCCCGGATTATGGACATATTTGGGAAGTGGGTCTTTGCTTCAACAACCTTAGCTATTCAGTCCTTGAACTTCTTGTACACTCTACTAGACCCCAAATGGATGTGATAACTGAGCTTTCAGATACCCTTGCAGGAGCAGTGTCTGACGAGGTTCTGGATAAGGTTGCCTTTCAACTTGCCACCCTGGAGTCTATCTCAAATTCATCCATGCGGCTTATTGCTCATACAGCCGAAGGGACGTCTGGAGCAGCGGGTCCAGGCATTTTTATTAGGCTTCATGCCTGGATGCATGTGTGTGATTTTGTGGAACCCTTTAAGTCTTCCTTTATCAGTGCCTCTGTTGATAATACTTCATTGTTTGGCCCAAAAGTTAGAGACAGACTAGCTAGGTGTGAAAAAGATGGAAAGACCCTTTCTGCTGTGGGCGTTCCTTTTTCTGCTCCACAATGACCTTATTCCAGGAATCAGAGGAGTGGAAAAATATGTTTCAAGAAGACCCAAGGGCCTCTTCAGGACAAACATACTGAATTTTCCCACCGGGGAGAGGGGGGAGCTCTTCTAGAAGAGCCCCCCTCCCATGGCAGAGGGGGTCCATGTAACCAGGGCTCCAGAGATTCCTTTCCTGGACAACCCTATCAGCGCTCCTGAGTGGAGGCCCGATTGCTTACCTCTGGAGTCAGTCGGGAGAAGATTTTTGTCTGCACCATTCAGCCTGGCGTACAATAACTTTGGATACCTGGGTGCAGAAAATAATTACCAGAGGTTACCACATCCCCTTCCAACTTTTGCCAAAACTCCAAAAGCAAATCCCCGGTGTTCCTTCCAGTCAGGGGGATCTAGCAGCAGTAGATCTCAAGAAGTTGTTTCAAAAAAGGGTCATCCAAGTAGTCCCACCAAACCAAATAGGATCCGGATTTTACTCAAGATTCTTTTTAGTGTGAAAAAAGATAGGGGACTGGAGTCCAATCCTGGATCTCAGCCTACCAAGCAAATTTGTGCAACAGTGGTCACGGTTCAGTCTGTCCTTCCCTTTTTGGAGGAAAATGATTGGATATGCTCTACAGATCTTCAGGACGTGTATTACCACATAAAAATGGACAAGCGCTCCAGAAGATATCTCCACTTCCGGCTAGTAGCCCGTCATTACCAATTCCGAGCACTGCCCATCGGTCTCACCATAGCCCCAGGGTGTTCACCAAATGCATGGCAGTCATAGCAGCTTATTTGAGACTGCAAGGATTCTGGGTGTTTACATATTTAGACAACTGGCTCCTCACTGTCCCCTCCAGGCATCTACTGCTTTACACCATAGACTTCCTTCTACATCTTGCCGAAATACTGGGCATTTCAGTCAACAAGAAAAGTTACAATTGACTCTTATGCAGTAAGTGGAGTTCATCGGAGCAAGATTAAATACAGTCTCCTGTGTAGCCTCCCTTCCTCTCCACAGGCTGTTGAAGCTAAGATCGCAAGTTCAAGTAATCATTTCCCAAAACGATGTTCCCACTCATCTGGTACTACAAGCTCTGGGAAACATGGCAGCAACGATAACATTATTTCTCCTAGCGAGGTATCACATGAGGCTGCTTGAGTGGCTTTTGGCATCACAATGGTTGATTCTAATGCACCCTATGTCCCATTAAGTCTTGATAAAAAATCATTGCAGAAAGGATTTATCTTGGTGGATGAAGCCAGAAGATAATCTTTGGGGTTGTACCTTTTCCTCACTCTCAGCCCAAGGTCATAATGACCACGTATGCTTCCCAGGTGGGGGAGGGGCATTTTCTGGGAAAGACTGTTCAAGGCACTTGGTCTCCACAAGAGGTCAATTTGCACATCAACATCCCAGAATTGAGGGCAGTGCTTTTAGCATTGCAAGCATTCCAGTCTGTCCTTCCTGCAGGGACAGTTGCAATCAAATCAGACAACATGTCCATAGTCTGGTATATCAACAAACACGGGGGGGAACCAGATCCTACCCTCTATGTCGAGAAGCCCGAAGAATTTACCAATGGGCTATCACATCCAAACAGCTTTCTAATAGCAATGCATATCCTGGGGGACTCCAACGTGATTGCAGACAAACTGTGCAGATGTAGCCTCCTGTCACATGAGTGGTCTCTCAATTTCAGCTTAGCGATGAAGATTTTTTGGCGATGTGGTCAGCCATGCTGCGACCTGTTCGCCTCTCCCATAAACCACAAATGCAGCAGCTGCTTTCCCCTAATCCCCCCTCATGGGGAGTCCCCAAGAGACGCACTTTTTCTCGATTGGCCCCTGGGACTTCGGTATGCCTTTCCCCGTATTCCACTAAACCCACAGTTTCTGAGGAAAGCCCAAAGGTTGAGAAGCAAATTCTCATTGCACCTTACTGGCCTTGTCAAGTCTGGTTCCCCTTCCTTTGGCCTCACTTGGTTCAACATCTGTGAATTGTGGACCCAGCTCTGGACCTAATGTCTCACCCTCAGGGCTTGGTGCATCCCAACCTTGAAACTCTTAAGCTCATGGCTTGGTTTCTCCAATTCCAGTAATTGCCAGGCAGAATAACTTGTCCTCTCCAGTACAAAAGATACTTCTAGCTTCCCATAAACCATCCACCAGGAAGCTTTACTTAAGCAAATAGAAAAGATTTTCAGTTTAGGTGTGTACAAACTACATAAACCCTTTATCAGCGTCAGTTGATAAGGTCCTGGAATATTTAGCTACCTTATTTGAAATGGGAGCCTCTGCATCCACAATTAAGGTTCATTTGGCTGCCATCTCAAATTTTCACAATGGTTTTGATGACCATTCCATGATGTCCCATCGTTTATGCAACATTTTTCTTAAAGGCACTCTGCACTTAAAACCCCCATTCAAAGACCCTGTAGTGCCATGGGTTTTGATCTTAGTCTTACAATGTCTAGTTCGGTGGCTTTTTGAGGCAGCAACTACTTGTGACTTCAGCTTTTTATCTTGGAAGACCTTCATCCTAGTAGCTATCATGTCTGCTAGGAGAATTTCAGAGTTACAAGCTTTGTGTGTGAATCATCCCTATATCATTTTTCACAAAGAAAAGAGTATCACTCAGAACCAATCCTACCTTTCTTCCCAAAGTGGTATCAGAGTTTAATGTCAACCAGTCCATAGACTTGCCAGTCTTTTTCCCAAATTTTGCAAACAAAGGAGAGTACTGTTGGACATCCACAGACAGCTACATTTTTACTTGGACAGAACAAACTCTTCTAGAAAATCAGACCAACTATTTCTATCTTTTTCAGGATTCAGATTGGGCAAACCTGTATCAAAGGTCATCTTATCAAAGTAGCTTAGAGACTGCATTACCTTTACATACAATCAAAATCAACTCAAACTGCCAACTACAGTTAGAACTCACTGTACAAGATCTGTTTCCACTTCAGTGGTCTTTCGTTCCAGGGCTTCTATGGAAGACATATGTGCAGCTGCAACTTGGGTTACTCCACTTACCTTTATCACCCATTACAAATTAGACATGGTCTCCAGGGGAAGAGCATCCTTTGGCTCTATGGTGCTCAGGAATATCCTTCATTAGGGCCGCCCAGGATCTAAAGTAGCTGGGGACCCTGTCCTATCAGTCAAGAATGAATGAAGATTGACAACATCAGATAAAGACGTTATGTTCTTACCATAACGTTCCATCTGTGTTGTCAGTCTTCATTCATTCTCGACATCCCATCATCCTGACCCCTCCAAAAGACTCCTGGAGGTCCAGACCTAGTCCTGGGATGTTGCAGAGTTGTACATTAGACAGGGCTTCTGCATTTTCCTAACTGTTATGCAAACTCAATCTGAGTTAATGGGAAATGAGGCATTGTGGGTAGAGCCAAAACTCGAGAGTTTTTAGCTGGTGTGAGCTATGTATAATGACCAAGTCCGTTCAGAGAGGTCGGAACTGAAACCATCAGTCAAGAATGAATGAAGATCGACAACACAGATGGAATGTTATAGTAAGAACATAACTTTTTATACATCCTTACTTGTCACTCATCTCCAACCAAGTTAATTCTACAACTAGTGGGTTCGATGGAAGCTTCCACAATACTGGTCCCCTTGGCACTCTTTCACATGAGAATACTGTACTGCAGTCTAGTGGTGCAGTGGTCAATAAGGTATCAGGCAGTGATGATTCCCATTTGCATCACAAGAGTTTGCAGACAACACATAGTATGGTGGATGCATGCAGAGGAAGTATTCCAGGGCCGTCCTTTCACTCTTCCCTCTCCCAAGGCCACAGTGACTATGGATGCCTCACAACTGGTATGGGGAGGGCATTACTTGGGAAGGACATTCCAAGGCACATTGTCCTAGACAGAGGCCAATGTTCATGTCAGTGTCCTAGAAATGAGAGTAGTCCGATTGATGTTGCAGACATTTCAAGATATTTTCCCACTAGGGATGATTGCAGTTCAGACAGACAATATGTCAGTAGTCTGGTACGTCAGCAAGCAATGGGAAACCAGATCAGACCCACTTTGCAGAGAGGCAGTGAGATGTTGGCAATGGGTAATCTCTTCCAGACTCTTTCTGTTGGCAATGCATATTCTGGTGAAAATCAGTGTGCTAGCAGACAAAATGGGCATGCCCATCTTACTTCCTCAAGAGCTGTCTCTCAGCCAGTCAGTGGCGAAATGATATTTCACTGATGGGGTCAACCGAGCTGTGACTTGTTTGCTTTTCCCCTCAGTATCAAGTGCAGCAGGTACCTTGCCCTGATGCCCCCAGAGGAGGAGTCATCAAGAGACTCTAGTTTATGGTTAACCCTCCAGTGTATTATATGCCTTCTTTCTCACTCCACTCATCCCAAAGTTTATTCATAAAGCATTACAGTGGAAGAGCAAGGGTATCTTCACTTCCCTTTTCTGGCCTCGCCAAGTGTGGTTCCCCTTCCTTGTCCTCACCTGGTTCACCCTCCCTGCCTCATCTGGAAATGGTATTTTCAAATTGACTGCATGGTTTCTTCACTTCAAGTGATAGTTGAAGCTCCAGGCTTTCTTCTTCTGTTTCATTATCAATAACATCATCAACCCCCTTTTTCCCATTTTCTTCATGGTGTTGTGTTAACTGTCGCCATCTCCCTTGATTCAGTGCCACAATCCTGCCTTCTTCACCTCTCATGCCTTACTGTCTCAGATCTTCTTTCACACAATCCATCCACTTCTTTGCTGGCTGCCCTCATTTCCTCTTAATCTTCTTCCTGTCTATCCCAAATCTTCTTCACCAGATTGTCTTCTGCTTTTCTACATGTGTCCAAACCACTGCATTCTGTTTTATTTGATCTTTTCTGCAGTTGGAACTACTTTGGCTTCTGCTCTTATGTCCTCATTTCTTCATCTGTCCAACAGTGTGCATCCTACCACCCTTCTCAGGCACTTCATTTCCATCACCTGTAGCTTCCTCATCTGTCCTGCCTTTGCTGCCAAGGTTTTTGTACCATACAGTAGTACTGTTCACACTACTGTCTTGTACATCTTACTTTTCAGCTTCTTTGACATTTTGCTGTCAGAAATTACACCTAACACACTATTCCTGTTGGCTGCAGCTCTTCTGATTCTAGTTTTGACCTCTTCATTTAGACTTCCCTTTTCCTCAACCATCCCTCCCAGATATCTGAAGCTATTAACATGTTTCACTATCTTCCATTCTGTCTCAGTTCTCAGCAGTTTGCTGCCATTACCACTATCTTATCTGTACTTAGTTTCATCCCATGTGCCTTCAATTTTGCATTCCATTCTCCTATCCTTTGCTGAAGTTCTTGCTCAGTCTGCCTGTAATGCCACATCATCTGCATACAGTAACTTTGTTGATTTATCCCATCTAAACTGTTTGCTAATGTAGTCCATCACCAGTGTGAACAGCAGTGGGGTCAGAGCTGAACTCTGGTGCACACCCACTTCCTTTTCCTCCTGTTTGCTACATTCTAATATTGTTCCAAAAAGCCTCTACAAGGAAAATGAATAAAAGTGGAAGGAAAGATTTTCTATTTGGGCCCATCAAAGACATTTAGACTCCTTTTCCGCACCAGTTCCGGCTATTCTTGAATTTCTAGCCTCCATTTTCAGCGATGGAGTTAGTCATTCAGTTGTCAAGGTACAATTGGCTGCTATCTCAAATTTTCACCTGGGCATGGATCATTTCTCTAGTTTCCTTAAAATTGTGTAAAGCTTTCCTTAAGGGGTGCCTTGTTGCTTTGACCTCCAATTAAGGACCATGTCCCTCCATGGGACCTTATGCTAATTCTTCAGTCCCTTACTCAGATTCTGTTTGAACCCTCAGCAAGGACAGAGTTTAAATTCTTGCCCTGGAAAACTCTTTTTCTAGTCATTACCTCAGCTAGATTGTTATCCTTCTTTTCAGCCGCCTTACCTGATTTTTCACAAGGACAGGGTATCACTTTGGGGTAATTCTTCTTTTCTGCCTAAAGTAGGTCAGAAGTTATCCTCAACCAACCAATTAACCTTCCAATCTTCTTTCCTAAATTTTCCAACATTGGAGAATACATGATTAATTTATTGGAGGTTCATAGACAGGCCAGATTTTACATTTGCAGAACTAAAGACCTACGGAAATAAGAACAGCTATTTATATTCTTTTGCAAAGCCAAATTAGGCAAAGCAGTAAGAAAAGTGACTTTAGTCAGATATCTCACTGATTGCATTACCTTTATTTATTATAGCAAAGGTCTGTCTTTACCCAAACATCCTAAAGCGCACTCCACTAGATGTATGGTCATGTCATACACTTTTTGGTATAAGCATCTATAGAAGAAATCTGTGCAGCTGCTACATGGTCCAAATGCTCATATCTTTATAGCTCACTACACGTTATATATTTTATCCTATGCTTCCATGAGATTCATCTCACTTGCCGCAGAGGGACCTGCTAGAGCAGCTCTGTGGTACTCCAGAATATCCTTCCTTAAGGACCACCCAAGATTCCTCTAGTTGAGGACTCTGTACCAACAGTTCAGGAACAGATGAAAAAGACAACATCAGATGTTATAGATAAGTACTCACCATAACTCTGCATATATGTTGTCTGTTTTCAACCTTGTTCAACTTCCCACCCTGCATTCCCCCTTTCATTTTTGACTGGATCCTGGTATGACCTAAGGAATATTCCTGATTAGTTCTGCTGCGTGGACTCCAGAGTTCTCCTTCGGTGATTCTTCCCTAGTTTCCTACCTTTTGACCTTCTGTGTGCTTTAACTCAGAAATTACTATTGGCTGTTTTTTTTTTTCATTTTCCATTATGATTGATTAAATAGAGGGCAAACTCGATCTGAGGTATCTCAGGAGTAGTTGGGGGATTATGGATAAGAGGAGGAGCTCGAGCTACAAAGCCTAAAGTCTGTTGAGTGGCTGAGGATGGATCCAAGGTCGGAATCAAGACCTATCAGTTAGAAGAAGAAAAAAAAAACAGACAACACAGGTGCAGATTTATGGTGAGTACTTAAATATAATTTTTACACCTAAATACACATGTATATATTTATAAAATGCACATTCTCAACCTTGCCCATGGAATATCACTCATGTGAGCAGATGTTCAGTAAACAAACCCACAAACCTCAAAAAATAATATTTGATGAGCAAAAAAAAAAAAAAAGCCTGTATACTGTTTTTTAGTTTGATTATGTATACATACTGAGGGCATAACTTTAAAGCAGTTACAAGAACAAAATAATTACTGAACAAATGCAGCCTTCACAGTGAAAATAAGATTTGATAAGCAAAAAGCCTGTACACTGTTTTTTGCTTTAATTGTGCATGCACAAAGAAGGCATCATTTTAATGCAATTGCAAAAACAAATATTTGGTGGGGTCTAATGGTAATGTGCAACAAAAAGCAGCTGAGTCTAACTGTCTCATATCCTCCTGTTGCTGGTGCTTGTAATCCCATGTAGTCATCCCTCACCTTTATCTATTGAAGTAATGACCACACATTTATCATTACTAAGTTGAACTAAAGCTTGTGTCTCTTCCATAGTTATGTTGTTACATTTTAATTTATTGTAAAATTTTCCATCAGAGTGCATAACAGATGGCTCAAATTGTCAAACAGTCAGATAATAAGGGAGTTAAAAATTGAATTTTTGAAAATAAATAATATCAAATTCATTTTCATCACTCATAACTTTGTATTTATCATGCCATACTCCAAGTGTAAAGGTCAACAAAAACTTCTTAAATTATTAACCGTCTGTTCAGAAAAAAAATATTAGTGGGAATGAAATCTAAACTTTTATTCAAGAGTTACATTTTATTTTCACTCAAATGCCAGTTAGAAATGTTAATAACCAAATTATTGTAGCCATTATTTACTTTTAGGGTGAGGCCCTTTTCATGTGCTGTCATTGGAACCCATAAAATGAAAAAAAAAACATAAATAAAAAAATAAATACTTTTCTTCTCCTGACACTCCTGTTTCCAGGGGTCCTCAACAAAAATGACATGGATTTTTTTAGGGCTTTTCATAGCCCTTATGGCTCTTAAACTTCCTTCCATCTCTCTACCTCTGCCATTCCTCCTCAGCAGTTTTCCAAATAAACTTTCTGCCACTCTTCCCCTTTGGGAAGATATCACGTCAGACACTTGGGTTTTGAGAATCATTCAAAAGGGTACACTCTTCAGTAGAAATTTCTTTTTTCAACATTCCATCCCAGTGGTACCTCACAACCAGTAGAATCTATTTCATCCAGTCATATCAGAACATTTGTACCAGAGTGTAATAGAACATGTTCTTCCAAAACAAAATGGAAAGTGCTTCCACTCCAAGTTTTACCTAGTCCCATGACAAGACATTAATGGATGACTCAGCTGAAGTTAAACCCAGGAGTTCCCTTTCTAATTCTTCCTCCTCTTCAAAGTTTCTTCACAGATGCATCAGACAGAGTTGGGGGGGGGGGGATTGAAAAAGATTCTAAGTTCAAGGACTTTGGTCAAAAAGGACAAAATGGCGTTTAAACATAAAAGAGATGAAAGCATTGATTTTGGCTGTTAAATCTCTGCATTACCTATGGTCCCTAAGAACACTTCGGGTTCTGTCAAGATAGTACAACTGTCATGTGCTACATTTAACAAACAAGGGACATAACATCTGACCCTCTTCTTCAGAACTTGCTCAGTAATGACTTTGGACATTGTTATTCAGCACAACCTTTTTCTTTGAGCTGTTTACATTTTATCAGAACAGAACAAATTGGCAGATTAATTGAGCAGAACAAGGCAGAGCTGCACAAATTGATGTTAAACAGGGATCTCTTTCTTAAAATTGTCTACCATTTGGTTACCAGAGACAGAGCTCTTCACCTCAAGCCTGAACTGTTAGCTCAGAATATTTTGCTCCTGGACATTTTGCAAGGAAGCCTGGGCAATGGATGCCTTCTCCTTCACATGGAAATAGAAATTTCTGCATACCTTTTCATCACTTTCCTCTTATTCAAAATGTCCTCCTAAAAATTCACAAGGATAATGCCAAACTTCTCTTGGTGACCCCCTTTTGGCCCAGATGACATTGGTGTTCTCCATTATCTTCCATCTAGCCAGGACACTCTCCACATACTACCCCACAAGATGGACTTTCGTACACAGCTGAAGGGCTGTCTCATTCAACCAAACCTGAAGACTATCAAAGTCTGTATGCATGATAAACTTTTGATTCCTTTTAAGCGTGTTTATTCTAAGGATATTCTACAGGTAATAAAGAGGCTAAAAAACCTCCAATTAGAAAATCATATATATACGGAAAAGATTTTCTTTATGGTGCCAAAAGAGAGGATTGGATCACTATCAGATGTTCTTCATGTTTCACTGTTGCAGTCATTACATTTGGGTAATTTGCTTGCAGGTTACCTCAGTCTGCCTGATTAACAAAGTCTTGGGTCCTGTGTCGGTTGCTGACCTTTCTTCCATGACGTCAGGTCATCAGGGGTATAAAACATGCAGCCGATGCCATTACATGAGTCTTTCTTGCTGTGCGGTGCCCGTAGCAGAAGCTGTTCGCAAGTGTCGGTCGGCCGACTCCTGAAATTTTTGTTTTTGAGTTTCAGAACCGAAGTGTTCAACTTAAAGCTAAGTACCCCGTTGGGGAAACTTTTTCTTGCTCCTTACCGATGTCAGTAAAAGTTAATAATTGCATTACTTGTGGAAAGCAAATACCTCATAAAGATTCTCATTTGTACTGTATTCCTTGCCTAGGCCCTGACCACGATGTACCTTGCTGTCGGTTTTGTGCTTTATTTAATCAGCGCACTATCCGTCTTCTGTATATTTTTGCCTCTAAATATTTCGGTTCTCAGTTTAATTATCCAGAAATGTCGCTTAGCCATCCGACTACCAGGATTAAAAAAAAACGGAAATATAAAGACAGAGACAGGCCGCCGAGGTCCAAAACTGCCGACGATGGTTCTCCTAAGCCAGTCACCAGTTTGCCGGTACTCAGTGAGGCGCTTTCGCAGCCCCTGATACCCACTACTTCTAATATGCAGGCCTCTACTGAAACCCATTTGGAGTCCGGTATGCCGCAAGTTACTTCAGCTGTGGAACCCGCGGATGTCTCTACCTTGGATGGGTCCAGAGCCGCTGTACAGGCACCGGCTTGTGAGGGTGTATTCAGACCTACAGACTTGCATATTAAAGTGACACCTCCTTCATTACTAAGGCCTAAATCTCGATCCATGTCTAAAAAAACGACGCCCAGGCCACATACTCGGTCCCTATGCTTAGAAAACAAATGATAAAAATGTCTGAAGATCTAATAACTCTAATCAGGGGTAGTCACCCCCCCCCCCCTCAAGAGGCCTAGAGCTGAGCTTGATTATGAATATTCTGATCAGGATTCTGTTTCTTCTGACTCTTCTGATGACCTGGATTTGACCATACCTACTTATGAGGATTCTGATGCAGAGGATTCTATTCCCTCTGCTTCCCCTCCTGAGGATTTTTCTTTTGGGGAAACTTTACATACTTTAAGGGAGCATTTCCACTGGGAAAGCCAGGAATTTTCTGATTCAAAAAAAAAAAAAGGCTTAGGGATTTCCTTCTTTTACCTCAGCTTAGGCGTTTGGCTATACCTCCTGTACTAGACATTGTTGATGATGTGTTCTCAGAATCCAGTTTGGCCCCTGATTCCCTGCCTCCTGCTACAGGGTTCTCAAGTCCCACAAGTTCCTTTTCAAAAATCCTGTTGCAGATCCAGAGACTATTTCTCAGGGGCCCAAGGGCATTAAGGCTTCTACTGCTAAAAATCCTACCCCTTCTGATAGAGACTCCAGGGCGCTGGATAGATGGGGTAAAAAGGTTTATACTTCTGCAACCTTGGCAATCAGAGCATTAAACTGCCAATTTCATATGTTAAAATATCAGCAACATATTATCAGACTGCTTAAACAGAAAATGATGTTGATTCCTGACTGTGTGGAAAAATAAAGATTTACAGGAATTAATGCATTCTGCTAAACAAGTTGGAAAACATACTTTGCAATGTGGTTTTGATTCTTTAGAGGCCTCTTGCTGGGCTGCTGTTACTGGATCTGTGCTTAGAAGGCATGCTTGGCTTAAGGAGCAATCTTTGCCTGATCATGTTAAAGCTAAATTGTTGGATGCTCCTTTAAATCAGGACCGCCTGTTTGGCAACAAGGCTGAAGAAGTTCTTAAAAAGATGGAAGATAAAGCTAAATCTATGCAAACTGTTAAAGATTTTTTACAAGTGCAACCTCCGAGATTTAGTAGGCACTGGCCTACTAAGAACTGGTCCTTTCCAGTCCCTTCCAGGTCCTCTCAAGCCAAACCCAGACACAGCAAAAACCCCAGGTTTCAGTCCCAGGGGACTCTGACAACTAAGCAGTGGGGGGCCTCCACTTCCAAATCTGAAAGTAACAAGACACCCCCTATGGTAAACAGTCTCAATGACTTCCTTTTAAAATAATAGAATAGAATAGAATAGATTAGTACTAGGCTAACTGCCCTTGTGAGCCATTTTAAGCCTAGCCAATTATCCCTTGTGAGACTCAAACCCTCCACCTTGTGTTTGTAAGGCAAACACCTTAACCATTAGGCCACCCTCCCAACTATAAACATTTAGTGCCACCTGACTTTAACAAGGTATAGCTGTCTCTTCTTATTTTCATAGGTTTGCGGGCCATTTTCAAGCCTAGCCAATTGCCCCATGTGGGACTCAAACCCTGCACCTTGTGTCTGTAAGATAAACACGTTAACCATTATGCCATCCTCCCACAAATTCCCAAGCACTTATCTTTTGACCACCCTTTTGGGGGGAAAGATTGCTCTTCATGCAAAGAACCGGGAACTCATAACCCAGGACAAATGGGTTTTAAATATAGTGTCCCAGGGATACAGATTTCATTTCCACACGTTGCCAACACGAAATGGGTGGCCAGACCTGCCCTCAAATCAGTGTAAGGCAAACACCTTAACCATTAGGCCACCCTCCCAACTATAAACATTTAGTGCCACCTGACTCTAGCAAGGTATAGCTGTCTCTTCTTATTTTCATAGGTTTGCGGGCCATTTTCAAGCCTAGCCAATTGCCCCATGTGGGACTCAAACCCTGCACCTTGTGTCTGTAAGATAAACACATTAACCATTATGCCATCCTCCCACAAATTCCCAAGCACTTATCTTTTGACCACCCTTTTGGGGGGAAAGATTGCTCTTCATGCAAAGAACCGGGAACTCATAACCCAGGACAAATGGGTTTTAAATATAGTGTCCCAGGGATACAGATTTCATTTCCACACGTTGCCAACATGAAATGGGTGGCCAGACCTGCCCCCAAATCAGTGGGCAGAGGCTCAAAAATAAGTACTTTCCCTCTTAAGCATGGGGGCTATTCAACTGGTACCAGAAGAGGAAAAGAGACAAGGTTTCTACTCCAGACTTTTTCTGGTACCCAGAAAAGACAAATCATGGCGTCCAATCCTGGACCTGTCTACTCTAAACACCTTTCTGGAGATTCCAAAATTCAAGATGCTGACTCTTCACCAATTACTTCCTATGCTAGGCAAAGACACCTGATTGGCAACACTATATTTAAAAGAAGCATACCTGCACATCCCAGTCAGGGAATCTTGCAGAACATACCTACGCTTCAAAGCAGACTACACGCATTATCAGTTCTCTGCACTGCCCTTTGGCTTGTCTACTGCACCCAGGGTATTCACAAAGTGCCTGGCTCCAGTTATTGCATTTTGCAGGTAAAGAAGTATTCAAATATACCCATACCTGGACGATTGTTTAATTCAGGCAGAAAACCAGGGCATACTTTTGAATCATCTGACGTTTGTAAAAAGGGTTCTAACTTGTCTGGGGTACACCATAAACGAAAATAAATCACAACTGGTACCCTGTCAACAAATTACATTTCTGGGTGCAAGCTTGAATACAACTGCCCAGATGGCTTACCTCACGCCAGAAAAGCAAATTCATTTGGTCACCTACTTCAAACAAGTGGCCACAAAAACCCTGTTATCTGCAAGACAAGTACTGCAAGCCTTGGGGTTCATGGCCTCCTGCATTCTTCTAATTCCATATGCAAGACTGCATATGAGGAAACTACAGTGGTATCTAAAAAGTCTGTGGAGTCAACATTCTCACAGCCTGGAAACAATGATTCCTATCATTCCTTGTCTACACCTGGAGTTCCTTTGGTGGGCAGAGGCCTGCCGCCAAAACAAGGGATTACCATTCACACTACCCCCTGCCACCCAAATCCTAACTACAGATGCATCAGACTATGCATGGGGGGCTCTCCTGGCAGGGAAGTGCATTCAGGGCAAATGGAATCCAAATCAAATGCACCTACATATCAATCAAAAAGAAATGTTAGCTGTACAGAATGCTCTGACAGCCTTCAAGGATTACATTCTACCAGGACAACTAAAGGTAATGACGGACAACACCACGCTTATGTGGTACATAAACAAGCAGGGGAGTACACATTCCTACCCCCTCTTCAGACTAGCCATGGCATTGTGGAACACAGCCTTGAGTTACCAAGTGCACCTACAAGCTCAATTCCTGCCAGGAAAATTGAATACACTGGCAGACGGACTAAGCAGAAACCTCATGGACCCACACGAGTGGAAACTGGAACCAAGGATTTTCAACATGTTGACAAGCGAATGGGGGAGCCCAGACATAGATCCATTTGCCTCCCCACAGAACTACCAGTTGGACAGGTTTTGCACAAGGACTCCACACAAACAAGCCTGGAAAGTGGATGCTCTGTCCTTCAGCTGGAAAAACCTATCAATCTACGCCTTCCCCCCGCTGCCTCTGCTCTCCAAAGTTCTACTAAAAGTCAAACAGGACAAACCAAGGATGATCTTGATTGCTCCAGACTGGCCGCAACAACACTGGTACCGCCTCCTGCGCAGTGTGTCACAGTTATCTCCATGGCACCTGCCTCAGGCTCCTTCCCTGCTGTCTCAACAGGAGAACCAAATTCTGCACCCTCAGCTTCCAGCATTGAACCTTGCAGCCTGGCTAATCACTTAAATTCACCCTCATCATCCCTCAGCAAACCTGTGATGGATGTCATCTTAGAGGCAAGGAGACCTAGTACTAGGACATCTTATGCTGAAAAATGAAAAAGATTCTGTGCCTGGAACCACTCTTAAGGGATGAGCACAGCAGTGCCCAATTTACATCAGATTTTGCAATACTTAACTGAGATGCTTCACAAGGGCCTGTCCTTTTCTTCCATAAAAATCCACGCCTCAGCCATTTCAGCTCATTATAACACAGACCCTCCCCTCTTCTCTCATCCTCTGCTCAAGCAGTACCTTAGAGGGGCCAAAAACTTGAGACCACCCAAGAGAGCTCCAACCCTTGCCTGGGACCTTAACTTTGTATTGGAGTAACTCACTCTACCTCCTTTCGAGCCAGCTGCTACTGCAGACTTAAAATTTCTTTCTCGAAAAACAGCTTTCCTTTTAGCAGTCACTTTAGCTAGAAGGATATCTGAATTACAGGCTCTTATGGCAGTGGAGCCTTTCATCATCTTTCAGGACCAATCCATCATTCATGCCCAAGGTGGTATCCAGTGTGGCTCTTAATCAGTCCATTAATTTGCCAACCTTCTTTCTCAATTCACAGAACAAAGGGGAATGGATTCTGCATTCCTTGGATGTGCACAGACAACTTAGATTCTACTTGGACAGGACTAAACCTCGAAGAAAATTGGAACAACTCCTGGTAGCATTTGCTGCAGGGGCAGAGGAGAAGGCTATTTCAAAACAAACCATTTCTAAATGGATAAGCCATTGCATTAATTTCTGCTGTAAGCACCATGGAAAACCTATCCCCCAGGGGATCAGATCTCACTGTACCAGGGCTGCATCTACTTCTGCAGCCTTTCTCAGAGGTGTTCCTACCAGGGACATCCTAGAAGCTGCTACATGGAGTTCTGTACATACCTTCACCAAGCATTATCATTTGCCAATTTTCTCTAAATCTAGAGCTGGCTTTGCCACTGCTGTCTTGCAGGGCCTTATTGCTGGCCCTAATGCTATATAAACTCCTCCTCCCAACCATAGCTTTGGGAATCTACCCAAATGTAATGACTGCAACAATGAAACATGAAGAACATACTACAGTTGTGTACACTTACCATAAATGTAGATGTTCGAGTGTATTCACTGTTGCAGTCCTGGTTACCCTCCCTCCAGCCCCCTAACTTCTTTTGGCTATACCTCTACTTTCCTTTACTATGCTTAAAAGCCTTTTTGGTGTATTTGCTTTTTTGTTGAAGGTATATCATTGTACTTTTATATTTAATTGCTTCCCATTAGGGGGCACCTGACATCTGGGGCAAGAAAAACTGATGTAATGGCGTTGGCTGCATGTTTTATACCCCTGACGAACAGACGTTATGGAAGAAGGGACAGCAACCGACGCAGGACCCAAGACTTTGTTAATCAGGCCAACTGAGGGCAACCTGCAAGCAGATTACCCAAATGTAATGACTGCAACAGTGAATACATTTGAACATCTACTTTTACAGTAAGTGTACACAACTGTACTGTAAAGATACCCTCTGTTCTTCAATATTTGTATGAGCTGCTCAGTTTGGGTCTGGCATACATTTCCATAAAAGTGCATTTACCAGCCAACTCGACTTGTCTTCCCATGGATCCATCTCTTTCCTCCAGTTTTGAGGTCAAGCAGTTCCCAAAAGATAGTAGGCTTACCAGAAAATGTATTCCTTTTCCCTGAGACCTGAATTATGTGCTTGATAAGTTAACTTTACCACAATTTGAACTAGCTTTGTCTGCCTCTTTAAAGTATTGTACATGGAAAACTGGTAGTTTTTTGCTGTAACCTCTGCAGAAAGGGTCTCTACGTTACAGGTCCTAATGTCTATTCCAGCTTTCCTGGTTTTCCATAAGAACAGAGTGCCCCTTAGAACTAACCTGTCCTGTATGCCTGAGGTGGTCAATGGAATGTCTCCGAACAAATCTGTACATCTTCCAGCATTTTTTCTTAGCCTTCAAAATAAAGATGAAAGACGTCTCCATATGCTGGATGTTCAAAGACAACTAAGATTTGCCTCTTGGTCCGATTTTCAGTAACAAAATGCACTCATAGTCTTCAAAGATGGCTGCACACTCTTCAGCAGGTTTATTAGAGTTCTCCTAATGTGAAATATGCAATTGTGAGTAAAAGCACCTAAAATAATCAGATTGGATAACATTCAGTTACTGGCTTGTAATTACACTGTCTTAAGTGACAGCAAAGAAGAATTTTTGGAGTGATGTCCCAGACAATCCACCAGAAAAAGATGAGAAAACTCCAGCTGGTACAAAGGAAAATAGGAGTACTTATATTAATCACAATAGGAGCTCCAGTAGTAATAGAAGAGGCTAAAAATATAATAATGGCAGATTTGTAGTGCTAAGGGGCAACTGGCAAGGTAGGATTACACTGGCATGTATTTATATTATACCTAAAACTGCTATAATGGAACATAAGAAAATACTGGGAGAAATCATCAGTTTTCAGCAAGGGATACTTATGATGGGGATTGGAATGTGTTTTGCACCAGTGAAAATGTGTCTAGGGGTCCCAGAAGGGAAAGTATAACAAAGGAGGGTAGATTTTTGAAGAAATTTATGAAGATATTTGGCATAGAAGATGTGAATTCAGTAGAAGGAGTTTGAAATGAATTTACATATTATTTCCCAAGATATAAAACCTGGGCTAGGCTAGACAGAATTTACATTTCACAAGAACATGTGCATTTAATTGAAGGCCTTGATACGCACCCAATAAGTATTTCAGATCATGCGCCAATAATAAGTCAAATAAAAACACAGGGTAATGAAATAAAAATGAGACACTGGTGGTTTCCCACCTATCTGTTGAAAAGAGAGGAATTTAAGGAATGGGTAGTGGAGATTATTTAGGAGTTTTTAGAGAGGATAGAAATTTCTTCTGAAAATATAGCTAGGGAGTGAGATAAAACTGAGGTGGAGTTTGAAAATAGGGTAGAAATAAAAGAAAGGGAGCTATGGTTAAGAAGTAACAAGAATTATTTAAAGGGACTGACAAATGTTAACGTATTGCAGAATAGGGAGAATCTCACAGAACAAGAAGAGGATCAACTGCAGAATGCTAAGCAGAAAATAAAGAATTACCTCGAAAATATGCATGAGTTAATAAAGATTGCTTTTAAGCAACTGTTTTTTGATAACACTAGAGCACAAAAACTTTTAGCACAATGACTCAGACAACAGAAAGTAGAAAGGGCTGTCAACAAACTTAGGGAGCCTATAACAAGGAAGGTAACAAGAGGTCCTGTAGAGGCATTAGAAATATTTTGAAAATTCTATGAAAGTCTGTATAAAGAGAGAAATATGGAAATCAAGAAAAGATCCAAATGGAAATGTTTATGGAAGAATTAAATATGCCAAGTTTAGAGGTAGATGAGGCTCAATTACTAATGGTTAGGATAAGAGGACATGAGATCGAAATTGTGATGTATAACCAATCTACAGGAAAGTCCCCAGGAGTAGATGGTATTCCTGTTGAAGTTTGGAAGCTAGGAAGGGGAAACATCTCTCTTACTTATTTCACAGTCCACTTCTCACACCATCCACACAAAAATCCTCCTCTATCCTTCTCTGCACTCTAACTTATTAACACTATTCTACTACACAGTACCCTCTTAAATACTCATAGTCATCAATCACTTCTTCCTTCCTTGTACTTCATACAACACTATGACCCATTTAAGATTGCTAAATGTCTTTATCATATAGATAAGTAATATTAACTTGCTGTAGCTAATAGTAGTTTTACTCCAATTTTTGACTTTGTTGTTTGTTGTATTAATGTCAATTTTACTGTTGTATTAATGTCAATTTTACTGTATTTTGTACTTGTGTCTCCTTGGAGCTTTTCTCCCCAGCCCTCCACTGAAAACTAGCTCATTCTGGCCCAGTGGACACTCCTGGTAAACAAATGTAAAATAAAATAAATAATAAAAATGATAAAGATCTTAGAAGATTTTGTTTAACAGTATTTTAAGAGGAGGGGAAGCACCAATGTCCTGGAAGAAAGCAGTGGTAGCTGTAATACCTAAAAAGGGTAAAAGACCCATCGGACCCAGCTTCATATAGGCCCGTTTCAGTACTAAACCATTATAAGGTGTTCATGTCTATAATAGCTAAAAGAATGACAAACGTAATGCCAAAATTGATAGATATGGATCAGTGTGGTTTTGTGGAGGGGAGGCAAACATTTGACGACATGAACAGAACATTGATGATCCAGAGGGAAGCAGAATGTAAGAAAATGCCATTGTTGTTGTGTCTTGATGCAGAGAAAGCATTTGACAGAGTCAGCTGGGACCTTATGAGCAGGGCAATGGAAGCATTTGCATTTCCTGAAAAAATTATTAATTTGATTAGGAAGATAAGTTAGGGATCGGAGGTGAAAATTTAAGTGGGTGGGATCCTTTTTGATAATTTCTGCTTGAGCAGAGGAGCCAGGCAGGGATGTACTTTTCCCCCATTGTTATTTGCATTATGTTTAAAACAACTGGCAAAGAAATTAAGAGACTCAGAAATTCAAGGATGTAATTGGTATGGTAGGTAGTCAAGAAAAGCTGGCTCTGTTGGCAGATGATGTTATTTTATACCTGACGAAACCTGAAAGAGACATTACAGTATCGTGGAACATTTTGAGACAGTTTCAAATATTTTTGGGATACAAAATTAATGAGGCTAAAACAAAGGCAATAGCAGTATTTATTTATTTGTTTATTTATGTATGTATGTATGTGTTTATTTATTTTTGACATTTGTTGACTGGGTTAGTCTGACTGGGCAGAAGCCCATTTCAGCAGAGACCTGGAGAGAAGCTCCAGCACTATTTGTTACATTGATACCACTATTACAAAAATTGACATAGGCATATGTTATACAGTTATTTACAGTCAGTTTTGAATATGAGAAATAAAAATATAAAAATATGAAAGTACATTACTGGCAGAAAACAAGTGTGAATGTGACACTGAGGCAAGAAATTTAAACTATTTAGAGTTCAGTTCATGTTTACTGTGAGTTTTCCTGTCACAGTTCATATTTTACAGTGAAAGTAAGTGTCCCATCCAGAGAGTTAGATATGGATGAAAGGAAATGATGAAGAAATAGCAGTAGATGAGTAGTTATAGAGTTTTATGTGTAAATTATGTGAGCAAGGTCAAGAAAGGTGGTTAGTTAGTAGCTGTGAGTGGTGAGGATAGAGGGACGAGCATTTTATGTTGGGTCATGGCAAGTGCAAATCATAGTGTTTAGTTGGTAGATTTTTAAGGATTTTTTGAAGTAGTTGGCATTAGGTGTTGTTCTTAGGGCAGAGGCAGTTTGTTCCAAGAATTATCAGTTAAATAGCTATAGAGTTGTTTGCCAATGCTTTTTTTTTGGGGGGGGGTATAGATTTCTAGGAGATGTTGATCTGAGCTGCGAAGTATGGGGTTGGGAGTGTAAGTGATTATAAGGAGAGAGCTGAGCAAGAGGTGGGTTTGTAAAGGATGGTGTGGGTGAGGTGCAGTTGGAGGAGGAGGAGTTGTCGGTGGAATTCTAGCCACTGATATTTTTTTAAAGCTAGGTAATGGGAGCGATAGGGTAAGTTTACTGCAAATCTAACAATCGTATGGTATGTGAGTTCAAGTTTGGACATAAGATTGGTTTGTAAGGATTGGGGCAGCATAAAGTAGGCTAGGTAGAAAGTAGGTTTGTGCTAGAGAGTGTTTAGATTCATTAGAGAGGAATTTTTTGTTCCTATAAAGTAACCCTAGTCTTTGGTGGGTTTTTTTTGGATGGCTTGTTGTATGTGGACATTGAATTTTAGTTGGTCATCTATAGTAGCACCTAGTAGTTTGTGTGAGGTTCTGCTTTGATTGTTGTGTTATTGAGGAAAGTGATAGTGAAGGCAGTCTTAACATGAGATAGTGATTTTGGCAGGAATAAGAGGAGCTTTTTTTTTTGATTCAGTAATGGTTGGTTACTAGTTAGCCATTTTTCAGTGGAATGGAAAGATTCTTGGGTGAGGGTGAGAAGCTCAGACAGATTGTCAGAGCAGGAGATGATAGTCGAGTAGTCTGCATGTTGTATTAGTGTAGAGTGGAGAACAAACGTGTGGAGCTCATTAGTAAAGATGTTAAATAATAAAAGTCCAAGGCTGGAGCTTTTGGGACTCCAGTAAGGACTGGGAGGAAGGGGAGAGAGCAGTATGCCATCTGACTGACTAAAACATGTGGAAGAGATAGCTAGGGAACCAGGAAATAGTTGAGTTGCGGAGACTGAGGTCAGAAAGTTTAGCTAGGAGTTTGTTGTGAAAGACAGTATCAAAGGCCTTAAAGAGGTCAAGGAATAGGCAAGATGCAAGTCTGTTGTTGTCACGGGTTCTGGTGATGGTCTAAGTGAAAGATAGAGCAGTAGCTATGCTGTGGTTGGGGAGAAACCTGTGTTGTGAGGGAGTTAGAAGATTTCTTATAGGTTCGTAGGTTTTTATAGGATATGTTCTATTAATTGTTTGTGTATACACTTCTTCAGCATTTTAGATAGGGGAGACAAAATAGCTGTAGGTCTGAAGTTGGGGGGGGTCAGTGGAGGGTCCTCCTTTGTGTATAGGTATGGTGTAGAACTTCTTTCAAATCTCAGAGACAATGGATTCTTCTATAGACCTGTTGATTAGTATGGAGACAGGATAAGCAAAAGGGTTTGCGGCTAATTTTAGGAGGATGGGGGTAAATTGTCAGCAGAAGGAGGACAAGTTTTGAGTTTGCTAAGGAGTGATTTTACATAAGCAGTGGGGACAGGTTTAAATGAGAAGGAGGTTGGAAGAGAATTTGGAGAGAGTAGGGTTGTGTTAGAGGAGAGTTGTTATTTTGGGAGAGTTTCCTGATGGCATTGATGAAGGAGTTGATGAATGTGACTGTGTCAGTGTCAGAGCTACTATGGCAAGGGTTAGGTGAAGAGGGGTTGCCAGGATGAAGTAATTTGTTGATTGTGTTACAGAATTCTTTGGGGTTAGAGTGGGAGTTGGTTAGTGGTTCTTCGTAGAAGTTTTTCTTGTCATAGTTGACCTGTTTTTTGGTTAGGTTGCAGAGTTCCTTGAATCTTTAAAGGTAGTTGGAGACTTTTTAGCCAGTTTTTCCAAGCGGTGAATCTCCTGTGCATAAGAGAATGAGTGGATTGTGTAAGCCATGGAGCGTAGCTGTATTTCATTTTTACTTTCATGATGGGAGCCATGGAGTTTAGGGAGTCTAGGAAGATGCTGTTGAATGGTAATGTAGTGTCTCCCAGGGAGAGGTGGTGGAGAAAAGACCAGCTGTTTGAGGACAGTGATTGGTTAAAGGAGTCTGGGTTCAAGTTAGAGAGTTTACGCATTCTATGAAACAGTGTGATTTACATGACTGGAGTGTGTGCTGCTGGATGCAGATGGGAAGATGATCACTTAAGGTATCAGGTAGAGTACATGGGTTGTGATGTAGACTGGGATTGGGTGTAAGTTTCCAGTCTAGTGTGGAGCTGGTGTTGGTGTGTTTGTTCAGATGAGTTGGGGTATTGATTAATTGGGTGAAGCCATAAAGGTTTATGCTTTAGTTGAGCAGGTCCATGCCTATGTTCCAATCAGTGCTAACATCACCCAGTATTATGATTTCATAGGAAATGGCTTGTGAGATCCAAGAAATTGTTCAAGGATAGGGATGTTATTACCAGGAGGATGTAAATGGATGCTGTGGCTAGCTTCTTATGATTGTTAATTTGGCAGCTTACAATGAGTATTTCAGCAGGATGAAAGTTGGGCAGTAAGATTGATAGAGGGGAGAAGGAGAGTTGTTCTGAGTAGATGATAGCTGCCCCTCCCCCTTTTTTAAGATTCTAAGATGTACATGTTATATCCGGGGGGCTCAGGATTTCAAGGTCAGGGATTTGAGGTTTTCGCCAGGTTTCTGAGAGAGTAAGTTTGTCAAGAGAGTGATGAGCAGTACAGGAATGGAATTCAGTGACTTTGTAATGCTTTCAGTGTTTAGGGAAGATATGGTTAGATTATTGGCGGATGAGGGAGGCTTGGTGGAAGAAGAGGATGAGGAGGGGTTGAAAGAAGATGAGGTGGGAAAGGAGGTGGAGAGGGGTGGGATGAAGGTGGAGGGAAGTGAGTTGGAGAAAGCTCTGGGTTTGGGGTGAATATCTCCAGATAGTAAATTTAGGGTGAGCAAGTTGAGTGTGGAAGTTGGGGCTGTAATAGAAGAGTTTGGGTTTAGTTTTGGGGTAGAGTGAAGGGAGTTGTAATATTTTATGTTGTAGAGGAGAGTGTTGGAATGGTTGAAGAGTGAGGGAAAGAGAATGAATATGTGGGTTGTTACATTTTTTAGTGGGTAGGATAAAGTAGGAGTAGCCGTGGTGAAGTACAGGTCATTGTGGTAAGAGGTGGTTGTAGAAAGGAGTAGGAGCAGAGGAGTTATGAACAAAAAGAGTAGCATGGTTTGGGATGAAGTGAAGAGTGGGAGAGTGAGATGTTTAAAGGAGGGAAAGGCTAGTGGAAGTGGCTTATGTGGTGGAAAGTAGGTGCAAGTTCAGTGGTAATTGTAAAGTTAGTTGGGTTGGAAGGGCAGGTAAAGAAGGTGAGTAGTTTGGTATTAAGAGATAGGAGGGAAGAGGCTGGTGTAGAGAGTATGTAGCTTTCTGATAGGATTTCTGTATTAAGGGGATCAGTTGTATAATATGGGAGTGTCTATAGTAGGGGATGTGTGAGCTGATACAAGGACTTAGAAAGTTGGAGGCCCTTTGGTGGGTGTAGTATGTGGGGCTACCGTATAAATTTAGGATGTGTGGAGGTGGGTGGGAATAGTGATAGAGTAGGGGAGTGGAGTGAGCCCAAGCGAAGCAAGGGCAAATAGAGCAGGTAGAACCTTGCCACACAGAGTACCAGGAAAAAAAAACTATCACTAGAGAAAAGGATAAGGTAGGTAGCAAACTAATCTGAATCGAGCTGCAGGAAAACTTAGCCATTACAAGTTTCTCAGGTCAGTAACCGAATGGCAGGATGGGCAGATACAATGATTTCTCAAGATGGGTTGTTCTGTTTTTGTTTTCTTTTAGTATTTTTCCTTTTTATTAATAAACACTGTATGGTTCCACTGCTTAGTGGGCACTTTGTTTCTGTAAAGAAGGCAGAAAGGCAGCAGGGCCAGGGTAAGATGGGTGACTGTAAGGTTAGGCAAAATTTATTTCACATTGGCTAGAACAGAATTATGAACCCACACACAAATTGGTACAGCAACATCCTTATTTATGGGGACATGATAAAATGAAGTATTTAGGAGTATGGATTAAAAATTATTCTGATGTGGCAGCTAAAGGATATGTGGAAAGAGTCTAAACAAAAGATAATACAAAAACTGAGAAAATGGAACCTTTGTCATATGGATATGGATAGTAAGATATAAGCAGTCAAAATGTTTTTAGCCCCTTTAGTCTTATACACAGGTCAGGCATATTTTACCAACCAGAGGAGAGGTTGTGGTTAGCAGATAATAAAAAGCTGAAGGACTTTATCTGGGAGGGGCAACTGGCAAGAGTCAAGTGGGATAAACTGATTTTTACAGTAGAACAGGGCAGATTGGGATTACCCAATTTGAAGGGATATTTCAGATCTACACAGTTAAGGCTCATATACATATCACAAACAGAAAACTATAAATCAAACTTGAAAGGGATGATGTTGAAACGGGGGAAGCTCAAGATACAAGGAAAGACTGGGATTTGGGATACAGATCCTTAAGAAGAATAACAATAACTATACAGAGTAATAATCATACAGAATATTATATTCATAAAGTAGCAGAAAGTATTCTAAGAACTAAGCCAATACAGGAATGGAGAAAGGAGATTCTGCTGATAGGGATGACTGCAATTAGTGATATAGACAATAGGCAAGAGGTGGCTGGAATTTATTGGAGAAAACTGGCAAAGGAACCAAGGTATTGTGAGCAAATAACTAGAGATGGAAAGATGATAGAATTGGAAGATGCCAAGAATTTATTTGGACTGCAGGTTAGAGATTGCCTTCCCTATAAAGTATTGATAGCAGAGTGTAGGCAAAGAGAAAGAAATAGGGGGTTCCTAAACAAAAGACCAGCACTGGTAGAGTTTTTAGTAGAATCTAGAACAGAAGTTGCCATTAAAAAAGGAATAATTAGTATAATATCACATGATAACTATAAGATTCAATCAAAGGAGGTTAGAAAGGATTGGGAAGAGAGATTGGATAAGCAATTCACAAAGATACAATGGGAGGATATATGTATGTCTTCCAAATATGCAACAAAATCGAGAAGGTTTATGATTTTTGTTTGGAAATGTTTACATAGATATTTTTATACCCCAAGTAGACTTAAGAGAATTTTTTTCCTCGTCTGGATAGCAGATGCTAGAGGTGTGACAGTGAGGAAAGAGGTAATTGAGAGCATGTTTTCTGGGAGTGCAGTGAGTTGGTGGACTTTTAGGATTCCCTGCGGGATGCAGTCAGAGATGCCATGTGGGCAGATTGGTGTGACCAGGGAGATAATTTTTCTGAGCTATGATACAGAATCAGAATTGCCTAGATGTGGTAAGGCCTTGCTGTCTGTAATTATGATGGCTGCCAAAAAATCTAAACCAACTGTATTAGAAATAGTGAATACAATAACAGAGATAAACAACTGGAATTGAGATCTTTAGAAAAAGGTAGAAGCAAACTGCATAGGAAAAATGGGAATTGTGGAAACATTACATATAAGGAGGAATGAGGTTTAAAAGAAGGCAGGACTTAAATGAACTATGTAATGTTTGACTGAAGACGATTGGGTAGATTATAAGTGATGTATAATGTTTGCAACTGGGAGTATGTCACTGTGGTTTGTGATGTAGAATGCTTGCAGCTAGGATTGTGTCAGTGTGGCTTGTTTTCATTCGTATAAATGTATGATTGCTTATGTCATAAGTGATGGTTTAATAAAGATTTTTCTTGTTTAAAAAAAGGAGGTAGGAATTGAATAATTTATGTAATGTTGCTTAGGTTATATGATATATAGCAATATTTGTAAAGTGTGATGTTTGTTAATTTTAACTTGTTAGTACCATTTGAATACTTGTAAATGTGCCTATGTCATAAGTGATCATTCAGTAAAGGTATTAAAAAAGAGAGAAAACTCCAGCTGGGAAGAAACTTACAGCTATTCAGCTAAAAGCAGTTTAGGTTTCAGCTTTGGTTTAAAAGATAATTTCCAGTAATTTTGTAGAAGAATACATCAATTACACAGAGGTACATAAAAATAAATGCAACACTAAAGGAATGTATACTGTCCTGTGACATAAATTTGGAAGAATAGAAGAATCTTTAAGTATTCAGATAAATTTATAAAACTGCAAAAAATCAGAGGTTGAAATGAAGAAAAGGCTGACGCAGCATTGGATTTTCAGTAAGAACTGCTTAAAAAATAGAGTTAGAAGACAACTTGTGTAGAAAACCTGCAGTTTTTCTGATATACCAGAGAAAACTTAAGGAAGACTGTTAATTGTATGATAATACAAATAAGCAAATGGATTGGTGCTAAAGAACAGGATTTTTAATTCAAAGGGCACATTTTGTGCATACTGCATATCTGGCCATAGGAAAGCAGCCAAGTCTTGTATTAAATATACAGTCTAACCAGCAGAAAGAATTACTGTTGACCAAATTATGCTAGAAAGGAAATGTGTTCAAAATTTCAGACAGCAGAGTGTTTGTGGAAAAGGATTACTCACTCCACATTAGACAGAAAAAAAGCAGACTTACCCAGCAATTGGGGAATGTTGAGAGGTAGGTGTGAGAGTCATGACGCTGTATCCAGCTGTCTTCTTGGAGGATCAAGTACATTTTTGGATGCAGAACAGTCTAAGAAAAAAAAATTAGCCATCAAAGAGCGGGTCAGCAAGCAAAAGGTGACTCTGCTTCTCATTCTTCTAACAGTAATGAAGACAGTAGGGGGACTTTGCTAGTGAAATCTTTTCCATTGTTCAAAAGGAAAATGCTTGAAATACAGAAAATAAAACCACAGGAGCCGACTGGAAGAATGAAGAGTACTTTGGATTTAAACTAGAGACCGATGTTGGGAGATGGAGATGACCATCAAGAAGACCACAAAATTGAGAAATTAGAGAATAAATGGGAGATTGTAAAGCATCAATCTCATTTGACATTTTATTAAAAGTGAAATGAGACTTTGCAAGACGAAGTGGCAGAGGAAGATTAGAATTTTGTTTACTGAAGCAAACTCTGTAAAGCATATGCTTGACTTTGTCATCAATGTTTAGAAGGTCACTGAATGAATTGTAGAAGTAACTGTAAGTAAAATAGTTATTTGTTATTATTAATATTTATGTAAAATGTTATGATGTAAATTACCTGATAAATTGTAAAGCAGTTTTGTATAGGGTGCAGTCAGAGATATTTTAAATGTGAAATGGGCAGTCTTATCAGAGACTGAGATATATATATATATATATATATATATATATATATATATATATATATGTATATACATATATATATATATATATATATATATATATATATATATGCGGTGGTGGTGGGTGCTGCTGCTGTACCACCCCGCCTCCAGTCCGCTCGTCAGTTCAGCTCTCGCCGGCTTCACTTCGTGAATGCGGGGCGTATCGGAAATGGGCGTCGCAGAAGGTTGTGTATCAGAGCTGGTAACTGCAAACTATAGCGATCAGAGTTCCGCTTGTGGCCATATTCTAACTGGGAAAAGAACTGGGAAAGACAAATAAAAGACATATATATATATATATATATATATATATATGTATGTTAAAAGATATGAAAGCAAGAAATTAGTTTTCCTTAGATGTAATGTATCAAGGCTTTTCACTGTGGCAGGGTGAGGGAGGTTAGAGAGGAGCGAGGTAAACTTAATACAATGTTGTGATCTTTGGCTGCTAGACTGGGGGGTGTAAAAGTGTATTGATCAAGTTGTATAGAGAATTAAGATAATAATTGCCCCAGCTTCTACATGGTTAAGTAACTAGATTCATGTCTTTAAATTAAGCTATAGACAAGATTTTTAAGCAAATAGGTTTGAAAAATAAGACAAATTGATGAAAGGCATGTATTAACCATAAGAAAACTGTACAGTGTGTTCTAAGTGAACTTTAAAAAGATTATTTCTGGCATCTGCAAAGTTACTAGCTGATCTGATGTTGTCATTTTCATTCATTCCTCAACAAATTCCTCAATGAATGGAATGTTTTAATCATTGTTTCATGAGTAAAAGTAGATTTTGCTAAATTCTCTTTTAGTTCCATTCCTCCTCAAGTCATTTTTCTTTTAATATGTACCTTTTCTCTCTACCAGTTATCGGATCTCCTCTAGTTACTATTGCTGGTAACTCTTTCCTTTTTCTCTCTGCAAAAAATCTGTTACCTGCCTTTAAGGTAGTTATTTATTACTATTGTTGGTAATTTTTTCTTTATTTTCCTTTTTGCTTAAAAAAAAAAAAACTTTTCTTCTACCAAGCCCTCTGATGCACACAGGGAGTGCTTCTCTTGCTTAGGAGCAGCATATAAGCAGTAGACATAATAAGTTAAGTGTTGAAGGATTTGCTTCCAGCTTGTGCTTCTCCTTCTTCAGCTTCTATTTCAGGGACTCAACCCCCCTCCAAGAAGTCTAAAACAGCTTTAGAGTCCAGAGAGCATAGAAAATACTTTCCTGCCCAGTCTGCTAAATGTGTTCCTGCATTAGAGCTGCCTGCTAAGCAATTTAAGCTTTCTGATTCAACTTCTTTGACTCCGACATCCGGAATGTCCAAGTCTCCTCAACCTTGAAGCCTTCGCTTTTCTCTGGAGCCTATTTCCCATAGGCTCTAATCTCCTGTCTTACAGGAGACACCAAGGAGATTGTCTCATCCTCCTTCCACTTCATCTTCTATCAGGTCTCCCCGAAGTGTCTCTGAACCAGATGTGGATAGGGTGATGAGAAATCTCATCAGAGCTCAGATCCAGATGTGGGTCTTACTGTTTCCATTTCCCATCGGATCATTTAGCCTTCAACCTGTATCCCATTCCATTGTCTCTCTTTGTCCAATCCGTCCAGTGATTTCAGAACCCTCAGATCCGAGAGCTTCAGGAGTCAAAGTGTTGGATCCAAAAATAGCTTCTTCTTCAACGCCGGCTGTATGCCTAACTTGTTGAGCACCACCCATACCCCCCTCCCAAGCATGACGAGTCTCGGCTCCGCATCTGGGCAGATGCCTTATACTCTGAGAGTTTTGGAGCTGTTGCTTCCCCTCGGAGCCTTGGTGCTGAACAGGTCAGGTCCTACTCCTCCCTCATGACAGGAGCCCAGGCAGAGTCAGGGATAAGCAGCACCTGGAGTTTCAACTCCGATGAGGTTGACTGTGGCTTCTCCAAGTCCTTTTGAGGTGGTGAAGAGGGCTGTCTCCCACCCGAGAATGCTTTCTATTCCTGTTTCTTCAGATCATACCCCCGTATGCCCTTCAGATTGGACTTGTAAGCCTCATCAACCTATTCCTCAGGGACACCCAGCCCATATGAGCTTCCAGGCAGTTCCAGCACAGAAACTTACCTCGCTTATGATACCTTCCCAGATCATCCCATTGAAGAAGTCCCCCAAAAGAGATTATGTAAAAGGGTCTCTTAGATTCCCCACAGGAAACTTTAACCAAAGACCCTGACTTTGATGAAGGAGAAAGTCTCCCAGATCACCACCAGAATACTTCTCCTTTGTAGACATTCTGGAGATCCTTAGCTAAAAAGGTGGATGGTCTTCTGATCCCCCTTCCCAGGAGGAGTCAGTGTTCCTAGAAGCCTTCAGGTCTGGCCCATCTATATCTTGGGTTACCACTCCGGCAGATGACCTTATAGATCTTGTGTCTGTCCAGGCATGGAAGGAGCCAGATGCCATAAAACCAATTCCCTGTCACTTGGACAAGATTCTTGCTCCACCTAAAGACAGGCCTTAATGGAGTACGGGCGTTCCTGTAGATGTCCTGGTTGTGGCAGAAGCCACAAAAAAGGAGCTAGCTGAACAAAATTCTTCTATTCATCCTCCTAATAGAGAGTCTAGGGCAATGGACAGGTTTGGAAAGCTTGTTTATGCCTTGGTGACCTTTTCTCTATGGTCACTCAACTGCTTGGCACATTTTACCAGATTGCAGAGAGACTTGATTAAGAAACTCTCTTAAGTCTAGTCCTGGATCTTTGTTGGCAGAGGAACAGAAACAGTTTTAATCTCAGCTGGCCACCCTTCAGTCGATTTCTAATGCATCCATGAGGTTAATCTCTCATGCAGCAGAGGGTTCCTCACGGGAGGCAGGTTCAGGCATTGCCATTAGAAGACATCCTTAGATGCGCTTGTCTGACTTTCCGGAGCCTTTTAAGTCTTCCTTCATCAGTGCTCCCTTTGATGGATCTTCTTTGTTTGGGCCCACAGTAAAAGAAGCACTTTCCTGTAGTGAGCAAGATAGAAAGACCTTGTCTGCCATGGGAATCCTATTTTCTTCCCCTCAGATATCCTTTTGCAGGAATTAGTGCGGTGATAAGAAGATGTGGTTCTGAAAATGGACATTTTCAGGACTCACAAGGGGAATTTTCCCCCAGAGGCAGAGGGGAAAATTCCAATTGAAGATGCCACCCTCGTGGCAGAGGTGGCCTGCATAAAGATTCATTTTCAGATACACCCGTTTACCACTCCTGAAGGGTTGCCCAACTGTTTTTCTCTGTAGACAGTCGGGGGGGGCGTTGTTCTTGCACCCGGAAGCTTGGGCATCCATCACAAAAGACACATGGTTAAAAGTCTTCACATCTTTGCATGACGATTTATATGTGCACCCTGAACAGACACCAGCCTGGCTATCAACAGGAAAAACAATGCTCCTACTTAAGATTGAACCTGCATGCTACCCTAAAAATAAAAGACCAATAAATTGCCTCCTGACGATGTGTAAACTATACACTGGAATTGATGCCAACAGAGTCGAGTCATTTAGAAGAAACCTCAATTATGGTAGTTCAACAAAAGGGCAATAAAGGAAAGTCATATGGAACAAAGGATCATTTGCTGTTAAAGTCATAGTGGAGAACTGTAAGAAAGGGAAGAATTTAAGTATGGCATGGATTGACTGCAAAAAAGCATTTGAGAGTTTCCCACATTCATGGATAAAAGAGTCCTTAAAAATGTACAAGATACACCCTTCACTGATGGACTACATTACAGCGACCATGAAACAGTGACAGACCACTTTTGCAATTAAGCCATGATAAAGGACAAATTATTTTTCCAGGGATAAAAATTCAAAGAGGGATATTCTGGGGTGACTCTCTGTCACCACTGCTATTCTACCTTGCCCTTAATCTATTAAGCTGTCTACTTAACAGCTTAGGCCATGGCTGTAATTTTGCTCCTAGAAAACAACAAAGTGTAAAGACTTCTCACCTTCTCTTTGTCAATGATTTGAAACTGTATAGCTCATCAGATGAGGAACTGGAAGTA
The DNA here is from genome assembly GCF_019279795.1 of Protopterus annectens. NCBI lineage: Eukaryota > Metazoa > Chordata > Ceratodontiformes > Protopteridae > Protopterus > Protopterus annectens. Next base: position 1,370,021,628 of record NC_056741.1, read on the forward strand.
CAACTGCAAGTTGTCAAAACTTTTTCAGATGATGTAAGAATGGCATTTAGTCTTTATAAATATGCAAAAGCAACCTTTAACTCGTTACATCTGAGTGACGTCTCCAGGTGCATCTGCAGTAAACTCATACTGACGCTTCTAGGCTTAAATTATTGCTTGTTCATAGTTGTATCAATAATTCCCAAACCATGATATGTACAAGGTTTTAAAATATTTCATCTTAAAACTTACACAATAACAACCTTATGCGCATTAATATTTGACCTCTGTCTAGTGCAGGTAAATAGATATTAACTGTTGTTTTTATGATATTAATTTATATAGATATAATTTTCACAGTTTTCTAAATATCTCAACAATGAAGTAACATAGACAGAAGTCCTTAGCCTCATATGAAAGCTGTCAGCTATATGAATAAAATGCTGACAGTATGTGTGTAACTTGAGTGGTTGCTGAAATAATGTAAGATGTCTACAAAATAGTACAAATGTAATAGTTAATGTGTTTATTTTGACTCAGAAAATTCAGTTTAAGACCTAGAACCTAAAGAATATTACCACTATAAAAGTAGTTTGTGCTGCAGAGTTTGCCATTTATACTTCTTTCATAACCCCTATGGTTCCAGAGCATACCTCTCAACCATACCGAATTCCTCGGTATTTACCAGTTTTGAGGGCAAAATATTGGGGTCCCACGAATTCCGAAGTGGCCCCCTTAATTTCCAAATTTTGCAGTCCTTTTTTTTTTTTATTACCAGTTCCAGTACCACTTTAAATTTTTGGCTGATGTCACAACGCATCACCAGCCTATCAGGGCGTGCATGATGACATCGGCTACTGCCTGTTGGACTTGGTGGGAATAGGAATAGGGTTAGTGAATATAACAGCGATGACGGGCAGCATCATTTAAATTTTGCAGATTCCTCCAGCTCCAGGTAAGAACAATGCTGCATTTAGTTTAGTGTGCAGTTGTAAATTCCTTCTTCCAAGACATTAAAGATACTGTCTTGTGCGCAGAACTGTACTTTTTAACTGGTTCTCGGTGAATTGGCATTCAGTTTATCCCTGTATTTAGGAACTGAGTCTGAGAGCTGTCAGTGACAATTAGCAAATAAACAAGAATTTGAAATGAAGCAAATGTCCATTCTAACTTCTATTAGGGAAAATAAGTAAATAAAAGCAGAGTGTGCACATTTCATGCTTATACTTGGATTGTTAGTCCAAACAAGGGAAGTACAACAAAACTCTTCAGCCTGCTTCTTTTTTTTTCTAACAGAACAGAAGGAAGTGTTGTTTTGTATGGGAATTTCCTTTCTTGTGTATTTCTTCTTTCACGGTATTTTTTCACATTCGGAAGTGGTGGTTTATGGGCTGCATGTAGGGAGTTTTCACTCTGAGGCATACTTATGGAATTCCTTCATTAGTACTATTTAACTGGCTCTCAGCATTCATTTTATGTTCATTCTTCAGGAGATACTGTGTGCAGATGCAAAACTGTACTGTTTAACTGGCTTTCGGCATTCAGTTTATGTTATTCTTCCAACTGTTAAACTGAATGCTGAGAGCCAGTTAATGTTCGTTCTTCCAATTGTTTAACTGGCTCTCGGTCGGCATTCAGTTTATGTTAGTTCTTCCAAGAGATACTGTACGCAGAACTGTACTGTTTAATGTTCTTGAACTTCTTGTGCATTTTTAAGTCCACTGCTAGCCAAGATATATACTGTGTATTCAGTTGTTGCTAACTTGCTGCATTTAGGGGGTGGGGCACGGGCATTCAGTTTATCTGTGTGCGTAGCTCTCGGCATTCAGTTTATGTTCATTCTTCCAGATATACTATGCGCAAAACTGTACTGTTTTACTGGCTTCCGGCATTCAGTTTATGCATTTAGGAACTGTACTGTGTAAGTGGCTCTCATAGGTTCATAGGTTGGTACTAGGCTATCAGCCCTAGGGCCTATACAAGCCTAGCCATAGCAATTCCCTGGCTATTTCTTCCCACACTATTTACTTCCCTGGACCCCTGTCTAGCAAGGTGACTGACGTGATCCCCGGGGTGAATTTCCTTTCTCCCATCCAATCGTCAAGGTTCCTTTTGAAGAGGGCCAAAGAGGCACTCTGCTTGACATGTATGGGCAATCTATTCCAGAGTCTGGGGAGTCTCTGGGTCAGGAACCTATCCCTCCAGCATGTTTTGTTTATTGTGATGACAAGGTTTAGCTCCCTGGAGTGTGAGGCTGTGAGGGATTTCTTTAAGTGTAGCATGTCCAACAGCTCTGGGTTTGACAAGGCCTTGTATGTTAAGCAGAGATCGCCTCTGAGTAGACGATATGCGACAGAGTATAGCTGGAGTTTTTTAAGGAGGTCAGCGTAGGGCATCTGCTTTAAGCCTGTGATTCTTTTAGTGAGGTATTTCTGTGGCCTTTCCAGTTGTTGCAGATGTCTTGAGAGGTACATACCAAACAGGGCGTTGTATTCTGTAATGGGTCTAATGAGGGATGAGTGCAGTGGGACAATGACCTCCTTTTTTCTGGATGAAAAGCTCTTAGTGATGAGGTGTGCCACATAGAAGGATTTCTTGACTGTTGTGGCGATGTGGTTATCGAAGGTGAGACCACTGTCCACCTGTGTCCCTAAGTCTCTTATCACACTTTCGGTGTTGTACTGCCACCTATATGGTAATTCACGGATACATGTTTTTCCCAAAGGGATAACTATACATTTCTTGGCATTGAGCTTGAGCCCATGGCTCTGGCACCAAGCATCTGTTTCTGTAAGGCCCTTTTGTAGAGTATCCACATCATTTGGGGATTCAATAATGGCTCCCAGTTTGCAGTCATCTGCAAACTTTGTTAGCCAGAGTCCCTTAGTGTTGGCCTGTACTTCAGAGAAGTAGATGCCAAACAAGAGCGGTCCCAGGACTGAACCCTGAGGTACTCCACTTGTCACTTGTCTGGAGCTGGATTTGGAGTTGGCTACTTTTACAGTGTGGGCTGTATGAGTAAGCCAGTTAGAAACCCATTGGGTGACGTAGGGATTAATGCCCAGCTTAGTAAGTGTATCTATGATTCCAGAGTGGGGGATGGCGTCAAAGGCCTTGGCAAGGTCTAGATTGGCTGTGTGGACCACCCTACCCTTGTCCATGGCTCTGGAGACTGATTCGAAGAAGTCAATCAGGTTCAGGAGACAAGATTGGCCCTTCATGAACCCAAACTGGGTGGGGTCCTGTGTTTGAAGGTTGCCAATGTCTTTGTTTATAAGTTCCATGATAATACGCTCCATGGCCTTGCAGATAAGGCTTGTCAGACTGATGGGACGGTAGTTTCAGAGATCCAAGGTGGATCCCCCCTTGTGGAGTGGGATAACTGTAGCTCTGCGCCACTCAGTGGGCACGAAACCTGAGGTGAGGCTATGATTAAACATGACACATAAGTGAGGTGCCAGTTCATTTTGTAGTTCATGTAGTACACAGCCCGGGATGCCATCTGGTCCCATGGATGCTGTATTCTTAGCTTTGGAGATTGCGTTTTTTACCTCTGTGGAATTTGGCAATCTTCTGGTATTGAGATGGGCCATTTAGGGGGTGAGAGGGGGGTAAAGTTGGCACTGAATCGATCTGCTAAGATATTGGCGATATCCTTGGGATCAGTATATTTAATGCCATTCTGTTTTAGCTCAGAGCAGATCTGAGCATTGCCATTTAGATTCTTGACATAGTTATAGAATGCCTTGTGGTTGTCTTCAAAATCTTTGGCAATTTTATTTTCAGAACTAGCTTTGGAGGATTTTATGAGGGATCTCAGTTTCTTACTGAGACTGGTAAGGGAGTTTTTTGCATCCTAAGATTTTCCTCTTTTCTGCAACAGTTTCTTCCTTTTGTTGTAAAGTTTGTTTATGGCAGGGGACCACCAGATTGGCTTCCTTTTTTTGGATGAGAGCATCTTGGTTCTATTTGGGATGGCATGATTCATGCACGGGTGGATGTGCCCGTACAGTGCCTTAGTGTAGGATTCAGCAGTTGAACTTTCAGTTCCTGTCTGCATGGGTGTAGTTTGTCACTTCTGACTTGAGTAGCATGAAGTTGGCCTTGGAGAAGTTTTTTATGGAGGTTTCTTTACTGGGGGGTGGGATGTGGATGTCAAGGGTGATTAGCTTATGGTCAGACCTGACTAACGAGGGGGTGACCATAGGTGTGGAGCGTCGATTTCTCATGTTGGTAATGACCAGGTCTAGGGTATTGGAGCCCCTGGTGGGACTATGGATTAGTTGATCCAGGGCATTGGAATTTATGATTTCCAAGAACCGTTGGGTAAAGGTGCTGGTACATGAGTAGTTTTCCCAGTTAATGGCAGGGTAGTTAAAATCACCCAGTATTAGGGTGTTTGGTTCTATCTTAATATTTTCCAGTATATTTAGAAAGGTGTAGTTAGAATCTTGAGGTATGGTGGGGGATCTGTAGCAATCTACAGTTTGGATTGCAGTCTTACCTAGTGCTCATTCTTCCAATTATTTAACTGGCTCTCTGCATTCACTTTGTTCTTTTTAACTGTTAAACTGAATGCGGTAATGTTTGTTCTTCCAGTTGTTGTGTGTGACCCAGTGAATGTTCGTTCTTCTGTGTGTGTGTAATTGATGTTTAGGTGTGCTGAAATTGTCAGCACTTTATACTTACTACACGGTGGAATAGAGAACTGAAACAAGCTACATTTTCAGTTCATACTTGTTCAGTGTTCGGGCAGTGCAAGTGTTTGACAACTACTAGTGACTTAAGTATCCTGCTGTGTAGAGCACTGTAGTAGTAACTTGTACACTGATTTCCCTGGAATATTTATATGTCCCTCTTTTATCAACAGGTAGCAGTAATAAAAGAATAGAAACTTTTTACTAACACTTTATTTATGAACTACAACCCCATTGTGCCTGCATTCCATATAGGGCACATAGTGGCAGTTTATTGACTCAGAGACATGTAGGTGTAGAATTTCATTAATTGGGTTTACCATACCAACTGTCTTGCCCAACACACGTATAGAACAAGATTATGTTGGCATTAAAAGCTAGCATATATCAGGAGCATATCTCACTGCAGATTATACTTGTTCAGTTTATATGACCAATATACTGAAATGGGAAAGAAGAGAAAAAAGAATACAGTGAAGAAACAATCAAAAAGGACTACCAAAAAGCATTACATATTTAAGCAAATTTTAGAGGACAATGGAACAACTGTGCTTGGCACACAGTGGAAACCAAGAACCATTGCATGAGGCCACAAAAAAATTGCATCAAAAGTATATGTTAGTCAATAATGAATGGCAAATTAAAAGTCACAGCTTTGTGGTAGTAATGTCCCATCACCATCCATGGAGGGGACTTAATAGCCATATAAACCCATACTTAGTGTGATAAATTTTAATATCCTTGCATCTTATAGCAAGGACAAACCCCCAATAGTAATGACCACAATTAAAAGTGTGATTCAGAGAATTGTACATTATCAAATACCTGGCTATTATACCAGTGCCTGGATACTTTACACATTAGGACTGTATTATTAGCATACCTCTCAACTTCCTAATACAAGAAATCTGGATAAAGCCTTAAATGATGTGGGGACAAAGACTGAAAAATAGGCAGACATTTTAAATATTATTCTTATAAACTTAGAAGGTTGTTAGAATAACATGTTTTGTGTTGCTTTTTCTGAACGATATTTATTTATTAACATTTTTTTACGAGGAAAGCCCAACAGAGTAGAAGCCCATTTTCAGTGGAGGCTCAGGAAAAAAGCTCTAAGTTATTACAAAACATTTTAAGAACAATGATTTTACAATCTTCAGAAAGAAAACAAAAACATTTGCAGTTTAAATAATTATAACAAACTGAACATAATGCAAACACATTGGTTAATAATGTAATAATTTAATATTGATTGAAATTTTGGACAGTTTGTAGAGATATTAAAGGTACATTAGTCTAATACAAACAGGAATTATAATATGCAGTGTGGCAGAAACAGGCTTATGTAGAGAGAAAGTCAGGGAAGAGACTTTGAGTAAGGAGTTATGAGGAACGTTCACATTTAGGGATGCCATTTATCGGGGTTTTGAGAGAGAACATAGCAAGATTTTAGCTAGGAAGTCTTTCAGAGCAGTTTTGAAAGATGGGAGGGAGCATAGACCTGAATGGATACAGGTATGGAGTTCTAGGCCTTGGCAACCTTGCACGAGAACAATGTCCAGCAGATTTGCTAGGTTTGTAGACAGAGAAGGTTTTGGTCACTGGATCACAATGGCTAACTGTCACATAGCTGTGTAGCATGTGCCTCAGTGTTGTGCAAGCTCAATTTTTTTTAACAAGCTCAAATGTTAATATAAACATTTATAGTAAAACAGTATTGTTCTGGTTACACTTTATTATTATTAGTGTAGCTGTAGCAGATAATGTTATTTTTTATAAAATAAAACTACATTTTAGTTTTAAACAAGTTCAACTGTTAATATTAATTAAACCCTATTCTGGTTATATTTTGTGTTTAATATTTTGTCTGTTCTTGCGTTTGAATGTTGGCATCCCACAATCCCATTGGAGTGGGCAGGGTTACACAATTATATATGCAAATTCTATGTTAATCAGTGTACAGATTTGTACCTGTTTTTCATGGGCCTTTCTTCAGATTTTTGATGTTTCCGGGTTGAGAGGTGTGTTCCAGAGATATGAACATTTGTTTGAAATGTGAGGACATTATTTGATTTTATCAAAAAGCTCAGGCTCCACCCATTGGAAGTTGCAGGGCAAACTTCCTGAGCTCCATTGGAGTAAAAGAGTTAAAGCAAAAGAACTGCAGCACCAAGAAAACATCAGTTTGAGACAAGAATGTGATATAAAAGAACTTGAGCAAGAGGGAGTGTATAAATATTTGGGGATTGATGAAGGATCAACAATAAAACATGAACAAATGGGAATAAAATTTAGTAAGGAGTACTTTAGAAGACTTAAATTAATCCTGAAAACAGCGTTGACATCTAGGAACAAAATCCAAGTTATAAACCAATTTACTCTTCCAGTTCAAACTTACAGCTTTGGAGTGATTCACTGGCTCCAGAATGTGTTGGGTAGATTAAGATAGGAAAGCAAGAAGGATGCTTCATGCTCACCAAATGGTTTATAAAAATCACTGCATACCAAGATTATGTATTCCTCATTCTAAAGGAGGGATGGGCCTCCTTGAAATTGATTACATGTACAGATCTACAATTGTGGGACTCCACACATATCTGCTGACCTCACAAGACCAAAATGTAGTGAAAGTTTTGAAACATGAGGAGAATAAATCTAAAATGACTTCTCTGCTTAATCTAGCAGAAGCATATTGGCGTCAAGCAGGAATGGAAATCAAACCAGAAGTTTAATAAAAACCAGGCAGCAACTGAATGTCCCAAAAAAAAGCAAAAGAAAGAATATAAGGTAAAGGACCAGATGAGAAGGCAAGAAATGTGAAAAATGCATGTGTATAGTTTCATGTTGATCAGGAACAAATGCAGGAATGATTAAGGAGAGGCAAATTCAAACCAAGGATGAAAGGTTAATATTGGCAGCACAAGATAGTGGGTAATGTACACGTTGGTTTACAAAGTTCATTGAACATGGGGGAGAAACTGACAAATGTAGGTTTTGCAAAACAAATTTGGAAACAGTTGCACACCTTGTTGCTGGTTGTGGCATACTAATGGCAGAAAGACTGTATACTGAAAGACATAATAATGTGGCGAGACTGCTGCACTGGGGATTGTGCAAACATTATTGGATTGAAGTGGCTGAAAAACACTGGAACCATGAGCCACAAACCATCATAGAAAATGATGAAGCCTACATCACATGGTATCATCCATTACCAACAGTTCAAAAGATAGATGCTAGAAAACCGGATTTACTGGTCCAGGAAAAGAAGACAAAAGTAACATTGATCATTGAAATTGCAACACCCAGTGACTACAGTGTTCTACGTACAGAGAGAGACAAATTCATAAAATGTCAGGATTTGCAAGCAGAAATGAGAGCAATGTGGAAGAAAGATACCCAGGTGGTTCCAATAATAGTAGGAGTAGCAGGTCTTATAAAAAAGAGTCTACAATCATATTTAGATATGTTACCAATACATGTAACTCTGTATGAATTAAAGAAGGAGTCATTACTGGGTACACTGCAGGTGCTGTGAAGAGCACTTTTGGCTGACATCAAAGAGTGAAACAGTATTAATTTCATGAACTTTAATCATGCTTTGACTTAAGAATGGGGTCCTTTCCCATCATGGTATTAGAAATGCAAAAGATTTGGAGAAATTAAAAAGTGAAGGGGTCGTATTTAAGTATGATACAAATACATGTAGCCATGTGTGAGTTGCAGAAGGAGTCATTACTGGGCACATCATGGGTGCTGCAAAGAGCACTTTTGGCTGACATCAAACATTGAAACAGTACTAATTTCATGAACTTTAATCCTACTTTGACTTAAGAATGAGGTCCATTCCTGTCATGGTATTAGAAACCCAAAAGACTTGGAGAAATTAAAAAAGTGAAAAGAATAATGTCTAGAGGATATGTCATTCCTTTTTTACAAAATTCCTCCACACAAATGGAAAAATCTTCCTGATGTTCCAGCCAGTCTGTGAGTGGTGGCAGCTCTAGAAGTTCAAAAGCTGTTAGACAAAAGAATCATCAAGGAGGTTCCATCAGACCCGAGAGGATTTGGAATTTACTCAAGGCTCTTTTTAGTACCAAAGAAAGCAGGAGAAAAGAGGCCCATTGGCCATCTAAATCAGTTTGTAAAGAAGTCCAAGTTCCGGATGGTCACGGTTCAGTCCATTCTGCCACTTCTGCAGAAGGACAAATGGATGTGCTCCATAAATCTCCAGGATGCTTATTATCACATAAAAATGAACAGACACTCCTGGAAGTATCAGCATTTTTAGATGGGGCCTAGTCATTATCAGTTCAGAGCCCTGCCCTTTGAGCACACCACAGCCCCCAGGGTGTTCACCAAATGTATGGCAGTGGTAGCAGCTCATCTCAGACTGCTCAGATTCAGAGTGTTTCCTTATCTAGATGACTGTCTCTTCACCATCCCAACTGGGCATCTCCTCAAAAAGGCCAGGGATTACTCCAATTAAGTCAGTCTTTAGGAATCACAGTCAATTATTTCAAGTCCTGTCTCTAACCAGTTCAAATCTTAGAGCTTATAGGAGCATGCCTGGACACAGCCAATCATTTAGCCTTTCTTCCAACAGAGTATGGACAGTAAAATTTCCTGTCAGTCAGATTATTTCACTCCCTTCTCCCTCAGCAAAGCTGGTTCTTTGAGCCTTTGGGTCAATGGCTGTGGCAGTTACCCTGCTACCAACTGCTCATTCCCACATGCGGATCCTTCAGTGGAATCTAGCTCCAGTTCAATGGTAAATTCTTCAATAACCTCTGAACCTATTAAATTTTCTCGGGTTTGCAGGGACTTCCTGCTTGGGTGAATTCAGTCCAATGAAATCTGTCAGGGACGTCCCTTTGTACTTCCACCCCCAGCCGCCACTGTGACCACGGGCACCTCACAATTGGGGGTGGGAGCCATTTCTTGGGATGGACTATACAGGGCACTTGGTCCCCAAAAGAGAACAATTTCCATATCAGCATTGTAGAGATGAGAGCAGTCATTTTAGCGTTGAAGGCCTTTCAGAGTTCTCTTCCTGTAGGAACAATTGCTATCTTAGTGAATAAGCATGTAGATGTTCTGATACATCAACAAACAGGGGAACAAGATCCTACCCCCTTTTGCTGAGAAGCAGTGAGAATGTGAAAGTGGGCGATCTCCTCCAACTGCTTTCTCCTAACAATGAGCTTATCAGGGGAATCCAGTATTCTAGTTGACAAACTCAGCAGGACTGTTCTGATGCCTCATGAGTGTACTCTCAGTTATACAGTGGCAGAGAGAATTTTCCATCAATGGGGTCAGCCTTACTGCAGTCTCTTTGCCTCACCCCTCAACAAGTGCAGCAGGTTCTTTGCCCTTAATCTCTCCTCAGGAGGAGTCATCCAGAGATGCTCTGGTTCATGTTTAAACTTCCATTTTCCTGTACAGTTACCCATCCCTCTTACCTTTAATCTCCAAATTTCTTAAAAAAGTACACTGGTTGAAGTGCAAGGCTAACCTCATTGGCCCCTTTTGGCCTCGGCAAGTTTGATTCTTCTTTCTGTGGTCTCACCTCTTATGTCCTTCTTAGACACTGGAACCCAGTCCAGATCTGACATTTCATCCCACATGGATGTTTCACCTGGACATTCCAGTCTTCAGATTAACTGCATTGTTTCTCCAATTCCAGTGATGGTTAGACAGCCCAGGCTTTCTTCCCCGGTTCGCCATATTTTAATATCATCCCAAAAAGTATCCATTAGAAAAATATATAAGAGTAAATGGAAAATATTTTCTTATTGAGCACTTCAAAGAGAATTAGATCCCTTTACTGCTCCAATTCCTGATGTTTTAGATTTTCTTGCTTCAGTTTTTCAAGAAGGAGCTAGTTTTTCCTCCATTAAAGTTTAGCTAGCAGCCGTCTCCATTTATCACATTGGAGATAATGCTTTCTCTCTGCAGTCATCAAGGTTGTGCAAAGTTTTCCTTAAAGGTACCTTTTTGCTTATACCTGCAATTAAAGATCTTTTCCCAATATGGGACCTTACACTTGTGTCAACCCCCCTTTGAGTCCTCAGCCTAGTCTGATCTCAAGTTTCTTTCATGGAAGGCAATTTTTCTAGTGGCCATTACTTCAACTAGGTGAGTTTCTGAACTTCAAGCACTGTCCTCAAGACCACCTTATTTGATATTCCATAAAAATAGAGTCATTTTATGTACTAATCCATCTTTTCTACCTAAAGTAGCTTCTGAGACAAACATCAACCAAGTGTTTAATTTGCCTGTGTTCTTCTCAAAATTTTCCAGTGAAGGAGAGTACACGTTTCACCTTTTGGATGTGTATAGACAGCTTCATTTTTATCTTCATAGAACGAAGAATTTTAGGAAAACTGACCAGCCATTCATCTCCTTTGCCCATACCAGATTGGGAAAACCAGTTTCTAAAGTTACCTTAGCTAAATGGGTAATGGATTGCATTTCATGTGTTTAGTCTCTATGAGGTCTGCCTTTACTGAGACCTTCTAAAGCTCACTCCACTAGATCTATGGCTAATTCATCTGTGTTCCGGGCTAGAGCCTCTGTTGATGATATTTGCACAGCAGCCACTTGGTCCACTGATCTCACTTTTATTGCTCATTACAAGTTGGATCTCATTTTCAGGAGCAGGGCTTCCTGTGGTTCTATGGTACTCTGGAACATTCTTCCATGAGGGCCGCCCAAAGTCGTTATAGCTGTGGACTCTGTCCCACTCATTCAGGAATGAGTGAAAATGACAACCTCAGATATAAAAGTCACATACTCATCATAACTGTGCATCTGTGTTGGCCATTTTCATTCTTTCTCAACCTCCCACCCTCTTTCCCCTTTCCTTTTCTTGTGCGAGTGATCTGATAGAAATATTGGAACCACTGTTCCTGTTTGAGCCCCTATTCTGTCATTTCTCTTTCTGTAGGCAATAATCAACCTTTTATGGATTGAGAAGCAGACTCTGAGATAATACAGGGGTTATGGGCATTATGGGTAAGGGGAGTAGCTCAAGAGTTGGATCTAAGAGTCTGGAAGAAACATGGCCAAGACCTCATCCATTGATGAAGAATGTCAATGACCAACACAAATGCATAGTTGTGGTGAGTACATAACTTTTATTTTTCCTCATTACCAGCTGCTTTTACTTAGGAACTGTCTTTAAGTGCAAGCAACTAATCATTAGACTTTTGAACACTGCTCACTTTGCATATTTCTCTCAGCACAATGTAATTAAGATTTAAAGGTACACATTGGTAAGCACTTTAGTAAAAAAAAAATAAATGAAGTTTGAAATTGCTGAAGGTGAGTAAAATGTAGAAGTAATTATCTGCATAGCAGCCTTAATACCTTAATGCATTTAATGCAACAGTGCACAGTTTATTTACATAGAGGTAGCTAATGCATTTTTATGTCTAAAATGTAATGTTTACTGAAAGCATACAAACCTTTTCACATGTGGAAGGGGGATATAGGTAAGAAAAGAAAGGACAGCAATCAGTGTAAATAGGGAGAAGGTTCTAACATGCACTTTAATGTGGATAAAATTAATGTTACAATAGATGACCATGAGTGCAGTCATCGATTTGGGGCATCTGCTGCTATCTGGAGTAGTAAACATCATTTTTTTTAAAGTTCCTGGAGTTTTTTGTTTTTAGTATGAGCTGAAATAGGATGTGCAGATTGTGAAAATCTATTTAGTTTCTTGCTCGAGTATTTTCACACAAGTAAAACATTCTGACAGTTTTGACATAAGTTCAAATGAAGATGACAAGGGTCAAATGCATAAAGGTTGAGCATACTAAACACTGGTTACTGCATATTAGCTAAAAATTCAAAATATGCATTTGAAATAAATGCAAAAGGGAGTAGCTTGTGAGCAGATTGTGGTTCAGGAAGGAAAATCAACTTAGGCTTCTATCCGGAAGTTCCAAAATTTTCATTTTAAATCCTTTCAAATCCTCAGAATAAGCCCCCCTTGAATCAGGTTAGGTGCTTTTCTCTTATAGCCTTTTTAAGATCAAGAAAAACTTAGTGATACTGGCTAAGGTATTGCTTTTTTATCCTAATTTCAGTAAATGGGCATGAGAGGAGCAGTTGTGATTGTTTTTCATATTAGTATGTTAATTGGCTATTATTGAAACGTCCCAATTTTGCTACTTATTTGCATTTAGTTTTCAGAATTAGCCTTTTAATTGGTTGTAATTTAAGCTTCCAGATTGGTTGTACTTCCTTACTACTAATTTGTATAATGTTTAAAAGAATCCTTCCAGTTTAGTGGGTCTTACTTCACCATAACTGTGTTCCCAGTTTTTTTTTGTTTTACATTGGGCTAAATCTAACTTTGTACTTAGTTTTCAAGTGAATACAAAAATAACCCTGTTTTTTTCTATCTTAATCCACAAGCAGTAACAGTCTCCTTGTGTATACCATTCAAAATAACTGCCTCATATTATAGGTGAGAGTAGCAGCTTCCTGTCAAAATGGCTGTTACTGCATATAAACTAAAAACTGGAAATATACATTTAAAACAACTTCAGTATATTACATGTGAGAGCAACAGTTTTTTAACAGAATGGCTACTATGTCCATATTATGGAATGTAAATTGCCTTCAGGTATAAACAAAATCAAAGAATATTAAATTATACCAAGAAATGTAGGGGGAAAATAGCAGTGTTACAGGAGGCACGTGGAGTAACATAAACATGTAAATTTGACAAGAAAGGATTTCAGGGTGGACAGTCAGCAGAAAGTCATTGACAGAGGAAAGGGGCGATCGTAATAATAATTGCTAGAGGGGCTTCAGTAATGATAGAAGAGGAGGAAAAGATAATAATGGTAGATTTATGGCAGTAACTGGTTACTGGCAGGGACAGAGGGTTATGCTGGTATGTATTTATATTCCACCTAAACTACTCTTATTGAATGTTTTTTCATAGGTATGGTTTGCACTAGAGAGAGGATGTTTCAGGGAAGGCCTAGTCAGGAAAATATAGCAACAGAGGAAATATTTCTGAGGAAATATATTAGAATAGTTAGTATACAAGATGTGAATTCGTTAGTAGGAATTCAGGCAGAATATAACTGGACTAAGCTGGATAAAAATTATCCAAAAACAAAAAGTGGACACAGGCTAGGCTCCAGGTTAAAAAGCTTTAATATAGCACAAGCGCATTCACATGTGCTTCTTCAGGTGCATAAAACAAACTAAAACAAGTCAAGCATTTAAAACAATGCTAATACCATCACATGACAATCAAATATCACATGACCTAATACAATAACATTAATCTACAACCTAAAAACTATATAATGATAGCAACAATATACTTTCAATAAATAAATAATCAAAGGCTTCTAGTCAAAGACTTTTTAAAAAAGCATATGTTTTGAGAGATACGCATGAAGCTAGATGGACAATTATGTTTAGAGCTGATAGGGACATGGTCTCACTGAACAGATACCATTGAGACCTAAGTTAAAGTCTAGGCCTCTGCGTAGGTGAAATTACATGCATTACATTTTAAAGAATCTCACAGTGGAAATGTACAAGGCTTACAAGCTGTAATATTGGGGAAGTACAACAAATATATGATTTTTATTTTAAATGACAACTTTGGAAGGTAGAATGTACTTTAATTTTGAAGTTTAACACTTTAATTCCATATGGAATTAATCAAGAATGTCACTGGAAATGTTTTCTTTAATTGTTTGTAATCATGCAATTTAAAGATAGAATATGTGAAGTAGGGATATACTCTGTAAAGGCTGAAGAGCCAAGGTGCTAGAGTAGTCTTCATTTTATGGTTTGTATTTGCTGCTAACCAGATTTTATTGAATCTAGTGTGTGCTTATTTTACCTGTTTTGTGGGACTACATTGTGGATCTACTACTGGACTGGACTATAATTTTAATAAAATATAAAGGTAATCACTGGCTTCTTTCCTTGTGTGGTGGTGAGCTGCTTAAACAAATTAATAGCTATGAGCTTCTATCTCATAGACAACATAGCTTTAGAAATGGTTTTAGAACAGCCACCACTATACGTTAGCATCTGGCAGTATCTATAGCAACGTAAATGATGGTTGCCTTACAACCAGTAATGTTAAGTTGTCTATCTCGCTTTGATTCTTGCTGTTTGGGATCGGAGCAATCCTCTGCTCCGACTAGGCCATCTTCAATAGCTCGAGAGCTCTTTACTGGCTCGAGGCTACCCCTTATCCCATAATGCCTAGCGATAGCTACCCAGATCTCGTTTGCCACTTCAGCTGCGAGGGTGTCGTTTTTCTGGCTCAGGCTCGTATATTTGACTTTTTGTGTAAACGTAGAATTTAAAATTCTAGTATACTTTTTTTTTTAAAGTTAGTTATAGGTTTTGTAGTTAAAATTTCTATAGACTCTACCTTTTTTTTGATAGAACCCGTTTAAATTAGAGAATTCTCCACCCCTCCCCCATCCCTAGGTTAGCCGTTTAACTTAGAGGCTTTCCTACTTCTATTTTTCCCCTTATTGTAAAAAAAATATATATATATATATAGGATCTCCTTAAAGAGCTTGGAGATACTGTTCAAGATCCTACAACTGAGGGAATACAAGCCAAAGTAGCTTCCCAGCTAGCGACGCTTAATTCTATAGTTAACTCCTCCGTGAGGCTCATTTTCTATGCAGCCGATGGAGCGAGTAGAGCCACGGGCACGGGTGTAGCCCTTAGGAGACATGCGTGGATGCGGCTGTGTCACTTTGCGGTACCCTTTCGAGTGTCCTTCACCAATACCCCCTTTGATGGCTCCTTTCTCTTTGGGCCTCAGGTGAAAGACACATTGGCTAGGTGTGAGGAAGAAGGCAAGACTCTCTCTGCCATGGGAGTCCATTTTTCCACTCCCTCTAGACCTTACCCCTAGGGTCAGAAGAGTGGGAAAATGTGGTTCCGTAAATCTCAGGGAGCCTTGCCTGACACACGTAGTGATTTTTCCTCCAGAGGCAGAGGGGGAAACAATAATAATAGACGCTGCCCTCGTGGCAGAGGTAGTCCGCAGAACCAGGGCAACAGAGAATCTTCTCTGATAAGCCCTTCCAGCATCCCTGAAGGGTTGCCCGGCTGCTCAACTCTGGAGGCAGTCAGGGGAAGACTTTCTCTGTACCCAAAAGCCTGGCTAAAGTTAACAAAAGACAGATGGGTACGGTCCCTTATATCCGGAGGTTACAAACTTCCCTTCCATCAACCCCCCTTACAATCAAAGAAAATCCTTCCAGATGTGCCACCCAATCTGAAGGAGCAAGCAGTAATAAAAGTTTCAAAACTGCCAGAAAAAAGAGTCATCCAGGAAGTCCCCGCAGACCAGCATGGATCCGGAACTTACTCAAGGTTCTTTTTGGTACCAAAAAAGACAGGGGACTGGAGACTGTTTCTGGATCTCAGCAGACTAAACAAGTCTATACAAAGAACAAAGTTTCGTATGGTCATGCTACAGTTCATTCTATCCTTTTAGGGTCAGTTCAGTTAGATGTGCTCGATAGATCTTCAGGACGCGTACTACCATATCAAGATGGACAGACGCTCCAAGAGATTTCTTCGCTTTTGGGTGGGGGCCAGTCATTACCAGTTCAGAGCTCTACCCTTTTTGATAGAACCCGTTTAAGTTAGAGAGTTCTCCACCCCTCCCCCATCCCTAGGTTAGCCGTTTAACTTAGAGGCTTTCCTACTTCTATTTTTCCCCTTATTGTACAAAAACAATATATATATATATATATATATGTATGTATATATATATATATATATATAATTACATTATCTCTTACATTTCCTTTACAGTTTTAGATAGTACTGGTGTGTTTTGTCTAGTACTGTTTTTTGTCTGTATCTACTTACTTAGTCTTCCCTTTTTTTGGTTCAGTCATGTCTATGGAAGCTAAGGTTTCTGGATTCAAGAAATGTGACTCATGCAGTCAGAAGATGTCTCTGACAGATGGGCACACTAGTTGCGTCTACTGTTTGGCCACTGTTTACCTGCAGGACTCTTGTTCTATTTGCCATGCCTTTAGTCCAAGAGTCCTGCAGGAGTGTAAGAACAAACTGATTCTTAGGGGTCTTTTAAAATCCCAGGATTCACCGGCAAAGGGTTCACAGCCAGTGAAATCCCCAAAATCCTCTAAGCCTTTGACTCCATCCTTGGAGCTGACTCCTGTGCAGGATTTACCTTCTAAGTCGGTTTTGGCTGGCACCAACAAGACAACCTCCCCGTTGGCTCCATCGGATGATTCGAAGCCGTCACGGAGCCACAACAGGCTGTGGTTCCGAGTCGGTGCATTTGGCTCCAAGGTCTCCATTTCTTCAAAGTGAGCATAGCCACCAATCCTCTCACTCCTCTCGATCCTCTAGGCTGTCGGATCACGATCTGGAGAGAGTAGTCAGTAGGTTGTTAAAGTCGCAGGCACTAACTAAATTATTGTCCAGCCCTCCTCAACAGGTGTCGGCTCCGTCCACTTCAATTGATGTTCCTCCTTGGGGTTCGAGTAGTGGAACCATCAGCTCCGATAACCATATCCCCTTAGGTTCCGACGTCGGCTTCGATTACCTCAATGGTACCTTCCATCGAGGGATCTGGATGCCGAGGTTCCCTCGTCGGTTCTGAGGGGGCGATTGGCATTGGGCCCGTGTCTGGCCCCGTTCTCCCTCTTCGGTGCATCGGTGCAGGTAAACTTGGCTCCATCATCGCCTCAAAGCTGTCCCCCTCGGCATGGAGAAAGATTCCTATTTCTTCAGAACCGGAGCTTTCTCTGCCTCAAGACAGGGGCGCTTTTGAGGTTATGCGGAGTGTGCTGTTCCCCCGAGTCAGCTCCACTACAGGCCCCACCAGCTCCTTCCCCCGTACTGCCTGTGCCAACCTCTGCTCCTCCTCCAGACCCCAAGCGTGGGGAACCAAGGCTCCAGGACACCCCATTGGGTGTTTACTCATCTTCCGAGGCCTCCCCTGATCATTCAAAGGAGCCCCCTCGGAAGAGGAAGTGCAAGAGGAAGCACATTGACTCCCCTGAGTCTGTCACTTCTGATACAGACTTAGATTAATTGGAAGGGTCCCCGAGATCCCCCTCTGAAGATGTTTCCTTTTTGGACATCCCGGAAATGCTTAGGCAGAGGGGGAACTGGAATCCCCTAGCCCCTACTGAAGATGAGTCTGTATTCCTGGATGCTTTCGGTTCCCAACATTCCACCACCTGGGTTTCTCCACCTTTCGACCCACTTATGTCTGTAGTGGCTCGTAAGGCTTGGTCAGCTCCGGACACAGTGGAATCAACTCAGAGGAGACCTAATAAATTTATTACAGCCCCCCCAGGATAAGCAATTCCTTTCTAAGGGTGTGCCGGTTGATGCCATGGTGGTAGCAGCAGCCACCAAAAAAGAGCTAGCAGAGACCTCTTCATCTGTTCACCCCCCCTAACAAGGAGTCTAGGACGATGGACAGGTATGTAAAGCGAATGTTTGCTTCAGCGACCTTCTCCATGAGATCACTGAACTATCTATGTTATTTTACTCGACTTCAAAGGGATCTCCTTAAAGAGCTTGGAGATACCGTTCAAGATCCTACAACTGAGGGAGCACAAGCCAAATTAGCTTCCCAGCTAGCGACGCTTAATTCTATAGTTAACTCCTCCATGAGGCTCATTTTCTATGCAGCCGATGGAGCGAGTAGAGCCACGTGCACGGGTGTAGCCCTTAGGAGACATGCGTGGATGCGGCTGTGTCACTTTGCGGAACCCTTTCGAGTGTCCTTCACCAATACCCCCTTTGATGGCTCCTTTCTCTTTGGGCCTCAGGTGAAAGACACGTTGGCTAGGTGTGAGCAAGAAGGCAAGACTCTCTCTGCCGTGAGAGTCCATTTTTCCACTCTCTCTAGACCTTACCCCTAGGGTCAGAAGAGTGGGAAAATGTGGTTCCGTAAATCTCAGGGAGCCTTGTCTGACACACGTAGTGATTTTTCCTCCAGAGGCAGAGGGGGTAACAATAATAATAGACGCTGCCCTCGTGGCAGAGGTAGTCCGCAGAACCAGGGCAACAGAGAATCTTCTCTGATAAGCCCTTCCAGCATCCCTGAGGGTTGCCCGGCTGCTCAACTCTGGAGGCAGTCGGGAGAAGACTTTCTCTGTACCCAAAAGCCTGGCTAAATTTAACAAAAGACAGATGGGTACGGTCCATTATATCCGGAGGTTACAAACTTCCCTTCCATCAACCCCCCTTACAATCAAAGAAAATCCTTCTAGATGTGCTACCCAATCTGAAGGAGCAAGCAGTAATAGAAGTTTCAAAACTGCTAGAAAAAAAGAGTCATCCAGGAAGTCCCCACAGACCAGCACGGATCCTGAACATACTCAAGATTCTTTTTGGTACCAAAAAAGACAGGTGACTGGAGACAGATTCTGGATCTCAGCAGACTAAACAAGTCTATATAAAGAACAAAGTTTTGTATGGTCACGCTACAGTCCATTCTACCCTTTTAGGGTCAGTTCAGTTGGATGTGCTCAATAGATCTTCAGGACGCGTACTACCATATCAAGATGGACAGACGTTCCAGGAGATTTCTTCGCTTTCGGGTGGGGGCCAGTCATTACCAGTTCAGAGCTCTGCCCTTTGTTCTCACCACAGCCCCCAGGGTGTTTACCAAGTGTATGGCAGTAGTCACGGCTCACCTGAGATGTCAAGGATTCCAGGTGTTTTCATATCTAGATGACTGGCTCCTCACTGCTATCACCAGGCATCAACTCCTACAAGCGTGGGATTATACAATCACATCCTGCACCCAGCTAGGTATTACAATAAATTTCGAAAAATCTGCCTTGTTGCCCTGTCAATCTATCACTTACATAGGAGCAGAAAGGGATATGTTTGCAAGGTTACTACTAGAAAGAGTGTCCACAATTCGCCAACAAGTGCAAATTCTTATGCAGAGCAAAAGGATCCAAGTCAGGTATGTCCTTCAAACTCTGGGCTCCATGGCAGTGGCCATTCTTCTAATCCCACTAGCGCGCTTCCACATGAGAATTCTTCAGTGGCTGCTTTTCACACAGTGGTCCTTCCAAGAGCTACCCATGTCTCACATGATCCTTATCACGGAGCCATGCAAAAGACACCTTTCCTGGTGGATAGTCTCTCCATTAGTTACTCAGGGAAGACCATTCATACTACCCCCTCCGGTAGCCACAGTGACGATAGACGTCTCCCTGATAGGGTGGGGGGGGCATTATCAGGGCAGGGCAGTCCAAGGCACTTGGCAACCTCACGAGTACCATCTGCATATAAATTTCCTAGAAATGAGAGCCGTGCTCCTAGCATTGCAAGCTCTTCAAGACTCTCTTCCTTCCAGGACCATTGCAATCCAAACAGACAACATGTCAGTGGTGTGGTACATCAACAAGCAGGGCGGGACCAGATTCTATCCCCTGTGTCGAGAAGCACTCAGACTTTGGCAGTGGGCGATTTCCTCCCAACGTTTTCTGATCACGACGCACATCCCTGGGAGATCCAACGTCATAGCGGACAGGCTCAGCAGAGCTATTCTCATGCCTCACGAGTGGTCTCTAAATCAGGAAGGTGCGGATCTTATTTTCCGCAAACGGTGACAGCCTTGCTGCAATCTTTTTGCCACCCCCTTCAACAGCAAATGCAGCAACTACTTCTCCCTTCTTCCGCTTCCAGGTCACATACTCAGAGACTCTCTAGTCCACGATTGGCCTCAGAGACTTCTTTCTGCTTTTCCCCCATTTCCCCTGATACCGAAACTCATACAGAAAGCAAAATCTTCGGGTTATAAAATTATCCTCATTTCCCCCTACTGGCCTCGACAGATATGGTTCCCATTCCTGCACCATTACCTTCTCGATCAACCCTGGATTCTGGACCCAATTCCAGATCTCCTGATTCATCAATCAGGCGGGTTGCATCAATCCCTCCAAACTCTAACTCACAGCTTGGTGCTCCACTTCCAACCTTAGCCAGGCTTTCCAGCATTTCCCCAGCAGTACGTGAGATTATCATCTCCTCTCACAAGTCCACAGCGAGAAAAACTTATGCTAGCAAATGGAAACGTTTTTCTTGTTGGGTAGAGTCTAGGAATGTGAATCCCTTGTCAGCCCCAGTCCACGAAATTCTGGAATTCCTGGCACAACTGTTTCACTCTGGGGCCACTTCCGCTACGATTAGGGTACAATTAGCAGCCATTTCTAATTTTCATATTGGTTTGTCAAATGCTAACATTATGTCTCATAAGCTCTGTAAAGCTTTTTTGAGAGGAACATGTCTTCTTAGACCTCCAGTGAGAGATCCCCTCCTCCTTGGGACCTTAATTTAGTCCTAACTTCTTTAATTCTGCCCCCTTTTGAACCAGCAGCTTCCTGCTCCATCAAGTTTCTATCTTGGAAGACACTCTTTCTGGTAGCTATCACTTCAGCTAGGCATGTCTCAGAACTCCAGGCACTATGTGTTTGTCCTCCCTACCTGATGTTTCACAAGGACAGAGTTGCTCTGAGGACTAATCCTTCGTTTTTTCCTAAAGTCTGCTCAGAAAATAATTTAAACCAATGTATATACCTCCCTGTGTTCTTTCCAAATCATAGCAACAAGGCAGAGTACAAACTTCACCAATTGGATGTTCATAGACAATTGCGTTTTTACCTGCACAGAACTAAAGGAATAAGAACATCAGACCAATTAGTCCTTTCTTATGCCTTAAACAAACAAGGACTCCCAGTTTCCAAGGTGAACTTATCCAGATGGTTGTCCCACACTATTACTTTTATTTATCAGTTAAGGAACAAAGAGTTACCAACTAAACCAAAAGGTCATTCTACTAGGGCATTAGCCACCTCCGTAACCTTTCAGTCTAGGTTGCCCATGGATTCCATCTGCGCAGCTGCCACATGGGCAAACCCTCATACCTTTATATCTCATTATAAGGTGGATATGGTCTCCCGGAGCAGAGCTTACTTTGGTTCCACTGTTCTGAAGAGTCTGTTCCACTGAGCCACCCAGGATGTTAGGTGCTAGGGACGCTGTCCTAAACAGCAAGAATGAAGGCGAGATAGACAACTTAACATTAAGAAGGTATGTACCTACCATAACATTCCATGTTAGTTGTCTTCATCTCACCTTCTTTCTTGCATCCCTCCCTCTGTCCTCCTTCCTAGTGGATTGAGAGGAGTTCCTTTTTTCACTGGCTGAGTATTCTTTTATTATTATTATTATTATTATTATTGTTATTCTGGCCAGGTCTTCCTAAGATATTCTAGATATTAGAATGCTAGGAACAACCAGTTTTTGATGACTGTTTTTTTCTCTTATGTCTGGTGTAGCTATTTCAAACCAGATCTGGGTAGCTATCGCTAGGCATTATGGGATAAGGGGTAGCCTCGAGCCAGTAAACAGCTCTCGAGCTATTGAAGATGGCCATGTCGGAGCTGAGGATTGGCTCCGATCCGAAACAGTAAGAAAGAAGGTGAGATGAAGATAGCTAACATGGAATGTTATGGTAGGTACATAACTTCTTATTTTTGCAGACAGGACCTATGCTTTTGAAAGTGCTGAAGACAAAATTATGCTTGCTGAAAAAATTCAGCTTGGGAGAAAATGCCATTGCTTGGTTCTATAACTACCTTGACAAGAGCACCTTTCAAGTTTACTCTAACAACCAGCTGTCCATTAATGGAACAATAAAAACAGGTGTCCCCCAAGAATCTATTCTAGATCCATTACAGTTTTCTTTGTATATTTATGATATTATCGATGACTTAATTGAATTTAACCTTATCCTTTGCACAGATTATATATATTTCATTACTCCAGGCAAACAGATGTCTTACAGTGCTGCAATCTCAACTTCAGCAAAAATTAAAGAACATACAAAGGTTTCTTCTCTGATCTTACAGTGATCTAAACAAAGTGATCTCTAAATGAAGAATAATAAACAGTATTATGCTTTTTTCTTCCTGACACAGAACTTCTCGACTTCTTATCCTTACTGTCTCAAGCAATCCTTTTGTAACAGAGTACAAATATTTAGGTTTAACTCTTAATTATTCTAAGTTAAGCTTTACAACTCACGCAGATAACATCATTAATAAAGTCCTCTCACAACATCTACTAACTGTTTCAGCCTGCAAAGCAATATCCATCTGTCTTCCTGTACACTCTTTACCACCTGCTTAGAACACTCAAAGACTGAAAATCATTGCGAATAAAACTGCTTGCTGACTCTGACATATATAACTGCAGCCTTCTAAAAGACCTAAATTGGCTACTTTACTGAAAGGTCCACTAATGTCCTATGCACCTTAATATACAAAATTCTAAATGATGGTTACTGCCTCCATTTGAGAAGAAAGCTCCCAATCAAGTAACAGTCTTACTCCCTAAGGAATTCCTAGAAGAACTTAATATCAGAAAGTAGAAAAGAAAACAAACTCTCAAGGAATTAATGTTGCCAATGTTCAAGCAAAACGTTCCAAGAAGAAAAACAATCAGGCACAGAAACACAGCAAGCAGCATAAAATCCAATCTTTTAATGTAGTAGGTAAGCGCTTTCACACCATAAAGTAGTACTTCTTCAGACCATGCAAGTAAAAGAAAGAGAAACAGTCCTTTTATGCATAAAACAATTTAACAATATACTTCATTAAATTCAAACTGACCAATGAATAACAAAGACAAGAAAAAACAATTCTCATTTAAAGAGACTCTGTCCTTTCAGAATGGGTTTAACTGAGACTTTGTCATTTAACCCTGGAGGCTTATCCGCGTGCAGTTTTATAATCCAGTGCAACTCCCTAGTCTCAGTGTAATTTTTAACATCACCTTCTTGTATATTCATATTAATAATTTCAATCACTCTAAACCTAAAAGTGTGTTGAATACCATTCTCCACGTAATGCTTAGCCAATGCACTACATGTATCTCCATTCTTCATACAGTATTAGTGTTATCTAACTCATTCCATTAATGATCTGTTGGTTTTTCCAACATAAAAACAGCAGCAACCAGCCAAATAAACTAGGTTCCTTGTGCGACAACTAGGTCTTACATGAAATTCATGTTTTAACTGTGTAACAGAATGAACAAAACATGGAGATGTATCTGTATATAAACAGAAATTACTTGTTAAGCAGCCATGGGTTCCCACAGGCTCTTCCATACTAGTCTTGTTGACTCTACTCCTATTCCTAAGGCATAGTTGTCTTTTAAAGACAAAACTAGGTTTATTACCTACAACTGTTGTAATCTGCTCATCCAAGTTCAAAGTGGACCAGTTTGACTTTATAATATTAGCAATATCGTACATATCACTACTATAGTAGAGGGACATTGGTACACTTTGTATGTTAGTAGACTTACATGCAGTCCTTAATTCCAATGCCTGGCCAGAAAAATACGGCCTTGCCTTATTCTTCCTATGTTTAGCACTACCTTGCATAGTGACTTCAACTTCCCCAATCTTATAGCCCCTTTCATAGAACTCTTCCTTGAGCATATTCATATCTCTATTGTACGCTTCCTCATGATTGTTCAACCTGGATATTCTCATACTTTGACCTTTTATACTATTTTTAAAAATATAACCAGGATGCATGCTACTCCTGTCTAGCATTGTATTCCTATGACAAGATTTCCTGTACAACTGAGTTTGAAACTTACCCAAGATATCCTTCTTCACCAGTGCATCCAAGAAGTCAATCTCTGTAGGAGAAAGTTTATAAGTAAATGTAAGAAATGAAGTAGTGGACTGTAGATAATTAATAAAATAAACTAGTTGGGCTTCTGTGCCTGTTCAAATCAATTATCAACAAATCTCTTATAAAATTTCAGATATGAGGTAAACTGATTCAAACACAAAACAAACATGTTTTCCCAATCAGCCATAACAACGCTGTTGTAGCTATTGGCACACAATGTGCCCATAGCTATGCCAACTTTTTCCCAAAACAAATGTCCCTCAAATAAAAAAAGCATTATTTTCTAACACAATTTCCAAAAACATACAAATCAGCTCAGTACGGCTAGAGTCGTATTCACTATGCATTCTGAGAAAGTCATGCACCATGTCTATCCCCTGTAAATTAGGAATGACTGTAAATGAGACAACATCCAAGGTAACCAAAAAAACTCAAACCACTGCTAGCATCCTCAGTCTCACAGAACCTATATAAGTCTTCCAGAAAATGCTGGGTATCCTTAAGAACTTAGTCTTGCTTATCAAGTAAATGTCTTAACTTTTTCTCTACAGATATAGAAAAAGGTTCTGTGAGCCAACCACCTCCTGAAACTACTGGCCTGAAAGGAGGCTGCAGTAAATTCTTATGAATCTTTGGCAGACCATGGAAGATGGGGATTAAATGAGTCTCTATAGTTAAGTAATCAAAAAGCTCTGTAGTAATCAAACCACTACAGTGACAGTCAAACAAGGCAACTTGAATTTTTCATATTTTCAGTGGCATAGAAATCAGTCTCTACATATATATTCTTATCAAGCAACATTGCCAAGATAGTATCAACGTAATAACTGTAGTCCATTACAACGACTGCCCCACCCTTGTCCGCATTTTTTATAACAATGTCATCATCCTGCTGGAAAGCTAGAAGACTAGGGAGTTACACTGGATTATAAAAATGCAGTTGGATAAGCCTCCAGGGTTAAGTGACAAAGTCTCAGTTAAACCCATTCTGAAAGGACAGAGTCTCTTTAAATGAGAATTGTTGTTTCCTTGTCTTTGTTATTCATTGGTCAGTTTGAATTTAATTAATTATATTGTTAAATTGTTTTATGCATAAAAGGACTGTTTCTCTTTCTTTTACTTGTATGGTCTGAAGAAGTACTACTTTATGGTGTGAAAGCGCTTGCCTACTACATTAAAAGATTGGATTTTATGCTGCTTGCTGTGTTTCTGTGCCTGATTGTTTTTCTTCTTAGAACTTAGTATCAATCAATCTCCTCCCATTTAAAACAGTCATTGATGAAAGAGCCTTCTTACAAACACACCCCAGTCTCTGGAACAAGGCACTAGGATACTCTTACCAGGTTTAGAAGTCCCTTTCTGAATACCTCTGCAAGGAAGTTACTTGGAAATGCTTTGGGATAGTGGATACACTCTATAAAAAGCTTAAAATTCTAAAACTACTTACAATCTCTCAAGTGATTTATTTTGCCGTGAAACTCTTCTTACTCCTGTGTTCTCTTCTTTCTTTCTTTCTTTATTTATTTATCCTTATTTGTTGACTGGATTAGTCACTTTAAACTAGTAGCCTCCTTTCAGGGGATACCCGAGATAAATATACATATATATATATATATATATATGTATATATATATATATAAAATGGTTTACCATTAAAATGTTGAGTGCACATCGTCGACAAATTTATGGGAAATCCATACTTCTGACTTTTCAGAATGTCGAAAAAAGAATGAACATCAACATTTCCAACCTCTTCACACTTAAAAACAAGTGCCAACATGGGTCAAAGGGGGGCAAGATTTTGCAGTTCAGAATATCGGTGTTTGACGTTTTCAGTAGTCGGAGTTTGGAGTTTGCTTAAGTTGTGTCAATGATGTGCAATCAACATTTTGATGGTAAACTTGTGTGTGTGTGTGTGTGTGTGTGTGTGTGTGTGTGTGTGTGTGTCTGTATATACATATACACACACATATATATATATATATATATAGGGTCTATATTAGAAGACTGACTGTTTAGGTGATCGAACATCTAAACATCGATCTTCTAATATCGAACCACACAATGTTGAACATCCCAGGGAAACATGTCCCTCAGCTGCAACACAAAAAACATTACTTTACATCTAAATTAACTGGGGGAGCTTCCCACAACCCCCCTAACTAATTATACCAACTCTGAGATCACTCAACAGTAGGGAAATAGCAAACTCTGGCGAACGGCCAAGGGAATTCTTTCCCTGCGTTAAATTGGCCATTCGACATTTTTTGCTTTCAGTATTAGAAGATCAATGTTTAGGTGTTCGATCACCTAAACATTCGGTCTTCTAAGATAGACCCTATATATATATATATATATATATATATATGTGTGTGTGTGTGTGTCTTTATTTCTTTGATCTCTGTTTTTCAATCAACTTCCATTTGAGTTTTTTTTTTGTTTAAGAAAATTCTATTTTAAACCTTTAATAAGAAATTTCATGTAGCCAAACTGTATTGCACCCTGTGTAAACTGACTACTTTATTAGAAATTTACAAGAAATATAACATTCTACTTTATAAAAACTGTATAATAACTATTATCTAATCTTTATGCATGCAGACACTTTTTTATGTAAAAACCAAAGATAATTTTAACTTCAGTTCGCAAGTAAAATTACTTTAAAAATTGCTTCCATTTGGGGAAATCTAAACTTACACAACCTTGGGTGAGAAGAAGCATTATGTCACTTTGGGTTCCAGCACTAATTATACTAGATTAGAGTGAGTAAGTAATTGCGCATTAAGTTATGTAATTGCCAAACTTTTAAATTAAGTTTGGCAAAACGCTAATGGGTAGCTTTTTACCAAAATTTAACAGCTTGGCAATTACATAAATTGATATACAATTACTTACCCATACTAATCCGTCATAGTTAGAGCTGAAACCCATAGTAATGTAACTTCCTCTTTCCCACCTACTAATATTAACATTGTAAACATGACTGTGTAAATTTAGATTTCTGTGTTTGGAAGCATTTTTTAAAGTAATTATATTTTTTATGCAAAAAAACAAAGGTCATTTTGTCCCTTTAGACATGATATTTAAATCCTGGACTGTTAGGTGGATCTAGTCAACATGATCAATTTATACCGTTTAAACAGAAATGTAACTGTAGTAGCTAAATGTATTCATCATACTCAATTTTGATGGAATTTACAGTATTGTTAGTGAACGCTGGGTGAGTCAGATGATTTAATTCAGTGAGTTTGCTTGTATAAGCTTGTTTGCATTCCTGTATGTTTTATGTGAGTGTACGTGTGTATGCTTGTCTAGATGTCTGTATATGCATATGCTTGAATTTGTATGTGTGTGTTTGTGTGGGCATTCTTGTATATGTGTGTGTGTGTGTGTGTGTGTGTGTGTGTGTGTGTGTGTGTGTGTGTGTGTAGGCTTGTGGGTGTGCATTTGTGATTATTTGTATTTGTGAGCATGTGTAGATGGTTATACATGTGCATTGCATTACAGAACTACTAAACAAAATTCCCAGTTAACTGCACAAAAATTAACCTTCTGAAGGGGCTGCCACATTCACCTCTGACATCTGCCAGCACCTAAACAGCTGCATAGAAAGGTCTGTGTCCCTCCACCGTAAATGTAATGGTAAATTAGGAATAAACCTCTCTATTGGAACTTGCATATTAATAAACTGTATAGCAAATAAAGGAAAACAATGACAAGTTGCAAGAACTTTCTATCCCCTTCTCTCAGGACCACATTGAAAGATTCCAGCATGGAACTTAAGAGCACTATTAGAAAATGAATAATAAAACAACAAATGGTTGTAACTAATGAAATAATTCTTTAGAGATGGGACTCACAATCTGAATTGTCTTGATATAGTAAGGCCTAGTTAAGTGTAATGCTATCAGCTGCCAAAAAAGCAATTACTATCGAAAATGGAAATCAAAATCTAAACGAGCTATAACTAGGATGCTGAATATTGTTGGTATCTTTAGAAAAAGGGAAGAGAAAATTACTTAATAAATGGAACTTGTGGGAGCAATACATGCAGAATAATGTTCAGGATGAGGAGCAAGGTTTAACAGGAGGCAGGGATTGTGCAATGTATGTAATGTTGACGTGATTAATAATTGTTAAAAAGAAAATGTTTTCTACATGACCATAATGAAATTGTCACTATGGTTTGTTTTCTTTTACTGTATATTTACCTATGTCATTATGTAAACTGTGATTTAGTAAGTATGTTAAAAAATCTCTATTTGGTCCACAGTCAAGGACTTCATCCATTTACAGCTCCTATACCTACAATTCTTTAGCTCTCTGTGGAGATTTTTTAAAGGCACCAGCATCTCCACACTAAGGGTCCGTGTTATCAACTATCCGAAATTTTCATCAAGGATTTAATCATGCCTCTTAGCTTCCCAAAAGGTCTACAAAGCTTATTGGATGAGTGCTTTCCTTCTAAGATCTCCCTTTAAAGATTGGCCTCTTCCAGGCCTTAATTTAATGTTTGAAAAGCTTACTAGGTTCCCTTTTAAACCAACAGAAAAAGTGGATATTAAATACCTTCCCTGAAAAACTCTGTTTCTAGTGGCTATCACGTCATCCAATAAAATATCAGAACTGCAAATTCTCTTTTGCCCACCTCCATATATAGTTTTCCACAAAAAAAGTGTAATGCTAAGAACTATTCCTGCCTGTACGTCAGAGATGTTTTGCGACTTGAACCTTATTCTATGCATAACATTATCAGTTTTCTTCACATATTTTTTTAGTAGAGGATACCATAAATTGCACTATTTTGGTGCTAACAGACAACATAAGATTTTACTTGCACAGAGAAAAAGACGTTTGAGGTAAAATAATCAGCTCTTCACTTCCTTCGTTTCTAACAGAATGGGTCAAATATTCCTAGTTTACGCTATCCAGATGGCTGTATAAATACACTTCCAGTCTCAAGAAATTTCCAGGTAAACCCACAGCTCACACTTTAAGATCAATAGTTATATCCTCAGCTTATTTTAAACATTTATCAGTGGATGATATTTGAGCGACTGCGACATGATCATCTCTGCATGCATTTGCAATAAACTCTGAGTTGTATGTAATCTCAAGGTCCAAGTCTTCCTTTAGGGCCACCATAGTTGTACTGCTGGGGACTCTGTTTCTTGGAGCATACACACTGGATCACATAAGTTATGAAAGTTATATACTTACACAGCAATTGATCTTCAAGTCCCAGGACTGTACACTACAACATACTCACCCACCTCACCTGTGTTTATTATCTCTTCCATACTAATCTTGTGGACATACTGGAGGACTACAGGGATCAGTGTAAGCTGATGCTGCTCTATTAGAGTATATTGGAATTTTTATATTTTCCTATTTTCCTAGTCTTCTCTTGTAAGCTGTCAAACTCAGTTTGGAGATCAGATAAAGGAGAGTTGCTCTTTGGGAGTGAGAGAAAGAGCTGGATCTTAGGAGAGTTTCCAAAGATGCCAGATCAGACACAAATGCAGCTACCAGTCATTCTGTTGAATTGTACAGACTTGGATCATAAATATCTATCATCATGGTAGGTGCATAACATTTGTTTTTCAAAAATAAGAAAGGACTCCTGTATCTGATCTTCCAGTATGATCTTGTAGTATTGTAATTATTGATATTCAGACTTTGAGAGTTATAAAACTTGCCCTTTCAAGAAAAAATAATCTGTGCAGTTTTCCAACTACTAGGAAGAATACACTACTTCTGAAAACAGCATAACAGTGAGTAACTGATATATTTATGGTGTAGCAGAGAGTACTGAAGACTGATTTTGTTGGCAGAAATGCAGATTATCACTGTTAGAATGTTGTTGGTATTCTTTTATTGAACACAAACTATGACAGAGTATGCACTTACAGGATGTACAGAGGTATGAACATGCATAATTTAAAGAATGCTACACACTTGAACGTATCTTAGAATTTCTTTTTCATGTTTTTATAGGAGGCAAAACACCTAGATGAGATGCAGTCGACTGTCCGAAAGGGTCGGGTGCTACTGAAGAAAAAAGAAGAACGTTTGAGCCAGCTGGAGTCTTCCCTGCAGGAAGAGGTAGGAAAAGTCACAGACGCAGACAGTCAACACATTTTCCCTCCCAGTAGCTGATACCAGCTCCTCTGCTCATTCACTTGATCTATTGGACCTGCCTTAACCTCCCCAGGCTCAACCCAGTCCATGTCTGAGGTTGATGAGAAGAGCAAGGATGTTAGTGCAGCATCATACTGCTGCTGAGGACTTTAACCACCCAACAACAAGCTTGCGAGCTCCGCAATAGTTACCTTCAGGAGGTGCATGAGAACTTCATATATGAGCAGCCACCAGACCAAGTGGCATATCGCTTGCAGAGTGGAGCTCACCAGCCTTGTTTTTAATGCTGCTGTTGCAGCAAACATAGGCAGCCCCCTCCCCCAAGATTCATAGGTGTTTACTAGGCTAACAACCCCAAGGGCCTTTTTAAGCCTAGGCATGCATCCAAAATCTCTGACAAGTTCTGATACCCTTGATAAGTGTAAGCATGGGCCTGGGAGATGAGCCATTTATAGGTTACCTGTGTCCATTAGAGACATAGGTACCAAACCAGGGATGAATTTACGGTTTCCCATCCAGTTGTCCAAGTTGCACTTGAATTAGGTTAGGGAGGAACTCTGCTTCACATGGATGGGGAGCCTGTTCCATAGACGGGGTAGTCTTTGGGATACATACCTGTCTCTCCAGCAGGTCCTATTTTTATCACTGGTAAGGTTTAAGTCTTTAGATTG
The DNA here is from genome assembly GCF_019279795.1 of Protopterus annectens. NCBI lineage: Eukaryota > Metazoa > Chordata > Ceratodontiformes > Protopteridae > Protopterus > Protopterus annectens. The sequence goes on from NC_056741.1 coordinate 1,370,052,855, forward strand.
AGTAATTCTGGTGCTGTTTGTTTTGTGGATATACAGGAAGCCCAACAGAGTGGGGTCTGACAATGCCCTGTATGCCAGGCATAGATCTCCCCTCAAAAGCCTGTAGGAGACCAAATACAGGGATAGAGCCTTGAGGCAGTCTGCATAGGACATTTTACTTAAACCCTCTATTTTTTAAGTAAGGAACCTCTGTGGATGTTCCAGTTGTTGGATATGCTTGGTTAGGTACATACCAAAGAGGGCATTGTACTCAATGATAGGTCTGATAAATGCCGAATACAGTGGAACAATGACTTCCTTAGACTTATATGCCACACCTTTGTTTATAAGTTGTGCAACATAGAATTATTTCCTCACCACTGTAGACACATGATGGTTAAAGGCTAGATTACTATCTATGAGTGTCCCTAAGTCCCTGACTACTGGTTCAACTCTAAGGGGTGTGTTGTCGGTAGTAACCAGAAATGGATGACTTCCCAAAAGATTCTTTTATGCATTTCTTGGCATTTAGTTTTATTTCATGGCTCTGACACCACTTGTTTGTCTGTGTCAGCCCCTCCTGGAGAACATTTGTGTCACTGTGTGACTCAGTGACAGCTCCTAATTTGCAGTCATCCAGAGACCATTAACATTGGCCTTGACTTCTGAGAAGTAAATGCCAAAAAGGAGTGGTCTAAGGACTGATCCTTGAGGGTTTCCACTTGTGACTGGCCTCTCTGTAGAGGTGGACTCCCCAGTTATAACTTCCTGGGTTCTATCTGTGAGCCAGTTGGCTATCCACCAGGTGACATATGGGTTTGTACCTAACATCTTGAGTTTGTCAACAATGCCTGAGTGGGGTATTGTGTCAAATGGCTTGGCCAGGTCAAGGTAGGTAGTATGAACTGTTTTGTCCTTATCCATTGCTTTGTTGACCATCTCAAAGAAGTCCACCAGGTTGAGTAGGCATGTTCTGCCCTTGACGAAACCACACTGGGTTGGATCCAGTGTTTGGAGCTTTACTGTATCTCTGTTGATCATCTCCATGATAATTCTTTCCATGGCTTTACATATAAGAAAAGGGAGACTTATGGGTCAGTAATTTCCAGGGTCTGTAGATGGCTCAACTTTGTGCAGAGGGATGGCTGTTGCCTTTCTCCATTCATGAAGCATGAAGCCCGTTTGGAAGCTACAGTTAAATAGTAATTCCAGAGGCCCTGATAGGTCATGTTTCATGCTATGTTTCATGCTATTTAGAAGGCAACCTGGGATATTGTCTGGGCCCATTGATTCAGTGTTCTTGGTCTTAGAGAGAGCATTTAGGACTTGCCCCCTAGTGATAGTACGGGTGAGGTTATATTTGATGATATTTCCTGATGGAAGGTTGAGGGGGAGAGTGGGGTAAAGTTTGAGCTGAATTTAGTGTTGCTATATCTTCTGGCTCAGTATAGGTGGCTACATTTACAGTGCACCCTTTGAGGTTACAGACATAAATAAAGAATGCTTTGTGGTTGTCCTTGGCCTAGGAGGCCAAACTTGCCTCAAATTTGGCTTTTGTAGATTTTATTTGTCATCTGAGATGTTTGTTTAGATTTATGAGAGTGCTTTTATCCTGCTGGGTACTGCACCTCCTAATTTTTGCCATGATTTTCTTCCTCCAGTTATATAGCCTATTGATTTTGTGATTCCACCAGGGTGGCTTGTTTTTTGAGTTAGTTCTGTACTTCTTCCTGGTGGGTACAACTGCCTCTATGCAGCTATTAACATGCTTGTACAGGGTTTCTGTGAAAAGTTCTGCATAGGCAGCAGTGTTCCCAGGGTTTATGGGGGCTTGTAATTTTGCCAGATTCTCACTTAATAGCAGGAGATTAGCCTTAGAATAGTTCCTGAATATTCCAGGTTTAGCTGGGGGTCCAGGTTTTATTTTTACTTCAAAGGAGACCATTTTGTGGTCTGACCTTACCAGGGAAGGCATTACAGTAGGGGGTGTGCAAAATTCTCCCATATTAGTGAGGACCAGATCCAGTATGGTTGCACCCCTTGTTGGTGTATTGACTATCTGGTCCAGGGACTTTGTGTTTACAAAATCCAGGAATCTCTGTGCTTGTACGTTTGGTGTTGTATAGGATTCCCAGTTAATAGAGGGGCAGTTAAAGTCACCCATGAATATGATATTGGGTTGGATGGTTAGTGTTTCTAATAAGTGTAAATACTTTGGAATGGGTTTCCTCTGTCATGGAGGGGGACCTATATCTTGCAAGGAAGTGGTATTGGATTTTGCCTATGGTGATTTGAACATGGAGCAGCTCAAGTGCATTGTCCTGTTTGACCAGCCTTGATGGGTGAGTTGGTGTCGCCCCTCACTCGAGTCCTACCTACCCAGTCTTTCCGACATCCATGCTGCTAGTCAAACAAGATTTGTCGGGGGGGGCTTTACCTCTTAGCACCATGGGGACAGGACAGAGTCAACAGTTTTAAGAAATGTTTATGCACTCATGCACGTGTATTCACTCGGGGATAGTGTGAGGTGCTTCCATAAACTTTAATAGGTACATTTCTCTACATGCATGGTGGATTCCTCCAAGATTTTCATTTAGGGCAGTGGTCATCAAGCTGATGACTGTAGCTGATCTGACTCAGAAGCTGGTCTCCCAGCAGGCCCAACCACATACTTTAGGGAAGGACATTTTGACCAAGTCACCATAGCATGAGTTTAGACCTTTGTCTAATACTAATGCCTCCTATAAGGTACTTGTTCCACTTGACTCTTGTTCCCTGTGGTCTGTTGCCTTTTGCTTCCTCTCACTCTTACCCTTCTTGTTTGCATTTCCCCAACTTGACCTTGTACATCCATGTCATGCTTCTGTCCCTTTTAGTCTCATGTGAAAAGAAGTCTAACTCTAATCTTTGGTTATACCATTTCCTCTGCATTACAGTTCTTCCTCCTTGCTTCATTGCGAAGAAACTTGTTGAAGTTTCATCCAGATGAAACTGCACCTCTGTAAGATAAGCAATAAGTTTTGCCTTACTTTTAATTATTATCTGCACTGTTGCACAACCATGGGAAAAAAACAAAGACTATGAATCACTATAAGCATGCAAACTAAAATAATACTTCAAATTAAATAATCCTAAACCACCTTGTTCTATTGGAATGATCAATGTATCCCACTTGATCCTTGCCCCTTCCTCTCCCAGGTAAATTCCTTCAACTGTTTATTAATTGTTCTCTACAACATTTCCTCTGGTTGATAAAAAAAATATGCCTGATCTGTATATAAACTTAAAGGGAATAAAAACATTTTCACACCTTGTATCTTGTTATCCATATCCATTCTCTTCCTTTTAAAATCATGTTAAAGAAAATCCTCCAGATCTTTATCGGCCACACCAGCCCCCCCCCCCCCCTCCTCCAACCCTCCACAGGAACACCATTGATTCCCGGAGACCTTCCTGCAGACTGGTCATGGTTCACCACTTTTATCTCATCTCCTCCTATCCTAGCTGTTAGTAATTGAGCCTCAGCTACCTATGACCTTGGCATATTTAATGCTCCCATAAACATTGACATTTGTAATTTTTCTTGATTTCCACATTTCTCTGATTTATACAGATTTTCATAAAATTTCCAAAATATTTCTAACCCCTACAAAATCTCTGGTTATTTTCCTTGTTATAGGCTCCCTAAGCTTGGCAACAAACCTTTCTACTGTCTGTTGCTAGAGCTGTTGTGCTAAAAGCTTTTGTTTTCTGGAGTTATTATCAAAAAATAGTTGCTTTACAGCAGTCTTTCTAAACTCATGCATATCATTGAGGTAGTCCCTTATTTTCTCTTTAGCACTCTGCAGTCGTCCCTCCTCTTGTTCTGTGAGAATCCCTCTGTTCTGCAATACTTTAACATTTGTCCCTCCTTGTAAATAATTCTTGTTACTGCTTAACCAATTTTATCCCATTCCCTAGCTATTTTTTCAGACGAAATTTCTGTCTTCTCCAATAACTCTAATAATTTCCCCTCCCCATTCCTTAAATTCCTCTCTATTTAACAGATAGGCAGGGAAATGCCAGTATCTCACTTTTATTTCATTACCCTGTATTTTTATTTTAGTTATTATTGGCGCGTGATCTGAAAAAGTTATTAGATGCGTATCTAAACATTCAATTAAATGCATGTCTTCCTGTGAAATATAATTTCTTTCTTGCCTAGCCCAGTTTTTGTACCTTGGGAAATAATATGCAAATTCTGTCTGATCTCCTACTACTGAATTAACAACTTCTGTACTCATTTTTTTCATAAATTTCTTGAGAAATCTAGCGTTTTGTTGTATTTTCCTCTTTAGGTCCCCCAGGTAACATCCTCACTGTTGCAAATCAAATTCCAGTCCCCACCTATAAGTAATATTCCCTTTTGAAAGCTGATTTTTTCTCTCAGAATTTTCTGAAGCCCATTGTAGCAGTTTAAGGTGGAATATAAGTACCTGCCAGAGTAATCCTCCTCCTTTGCCAGTAGCCCTTTACTAATACGATTTATTTTTTATTTTTATTTTTAATTAAAAAAATTGTCAAACTGGACAAAATCAACTACTATCCTAATATTCAAACAAAACACCATAACAACCCTCAAAAGTTCTGGGCCGCCATTAATAAAATGTTACATCCAGGTAAATCCACCACTCCCTCACCAACAGTAACTAATAACTCTGACAACATTGCATCTCACTTCAATAGATACTTCACAGAAACCATCCTAACCCTCTCAAATTCTCAAAACACACCCACAACCTCAGAACCATTCACATCCCAAAAAAACACTGACTCCTTTAAATTTACAACCAGTCCCTGTTAGCAGTAAACAAAAATTACTTAAAAAAAATAAAGCCAACCACACTTGCAGCCAACAAATCCCTTCTGATTTTTTACAAATAGCAGCAGAAACGATAGCCTATCCAATAGCCATACTAATCAACAGATCAATGTCTGAAAACCTTGTGCCTGACATTTGGAAACTATCCCATATGCTACCCCTACATAAAGGTGGCAGTTCCACTGAATTGACTAACTACCGACCAATTGCCATCCTGTCCCCCTTATCCAAAATATTAGAGAGACTAGTACACACACAACTGATGCACCACCTACACAATCAAAAACTTCTATTAAACATTCAACATGGCTTTCGCAGTACTACCACAGCCTTAATGTCCTTCACTAACTCAGTCAACCACCACAGAAACACTGGAAAGTTTGTAGCGGCCATCTTCCTGGATCTCCCAAAAGCCTTAAATATGGTGAACCATAACAAACTAATTAATGTATTCTCTACCTTAAACCTTAGTACTTGATCTATAAACTGGTTTAAAAGCTGCCTGTCATCAGTTCTGTATCAACCATTCTGCAATGTATCCGTATGTAAATAGTCAGTTTATTTTTGTACTGTACGATCTGTAAATAATTCAGTTATGTTTTTGTATTGCATAACTCATATTTTTTCAACTTCTGTTATACTATTATGCATTTTTGTGATTTTGGAGCTTTTCTCCTGGGCCTCCGCTGAAAATGAACTTATGTCCAGTCGGACTTTCCCGGTAAACAAATATTAAATTAAAAAAAAGTAAATAGAGATGAAATATCGTGACTGTAGACTAAAAGAGTTGGAGCTATTGCAATTAGAGACCATAAGAGATAGTGGAGACACAATTTGGGTTGATAAAATCATCTCAAGAAAATGTGAAAGGTCAGTCTGAAGAAAAAGGACAGAGAGGGTGGAGAAAGCATAGGTAGATGATTGCAGTGTCAACTTCTCCTTGGATCTGCAAAAGTATTTCTTTGTAAAGATGGTTGTGGACCCATGGGGTGGACTTCTGGAAAGGATAATAGGGAATTCACTGAGATGTTTTACAGGCTTACAGATAGAGAATGGATGAGATGGAAGAGCAGTATGGAGAGAATGTAGAATGTTAAACACAGTTCCCTTATGAATCACCAAGAATCAACCATACAAAAGTCTAATTGGTTGATCTCACCTTCTGATGAGATGTTAAACCAAGGCCCCATTTACCTGAGATGGTGGTAGCTCAGGTGGATGTAAAAATTCCCATGGCACTTACCAGAAAGACTAGGTGGAAGTTCCCCAAAGTCCTGGCTAAATTTCCTCTAGTCAGTATGAGTACCACCTCGGGTCTTCCCTGAAAAAAAGTCATTGGCCTAGTGGGACTAAGCAGCTCAACAAAGTATAAATAATATATATATATATATATATATATATATATATATATATAAGCGGTACTTGCATATTATCGCAACCAGATTGCAACTGTGTCTTGACACCCCACTGGTATCATGAACACTAAATTTGCTGGTCCAAAAAGATTGAAATGCATGTTATTAAACATGTCAGCACAAATATGAAAAGGAAAACAGTGAAATGGAATATCGTTAAAATGCTTCTTGTGCAACTATCGCAAGCAGATTCCAACTATGTGTGGAAATGGCAATTTTATAATGTGCTGTACATTATGTGGTCGAAATGCATGGAAATGTACATTATTACACATTTCACTACATATATATATCTAAAAGGAAAGCAGTGAAATGGTTTGTCATTACAGTTCTTCTTGAAGGGATGTCCGGTGTCATTTCCAGGGGGATCCACAGCCCGAACGGTCTTGCTGAATGCATTCATGCATGGCAGAAAAATAGCTGACAGCCAGTTCCTGAAAGGGGCTTGGCATACCTACAGGGATCTCACTCATATCTCAGCAGTTGAAATCAAGGGACGATGTACTAAATATAAATGCACTTCACTTACAAAGTGAACCTAACCACCTGTTGTGTATAGGCATGCATTGTCTGAACACCAGTAATGAAATACAAGATCGCCTACACTTGAACCAACCATACAAAAGTCTAATTGGTTGATCTCGCCTTTTGATGAGATGTTAAAACCAAGGAAAAAAATATATAAATGATAAAAAAAAACCACAGAACAAACATTAAATAGCATTTTTCATGAATCATTTATTAGACAATCAAACCTATAGTAGTACCAAATGGTAATCTAAAACTCACAATATCAGGTAAAAAGGAAGTGATAATGCCATCCTTATATATATATGTTTTTTTTTCATTACCAGGATAAACATCAGATTTTAATTTATCTGCCAAATGGTCTCCGCTGCTCCAAATAGTTTTTTAAAATCACCCTCTCTGTCTATGTCTGAACTTCACCAAAACAAAAAACAAAATTTTTTTTTAAAAGAAACACTAAACAGAGTGTTTGTACAATAGTATAGTATCATCACTGTTCTATAAATGTGTAATGTGCTCCTAATCCGGGTTTTTTAAACCTCTAGTAGTCATGCCAATATAAAAGGCAGGAAAGTGGGACAACATACACAACATACATGACACACCTTTGATACAGTCAGTTGACAAAATCAGGCACACTTAGTATATATATCTTAGGTGCTAATGCTAGGGACCCAGGCGAAATGTACTGACACACCACATGGACAATGGGTGGCCATTTTTGTCAGTGTCAAAAAAACAATACTATTATGGTCATTGAACCTAAAGCTTTTTTTTAATTAAATTTTATTTTTAAAAAAAAAAAGGTTTGTCACCCAAAAGGAAAAATTCAGAATTACCCATTTACTTGATAATTTTTTGAAATTTTTTTACTTTTTTGCTGAATCGTTAACTGTCAACACTCATATCCATGGCACAAATTGTCAACAAATGTATCAAATTTTTTCATGAATGAAATAATGTTCTGACCTAAAAATATAATCTAAATATAATCTAACAATGGTTGATAAATTGTTGAACATTTGTTTTGAATTTCTTTTTAAGCTTGTTTAAAAACAACTTGTGTTATTAAAACTCAGTAAACATATTTACTCACTCAAATTCAAAATCACTTGAAATGTCACTCACTTCACTGATCATCGACTCCTCTCTATATGTCTAATAATGATAGGCTTAATGTGGTATGTGCAGTAAGGTGTTTAGAGGTAAACTATATCAAAAAACACAAAATAGTAGAAATAGCATTATTAAGCCCATTGTTTTTTTAGATAAAAAAAACAACACACTTCAACCCCTTCATTTGTAGGGTATACAAGTGTATGAGATACAACATCAGTAGTAAAAATAATGTGTTTCTGAGGGATCAAAATACCACTCTGTATGCATAAAAAAATTTTATTTAAAAAAAAAAGTAATCCCTGCCCTGATATAAGTAACTTTTACCAAAAAATGGGTCCTAAAGCAATAACTTTCATGAAGGGTAATTTTCATCACTCTTCTGAATTACTTAAAATTCCAACATTTTTTTTTTTAAAAACATCCTGCCCATAATCATCACATATTACCCTTTTTGTCACTTTTAAACCTAAAATTTTTTTTTGTTTTAGCATAAGATTATCAAAAAGCTTTCCATCACTATTTAAATTAAATTAAAGAGTTAGGAAAGTTCCAAACACTCTGATAGTGTGATGTAACTTTGGTATAGCAAGGTTTAAGGTTTAAACAAAACTTGTTTGTTGTTAGATTGTTCATTAAATAAAATAAATTCAATTTTTCCCTAGGTACTTTTTTTAATGTCAACAGTTTCGTTAAGTTGGCCCTAGAACAAGAGAAACAAAATTAAATATTTATTTAAAATTTTATCAAACTCAAATATCAGAAAGAATTTATTACACTAATTGATTACACTAAACCTATCCATAACCTGAAAAATTGGGTCCCCAGAAAAGAAATTGGTCCCCAGAGAACAGTCTTTTTTGTTGCAATATTTTTTTTTGTTGAAAAGAACTGAGAAAAGAAAAAAAAAAGTGAAGTGGAAAGATGAAATAGTAGAAGTGGTACCCACTTTTTGTCTTAGTTTTACAGGAACTACATCACAGTCATTAACTTCGACATCGTTAACTCACCAATGTCCAAAATGTTCAACTCCAACACCTAAAATGCATCTGTTAACAGGTAAATGCTCAATAGTCCTGATAACAACAACAGAAGGAGAAACAGTGTGTATATCCTGATCAGTAACGCTAAACGGGACACGGCAACCGCAGACGGACCGTTAAACAAAGCTGTTAAAAGTCCGTTGTTGCCCTTTTGTGCCTTTAATAATGTTGCCCTTGTTGCCTTTGTAGTTGTTTACAAAGTTGTCATATGCCTTGTTGTTTTTATATGAGCAATGTCCTCGCCATTTTTATTGAGTCCGACTGATAACTTCAGTTGAATGTTGCTCACTTGCTCATCAAGTTGGAATGTTGCTCCAATCAAAATCAGCAAACAAAGCCTCTACAAAAAACAGCCAACAGCAAACAATTCAAAATAAACCAGGTTTATAACAACAATCAACTCATCAATATTCTCAACTTGGAGAACCAAAATTGTGTATGAAAGCAAAAAAAAGAAGTTCAAAATGTTCAAAGCGAACACCCAAAAAGCAATTAAAGATGGGAAGAGCGGATGTTAGCCCCTTCATGAACACCGGCAGCAACCAAAGCGTGAAAGTTTAACAGTTCTAAATCTAGTGACGGTACGTTTTAGATAACTGTTCTCGTCTAGTTCTAGTGACTTCGTTGTTTTGACCTAACTGTCCTAACCTGAATCGTTTACATTTAACTATTCATTTAGTTTAAACCTTTCACGTTAACTGACTAACGGTATTAGCCGATTATCAACGAAAAGAAGAAATGTGCCTTGAGCGGTGTTTACCTTGAATCACCAATATTTTCAAGTCCAAAACAAGCCCCATCTGAACGGTGTTCCATTTAGGAAGAGGATTTAACAATTTCTCCTTCACGTCACCCATCTCCTCACAGAATAGAGACCCAAAAACAATATTAGCCTACATTCCTCCAATACGTCGCGTCAACCAGTAATTTTAGACATCACCAACTTTTTATATGTTGCATAGGATGAAATGATAAATTAAGTAAAGAACATTGCAATTAAGCAAAGGATGCACAGCCTCATGCACATAAATTAAAGTAAATAAATCAATGGCCAAAAAAAACCAAATAAAAACCCAATAACAGAGAAAAAGAACCAACAAAAAAAAATAAGGCAAAGCCAAACAAAATCAACTTTCGTCAAAAGCAAAGAAAGAAAACAAACAAACCACAAAACACAATTTTAACACACGCAAAAGATTAATTTTTAACTCATCATAATTCATAAATTACAGAACAATAAATAAAACAATTAATATATGAATCAAAAATTCAAACCTATCACAATCATCTAAAAATGGTAATCAATGGTAAAAGCATATTCCCAATTCATATAGTTTTAAAATCAGTTAAAGTACAATTTTTAAACCAATAAAAAGCATTTTTACAATTTTCAAAATTTTAATGGCCAGGATGCTCATCAGAATTTTTGAACATCTTTAAAATGATGTTTAAAAGAACAAAAAACAGAGTACCAAAACAATTTTCTTTATCATGATATTAAGTCTGAATAAATGTATGCCAATATCATTTAAAAAGAACACAGAAACAAGTGTTTGTACCTTAGATTAATATCATCATCAGGCTAAGTGATTTGTATACTAGGTATTATAGATCCCAGTTTTTAATCAGAAGGTCATGAGTTTATAAAAGAGTTTGACAAGACAAATTTGAACTAATATTAAATAAAGGACAGTTTTTTAATAACAGTTGTATTTTATCTTGGATAAAGAAAAAAATTTTGAGTTTGAATTCTTAATTTATAGTCAACCATTAATAAATACTTAATTTAACATTAACCATTGTAGTAAAGTTATCTTTAACATTAGTTCATGAATTTAAACATTTGTTGATTTACCATTGTGACAAAGTATTTCATTAAACAGTGTTTCATTTTGATAAAGATTGTTTTGAAAAAGTAAAGAATTGTGCCTTAAAAAATTGGAGAATTATCATTTTTAGAGAGCATGACCTAAAGGTTTTTGGTTAAATACCTTTTTTAAATAATATATTTGTTTTTGGTGTTGGGTGACTTTTTGTTTGATTGATACCACATTTTAATTTAAAGGACAAGGTTAAAGACCATAAACAATTTGTTTATAATAGAAGGTGTTTATAATAGTATCAAAGTCAGGTCATGCGTTGATACCAGGCGTTCAGGTGCCCTAGTGTGGCATTGAGTCCTAGATAGGATTATAAGTGTACCTGAGTTTGTCAGCTATATGGCCACACTTGTTGTTTATATTAGTTGGTGTTTGTTTAAAAAATTCTTTTATATTGTTATGACTACTAGTTTGTTAAAACTAAATTAGGGAGCACTTTTATGATTGAGTTTGGTTTTTGGTTTAATGCATTATTTTTAAAAACTGTTTGGTGTGGTTTTAATAAAATTTTTTGGATTAAATGCTTTTAAAGTATTTGTGTTTTGGTTTAAGGATTTTATTAACTATTCTTTTTGTTTATCTTGTGTTTAAATTATTTAAAATATCTGTAATGATTCTGGTAATTTTAATGCCATTATCAATGTTTACTTTTAAAATGTTTGTGATGGTAGATTAATTTTTTGGGTGACAGTGCTTCCTTTTTACCTGATTAATAGAGTTTTTTGATTACTATTTTGGTTCTATGATATGTTTCTTATCTAATTAATGATAATTTTTGTTATCTATTTAATTTGTGTTACCTGGTTTTGTGTTATTCTGTAAGTTTTTGGAATGGTTTATGTTAAACCAAGGCCCCATTTACCTGAGATGGTGTAGCTCAGGTGGATGTAACAATTCCCATGGCACATGGCATGACAGCTGGTCTTTCTTTCCTTTTCCAGGGGAAAAAAAGTAATTTGTCACATGTATATCTGAACTTCTGTTACAAACCTTGTTGATTGATATGTAACATTTCTCGATACGACAAAGGGTTGGCAGTAAGCCGCTTTTCTGGCTCGGAATCTGGTTGCTATAATACGTAAGTACCATATAAGCACATCTCCCCTATACACCATTCTTCACAACATTACAGCAATACATTTGCAGAGGCGGACAAGCCTTCCTATATCCCTACTATCCTTGTTAATTATGCCAGCTCGACAGTCACACCTGAATGGGAAACCAAGAAGCCATTTGGATTGAGATCTTAGTTACTTTAAAAGGGTAGGCTTCAGTGTCAGTAAATAATGACATCTGGGAATAGGGAAAGGGAAACTAGCACTTGACTAAGCATACTTTAACTCATGGAAAAATCAATTAAATGCACTTAAAAAGCAAACTACAGAAACAAATTAACTTTTTCTGTCATCAGGCTAATTTTATGTAACATCTGCTGGGACTGAAGGAACACCATATGTATCGAAAACTTCCTTTGGCATGTCCTCCAAGAGGTTCCTTGAGAGCATACCAGAGTCTTCTCTGTGATCTGGCTTAAGAATTATGGGGTGCACTTCCCTTTTCAGTAATTTCCTTGTAGGAATCTTATGGCCTTGTACAGAAATGTTTGTGCTAACTAAGGCAGTGCTTGAACTGACCAAGAAGTTAGCTTTCCAACCCAGTCTTTTTCAATCCAGAATGGAAAGAGACATTTTAAGACATTTTGCACCTCACTGGGTAACGGTAAGACATCTAAGACATTGAAGAGGTCTTATAAGTTCTATTAAAGCACTCCCTTTAAACTAAGAATCCATCCCCCCCACAAAATCTCCCTTTGTTTTCCTGGTTCTTTCTGTGAGCAGGGCATACCCTCCATGACAAAATATTCAGTTATTCAGGCTCTTTTTTTTTTAAAGCCGAAGAATAATTAGGGTTCCTGTATAATGTGGTTTTCAAAAGGCATAGGGAGATTGCAGAGTACTTTGATCTTCTGTACCTCAAATGGTTTTCATCTGCTTTCAATTCTGTTGCATCACTGTCTGCAGTTATAGACACCTTTTGATTTTTGTGGTCACAACAGGAAGTAGTATAGTAGATATGGTGCTTCCATTCTGTCATGCTGTGTTTTCCTATTATAAAAAGGAGCGATTATTTTTGCTTTTTACTTTAAAAAAATGTAAGTTTGAATTAGTTTTATTAAATGAAATCAGATGTGTGTTTAGCAACAAAATCATTAATTAACTTTTTATTAATTACATATTTAGATTTTTAATATATTTCTTTAATGGCTATCATTTTAATATGTGGAGCTATCTTGTCATTAGCCTATTATTCAAAATATGTAGAGACTACTAAATGTAATTGTATCCGTTAGAAATCCTGTAACAAACATGTTTGTTTTTTTTTTAAATAGATATCTGAAGAAGATACACTAAAAGGAGTGGGAACAAAACACGTAACCTTTAATCTCAGTGACTCAGATGAGACGAGCAGTATTATCAGTGAAGATCTACCTCAGCGTTTTGGAGGTATGTTGTTTTTTTAGTTTGAGACACTTTAACTCAGTGTATTGAGAGGTTGTTTTTTTTTTTTTTTTTAGCTTGTGACACTTTAATATAAGGAAACACCCTCAGTTTATTGGGAGTTTGTTTTTTTAGTTTGAAATGCTTAAAGTTTGTATTTAGTTTCATGACTTTTGATCACGTTGCATACAATTGCATATGTGTGTGTGTGTGTGTGTGTGTGTGTGTGTGTGTGTGTGTGTGTGTGTGTGTATATATATATATATATATATATATATATATATATATGTATGTATATATATATATATATATATATATATATGTATGTATGTATATATATATATATATATATATATATATATATATATATATATATATATATATATATATGTATATGTGTGTGTATATATATATATATATATATATATATATATATATATGTATATATATATATATATATATATATTATATATCTTTTTGCCCCATTCCTGCTGACCATCAAACTTCTATGTATTGTACTTGAGTCCATTCATTCCCTACACTGGCTAGGCTGGGAGCTATCCAGGGTGTCAGTCATTCAGGCAAATTTGAGGGTGGATTGTGCCCTCACCAGCAATCCAGATAGTGGGCTTTTTTTCTTAGCCTAACCCCTCCTCCAGGCAGGATGTGAAGATACACATGATCTGCATCACTGAGTGGCCACAATGGCTTCCCTTCCACCAGTGCACTCTGCTGGGCACTTGCTCAATGAAAGCTACCTCCAGCCTGCAATTTGGTGAACCAGGTATTCAAACGCTGGTCCTATGACCCACCCTTCCTGTGAAGGATCATTAGGGCACATGGCCTTCCCAGCCCACCACAGAAAAGGTGCACTCATGCTGCTTTCCACTTCCATCAAGTGCCTGAGCTATTAATCAAACTCTGTTAGCCTGGTTCATAATCAGGGCTTTATTCCAGTATTTCACTGGGCTGGCTATGTTGCATATAATTGTTTATCGTAATTTGAAGGGCATTCTGCAGTCTGTGAAATACCGGAGGACTTCTATTTTGTACCCTCACATGTGACTTCTAAAAATATTGAGCCTTGTATGCCATTAAGTTATCAAAGCCCAACACTTGGCCACTCTGCCCCATGACTGAGAGCCCAAAGTCTTCGACAGACTTATCAGAAATGTATTTGTCTGCCACAGTCAGACTTCTGACCATTAATTACCAGCCCTATATCTCCCTTTCTATACTTTAGTGGCTGAGCAAAATGTCCTACCGCCTTAACCAGGACAAATAGGAGTCTTGAAAAGATTGATATCCATGTAGTATTTCTTGGCACAGTTGATTCTGTAGCCAGTACTGTAGGCGTGAGTTTGCACCTTTGCAGGCCTACCTGGCTTAAATGATCATCTTTACATTAAGAAGTGCATCAAGGCATTTTGGATGTTGCATTTAGAAATTAGATGCATTTAGATGTCAGTATATAGGAGATCTTCAAAGGAAAGGTAATACTCTTTTTCTATGTAGTATAATTTATGTATGTCTTGTCTGCCTTCCACTTCTTTAGACTAATTCAGTCTTTCAGAAGAAAGGAGGCCCTCAGGTGCCAGAGATAACTTGTCAAAAACTTAGTTCTACTTTCTCCCGTGGGTCCTCCATGAAAGTGCTTTAAGATAACTTTGTCCCATTAGGGCTTGCAATAGCCCTTATTGCTACCCAGGGGGCATTCAGGTGTAAAGTCATTGTCTGAGTTGTCTCCAACTTGAAGAGTCATCACCTAGGAAATGCAGGTTGTAGACATCATGGGAATAGGCCATATCTGAGTGTTTTGTGGTCTACCCATAACTCATTGTCTTTTGGCACTGTACTAGTACACTTTGTCAGTCTTGGCCAGGTGAGCTGAAGAGACAATTCTAGGAGAACAGAACTTTTATTTTCATCTCTTTCTGGTCTTCTTGAGATTATGTATGTTTCAACTGAATTTGGACCTTTACTTTTTTATCTTTCCATCGGTTGTCTGGAATTCCTTATAGTCATTTCAGTCCCTGATGTCACTGCTACTGGAAGGCTTTGAAGGACTTGTGTCATTAGATGAGAAGGATGACTAATGAACGTCATTATGTAGGTGCTGCACTGAAAGAATTTGCAGTTTGCTTTGAGTAGGCAACATTTGCAAAACACAGTTACTTTTGGCCTCTCCTCTAGTAAAATATACCTTGTTCCCACAGTTAGCCATGAGACAGCGCCTTTGCATCTGAATGACTTTTTTACAACATTACCAATAAAAAGACAAAAACTGCAGTTGACCACATCCGTTAACCACAAAACAAAATAAAAACGAACAATAGATTCGCTGAATAATTTAATAGAACAAAGATTTTGGGTTTCCCCTTCTTCAGTGTATAAGCAAATAACTACAAAATCAGTCTTATATATTAAAAACATGACACAACCCACCAATCAGAATAATAAAATGATTAAATAACCAATTAAGCATCAGTTAGTGCAACATCATCTGTTTCTTCTGTAAAACTAGCTTTAGGCTGACTGCCCCATTCAAGCCTGGTATACTTGTCTGCATTCAGTTCTAAAACCCATATAAGTTCAGCATTTTCTAGATTATTATTCATATTAGCCCCTCTTATATTCTTATACAAACTTTTAATTACCCTGAACCTAAAATGATGTTTAGTGCCTTTTCATACACATGCTTGGCCAAGGCATTTGCCTCTAAATTCCTATTAGTAGCAGACTTGTGTTCTATAATACGCTCCTTTAACATCCTGGAGCATTTTTCTACATAAAATACTGAGCACTATGTGCAAGTAGCCAAGTAAACTATATGTGTTGTAGTACAGCTAGCATAGGTATCAAAAATATAACATTTCTGGGTAATAGGGTGTATGAATATGGGATCCGTATCAATATCTTTACAGCAACTACATCCATGACATGGATGTGTGCCTTTCCTTATACTACCTTGACTGTTGCCTGCCTTTTTTAGTTCATTGTAACAAAGTCTAGATTTTAAATCCCTTTCATTCCTATAAGTGAATTTTGGGTAATTATATTCAGGCATAGTTAAAAGTACATTCCAATATTTTATAATGATATTTTCTATATCCTGTGTTCTGTTATTGTAGGTCAAAATATATCTTAGCTTGTTATCAGTGCCATTTTGTATGGAAACATTATTTGTTGGTCTGATGAAGCTCTGTGTGAAGCGCTAACCTATTTGCAATAAAAGATCTTTATTTTTATACGTTTGGATTATTGGAATTGCTTGTCTGTTCGTGGACTATTCTTGGTTACCATTTTTCTTTTTTGTTTTATTATTTATTTTGGACAGTCCTATGTTTATCCCTGCTGTGCGATACCTGATTTGGTGTATTTTTATCTATACTCGAGATGTTTGAAATAGGGAGCTGTGTTTCCATCCCTCTCCCTTAAAACCCCTTCCATCACTTGATGTACCATCTCCAATGGATAATCCCTACTAACAAATTCAGAGGCCAACTCATTCATCTGTTGTCTGTTAGAGTCCTCTTCCGTATTTAGCCTACTTATTCTTGAAAATTGACTTTTATCTATGCCCCTGAACATGTGTGAGGCATGCATGCTAGTCCTGTGTGTATATCAGTTTGCATGTACTGATTTTTTTATATACACTAGTTTTTATACCATCATCCTTTATCTCTAAAGTAATATCCAAGCAATGAATCAACTGGGGTGAGCATATCATCTCAAAGCCTAAAAAAATGGTAGTGTTATTTAGATATTCTACAAAATCCTTCAAGCCTGTCTCATCACCATTCCACAACAAAAAGCAGTCATCAACAAAATCTTTTATAAAAAAGCACATTTGAGTTAATAAAGCCATCATTACTATAAATATAATTATTTTCCCATTGATTAAGTACTAGGTTAGCATAGGTATTGGCCATGGGAGTACCCATGGCCACCCCTGATGTTTGTAAATACAGTACCCCATTAAATAGGAAGATGTTATTAGTTAAGTAATATCTATAATAGAACAAATAGTCTCTATTTCATTGTGTAATAGATTAGTTTCATTTAAAAATTATCGTATCGCTTCCACCCCATAATGGTTAGATATTACGGTGTATAGAGACTTAATGTCTAAACATGCAAATAAGAAAGAAGTGCTCTTATAGTCATTAAACCAGACAGCTAATTGTCTCAAAAAATCTGCTGAATCCTTAATATAACTTCTACAGGTAGGCAGATATTTACTCAGCCTGTCTTGTACAAAAATTGACAGTGGCTCAGTTTTCCAACCCCTCCCTGAGACTATATAGGTCTCATGGGAGGATTGGTTAAAGATGTGTGAATCTTTGGTAGTCCATAAATAAATGGTATAATGGGACTTGATACAGTGAAGAAATTGTATAGATCAGTTGTTATATAATTTTGTAACTGCATCTCGTATAATGCTATATTTATGTCACAGATGCATTTTATTACACAACCAAAATAAGTTCTTAAAAATGTTGCATCATTATTTAGAAAATTACACATGCAATTCATATAGTCAGCCTTATTAAATAAAATAATCGCCCCTCCCTTGTCAGCTTGCTTAATAATTAGTTCATGTTCACATTCTAACATTTTAAGGGCTTCACATTCACTCCTAGACAAATTAAAACACTTTTGTGGTCGAGTTTTAACATATAACTGTCTAATCTCTGCTTCACACAAATCATGAAAGGCAGAGACAGTAAGTAAGCTATAAGGAATAAAATTGATTTCTTGCACAACTTGAACCAGAGTCTTTAAACAACTTTAAATTCAAATTCCTTATGAACAACTTTAAATCAATAAGTGCATCTTAAACCTTGTTTGTCCCACCCTGTATAAATTGCAGACCTTTTTCAAGAATGTTTATGACCTCTACAGTTAGTGAATATTTTGATAAATTCAAAATATTCCCCATTACAGTACCTATTTTGGTCGCATCATTTTCTTGAAGCCTTGCGGACTGTTGTTCTTCCATTTCAGCGAAAGCAATCATTGTCCCGACCTGCCTCTCGAGCCTGACCTTGATCTCTGCTCCACTTTCTCGGGTAGTTTCAGAACCACGGCCTTGGTTAACCTTAAAAAAATCTTCCTTCTGCTCCGTTGTCGCGTTGGCACCTGCATTCTTGAAAGTATAGTTTCTTACTAAACTTGTCTCAAGGATCTGCAACTGTTAGAAGTCTTGTAGGCTCTGAGAAAGCTCTGATTGGTTACACGTTGTCTGCATAGCACCAGTCAGTAAATTTGCTTTCAATGCAGATGATTTGCTAGTAGCCTCACTTCTTTACACCTCATTCACTGATGGGCCACCAATGGCATGGTTCAAATTCGATAGCGATGATTGGCTACCTTGTCCACTAGTCTCTCCATGATTGGTCACATCCATCCTTTCACCACTGAAGCTTTCAAGGCAATCTAATGTCGTCTTTATTACTTTCTTTTTTGTATTATTAAACTTATCAGTCAGCCAAGAAAAGATTTGTCCATTTTTAAAGTCATTCAGATCTCTAGTTAGTTTACGTTTTTTCATGTTTTCTAAACTTTTATTAAGTTTAGCCAATCTATCGAGCATGGTCTGATAGTTCAAAGTTGCCGTATTGAATGCAGGGTTTTCAGTTATATCATTTTCCAACCTAGTGATCTCAGTTAATAACTCAGACTCCACAGAGGAGAAAAAGTCATACATTAATAACATATAATCGGCACCTAGCTTCAAGTTCAATTGTTGCCACTTTGCAAGTAAGTCAGGATATGTATTCATGTAGCTGGGCATTTTAAGTATCTTTAGGCCTCTAGGTATAATTCCCAGCTCCAGATAAGCATAAAAACTTAGTTGTTGCCACTGGAGCCTCTTATATGTTTGCACCTTTTTCTCTAAAGATGTCATAAGCTTGCTCACCTCCACCAACCCATGGTCAACGGCTCTCATTTGGTCGGGGCGAGTTTCGTCCATAAAGGCCAATAAAGGATTATTATTCCTGTGCAGCAGTTCTCTCAAAGAAAGTGGCTGCATCTTCATTAATTGCCACCATGGCATATGACTTAATCAATGTAGATGTAGGTTGTGTCATAATTGTAGAACAAAACACCCACAGTTTTAAAACACACACAAATTACCAATAAAAAGACAAAAACTGTAGTAGAACACGTCCGTTTCTACAAGATTGGCATGAGATTTCTGGATGTTGCAGTCACCGGGACCACCCTCATTTAAGAGAGTCATCTGCTTCATGTGCACAGCATCTGGACACTGTCTGGAACTGTCTCAGGGAAGCAGAAACAAACCAAAGAAGTCAAAAACCAGGTCCAACGCACCACTCGAAGACAGGAACAAATTAAATAAATAAATGCAGGTAAAGCGCTTTTCGTCGCTCAGGTTGAGCAACTTCCTCAGACAAAGAAATTAAATTCCATACACATTTATATACCCTCACGTCACAAGTAGATTTCATTTAAGAAGTCAATTAACTAACAATTTTTCAATTAAAAACCCGCCAAATAAAAAGCACAAAAGCTTTACAACTTCCACAACTAGCAGCTTCAAAAAAGACATATATAATACATGAAATAAAAAAACTCATATTGTTACTTATCTTACAAAAATATATAAATATGTATAATTAATTAAATAATATGCTGTTTTGCAGTACAAAACCAAAATATAGATAATATTATGATTGGCATATAGTTTAAAACAAGTGCTAAAACAAATCTGTAATAAACAGAGATGTAATTCATAATCATGTAATAAATGCAATGCTAAAATAATAGTAAGCCAATATCTAAATATCTAAACTTGGGCCACACTAGGACGACTATACAATGAAAGGTAAACAGAAGTAAACTAAGATACAGCAGTCAATAAAAACCTAGGTAAAAGGTAAAAGAAATGATAAAAAAGGATGCTAATGACAGATATAGTGGATCGTTACCTTGTACTATTTATATATAGAAAAGCATTTATAGAATTTGTGTGAAACATCAAACATCATGTAATAAAGTGCTACAACCAGTGAAAATACTAAAGTCAGCTAAAATTAGCTAAAATTTAGCTACGATTCAGACTCCTTAGTTTGAGTAGGCAGCCTATATTACAATGGTCATTTAAACCTGGGTGGCAAAAGGCATTAGTACGCCATTGCCACATAAGTTCACGTTCTTCTAATAACAAATTGTAAGGCCCCCCTCTAATATTAGTCTGAATTTGATCCAGTGCTGAATAAACAAACCTGTGCCCTGGATACAAGGATGTATGTTTACATAATGCATTTTCCATTTTGTTGTTCTGTATAGCATATGTATGCTCATAAACTTTTTCTTTAAATTGTCTTTCAGTCTTCCCTATATAGAAAGCTGGACACAATGAGCATAAAGCTACATATACTATTAATTTAGAACAACAGTTAAGTTTGTATCTGATCTCATACTTCTTGCTATTGATAGTAACCCGTTCTCCACTATACATGTGTTTGCACATATTACAGTTCTCACAAATTTTCATTCCATTTTTCCTATTAAAACTTTTAATAGAATTGCTTTCCAGGATGTTTTTCAGATTGTACCCCCTTCTATAAACAACCCTCGGGAGGTTGCACAATTTTTGTGAAATACTCTTGTCCTGTTGAATGACAGCCCAATTTTTAAATAGCAATTTTTTAATTAAGTCACTGTCTGTGTTAAAAGTTGTAATAAAGCTAATTCTAAACTCATTACCAAGTAGCAGTTTAGGCTCAAAGCTCTCACTCTCTACCGAGGGGTTTGTTTGGCTAACTTCTACTAAGGTGTCCACTGTAACATGTAGTCCCTGATCAAAGGATTGGTTTAAAATTGGGACAATTATGCCATTAAGTCTTTTCAACCTTACTTCCTCCACTATCTCTTCAACGAATTCATACGGGTAGCCTCTCTCTCTAAAAAAGTTGGTAAGTAAGTCACATTCAGAATCAAAGTCATTGCTATAAGTAGTCATTCGGGCTGCTCGTATCAGTTGGCCCTTAACAATAGACTTTTTCTGTGTGATGGGGTGGAGACTAGAGAAATGCAAGTAGGAGTTACAATAAGTCTCCTTTCTATGTATTTTAGAGAAATATTGATTGTTAACAATATCTTTTGATAAGTTCACGTCCAAGTAATCAATGGAAACTGGTTGGAAATTAAAGGTGAACTTCAAAAAGTGTGTAGTGTTGTTAAGAAAGTCTAAAAAATCTTCTGCTCTACTTTGGTTACCCTCAAAAAGGATAAAGATATCATCCAGAAAGCGAGTGTAAAACTTAATGGAAGGAGTCCAAGTGACATTGTTAAACATAAACTGATGTTCCCAGTATGCCATAACTGTGTTAGCCAAGCTACCCCCTACCGGTGACCCCATCGCAACTCCACATTTTTGTAAATACAGTTTATCATTGAAAGTAAAAAAGTTGTTAGTCAGAATAATGTCAATCAAGGTAGTCACTGTAAATATTTCATTTGTTGAGGCACCCTTTTTAAGTAGGAAAAGATTTACCCACTCTATAGCTTCTAAATGTGGAATTGAAGAGTATAAGTCGATAACATCTACAGTGACAAAATTGTACTCTACATGGTATGGTATATCATTAAGACTGCTTAAAAATGACCAAGAGTCTTTACAAATCTGAACTTCAGTTGTTAAATATTTTTTTAAGATATTGTCTACTAATTTAGCTGATGCATATGTTATGGAATCACGGCCATCTATAAGCGGCCTAAACGGGGGGTCTGAAATACTCTTGTGAATTTTAGGTGTTGCAAACATAGTTGGGATCCTGGGCCAATTCATACTAATATAATGGTAACTATCTAAGTCAATATAACCATCCATGAATAAATCACTATAATAGCCTTTTATCAATCTGTATGCTGTGTTTACTTCATTTAAGGATACTTCCTTATAAGTTTCATTAGCTAAGATGTTTTCCACTCTATCAATATAGTCAAAGTTGTCAAATAGAGTGACTCCCCCTCCTTTGTCAGGTTTGATGGCCCTAATGTTCAGTGTTTTAAAAGTAGCTAATAACATACATTCTTCCTTGCTGATATTACTTCTCTGCCTGTTTTTTCTATAAATTCCAGAGTGTGTGTTACTGATACTACGCAAATCTAGCTCCATAATGTCTTCAAATGTGGACAGTGTGGGATGTAAAGTAGGATTATATTCACTTACAAGTTTTAGTGGTTGGTTAACTGATGGAGCATGCTCTAAAAGAATGCTTAGATTAAGTTTTCTAACAAATAATTTAGTATCCTTAATACATTGTGCCAAGTCCATACTTTTAGTAGGCACAAACGATTGTCCCCTGGAAAAAATGTCAGCCAAAGAAGGTTCAATATCAATACAAGAAAAATTATAAATCACAAAGTCCCCTGCAGTATTATGCACAATATTAGGCATATTGGCTGTCCGGTCTATCTCTTCGGCTTGTATGTGGGGCCGAATTGGTTTTTTGGTTGTTGGTGTTGGTAAATATTCTGCTGGTTACTCTGATTGTTGACAAAATGTTTCTTAGGAATAGCCCCTGAGTTCTGTCTGTTATAGTTGTTACCCTGGTTAGTCGAAGTAGTCGGTTGATCGTCCTGATAATTCCTGTTAGGTGTAAACTGTCTACCGTTTCTCAAACGGCCAGCCCAAGTGTTGTTATTTCTGTTATTAGGTCTGTCCGTGCAAGACCTAGGATTGGGTTCAAGACTGGTGTCATGTTCGTCAATAAAAGTCTCAAAAGTAGTGACTTCATTCACTGTGGTGTCGTTAGATACATTGTTACCCCCTGGTGGTTTGGGGTATGCCCTGTCTTGGTCATACGCAAGTCTGTCTCTAGTCAACTTTTTATTTTTAGTATACTTTAATTTATTCAAAAGTTGTTCAATAGATGAAAAAATTCTGTCGTAGTCGAATCTATATCTGTTGAATTCCAAGTGGTTCGTAATGTAACTGTTTAAAGTCTCAACTTCTTTACTAAGATCTAAAATCTGAAGTCTGTAGTGTTTAATCATACATTCCATTAGTGCAAAACCCTGCTCATTGAACAAATTCATTAACTCAGTATGAAAAAGTGAGTTAAGAATCAGTCCAGTCGGATAAATGTGGTGCCTTAAACCTTTAGGCACAATGCGTTGTCTACAGCACTCCTGAAAGTAATTGACTTCGAGCTGAAGTTTTTTAATCTTCAGCAATTTACTGTCAAGAAGTTTGAGACTGTTAGTAAACTCTTTTTCACTCACCTCCTGTGTGTCCGCGTTGGGAGCCGGTTGCTCCGTGTTGTTGAAATTATCAAATCTAAGGTGGTTGATATTCTCAATCCAATCCTTAAAAATCGGAGCTCCAATAAGCTCCCCAACGCCATTAGACCTCAATTGCCCTTGTAAGCCAGTATCGACAATACGCTCAGAAATAATATCATTTGCAGCTATCGGCTGGTTACTCTGTTCACTAGAACCAGTCGTGTTAGAGTTGAACCGCATGAGTTGCGTTCCGTTATTAGTTAGAAGAGAGTTAGAAGTACTAGACATATTTTCACCGGTAGATATAACTGGAGTACGTTGTCCCGGTGGTATGGAGTCTAAAGTAGTACAACTACCCAGTAGTTGCGAACCGGAAGAGTCAGCTGCACCTAGTTGTGAATCAAGGCGGGATGAGAGCTTGTCAACCCTTTCCGTTAAAGCCAGAATGAGGGCTGTCAGGTTCATGTCATCTTCGCAGGAAGGTTTTCTTCTCCTTATGGTATTTTGCGAAGGGGGAATCACTTCCTCGTCTTCACTTTGGCCGTTGGATGCCATAACACGACAAACAAACTCAGGGAAGCAGAAACAAACCAAAGAAGTCAAAAACCAGGTCCAACGCACCACTCGAAGACAGGAACAAATTAAATAAATAAATGCAGGTAAAGCTCAGGTTGAGCAACTTCCTCAGACAAAGAAATTAAATTCCATACACATTTATATACCCTCACGTCACAAGTAGATTTCATTTAAGAAGTCAATTAACTAACAGTTTTTCAATTAAAAACCCGCCAAATAAAAAGCACAAAAGCTTTACAACTTCCACAACTAGCAGCTTCAAAAAGGACATATATAATACATGAAATAAAAAAACTCATATTGTTACTTATCTTACAAAAATATATAAATATGTATAATTAATTAAATAATATGCTGTTTTGCAGTACAAAACCAACTGTCTGGAACTGTGATTTTTGTGATGGAAAGGGCTTAGGGACTCAAAAAGCTGATGCCATGTATTACACCTTAGAAATGTATTCAGACTCATCTCCTGTTGCACTTCCTAGGACTTATGGCAGCAGTAGCATTCACAATACCATTTGCCCATGTCAGCATACATGTTTTGCAGTGAATCATTTTGCTAGTTGGGTACATAGTCTCATTCTCTTTCATCTTCACACTTGTCTTTTGAACCTTTGCTGCCATCCATTTGAATAGTGTGTCTTAGTTGTCCTTTTCTCAAGTAGTTTCTAACTTTTGGACACATTGCTTAAGGCTGGCAATTTTTGGTCTGCCCTTTTTAAGGACTGATGGATTCCAGCAGAACTAGATCTATGGGCAGTCTTGTTAGACATTCATATTCTACAATAACTTCTGAAACCCAAGCCTTTGATAAGATCAAGATGGCTGGTAGTAACAATATCTAAATAAGGAGTGAAGGTTTCATTGCTATTTAATTTATTTTTGTTTGACATGTTTGTGAACTGAATCACAGGAACCTGGTTTCAGCCACAACGTAGTTAATGAAGTAAGTATAACAAACAAGTAAACAGAATCAGAAGAAGATTCTGTAGATGGAAAGTTATAAAACAGAATTAATACTGCAAGTGGAAAAAAAGTGGTCTTCATGGTAGCAAGGTAGTAAATACATATACATATACTTCAGTTCTCATTATTGCTTCTTTGCTGTCCTCTATGTAGTAAATGATCTTTATCTGATATTAGGCTACTTGCCTCCACATATTTCTAGTTGTTATCTGTATTTGTGGGGATTCATACTTTCTAGTGGATATATTATTCCACAAATCAAGCCTCTTCAAGGTGCCTTGGGAAACTTAGGAAGATGTTTAGTTGGTCACTTGTAAATGAAGTACTGCATAAGCTGACCTATTTAGTTTTAAAAAAGTTCTTTCACAGTTTTCATTTTTCAGCATGGCTGGTGAGAAGGCTGTAGATATATTTTTTGAGAGATGTAAGGGAAGCACTATTTATGTCTCCCTCTCAGTTCCTGTTGATCCCTTTTCTCCTGGCATAGTTTCTCACAGAAAGTATAAGACTTTCTTTGTCAACATTTTCTGGCCCCATATGAGCCTGACTCCTGAAGCTTCGGTTTATTCATTCCTTAGAGTAGATCCTACATGCATTTTTAAGTGTGACCACCTCTTTTCTGATGGGCTCGCTGTTCTGTACTACATGTTGAGCTTCTGGATCGTCCATGTGAAATTTTGGAATTCCTGACCACGAAGCTCTCCATATGAAGGCTTGCTAAAGGTGAAGCGGTTTTCCATTTCAACAGGAGATATCTTTTCCCTTATCCTTCTCATTCTGCTTGCCCTTAGAATTATCCATCCTTCTTTGTGCATTTCTTTTATCTGCTAATAGTAATAAATACAACAGAGATGAGTTCATATTGTTTATTAGTTCCTGGAATGCCAATCAAAAATACCGTTAGGGGAATATAGAGTTCTAGTGAAAGGTGAAATGAGGCCATGAGAAAATAGAAAAAAAAAACAGAAACAATATTAATCTAAAATCAACTTCGATTAAGGTCTAAATTAAGACCTTTAAGTGCCAAGGTCTTGCATTTCATGATTTAGATTTCTTCCTTATGTGGCAGTAATTGATGTTATATAGTCCAATCTTGCTTACATTCTTACTCATGGGTTCGGAGCCGAACCTCGGCTCCAACTCGGCCATACTCTAGTTTGAAGTCTTCAATTGGCTCATGGCTAAGAGGTATCCCATGCTGCAACGCGCCTATCCCCATATCTCATTTGCCACTCGTACAGCTCGGACGTGGTCTCGCTCTTGGCCGTGGCTAAGTACAATATTTCTACTTATTTTTCAACTTAGTAGCTCCAAAAGCTATTTTCATAGCTAGTGTGTGTGTTTTGCTTCTGACCGGTTCAGTTGAACTTTTCTTGGTATCCCTTTTCTCTTGGTGTTTATGGGCTAGGCCCGTTTCAGTTAGAGGACCTAGTCCTCCCCTGTTTTTTGTTTCTTGTTGTGTAGCAGGTTCTTTGTTGTGTGACTGTTTGTTGTTCCCTTTTTTCCTGGGATAGGCCCATTTAACTTAGAGGACCTAGTCCTCCCTGTGGTTATCCCGCGGTCTCTAGGCCGTTTAAGTTAGAGGCTCTACTTTCCCGCGCTCTGATTGTTTTTTGTGGTGAAGGTGCCCCTACCGTTTTCCTGTGTGTGTGTGTGTGTGTGTGTGTGTGTGTGTGTGTGTGTTCTTGCCTTTAACATGTCTAAGGATTCCAAAGAGCACAGGCCTTCGGGCTTTAAAAAGTGTGTCAAGTATAACAACAGGATGTCTTTGATGGATGGGCACTCTGTGTACGTGTATTGTTTGGGAGCTATTCATTTACAGGAATCCTGCTTGTTCTGTCACGCTTTTAGCCCTCGCATGCTGCAAGAGAGGAAGAACAAGCTAATATTAAGGGGATTGTTGAAACCTTCCTTTGAAGAGGATTTGGAGAGATCTTCTAGTTCCAGGTCCTCTCCTTCCAAACCAGACAAAAAAATCTTCTAAGAAACGCTCTCCGGCTCTGTCAGTCTCCTCAGAGCCGCTGGAGAAAATCATTAAAACTACAGTTGCTTCTTCGGCTCCAATGGCTTCAGGGCCGACAGAAGACAGTGCATCGATGATGTTGACATCGGCTCCCGCTTTATTGGAGCCGGTGACAGAGTTGTCAGTTCAAAGCCGGTCTCCAGTTTTTCGACCGGTTTCTCCTACTCGTAGGTCTCTCTCTATAGGGAGATCTAGATCCCCTACCATGTCCTCTAGGTCCTCTAGGACACTTTCCGATGACGATGTCGATAGAGTGGTGAGGAAACCGCTCCAGTCATTGGTGCTGGTTAAATTGCTTTCAGCTTTGGCCCAGTCGGCTCCGGAGCCCATCCTCCCTTCATCTTTGGCTGTTCCTCCTCTGGACCTTTCTTTGGAGCTAGAGCTGTCGGTTCCATCGGATGCCTCGAGGTCGGATCCAGTAGCCTCTTCTGGCATCTCTGCTCCGATCTCCATTCCGACCTTGTCAGCACCATCCACGGGGTCCAGGATTCACAGTTCGCCAGTCGAAGCGAGAGGGAGGTATCAGGTCGATCTTCTTCGGCTCTGTGCCTTCCTCTCGGTGCTTCGGCTCGGGTGAGCGTGGACCCGACATCGGCTTCAGACCTTATTTCCTCGGCTCCAAGGGTGTCTTCTGCGGTTAGCTGACCTTCGGAGCCGGGGGGATCAGCTTTCAAGGTCATGAGCAGTGTGCTGGCCAGGTCGTCAGCTGCATCTTATGGCACCGACACTCTTCCCCCTTAAGCACCTATATCAGTATCAGATCACCCTCTATCTAGGGACAGAGGAGGCCTAAGGCCTCAGGATACCTCCATGAGTGGTCCCTAGCTTTCTGAGGCCTCCCCGGATTATTTTACCTGAGGAGCCACCCAGAAAGAGAGTGTGCAAGAGGAAGCACATTGACTCCCAAGATGAGTCTCTCACATCTGACACCGACCTCGAGGAGTCAGAGGGGTCCGACAGGTCATCTTCTGACGATATCTCTTTTTCAGATATCTTGGAAATACTGAGACAGAGAGGCGACTGGCCATCTAAAGCCCCTTCTGAGGAGGAGTCAGTGTTCCTGAAGGCCTTTGGGTCCCAACCCTCCACCTCTTGGATTTCTCCCCCGTTCGATGAGCTCCTGGACCTCATTTGTCGAAAATTGTGAGAAACTCCAGACACTGTGGAAAGATGTGTGGATGTGTTTCATCGACCTCAAGGATGCTTACTACCATATAAAAATGGACAGGGCATCCATAAGTCACCTACGCTTCCGGCTGGGAGCCAGTCATTTTCAGATTCGTGCCCTGCCTTTTGGTCTCACCACAGCTCCCAGGGTGTTCACCAAATGCATGGCAGTGGTAACAGCTCACTTGAGACGTCTGGGATTCCAAGTGTTTCCGTACCTGGACGACTGGCTCCTGTCTGCCACCACCAGGCATCTACTGCTACAGACCAGGGATGCCACTATTGCACTGTGCCAAAGTCTGGAAATTACCCTGAATTGGGAAAAGTCTGCATTGTTGCCCTCGCAGCTTGATACCTTTATTGGCGCCGAATTAGACACCGTGCTCATGAGGGTTTTCCCTGCCAGAAGAGAGAATTCAAGTTTTACAGCAGCAGGTCTACGGTCTATTACCACTGAAGAAGGTCAAGGCAAAAGTGGTCCTCAAGTTTTTAGGGACCATGGCTGCCACGATTATGCTAGTTCCTCTTGCAAGACTACACATGAGGCTTCTTCAGTGGCTACTTTTTGCCCAATGGTCTCTTCAACATCTCCCACTCTTCCATCTTATTGTAATAACCAGCAGGTGCAAGCAGGATCTGCGCTGGTGGCTTCAGACCAGCAATCTCAACGCGGGTATGCCTTTCGTTCTTCCTTCTCCGATTGTCACTGTGACCATGGATGCCTCCCAGATCAGGTGGGGGACATTATCTCGGCAGGACATTCCAAGGCACGTGGCAGGAACACGAGATCCATTTGCATATCAATGTCTTAGAGATGAGAGTGGTGCAGTTAGTGTTGCAAGCACTTCAAAGCTTTCTTCCTCATGGGACAATTGCAATTCACTCAGACAACATGTCAGTGGTCTGGTATTTGAACAAACAGGGAGGAACAGGTCGTATCCCCTTTGTAGAGAGGCACTTCGAGTGTGGCAGTGGGCAGTATCTTCCCTGCGCTTTCTAGTGGCAATGCACATACCGGGGAAGTCCAACGTGATTGCCGACAGGCTGAGCAGAGCTATTCTGATGCCTCACAAGTAGTCCCTGAGTGAACAAGTGGCAGAATGGATTTTTCGCAGATGGGGTCAGCCTTGCTGCAATCTATTTGCCAGTCCCCTCAATTGCCAAATGCAGCAGCTACTTAACCCTTATTCCCCCGAAGGGGGAGGCACCCAGGAACGCTCTAGTTCACGATTGGCCATCCGGTCTTCTCTTTGCCTTCCCTCCAATTCCCCTGATAATGAAGGTTATTCAGAAAGCAGAGTCCTTGGGAAGAAAAATGATACTGATTGCACCACACTGGCCTCGTCAGATCTGGTTTCCTTTTCATCACCCTTATCTAATGGACAATCCGTGGATTCTGGACCCAGAGCCAGATCTGTTGAGTCATATGTCAGGGCAGTTCCACCTCTCCATTCAGACCCTCAGGTTGACAGAATGGCTGCTCCAATTACGTCCCTAGTCAGGCTTCATGATTTTTCACTGGAGGTGGTTCATATTCTGTCTTCCTCCCACAAACCTTTTACTAGGAAGATTTATTCCAGTAAGGAAGAGATTCTCCATTTGGGCTCATGAAAGGCAGATTGATCCCTGTACAGCTCCCATCTCATCAGTTTTAGAGTTTCTTTATCAAATGTTTAGCCAGGGATGAGCTGTGGCAACTATCAAAGTGCAGTTGGCAGCCATTTCTACTTTTCATGTTGCTAATGAACCCAATCTAATGGCACGCAGACTTTGTATGGCTTTTCTGAAAGGGACTACGCTACATCGACCTCCAATCTTTGATCCTGTAATGCCATGGGACCTTAATTTTGTGTTACAACAGCTTACCTCGCCTCCTTTTGAGCCCGTGGCAACCTGTGACATTAAATTTTTGTCTTGGAAGAAAGTCTTTTTGATAGCCATCACCTCGGCTAGGCGGGTCTCTGAACTCCAAGCTTTATTGGTTCGGCCCCCTTACTTGGTATTTCACAAGGATAGGGTTTTGCTAAGACCTAATCCTTCCTTTATGCCTAAGGTTGCTTCGGTGGTCAACCTCAACCAGTCCATCGAGCTGCCTGTGTTTTTCCCTGAATTCTCTAACAAGGCAGAATTTAAGTTTCATCAGCTAGATGTCCACAGACAATTGCATTTCTGTTTACATAGAACAAAAGATATTAGGAAATCTGATCAGCTCTTTGTCTCATTTTCAGACAATAGACTAGGGACTTCAGTTTCTAAAGTAACTCTGTCCAGATGGATTTCTAGCTGCATTTCCTTCATCTATACTTCAAATGGCAAGGAATTACCCTTTAAAGTAAAGTGTCATTCTACAACTTCGGTGTCTACTTCTACTGCCTTTCAGGCTAGGATGTCTATGGATGATATTTGTGCTGCAGCTACTTGGGCATTTCCTCACACCTTTATTACTCACTACAAAGTGGATCTGATATCAAGGGGCAGATCCTGATTTGGTTCCACAATGCTCAGGAGTATTTTCCAGTGAGCCGCCCAAGGTCTAGGTGCTAGGGGCGCTGTCCCACGGGTAAGAATGTAGGTTAGATTGGACTACATAATATCAAGAAGTTATGTACTCACCGTAACGTTCGATGTATGTAGTCCATCTCACCTCACATTCTTACTAACCCACCCACCTACCCCCTCCTGGAGGACCTAGAGGTCGAGTCTCTGTTTTCAGCACTCCTTCTTGATGTGTTGAGTTGGTTCTTCCGCTCAGTGTGTTTGTGTGGGCGTATGTGAGCTGACAGCAAACAAGATCTGGGGATAGGTGCGTTGCAGCATGGGATATCTCTTAGCCACGAGTCAATTGAAGACTTCGAGCTAGAGTATGGCTGAGTTGGAGCCGAGGTTTGGCTCTGAACCCACGGGTAAGAATGTGAGGCGAGTTGGACTACATACATCGAATGTTATGGTGAGTACATAACTTCTTGTTTAACATCAGTATTGTTTCTCCCATTAAAAGTTACCTGGCATAGGACAGTAGCAAGAAAGTTCAGAAGTGAGGCCATTATGATATTCCAAGAAATAAAGTGCTGCTGAGCTATTCCTGTTGCCCTCTTTATGGTTTTAACTGAAATCAACATCGGACATTAATGTTCAAGTATATAATAGATTTTGCCAGGTTGCTTCTCTACTGTTATTATGGAAGCTTCTTTAGTGTAAGAAATTAAAGGTATAACAAATTGAATTTCTTTCTGTATCACATGCCTTCCGATAGACCTTTAATGCATCATGCTTTTTATAACCACTTGTAGCAGATGTTGTTATGATATTATTAGTTTCCATAAGAAATTTTGGGACTATATGCCATCTTAGTACTGAATAGTTCACTATAAAGTAAGGACAATATAGTATGTCTGGGACAATTGCTTGTAATAAATTAGATGGAAATAAATGCTAACAGCAATAGAATTTTAAAATAAATTTTGGGTTAGACTTTATAAATAAAGATAACACATTATTGTTTACTGAATTATCTGCTTTATTAAAGTTCTGTATGTTCTCAGTGGACTAATTGGCATTTTATTTCCTCAACAATATTTTCTTAGTCTGTAACCAGTTATTTAAATGTATACAAACTGTCTACCAAGATCAAGACGAATTCATGGCTGGAAAGTATTACGATGAAGTTTACATCAAATTATCATGGACTTGCACAACGTTGGATCCGTAGTTTGTTATTCTACCCAGCTATTGTACTTGAAGAACATGTTGCTTGTTTTGCTATTTTAAATGCCTTGCAGATTGTTTAATTTGGTTGTTTGTTTTCAGTTGACTAGTGTTAAATTTTCCATGTAAATTTTGGCTAATTGATAGAGCAGTTGTTTTGTTACACACTGTAAAAGTCAGTAAAAAAAAAAAAAATATATATATATATATATATATATATATATATATATATGATAAAAAGATGAAAGATGCAACAGTTTTTTTGTACAGTCAAAGTCAAATTGAATTAGTACAAAGGACTAAGGCTATGAGGTGTTAAAACAGTTACATTTTGTGTACAGGGTTTGTTTCCCTGAGCCTTCATTTGCTTGCTGCTTGAGCTTGAGCAAATCCAGGCAGATCTTTGGGACAGTTGGGAATTTGGGCTAGGATCCTTAATGGTCTGCTGGCCTACATGCCTAGTAACTAACTATGAGCCTGTGAACCTTTAAATCCAAATAATTTATTTAATCTAATGCATGTGAAATGTAAATTTAATAACAAACTTATTATCTGAAATATGTTCTTTGGTTTATTTTATTATGCCTTTGTCACCCCATCATTAAAATGCATGTTTCAGTAATTTCAGTATTCCATTATATGATGAAAGCAGGACACAAGCCTAGATGGGCAAAAAACTTCTGAACGAGATTCTTCACAGGTGGGCCAAAATGAAGAATTATTTGCTTCAGTAGGACCTGAAGGTCATGACTGATATTATTTGTTTTTCTTTACTAATTGGAATGGGTGGGCTGAGGCATAACAAAAATGCTCCTTTTCAGTAAGAGCCCTGGGATAGTATTAATTACAACACAGGTCTTGTTTGACATGTGTATAAATCATGCATCTAGTGTAAAAGGAAAGTAAAACAGAGGTAAGAATATCTCAAAAGTATATACTTTTAAAGAAAAGCAGTAGTATATTAATATAAGGTATTGCGTAAATACTGCTGTGGGCATGCATATTTAAATCTATACATAACAAATGTGATTTATTTTCTTGTTGCTGTTTGTAACCAGGAAATAATTATTTTGTTAGTACTGTAGATGTATTTGTGTGAATGGAAGAAGCATGGAGAATGAAGCAAAACTAGGTTATTATTGTGTCAGCCGAAGAAGAGGTTTATAGAAGAGAAGAATTATGGAAGAGTAGATGAATATAGTTATGATAATGTTAGTAGAAGACATTTGGAAATAAAATTAAAAGGATTAAGGGGGAGGAAGAGAATGGTATTAATGTGTATGAAGCCAATTTGTCCTGCATTTATAGCTCAGTGGTGTATGTATAGATGCGTTCTGTTTTAGTTAAGTGAGGCTTACATTTTGTGTGAATGATTTAGTATTTGGTTAATTTTGAATTTCTAACGGGAATAGAGTTCATAAGTTCTTATTTATTTATTTTATTTGCAGTTGGTTTACCAGGATAGCCCATTGGGCCTAGAAGAACCCATTTTCAATGGGGTCCTGGGGAGAAAAGCTCCAAAAGCAAAACAATAATTACAACCGAAGCTTTTGTTATAGTTAGCACAAAAGTACTAGTAAAAAATTGCATTTAAACATACAATATCTAAAGGAAAAATGACAATCAAAGTTTAGGTTATACTAATTACAGATAAAATATTTCATTTAACAGAGACAATTTCTGAGATAAAAAGTATCAGCATTGTAAATTAAGATTAGTTGTTTACACATGGATCGGTTCCTGCTAAAACCATGTATGGAATCCGAGAAGACTGAGATGAAGAGAGAAGAGATTATGAGGAGTGGGAGCAGGAGAATTCCCACTGAGAAAGTAGGTGTGAGTGGAGTGAGTTTTTAAAGGAAGAGAGGTTTGTGGTGGTACGGATGGATGGAGGTAGGGAGTTCCACTGGCACGGGAGGGCGAAGGATAGGAGGTTTTTGCCTGAGGGACGGGTAGGTTTATGCAGTTCTATTAGGTTTTGATTGTTAGATTTTAATAGTCTTTCAGCAAGGTGCATTTTGAAGGTTGAGGATAGGGAAGGACAAAGGGAGGGGTGAAAATGAGTTTGTGGGCATGTGTAAGTTGAGTAAAGGATAGATAATTGGGCAGCCCTAACCAGTTTAATTGATGAAGGGCTAGACATTGATGGGTAGAAGACTTTTGGCTTGTGGCAAACTTTGCAATTTTGTAATTGCAAGAGGAGAGTTTTGTCTTGAGAGGATTGTAGTTTTGTTAGAAGTGCAGCATCATAAAGAAGAGAAGGGATGAGATATGTGGTAGAGAGAATAAACTTAGTAGAGGGAGTAAGGTAGCGATTGTGGCAATAAAGCATGCCATGTTTTTGGTGGGGGGGTTTTTATATTTATTTGTAGGTGAGAGGTGAATTTGAGCTGGCCATCAATGAGGACACCTAGTAATTTAGCGTCAGATACTAATTTGAGAGATGTATTATTATTTCTTTTGATGGAAATGCATTCTTGTCAATGATGGTTATTTTTGTTGAGGTAAATAACATTAGTTTGTTTTTTGAGGCATTGAGTGCTAGGTGATTATCTAACATCCATTGTTCTGTGGTATAGAAAGCTTCTTGTGTGAGCTTTATGAGTGTGGGGATGAAGGTGGCAGAACAGATTATGGTTGAATCATTGTCATATTGGTTAAGGTTTGCATTAGAGATTGAGCAATGGAAATCATTTATGAGTATATTGAAGAGGAGGGGACCCCGTATGGAACCCTGGGGGCCTCCAGTGGAGGTATTGAGGAAGGAGGAGGTAACTGTTTTTCATTTGACTGCTTGGTATCTATTTGAGACATAACTGTTGAACCAATTGAGCGTGGAAAGGGATAGGTGTAGTTTAAAGAGTTTAGCTAGGAGAAGGTTGTGAGATATTGTATTGAAGGCCTTAGAGAGGTCAAGTAGGAGGGCGGATACTATGCAGCCAGAGTCATGGACTTTAATTTCTTAGAAGGAAAGAAGGGCAGTGGTAGTACTGTGGCCAGGTCTAAATCCATGCTGTGTTGGAGTAAGTAAGTGATTGTCGGTAAGGTAGGGAAGAAGTTGTAGATGGATACATTTTTCAAGGAGTTTAGAGATGGGGGATAGGATGGCAATAGGGTGGAAGTTTGCAATATTATTATTGTTACCCCCTTTATGCAGGGGTATAGTGAAGGCCTTTTTCCATAGTTGGGGTACATGACCTTCTTGGATAGAACGGTTGATTAGTATACTGATGGGTAAGGCAATGGCTTCAGTGGCTATAGTTAGAAAGTGTGAGGGTATGTTATCAGGGGTATTGGAGCATGGTTTTAGTTTTTGGAGAAGTTTTTTTATGGAAGATATGGATATGGGTTTTATGGAGAAAGGATGGGGTTTGGAGGTGGAGGTATTAGGGAGTAATGGTGAAAGTGAGGCCTGGGAGAGGATGTGGAGGTAGGGAGTGTAGTGTTGGTAGAGAAAGACTAGGTTAGTTTGGAAACTGAGTTTATGAAAAAAGAGTTAATTGGGTGGCTAGTTCTATGTCTAGAGCATTGGGATCTGGACAAGGGTTTTCTTTTTTGCCTTGGTTAAGGAGAGTGGAGATACCATTCCAGAATTTTTGTGGATTTATTTTATGGCTATTTTGTAATGAGACGAAATAACTTTTTCGGTCTGTTGTAACAAGCCTTTTGACTTTATTGTGAAGTGATTTGTACTCAGAGAGAGTGAAGGAAGTCTTACTTTTCTTGTGGCATAACCAGGCTTTATCTCTAGGTCGCATGGCAGCTAGTGTATTTTTGGTTAGCCAAGGGACTGTTTTGCTTTTTATTTTTTTTGGATTTTAGGGAGGCATGGCTGTCTAAAAGGTTTAAAAAAGTTGAGTTGAAGCAGGTAACAGCATTTTCTATGGGTAGAGTTCTTAGAGGGCTCCAGTTTATTGATTTTAGAGAGTTAGAAAAGGTAGTGGGATTGAAATGTTTTAGGTAGCGAGTGGAGATATAGTTATGAGATAACTGTAGGGGAGAAGTAAGGCGCTGAGCAAAAGTGAGAAGGTTTTCGCTGAGGGTGTCTGTAGGTATGCCACTGTCAGAGAAATAATGAGGGTGAGAGACTAAGATCCAGTCGAGGATACTACCGCTGGAGTAATCTTTGGAGGGTCTGGTTATAGAGTTGATAAGTTGTGAGAAATTATAAAGGTTGATATTTAGGGAGTTTGAGAGGGACTGAATAGAAGACCAGTTGATGCTCATGTCACCCAGTATTATAGTTTTATTGCTAATATTAGTGGAAAGCTAAGGTAGGATATATTCGAGTACTGAGATATTGTCTCCTGAGGGAATGTATAGTGAGGCTATGCATATGTGTTTGTGTCTGTTTACTTAAAGTAGGGCCAGAATTAATTCAGCGTTGGTGAATTGGGGGATAGGTTTAGTGTAGGGGGTAACTGATAAAGAGGATGAATAAAACAGAGCTACTCCTCCACCCTTTTTTGGGTTCTGTCTTTTCTGATAATGGAATAGTTAGGTGATACTATTTCTGAGTCTTTTATATGAGATTTTAACCAAGTTTCAGAAATAGACAAGATATCTGGTTTATTGCCAGGCATGGGGGTTGGGAATTTTGTTAGCTATGCTTTGGGCATTTAGAGAGGTGAAAAGGATAGATTTGGAAGTAGGGTAGAGGGGTATGGGGGCCAGGGTTTGAGTAAATATCACCGGATAGAAGGATAGTGATTAGGTGTTGAAAAATTATGGAGAGGTACTTGAATTGCTTATTATTGGAATTGAGTGTTATTAGATTTCTAAGGGTTTGGTTGGTAAGGGATGGGGTAGAGTGCTTGTAAGGAGAAATGAGTTTGTAGGGAAATAGTAGATAGTTATTGATGGGGTATAGATTGGGGGTATTGGAATGGGTGAGTGCAAGTGTAGTATGGGAGGTGTGTTTGCAATATGATAAGATGGGGAATGGTGAGAAATAAGGGTCTGTGTAAGATAGTATATATAGGATAGTGTTAGAAGAAATAGCATTTGAGTTAAGAAGGCTGTAGGTTTTGATAGCGTGGTGGAATAAGAGGTAATGTGACGGTGTATGAGGTATTTAGTTGGTAGAGGATCAGATTAGGTATAGTAATATGGGAGGTGACTGGTGAGAGATAGGGGATGGGTGTAAGAGGGTGGATGTGTGTTGATGAGGTAGGAGTGTATTGGATAATGATGGAGAGGGTTTGGTCTAAAGAGTATACGTGTAGAGGTGTCGGGGCATGTGGGAAATGGGAGCAGAGTAGGGGAGCAGAGCAAGCGGAGTGGGGCAAAGAAAGCCATCAAAAAACTGTCAGTGGAACAGGGAGCAGGCACAGAAATGAGGAGCCACTAGGGATCAAAGGCTGGTTAAATACTTATATAAGAACTAAAGCAGGGGAGTAGTATGTACAGAGAAAAGATTTTGTAACTGTAGCAAAAACCAGGATGGAAAAAGGTGGTAAATGCTGCCACCTAGTGGCTTAAGTGAGAATTAACAAGGGTTGCAAAACAGGGATACGGGAGCTGTATAATAGGGATACTTGGAGTCCAGGGTAGGCTGCTAGCATGCTCTCATAGGTTCATAGGTTCATACTAGGCTATCTGCCCTAGGGCATTTATAAGCCTAGCCAGAGTGTGTGTGGCTTTCACCACCCCTTAGGATGAGAATACTATACCCATTAGTTTGCTGTGCCTCTGTCCAGCAGTGACACAGAGATGATTCCCGGGGTAAACCTACGATCTCCCATCCACTTATCAAGATTTCTCTTGAACAGAGTCAGTGAGGGGCTCTGCCTCACATGGACTGGGATTCTGTTCCATAGTGTAGGGAGTCTCTGGGTGATGAATCTGTCCCTCCAGCACGTCCTATTTATATCCGTGTTGAGGTTTAAGTCTCTTGCTCGTGGCTCTGGTGGATTTGGATTTTTGAGGTGGACCATGTCCATTAATTCCGGGTTGGACATGGCCTTGTATGTCAGGCACAGATCACCTCTGAGCAGGCGGTATGCGACTGAATAGAGCTGGAGTTTCTTCAGTCGGGCAGCGTATGACATATGTTTGAGCCTTTATCCTTTTGGTGAGGAACTTTTGGGGTCTTTCCAACTGCTGCAGGTGTCGGGTAAGGTACATTCAGATGGGCGTTGTACTCAATCATTGGTCTGATAAGTGAAGAGTACAGGGTACAATGACCTCTCCTGATCTGGATGTGAATCCCTTCATGATCAGGTGGGCAATGTAGAAGGTCTTCCTAACCACTTTGGCAATGTGAGTGTCAAAAGAGGTTACTGTCAACTTGGGTCCCCAGGTCCCTGATAACTTCTTCCGTGTTTAATGGATTGCCACCTATGTGGTAATTAGGGTTACCTTGTTTTTCCCAAAGGGTATGACTATACATTTTTGGCATTTAGCTTAAGGCCATGGCTCTGGCACCAGTTATCCATTTCTATGAGACCTCTCTGGAGGATGTCTGTGTCTGATGGAGTGTCAATTATGGTGCCCAGTTTGCAGTCATCTGCAAATTTTGTCAGCCACAATCCCCTGTGTTTGCCTGCACTTCAGAAAAATAAATGCCGAACAAGGGGGGCCCAGGACTGAGCCCTGTGGGACACCGCTCGTGACCGGCTTAGAGTCTGACATGGCACCAGCAACTCTAACCCTGTGGGTTCTGTCCTTGAGCCAGTTTGCAACCCATCTTGTGACATATGGGTTTACATCTAAGCTGGTGAGCTTTTCTATGATGCCCGAGTGGGGTATTGTGTCAAACGCTTTTGCTAGGTCAAGGTAGGCTGTGTGAACTGCCTTACCCTCATCAATGGCCTTAGTGACTGTTTCGAAAAAGTCGACAAAGTTCAAGAGGCAGGATCTGCCCTTGACAAAGCCAAATTGGGTAGGATCCAGTGTCTGTAGGTCCCCAATGTCTTTATTTATGAGTTCCATTATGATCCTCTCCATAGCTTTGCAGACAAGGCTCGTCAAGCTTATGGGGTGGTAATTTCAGGGTCCATAGAAGCACCGCCTTTGTGGAGTGGGACCACAGTTGCCGTATGCCATTCTTTGGACGTATCCTGTAGTAAGGCTAAGATTAAACAGCAGCCTTATGTGTGGGTTTAGTTCCTCATTGAGTTCGTGTAGCACACAGCCGGGGACACCGTTCGGTCCCATTGATGCTGTGTTTTTTGCTTTAGAGAGAGCAGCTCTCACCTGGGCATCTGAGATGTTTGGGAGGCTAGACTCTGGTGGGATAGATATTTCTCCTTTTTGGGGGAGGAGAGAAATTTGCACTGAACCTGTCTGCCAGTATGTTGGCAATGTCTGTGGGTTCAGTGATTTTTGTATCAATTTGGACTAATTCTGAGCATATCTGGGAGTTTCCACCCAGGTTTCTAACATAGCTAAAGAAGGCCTTATGATTGTCTTTTGTGTCATTAGCGATTTTTCTCTCAAAGTTGGCCTTGGATGATTTTATGAGTGATCGTAGTTTTTGCTAGTAGTGATCAGAGATGCCTTCCCTTTTAGGGATTTTGCTCTGTCATGTAGTAGCTTTCTCCTCTTGTTGTAGAGTTTGTTTATGGCTGGGGTCCACCAGACTGGGCGCCTGCCTTTGGTGGAAAGGGTCTTGATTTTATTAGGGATTGCTTGATCCATACATTCCTGGAGGTGCTCGTAGAAGGCATTTTAAGGGTTTCAGCAGCGTGGGTTGTGGTTTCCACTGGCTTGGGGGCCTTGAAGGATACCACTCCAGTCTTAAGAAGTGTGAAGTTTGCTTTTGAGAAGTTCTTCACTGTGGTCCTTTTTGCTGGGGTTGGGGGCGGGATGTGGATCTCCAGTGAGATTAATTTATGGTCTGATCTCACCAATGAGGGATATACTTCCGGTGTGGAGCATTTTGTCCCCATGTTTATGATGATCAGGTCTAGTATATTTTCTCCTCTTGTGGGAATGGTGACTAGTTGTTCCATAGCATTTGAGTTTATGAACTCCAGGAACCTTTGGGCTAGGGTGTTGAGGCTTGAATAATGTTCCCAGTCTATGTTTGGGTAGTTGAAGTCACCCAATATGATGGTGTTTGGAGAGACATTCATAGGTTTAGGTTCAGAGGTTCATACTAGGCTATCTGCCCAAGAGCATTTATAAGCCTAGCCCAGAGTTTTGTGGCTTTCACCACCCCTTTAGTTTGGAGGATACTATGCCCATTATTTTGCTGTGCCTCTGTCAAGCAGTGACACTGAGATAATCCCTGGGGTATATCTGCGATCTCCCATCCATTGGTCAAGATTTCTCTTGAACAAAGCCAGCGAGGTGCTCTGCCTCACATGTACCGGGATTTTGTTCCACAGCATAGGGAGTCTCTGGGTGATGAATCTGTCCCTCCAGCACGTCCTATTAATAACCGTGTCAAGGTTTAAGTCTCCGCCCTTGTAGTTCTGAGGGATCTAGATTTTTTGAGGTGAAGCATGTTCATCAATTCTGGGTTGGACATGGCCTTGTATGTCAGGCACAGGTCACCTCTGAGCAGACGGTAAGCGACTGAATAGAGCTGGAGTTCCTTCAGTCGGGCAGCATAGGACATATTTCTGAGACCCTTTATCCTTTTGGTGAGGAATTTTTGGGGCCTTTCCAGTTGCTGCAGGTGTCGTGTCAGATACATTCCGAATGGGGCATTGTACTCAATCATTGGTCTGATGAGTGATGAGTACAGGGGGACGATGACTTTCCTTGATCTAGATGTGAATCCCTTCATGATCAGGTGGGCAATGTAGAAGGTCTTCCTAACTACTTTGGCAACGTGAGTGTCAAACGAAAGGTAACTGTCAACCTGGGTCCCCAGATCCCTGATAACCTCTTCTGTGCTCAGTGGGTTGCCACCTATATGGTAGCTAGGGGTAACCTTGTTTTTCCCGAAGGGTATGACTATGCATTTTTTGGCGTTTAACTTTAGGCCATGGCTCTGGCACCAGTTATCGGTTTCTGTAAGACCCTTCTGAAGGATATCTGTGTCAGATGTGTTCTCAACTATGGTGCCCAGTTTGCAGTCATCTGCAAATTTTGTCAGCCATAAGCCTCCTGTGTTTGCTTGTACTTCTGAAAAGTAGATGCCGAACAGGAGTGGGCCCAGGACTGAGCCCTGTGGGACACCACTTGTGACAGGCTTTGAGTCTGACATGGCGCCAGCAACTCTGACTTTGTGGGTTCTGTCACTTAGCCAGTTTGCAACCCATCTTGTGACGTATGGGTTTACATTTAAGCTGATGAGTTTTTCAATGATACCTGAGTGGGGTATTGTGTCGAAAGCCTTTTCCAGGTCGAGGTAGGGTGTGCGGACTGCCTTTCCCTCATCACTGGCCTTGGTGACTGTTTCGAAAAAGTCAACCAAGTTTAAAAGGCATGATCTGCCTTTGACAAAGCCAAACTGGGTCGGATCCAAAGTCTGCAAGTCCCCTATGTCTTTATTTATGAGTTCCATTATGATCCTCTCCATAGCTTTGCAGATCAAGCTTGTCAAGCTGATGGGACGGTAATTTCCAGGGTCGGTGGAGGCACCGCCTTTGTGAAGTGGGACCACAGTTGCCGTACGCCACTCCTTAGGCACGTATCCTGAGGTGAGGCTAAGATTAAACAGCTGCCCTAACTGTGGGTTTAATTCCTCATTGAGTTCGTGGAGCACACAACCGGGGACACCATCTGGTCCCATGGATGCTGTGTTTTTTGCCTTGGAAAGAGCAGTTCTCACCTGAGCGTTAGAGATGTTTAGGGGGTTACAATCCTCTGTTATAGATATCTCACCTTTTGGGTGGGAGGGGGGGGAGAAGTTTGCACTGAACCTGTCAGCCAGTATGTTGGCAATGTCTGTAGGTTCAGTAATTTTTACATCATTTTGAACTAATTCTGAGCATATCTGGGAGTTTCCTCCCAGGTTTCTAACATAGCTAAAGAAGGCCTTATGATTGTCTTTTGAGTCCTTAGCGACTTTTCTCTCAAAAATTGCCTTGGATGATTTTATGAGAGCTCTTAGTTTTTTACTTATAATGATCAAAGGTGTTTTCCCTTTTAAGGATTTTGCTCTATCTTGTAGTAGCTTCCTCCTTTTGTTGTACAGTTTGTTTATGGCTGGGGTCCACCAGACTGGACGCTTGCCTTTGGTACAAAGAGTCTTTGTTTTGTTTGGGATTGCCTGATCCATGCAGTCCTGTAGGTGCTGGTAGAAGGCATTTGTAAGTGATTCAGCGGCTTGAGTAATGATTTCCGCAGGCTCGGGGGCCTTAAAAGAGACCACACCAGTCTTTAGAAGTGTGAAGTCGGCTTTTGAGAAGTTCTTCACTGTGGTCTTTTTTATCTCCAGTGTCTTCAGGAAGGCTGTGTGGGTTTCCTGAGTTTGAGAGGGTGGTCTGTAGCATGCTACAAACTGTAGGGCAGTTTTACCTATGGTTAATTGCACCTGGATGGTCTCCGATGCTTCGTGCGTTGCCACTAACCTGGAGGTGTGGGTATCCTTTATGAATATGGATACTCCCCCTCCTTTTGTGGTTTGGTCCGGATTTTGGGGCCAGAATGCATGATATGAGGTATAACCTGATAGTGCTGGGGTGCTCTCAGGAGCCTTGAACCAGGTTTCAGTCACAGCACAGACATCGATGTTCTCCATACTGAGGAGGGCTTGAGGCGTGCATCTTGAGGTTTAGACTTCTGGCATTGAGCAGTATTACCCTTAGTTTTCTCCATTTTTGTTTTCTAGGGCGGTAGGTTTATCATTTGAGCCTTGCCTAAAAAAGGCACTATGGGGGTGGCAAGAGCCTTTGCCAATATCCGGAAGCCCAGGGGTGACAGGTGCAAGCCGTCCCTTGCGAAGCAGCGTGGCTTCTCAAGCATGTCATCCCAGGCAGACAGACATTGAATCCCCTTAGAATGACACCAGTAATTAAGCCAATTATTAAAGCTGATCATTTTGTCTCTGTATTGTGGCATCATTCTTGGTGAGGGTAGGATACTGCTCAGGGTCAGGGTCATACCGGCCTGGGCTACATAATCTGAGAGCTCCTCTATGTCTCTTTTCATGTAGTCCAGGGAGGTACATCTCAGGTCGTTCACACCGGCATGGACAATGACTGAGTCATACTTGTACTTGCTGTGGAGTGACCTGAGTGCTTGTGTTATGTGGCGGATTCTAGCGCCTGACAGGCAGCTTACTGTGATCTTTTCCTTGTTCAGTCTGGTGAGTGGGACGTCAGTGTGTCTGACTATGGAGTCACCTATAACAAGTGTGTCTGGCATTGTGTTTGGCCTTAAGGGCTGTGACTGTTTAGCACACGGACTTTGAGAACTATGTGTTGCATGTCTTATGTCTTGAGGTGGCAGTTGCTTGGGTGTCTGCTTTGGAGGCCTCTGTAGTTTTGGTAGATTTTTGATCAGTGCCTCCGAGTATGTCTTTGTGTGTTTATGTATTTGTTTTGCAGTTGTGATAGTTCTATGTGAAACTGGGTTTGTGGTGTGCGTGGTTTCCTTCTTCTCCTGTCTGGTCTTGCCAGTCCTGAGTTGAGAGAGCTCAGCCTCCAGTTTGGCTATATAGTTGCATCTCTCACATGTATTTGTGTTTTGTGGGAGAAGGAGTGGGTTGTCTGTGTACATGAGGCAATTGTAACATTGCCTCAAGATGCCCAGATTCACCAGCTGAACAGGAGATGACGCTAGCAACTGACCCTTCGACATGCTAGAAAAAGTGAAAAAGTTTGCTGTGTAACTGAGTCAGAAGGGACCTATATGGAAATGGGTACTCAAGGGGATTCTAGGCTAATGTAGTACTTTGTTTAGTATACAAGTACTTTACCTATATAAAAATGCTTTAGGAGCAAGTGCTGAGCTTTTGAGATAGAGAATAGACTGTTTAGATTGCAAGTAGAGAAGTTCTAAGGGAAAAATTGAACAGCAGACTTTACGGAGCCAGAAATAGTTTAACCTTGTTTAACCGGCGCTGCCGATGGTGCTCTATGGGCAACTCGGGCGCTAAATCAAAAAGCACGCTAAAGCAGGCTTTATTACAGGGGGCTGAAAAGAGCTAGGAATTGACCCAAAATGGCCAATAGACTACAAGTTTCTGGCTGGAACCACTCCTCTAGGGACAAATAGGCTGCTCAGTGTTCCCCACTCCCACTGGTGAACAAAGACGCTTCCTTTTATCCAAATAAGGATATGGAATAGCACAGGAACCAAGACAAAGCCCAGAGATCAGCAAACTCTGAAGACTGGACTATTCTAGTTCAGTAAGACGGGAAAACAAGATTTTTTTTTTGTTTTTGTCTTTTTTGCAGAAAACAGAGGAAAAGCAGACAGTAAATGCTATAAATG
This sequence comes from Protopterus annectens, assembly GCF_019279795.1. Taxonomy (NCBI): domain Eukaryota; kingdom Metazoa; phylum Chordata; order Ceratodontiformes; family Protopteridae; genus Protopterus; species Protopterus annectens. Next base: position 1,370,097,211 of record NC_056741.1, read on the forward strand.
CTTTTAAACGGCTAGCGCACTTAGAGTTTGTTAGCCTACAGGTAAAATTAAGCAACAAATAACTTTTTAAAAGTGCAAAACAGTTAATCAACACAAAAACAGTTTAAATAGAATGCAGAGCTGTATAAACAGGCGAAAATGCAGTCGCTAAGCAGTAAATAATCAAAAAGCCAGAAAAAAATACGTAAATCAGGAAAAAGTCACTCTTTTGCTCTCTGCTGCTTGTAGAACTCTGCAGGACATCACGAGGAGCGGTGCTGAGTTGAATACAAGCGAAAAAGCGCACTAAAGCGGTCTTTATTACAGGGGGCTGAAAAGAGCTAGGAATTGACCCAAAATGGCCAATAGACTACAAGTTTCTGGCTGGAACCACTCCTCTAGGGACAAATAGGCTGCTCAGTGCTCCCCACTCCCACTGGTGAACAAAGACACTTCCTTTTATCCAAATAAGGATATGGAATAGCACAGGAACCAAGACAAAGCCCAGAGATCAGCAAACTCTGAAGACTGGACTATTCTAGTTCAGTAAGGCGGGAAAACAAGATTTTTTTTGTTTTTCTTTTTGCAGAAAACAGAGGAAAAACAGACAGTAAATGCTATAAATGCTTTTAAACGGCTAGCGCACTTGAGTGTGTTAGCCTACAGGTAAAATTAAGCAACAAATAACTTTTTAAAAGTGCAAAACAGTTAATCAACACAAAAACAGTTTAAATAGAATGCAGAGCTGTATAAACAGGCAAAAATGCAGTCGCTAAGCAGTAAATAATCAAAAAGCCAGAAAAAATACTTAAATCAGGAAAAAGTCACTCTTTTGCTCTCTGCTGCTTGTAGAACTCTGCAGGACACCACGAGGAGCAGTGCTGAGTTGAATACAAGCGATTAAAGTACATTGAGTGATATTTAGCACAGTGGAGTACATACACGTTGTAGACAGGTCTTGGGGTGAGATAGTAGTAACAGTAGGGAACTTCAATTTCCCTTTAGGAGGTTCTTTCAGAGGCAGGAAAGCTGGGGAATCACTTAGAAGAGTTGGAAACAGCTGGGGTTTTTAACGCACAGCAGGCTGAAAAGGAAGGAAATAGGTTATGTTAGACAAATTTGCAATCTGTGGATAGCAGGACTGAAGACTGGTTTGTAAAACCTATGCTAACATTCTATAGTTGGGTAGCCTAGAGATGTGTTTGTAGTGAGGGTAACCTAGAAGAGAGCTTGAGGTGAAGGTGAGATTACGGAAGGGATAATTACACAACAGTATTACAAAATCAGGCTTACAATGCAGTAAAACAGTCAATATAACTATTCAGGCAGTGTCATTTATACAACAAACAGTCAGAAACTTGGAACAAGGTAGCATTCAGGTACAAACAGTTGGTTTATGTAATCCTGCTCCAAAAAGCAGCCCAGTAGGGTAAGAAATGCAGTTTACCCAGTAGGTCCCTGAAGTACAGTCAGTAGTAGTATGACACTGTACTGTGAGGTTCCAGAACTCAGGAACAGAGCACAGATAACTGTTAAATCAGACTAGGGCAGCAGCTACAGCTCGCATGGACAGGTTCCATGATGACTGTGAGAAGATAATTCAGCCACTAATTAGTTTAACCTGATAGCATAGCCGAGTCAGTAGGTTAATATTAGAAAAGTAGAAAAGGTCAGCATGTATTTCAGTCATGTAGGACTGTTGTACCAATCAGGGTCATCTTAGGAGCCGAGCAGTGCTGTTTCTTAAATGTAACGAGATAGTGCAACAGCAGGGATTTATCACTGACACAGGTTTATCAGTAAAGCTTTCTCAGAAATATACAGGGGATTCTGATGCCAAGCCAACACAATGGCATTAGGATGCGACTAGGGCCGCCAGTACCATTCGCTCGGTCAAGTTCCACCGGGCCAATAAGAGGTGATAGAATCACAGTCTACGTGTTGTAGGGCTCTGAACCTTGCTTTACTAATTATATTTCCCCTTTTTAGACCACAAGGCAGGGGTTGGACTGTAATTGGCAACACTGGAAGGAGCACATACAGTTTAGTGGTTAGGCAACGGTGCAGCCATTAATTAATACATGAATTCACTGAAACCATTCTAAACAGCATTTGCCAGAGCTACAATGTGGGTTACTGCAGTTCGACCCTACACAATCACTGGTTCGCACAATTCAGCTTAATAATACCAGGAATTGCAAATGAACTTTCAAGTATGACTCGGAACAGAGTCTAGTACACACACATACGTGTTAACAGCATATATATAGCAAAGGATAATTGATAGTAGTTGTTACAATTTAAGCAATCAGTTTGCAAGATATTGCGAGTGTCAGGCAACTGATTAACAATAACCTAAGACTCAGAGGCAAGTATGCAATTAGTTTAGCAATACATATATGAAACTCAAAAGCAAGACAACTGATAATACTTGTTTTGTTACAGAAATGTAGTTACCAAATCAAAGCACTCACCCATGAACTGAGCTAGCAGCCTATGCTAAGACAAGACTGGAGGAGACCGGAGAGGATTACCTTTTGTTTCAGTGTTTTAAAAATGGCGCCACAAGTACCAAGATGACTATGTGGGTTTGGGGCAAGGGGTAGGTGATAAGGGGAGGGTAAAGACAGTAAGCGAGAGAGGTAACTGGCTAGGTAACAGAAGTGGAGTGGATGTGCTAGGAAGTAGGGAGGTGGGAGAAGGGAAAGGTCAGGATACAAGGGAGCCGGGAGTGATAGAATGAGAAGACTAGTAAGCAGGAGAGGTGAGGGAGTGGGGGTTGGAGTGAGGTATGATGCAGGTGAAAGTGCAGATAGAGAGAGCCAAAGAGAAGGAGGCAGAGCAAGCCAGCGAAAAACTATCAGTGGAACAGGGAGCAGGCACAGAAGTGAGGAGGCACTAGGGGTCAAGGGCTGGTTAAATACTTATATTGGAACTAATGCAGGGGAGTAATAGGTTCAGAGAAAAGATTTTGTAACTGTAGCAAAAACCAGGATGGAAAAAGGATATAAGTGCTGCCAACTAGTGGCTTAAGTGAGAAATAGCAAGGGATCTAATACAGGGATACAGGTGCTGTATAATAGGGATACTTGGAGTCTAGGGTAGCCTGCTAGCATGCGCTCAGTGGAATAATACGATTAAAGTACATCGAGTGATATTTAGCACAGTAGAGTACATACACGTTGTAGACAGGTCTTGGGGTGAGATAGTAGTAACAGTAGGCAACTTCAGTTTCCCTTTAGGAGGTTCTTTCAGAGGCAGGAAAGCTGGGGAATCACTTAGAAGAGTTGGAAACACCTGGGGTTTTTAAACAACGCACAGCAGGACGTTGTAGGCAGGTCTTGGGGTGAGATAGTAATAACAATAGGCAACTTCAGTTTCCCTTTAGGAGGTTCTTTCAGAGGCAGGAAAGCTAGGGAATCACTTAGAGGAGTTGGAAACACCTGGGGTTTTTAAACAACGTATGGCAGGACGTTGTAGACAGGTCTTGGGGTGAGATAGTAATAACAGTAGGCAACTTCAATTTCCCTTTAGGAGGTTCTTTCAGAGGCAGGAAAGCTGTTGAATCACTTAGAGGAGTTAGAAACACCTGGGGTTTTTAAACAACGTATGGCAGGACATTGTAGACATGTCTTGGGGTGAGATAGTAGTAACAGTAGACTAGCAGCCCTTCTGAACCATTTTAAGCCTAGCCCATTTCCATTTTTTCCTGCTTGAAATAACCCATCCCATTTGGTTATAGACTGGACTTATTTATCCCATGGTTAATAATTATATATTATCACTAATGAGAATAACTGTGATCATATCATAGATAATTTGGGGGGACCCATACATGGAATAAAACATTTAGGAGCTGCATTTGTCGATTAGTAGTACAGGGGGCAAACCTGGGGTAAATTTTCTGTTTCCCATCCATAGATCAATGTTGCGCTTGAAGATGGACAGGGATAAACTTTGTTTTATGTGAATGGGGAGTCTGTTCTACAGGAGTGGTATCCTCTGCAAAATATACCTGTCCCTCCAAACTGTTCTGTTGATGTTGCAAAAGAGGTTTAGATCCCTAAACAATAAAATGTAGACTACGAGTTCCATAGTTTAGATACTTGAGTGGAATATAGGGAGTAACCTGAGTGATTAAAAGGTTTTGCGGTAAACAAAATGGTGTTGTTGAGAGTTTAGTGGTCCGGCAAGTTTATAATTTACCTCAGGAAATTTATCTGAAAAAGTTGCTAGTGCATTTAATTTTTTAATTTTGTCCTAGTGACTTTTTTCATTCATTTTCCAAGAAATTAGTTTTATAGTCTCTGCCTTGGTGTCCACTGTGGATTTTTCTGTTTTGACTAGTAGTCGTCAGTGACTGTTTTTAGCAGAATTAAGATAGACAGAATTATAGAATGTTCATCAAAAAGATCCTTGCTGCAGCCAGGCATAGTATATGCATTGTATCCTGCAGAGAATACAACTGCCAGCCAGCTCCCAAAGCTTCAAGGATACCTTCCACATGCCCGAACCATTAGTCGGCAAGTTCAGCTGACTAAAATAATGTATTTTTGTGTCATACCCTTCAGAACTTTCCTACTGCCATAGAGCGCATCTCTTCTAGACTTTCAATGATTGATAATTGGCTAACACTTTCTGTTGCTGGACAAATGTATTCCCTTGTGAAGGGAAAAAAAAACCTCCACATTTACATATTATGGCAGGAACTGAAACTTTTCTGTGAAAGTATTAAGTTTAAGCTAGGAAAAAGTCTTTCTATGGTCTGTCACATGACTTTTAGTAACCTTTAAACAGGAGTGTTACTTTTCCCTTTCGTGGAAAAAAGTTGATCTGAAGTTGTTGTCTTCATTTGGTCTTCAACCTGTGGGTTACCAGATCCGGCACGGATCTGACTTGGCCACATGTCCAGCATCTGATCCAAGCTCCAAACTCCTCCCCTACCAATAATGTCCCTGTCTCCTTCCTCCCTTTAGATCTCATGCTCCACTTCACGTCTGCATCGTGATCCATTGTTCTGAGCTGCTGTTAGGTTAAGTGTTCTATTTTATAAATATTTTCATCCTCTCTCTTAAAGTTACCTTCTTCTATCTTTCTGCCTCCCTTCATGCGTTTCTTTTGGTTTAAATTAAAAAAAAAGTCCCTCTTTTGCTTGCTGTTGAGCATGTGTGTGTGTGTGTGTGTGTGTGTGTGTGTGTGTGTGTGTGTGTGTGTGTGTGTGTGTGTGTATGTTTTGTGCGAGTGCTGTGTGGGCCTTTCAACGTGATCATGTCTGAGACTCCAAAGCCAGGGGTTCCGTAAATGCACGGAGTGTGGCCATAAGCTGTCACTAGTCGAAGGCCACACTCTGTGCGTGGAATGCCTTGGTGCTGCCCACCTCGAGACCTCATGCTCCATCTGCACAGGGCTCAATCCCCACGCATTAATGGACAGTAGAAACAAATTGATCCTCCGAGGCCTTCTTCCCCTTCCTACCACCAGGGCCCAGGCCTCTTCTACCCCAGCTTCCTATTTCATCTCCACCACAACCTCTGGGACTCAACCTCTTGCCAAGAGGTCTGGGAATGGGGACAAGCCCAGGAAGTGGTCTCCTGATCGCTCTTCCTCCGTGGATCCTCCAGCTAAGGTTCACTCAGCTCCAAGGATGGATTCTCCCCGGCTCCGTCCCCCTTGTTTTTCCCCAGAGCCAGAGGAGCTTCGTACTCAGTCACTGACCCAGGTCTCTCCTCACTGCCCCTCTAAGCCAGTGTTGGTGGCCTCCTCATCCAGGTCCACCCGCAGTCTCTCTGAAGCGGAGGTGGACAGGATGATGCGGAAGTTTTTCTGCACCCAAATCAGATGGGAGTCGTGCCTGCCCCTTCTCCCTCCAGAGCAGTGGGCATGCACTCTACCTTCATCCCAGTTACGTCTTCTTCAGTCCAACCTGTGGTTTCAGAGCCCTCGGATCCGAGGACACTCTGTGTTGAGGGGTCGGCACCAATGGTACCTTGTACCTTGACGACAACCATAGTCTTGAGCAGGTCAGATATGATGAGTTCAGATGTTCAGCTCTCGGAGCCGTAGCCTCAGTGCCAGATCCGAGGGGATGGTTTTGGCTCCAAGTTTGTCGGAGCAGAGGATTTCTCTTGGGATCTTGGTCTGGAGGCTTGGCTCTGGCTCCTCCGTTGAGTCAGAGGGTTATGGCTCCTTTGGTAGTCCCTTCTAAGGAGGTCCATTCCCCTTCGGCACTTCTGGACATTCCACCCACACAATGAGAAGAAGCAGCACTGGAAATTGCAAAGCTGCTAGGAAAACGAGTCATCCAAACCATCCCCCCCCCAGACCAGATTAGGCATTTATTCCAGGTTCTTTTTGGTGCCAAAAAAAAATGGGGGAGTTAAGACCCATTCTGGATCATTCCATCTTGAACCTGTCAGTTGTCAAAACAAAATTCCAGATGGTCACTCTTCAATCTGTCCTGTCCTTTCTGCAGGAGAGCGATTGGATCTGCTCGATCAATCTCCAGGATGCGTATACTACCACATCAAAATGGAGAGGCACTCTCAGAGGTTTCTCTGCTTCTGGCTGGGAGTCAGTCATTACCAGTTCAAAGCACTCCCCTTTCGTCTCACCACAGCCGCCAGGGTGTTTACCAAAGTGATGGCAGTGGTAGCATCTCACCTGAGACTACAGGGATTCCAGGTCTTCCCCTACCTGCACTACTTGCTGCCCCCTCCAGGCATCAACTCTACCAAGTGAGAGATTCCCTACTTCATTCAGCCCAACATCTCAGGAAATCATCACTGGCTCCAGTTCAGGTGTTAGACTTCATTGGGCTCAGTTGGACACGATTCAAACCAAGGTCTTTCTAACCATCTCCTCAGTATGGAGAACATTGAAATCTGTGCAGTGACAGAAACCTGGTTCAAGGCTCCAGAGAGCACCCCAGCACTATCAGGTTATACCTCATATCATGCTTTTCGGTCCCAAAACCCAGACCGAACCACAAAAGGAGGGGGAGTTTCCATATTTATCAAGGATATCCACACCTCCAGGTTAGTGGCATTGCACGAAGTACCGGAAACCATCCATGTCAACTGACAGTGGGCAAGACTTTCAGTTTATAGCATCCTACAGACCACCCTCTCAAAGTCAGGAATCCCATTCGGCTTTCCTGAAAACATTGGAGAACATGAAGATCTTTCCGAACACCATTATATTGGGCGACTTCAACTACCCAAACATAGACTGGGAGCATTACTCAAGCCCCAGCACCTTAGCCCAAAGATTCCTGGAATTTATAAACTCAAATGCTATGGAACAACTAGTCACCACTCCCACAAGAGGGGAAAACATACTAGACCTGATCATTACCAACATGGGGACTCTATGCTCCATACCAGAAGTATATCCCTCATTGGTAAGATCAGACCATACATTAATTTCACTGGATATCCACATCCCGACCCCACCCCCAGCCCAGAAAACCACAGTGAAAAACTTCTCAAAAGCGAACTTCACACTTCTCAAAACCGAAGTGGAATCTTTCAAGGCCCCAGGGCCAGTGGAAACTATGGCCCAAACTGCAGAATCCTATATAAACGCATTCTACGGACATCTCCAGGAATGCATGGATCATGCTATCCCAAACAAAACCAAGACCCAATCATCCAAAGGCAGGCGTCCAGTCTGGTGGACCCCAGCCATAAATAAACTGTACAACAGAAGGAGGAAGCTGCTACATGATAGAGCAAAATCCCTAAAAGGGAAGGCATCTGATCAGTACTAGCAAAAAATTACGATCCCTCATAAAATCCTCCAAGGCCAGCTTCGAGAGAAAAATTGCACAGGACACTAAAGACAATCATAAGGCTTTTTTCAGTTATGTTAGGAACCTGGGATGCAACTCCCAGACTTGTTCTGAGTTGATTATAAACGACAAAAAATGCACTGAACCCACAGACATCGCCAATAACCTGGCAGACAGGTTCAGTGCAAACTTATCCCGGCAGAGTGCAGCCTCCCAAACATCTCTGATGCTCAGGTGAAGGCCGCCCTCTCCAAAGCAAAAAACACTGCTTCCATGGAACCAGATGGCGTCCCGGGTTGCATCCTACATGAACTCCAAGAAGAACTAATCCCTCAAGTAAAACTGCTGTACAATCTCAGCCTCACTACAGGATATGTGCCCAAAGAATGGCGTACCACAACAGTGGTCCCACTCCACAAAGGTGGCGCCTCTACGGACCCTGGAAACTATCGCCCCATAAGCCTGACTAACCTAGTCTGCAAGGCTATGGAGAGGATCATCATGGAACTCATAAACAAAGACATTGGGGACCTACAGACACTAGATCCTACGCAATTTGGCTTCGTCAAGGGCAGATCCTGCCTTTTGAACCTGGTCGACTTCTTCGAAACAGTCACCAAGGCCATAGATGAAGGGAAGGTAGTCCACACAGCCTATCTGGACCTCGCAAAGGTATTTGACACAATACCCCACTCAGGCATCATAGATGAGCTATCCAGCCTAAATATAAACCCCTATATCATAAGATGGGTCGCAAACTGGCTCAAAGACAGAGCCCACAGAGTCAGAGTTGCTGGAGCCATGTCAGATTCGAAACCAGTCAAAAGTGGCATCCCACAACGTTCTGTCCTGGGACGTCTCTTGTTCGGTATTTACTTTTCTGAGGTACAGGCCAATGTGGGAGGAATATGGCTCACCAAGTTCACAGATGACTGCAAATTGGGCACCATAATCGACTTTCCAGCTGACACAAACATCCTTCAAAAAGGTCTCGCAGAGACGGATAACTGGTGCCAGACTCATGGTCTTAAGCTAAATGCCAAAAAGTGTATATTCATACCCTTTGGCAAAAACAATGTGCCCACAAATTACCACATAGGTGGTAACCCATTAAGTACAGAGAAAGTAATTAGGGATCTGGGGACCCAAGTTGATAGCAGTCTCTCCTTTGACAACCACATTGCCAAAGTGGTTAGAAAGACCTTCTACATAGCCCATCTCATCATGAAATGATTCACATCTAGATCAAGAGAGGTAATCGTGCCCCTTTATTCATCCCTCATCAGGCCCATCATAGAATACAATGCCCCCTTTGGGATGTACCTTACCCGACACCTGCAGCAATTAGAAAGACCCCAAAAGTACCTCACCAGGAGGATCAAGGGACTCAAACAGATGCCATATGCTGTTCGGTTAAAAAAACTCCAGCTCTACTCAGTTGCATACTGCCTACTTCGAGGCGATCTATGCCTGATATATAAAGCTATGTCCAACCCAGAATTAATGGGCATGCTCCACCTCAGTAAATCTAAATCCCTTAGAGCCACACGCTCGAGGGACTTGAACCTCAGCACAGAAATAATTAGAACATGCTGGAGGGACAGATTCATAACCCAGAGGCTCCCTTCACTCTGGAATAGAATTCCAATTCATGTTAGGCAGAGCACCTCACTGACTCTCTTCAAGAAGAATCTTGATGAGTGGATGGGGGATCGTAGGTTTGTCCCTGGGATTACTTCTGTGTCACTATTAGACAGAGGCACAGTAAACTAAAGTTTAAAAAGGGCACAGTATACTCAAATCAAGGGGTGGCGTAAGCCAAACACAATCGGGCTAGGCTTATAAATGCCCCAGGGCAGATAGCCTAGTATGAACCTCAGAGAGGATCGAGTCTCTGAAGCTACATATCCTCGATATTCTGCAAGCTCAGTCACCGACAGCGGAAATAGTATTACGGGCTTAGGGTCCATGGCGACCATGATCACTCTTTTACCCATGGCCCGGTTCCACATGCAGGTACTTCAGTGGACCCTTGCGGTTCAGTGGTTCATGTTAGATCTTCCGTTGTCTTACCCTATTCGGATCTCTCGGGTGTGAAGGGACTCCCTTCTGTCGTGGATTCATTCACCAGATCTCCTTCTGGGTCATCCCTTTCTTCTGCCTTCCCCCTTGGCCACAGTGACCATGGATGCTTCCCCTACTGGGAGGGGCACTGTTCGGAGAGGATGGTCCAAGGCAAGTGGTCCGCTACAAGACCCATCTGCATATCAGCATCCTGGAGATGAGAGGGATGCTTCTAGCGTTGCAGGATCTCTATGCCCATCTTTCCCTGGGGACAATTGCAGTCCAGACGGACAATACAGTATGTCCGTGGTCTGGTACATCAACAAACGGGAGAACCAGGTCTTATTCCCTATGTCACAAAGCCATGAGAGTGTGGGAGTGGGCGATCTCCACCGGCCTTTTTCTGGTGTCAATGCACATTCCGGGGAGGTCCAACATTCTAGTGGACAGGCTCAGCAGGTCTATTCTGATGCCTTATGAGTGGTCTCTGAATCCTTCAGTAGTGAAACAGATCTTTCTCAAGTGGGGTCAGCCTTGCTGTTATCTCTTTGCCTCTCCTTCCAACATGAAATGCAGCAAGTTTTTCCCTCTGAACCTCCCACTGGGTGAAGCCCCCAAAGATGCTCTCATTCATGCTTGGCCCTCTGGTCTTCTGTATGCTTATCTTCCTCTTCCCTTGATATCCAAATTTCTTCAGAAAGCTTGCAGGCTGAGGAGATTAGTCATCCTCATTGCCCCATTCTGGCCTCACCAAGTCAGGTTCCCCTCCCTGTGGTCTCATCTGGTGACTCCACCATGGACGTTGGATCCGGTTCCGGATCTCATTTCTCATTTTTCAGGGCTTCCCCATCCAGACCTGGTCAGTCTGAAGCTCACTGTTTCAGTTCCTATGATAGTCAGGACTCCCAGGTTATCTTCACCAGTCAAAAGGATTCTGGTTGCGGCTCATAAGTCTTCCACCAGAAAGGTGTACTCCAGCAAATGGGGATGTTTCTTGATCTTGGCTTTGCAGCGTGCCCTAGATCCTTTCACTGCCCCAGTTTCTGCAGTTTTCGAATTCTTGGCAGGCATTTTTCAGCAAGGTGCCAGTTCTTCTACTGTCAAGGTCCAACTAGCAGCGATTTCAAACTTCCATGTAGGTGATAACATGGCTTCCTCAGCATCTTCTAAGCTTTGCAAAGCCTTCTTAAAAGACATCTTTCTACTTCAGCCACCGGTCAAGGACCTTAAACAACCGTGGGATCTTACGTTAGTTCTGCAAGCTCTAGTATCGTCCCCCTTTGAGCCTGCAGCCTCGTTGATTTGCAATTTTTATCCTGAAGGATGGCTTTCTTGGTTGCTATTACATCTGTCAGGAGGGTTTTTGAGCTTCAAGCATTGTCAGTCAAGCCCCCTTATTTGATCTTTCATAAGGACAAGATATCATTGCATATTAATCCATCCTTTCTTCCTAAGGTAGCTTCAGAGTCCAGTATTATTAATCAGGTGATTAATCTTCTGGTCTTCTTCCCAAATTTTCAAAATAAGGGAGAATATAAATTGCACTTGTTGGATGTGCACATACAGTTATGTTTTTACCTGCACAGGACTAAACCCTTTCGTAAGTCTGACCAAGTCTTCATTTCCTACTCTAAGCCCTTTTTAGGAAAACCAGTATCAAAGGTAACCATTGCCTGTTGTATTTCCCAGTGTATTACCTTGGTATTCTGCTAGGGGTTTATCCCTGCTAGGTCATGTGAAGGCACATTCCACTAGATATGTGGCTACTTCAGTGGACTTTTGGTCCAGAGTATCGTTGGATGACATTTGCTCTTTGGCTACTTGGGCTTCTTCACATACCTTCATCTCACATTGTAAGTTGGACATCGTATCCAGGAACAGGGCAACCTTTGGCTCCATCGTGCTCCAGAATATCCTTCCATGGAGGGCCTCCCAGGTGTTTAGTAGCTGGGAACTCTGTCTCACAGGTTGAAGACCAAATGAAAACAACTTCAGCTAAAGAAGTTATGTACTCACCATAACGTTCCATCTGAGTTGTTGCTCTTCATTTGTCTTCAACCATCCCTCCCTCCTTCCCTCTGCCTTGCACCGACTGTGTGGTGGTCACCCCAAAGGTGCATTTTATTCTCCTTTTCTTGCTTATGGAGATGTTTAACATGGGACAAGGTGTTGGGTCAGGTTGGGATGCTAAGTTAAGCAGCAAACTCGATCTGAAGGGAAGAAGGAGACAGGGGCATTATATGTAGGAGAAGAGCATGGAGCTCGTATCAGATGCTGGCTATGCAGCCAAGTCGGATCCAGTAACCCACAGGTTGAAGACAAATGAAGAGCAACAACTCAGATGGAACTTTATGGTGAGTAAATAAAACTTCTTTTTAAAACTAATTTAAAACTACTCTTTCTGAAATAAAAGGAGTATTATTTTAGTTTTGGGCTGGGTTAAGTGGTTCAGTTGCTTTTTTGGGGGAAAGTTACTTTCTGCTATGTGTCTTTTTTAACAACTACTGCTGCCAGGCTTGCCCAAGAACCAGGCATCTTTTTTTGACATAAACATGGAACACCTACTGGTTCCTTGGTTCTTCCTTCTTCCAGCCACTGGAAAAAAAAAAAGAAAAATAATCTACAGCCTTTGCCACCACATCAGACTACTGAAGTGCTTCAGCCATAGATGGGCGAGGCTGCTTTGGCCATTTCTGTTTTCTCAGGTCATTCATCTTTTTCCTTGGCTCCATACAGCCACCATCAACCAAGTGTTCAATACGTCTTGTATGTCTATTGAAGTGGCTCTGGTGAGCAAGTGAGAACCACTCCTGTTGGTCCTGGGACATGGGGCAGAGAATACCCCTCTGACTAGCCAGACTGCTATTCCTATTCCTAGGGAAGTTTTTCCTGACAAAAGCGAGACAGAGTCTTAAGAAATTCCTGTCAAAAAGAAGCAAAAAAACTTTGTGTGTGTGTGTATATATATATATATATATATATATATATATATATATATATATATGTGTGTGTGTGTGTGTGTGTGTGTGTGTGTGTGTGTGTGTGTATATCTCCTGCTTGGGTTTATATTGGATGACCGAAAGTAGAGAATATCAAAGCACCAAACCTCGAACTGTAAACCTCAAAACCTGAAAACATTGAAGCGTAAAGCGGAGATCGCCATAGAGTGCGGGAAGGGAAGATTTCTCTTTACTGCACTGTAGTGCGATCTCAGAGTTGGTATATTTAAGTAGCAGGGGTGTTGGGGGTGCAGGGGGGCTTGCCCCCTGCATAGAACTTTTTTGTGTTGTTTTGGGTGTGTACTGTTTTTTGTTTTTCACGTTCAATGTTTTCCGGTTTCGAGGTTTTCACTTCGAGGTTTGGAGCTTCGATATTCTCAGCTTTCAATCATCTGATATAAACCCATTCTGCCTCAGTCACTTTGTACTCGAGTGATTTATTGGACTTAGCTTAGAGTTTAGTTCAGGATCTTGACCCTTCCTAATTGGCTGCTTCTGGTAAAAGAAAATAGGATTCTTCATTCTGTGAAGAGGTTTAACTTTCTGAACCACAAGATGATTGTACTAGTCCCTTTGAAGGATTCTCTTTCTCAGAAAGTATTTCCAAAATGAATCAGTTGCTTCAATACAAACTTAATGACATTCTTCTTTTCCTGAAGAAGTACTATGATTTATTGCAACTTGACTTTTCAGAACGTGCTCCAATTCCTCCTTTTTTTTATTACTGGTGCATGTTCATGTCACATCCTGTAAGTTGCCTGACATCCAGCCTGCTAACCTTAAGAAAGCGGATAGATAGTATGAAGTTCCTCAATGTTATAAGTTTTATAATCTCATTCCAGATCAAGTTGTTCATAGGATCATAGGAAGTTACTACGTTATTGACCCTGAGGTCCTTACAAGCCTAGCCAAGAATTTAGCCCATGTTCCAACAAGTCAGCACCCTATGCCACTGTCCAGCAGGGACACAAGTAGAATCCCGGGGTGTATTTTCTGTTCCCCATCCAGTTATCCAGGTTGCACTTAAAAAGGTTTAATGAGGCACTCTGCTTTACGTGAAGAGGGAGTCTATTTCACAAAAGGGGGAGTCTCTGGGACACAAATCTGTCCTGCCAGCAAGTCCTGTTGATGTCACAGACCAGGTTGAGGTCGTGCGTGTGGGTTACTCGAGTGGAGCTTGATTTAGGGATATGCAGCAGTCCCATCAGGTTGGGGTCTGTGATTGCTTTGTATGCCAGACAGAGGTCACCTCTGAGGAGTCTGTAGGAGACCGAGTAGAGGGACAGGGCTTTTAGCGTATCTGTGTAGGGTAGATGTTTGAGGCCCTGGATTCTCCACGTGAGGAACCTCTGTGGTCTCTCCAGCTTGTTACAGGTCTACTACTTCAGGTGCCTTCCCCTGTTTTGACTAGGTGGGTTCTATCAGTGAGCCAGTTTTCTACCCATCTAGTAACATATGGATTGATGCCTAGTTGAGAGAGTTTATTATACCTGAGTGGGGAATAGTATCAATGTCCTTGGCGAGGTCAAAGTAGACGATGTGCACCATCTTCCCCTCCTCTATGACCTCGATGACTGTCTCAAATAAGTCGACCAAATTTAACAGGCATGACCTACCCTTGACAAAACCAGACTGTGTGGGATCAAGTGTCTGGAGGTTGCCATTGTCCTTGTTAATGAAGTCCATGGTAATCCGCTCCATGGCCTTGCAGATCAGGCTAGTTAGGCTGATGGGTCTATAATTTCCAGGATCGGTGGATGATCCACCTTTGTGCAAAGGGATGACAGTAGCTGTCCTTCACTCGGCTGGGACGAAGCTCGGTACTCAGGCTTTGGTTGAATAGGGTGCCTAATGGTCCTGCAAGTTCCTGCCTGAGTTCATGTAAGATGTAGCCTGGGAAGTTATCGGGTCCACTGGATGCTGTATTTTTTGCCTTTGAGAGGGCAGTGATGACTTGCTCCCTAAAGATAAAGGGGGGCAGGTACTTGGGGATATCCTGTTTTACTGATGGAGGGGACAGAGGAGTGAAGTTTTCACTGAACCTGTCTGCCAGAAGGTTGGCTTTATCTACAGGGTTTGTGTATGTGGTGTCCTTGACCACCAGTTCCAAGCAGATCTGGGTTCTTCCCTTGAGATTACAGACATATGTGAAGAAAGTCTTATTATTGTCTTTAGTAGATCTGGCCAGTTTAGTCTCGAAGTTGAAGGATTTTACTACTGCTCTTATTTGCTTATTCAGGCTAAGGAGAGATTGCTTCCAATTAGATTCCTGTTCCTTCTTGGTCCTGGACAGCAATATTTTCCTTTTATTGTGGATTTTTTTTATTGTAGACATCCACCAGACAGGTTTACTCTTCCTTGAGGAGAATGATTTTGCCCTGTCTGGTATTTCTGATTCCATGCAGCTATATAAATGCCCATATAGTACTTTGGTGTAGGTCTGGACATATGTGCCAGTTCCTATGGAGAGGGAGGGGGCTGTGAAACAGCTGTTTATACCTTCCCTCAGGAGGTTGTAATCAGCTTTGGATGAGTTTTTTGTTTGACCCTAGCTATGGGGGGGGGGGGGGTCAGGTGAGATGGTAACTTCGAAAGTGACTGCTTTGTGGTCGGATCTTATCAGGGATGATGACACTGTAGGGATGCTGCAGTGGTTACTCATGTTGGTTAATACCAAGTCCAAGATATTTGGACTTGATTGCTGTAGTGAACCCAGCTGCTGCCAAACATCTGGTTAATGCTGGTCCCTCCCCTTCTGACAAGGGCTGGAAAGCTTTTGTTAGATTTGGGGAAGAGAGTGTATTCTTCTGCAACACTTATTTTTAGAATTCTCAGCTGTAAATCTCATATGTTAAAGTTTGTGCTTGCCTCCTTTGAGATCCTAAGGAGTATTATGGCATTTGTTTCTTCTTCTGAGGAAAAAAAACTTCTTTGTATAATATAATTCTTCTGAGTCTCAAATGGCTACCTATTGTTTAACATATCCTTATAATTCTACTGATGACACTTCCAGGGCTTCTGCCACTGGAACTGTTTTGAGGAGGTTTGATTGACTGTGTACTTAAAACCTTGTGGAAGATGTCAAAGCTGTAAATTCTGCTGTGTATTGAGAGTTAGGTATTGGCCGTTTGCTGCAGAGTTCCTTAAAAGTGTGATGAGAGAGAGAGCATAATTCTCTCATATTTTTCAGCCTTCCATCTCCAAATTTGCCAAGAGGTTTAATGCAACTTCTACTACCGTTTTCGAAAAGCAACATAAATTCAGCAAGCTGCTGATGAGCAAGCATTTAAAAAGAAATGGCAATGAGGTTCCAAAAAAGAAAGGAGGAACCCCCTAGATCAAAATACAGTGCAGTAAGTCTGAATGACTGTCTACAAAACTCCCCTCCCCATCCCACCCTGGCAAACCCTTTATCCTTTCAATAAGTGTGAATCTCCGTTTCTGTTTTTGCTAACAGTTCGTTTCAGACAGATAGGTTCTGAAAGTAATCCATTTTCAAATAATTCCCCCTTCCCCACCAGACTAAACACTTCTTTTCCCTCCTGTCATTCAGCATATTCTGTTTTAGAGGGTGATAGAAGCTGTCCCTCATGACCACATTTCTAAACAGATCATTTAGAATGCATGATATTCATGCCCTGAAAAAGTTGCTTTTTGGTAGCTGTCCCCTTGACAAGGGAATTTTGGAGATACAAATTTTTATGCACTTGTATATTTCTTGATATGGTATAACTGAGGACAAATCTTCAGTTTCAAAATTTATGCACTTGTATATTTCTTGATATGGTATAACTGAGGACAAATCTTCAGTTTCTCCATAGGATGGTTCCATAGCTTTCATTTTCATCAGTTCATCCACACCTTTTGTTCTCCCAGTGGCTTGGAATGGGAAAGTATAATCGGAAGTTGTTAATCTTCCTATTCATCACTGATGGATTTGGTTCCGAGCCCTCGGCACCGAGTTGGCCTTATACCAAGCTTGCATGCACCAAAAACTCTCGAGCTAAGCTGCTACCCACAATGCCCTTCACTCAATTACCTCAGATCTTGTTTGCCGCGCAGCCATATAGCAGCTTTTCACTGAGCTCTCCAGCTAAGTGTTATATGTTTTCTAGATTTTACACGTTTTTGTGGATGTTTTCTTGTTAGTTTGCTAATTTCTTGTATCTTTACTCACTCAGCTCTACCCACAGGTATTTCTTTTCATACCATTTTGGTATTGGCCCTTCTACCCTTGTGGTATTCCCACTACCATTGTTGGTATTTCCCTCTTTCCTTTTCTTCACTTTCTTCTATTTTTGTGTGCGTGTGAGTGTCTCCTATTATGCTGAGAAGAAAGGGACTACAGGGTTTAAACACTGCTCTTTTTGCAGTGATAAACTCCCGAATAGTGACCTTCATGAAGAGTGTGTGTATTGTTTGGGGGTTCCACATTTATCAGCGAAACCTCCATGTGATATTTGTGCCAGCTTCAGTCAGCGGACAGTGAATGAGCGGCAAAATAAATTGATCCTAAGAGCCTACTTCCTTCGCCTTTTTCAGAGGCTATTTCTGCGTTGAAGGTCTCATCCCCTCCATCTGTGGACAAGAAACGTCCTTACTCAGACCACTCTTCACCAGCCGGTGATAGGGGCAAAAGCCATAAGCACAAGGCACATAAGACTTCCACTTAGCACAGTACTGCCTCCTCGGTTCCGAGTTTGGCTCCAGTGATTCATACCGAGGTAGCCTCGTTGGCACCTGCCCCAGCTCCGACGACTACAGCGCCAACTACAACCTTGGTTCCGACCAGTTTGTCTGTCTCCATCTTGGCACCGACGTCCCCCATCTCTGTCATGATGTCAGTTCCGACAACAACTTCGGAGCCATTATTGACTTCCATCCCAGCTGTGACCTCGGCTCCGAGCTCGTTCTTAGCTCCTATCATTCCCTTGTTGCCGGTTTCCAAACTGGAATCGTCGGTGCCATTCTTTAATTCACCACAGACCCAGTACACCCCGTCTGTGGATCCATTTGCTGGACAGGCCTTCAGCCCCTTTTTGGACCGGCCTGATTCCCCCTCAGGGGCATTGGTAAGGTCCACCTGGAGCCTTTCAGAATTGGATGTGGTGCACCTTTTTGATCAGCTGCTGACCACCAGGGGAATACAAATTTTCCTAGACCCCATCCCACTCGAGGCTTTGGGTCTATTACACCAGAGACCCCTACATACTCTCCTCCCTTGGATCCCTTGTTTCAGAGGCTCATATTTCCAACATCTGCAAAAGGACCCCCCTTCCTCAGCGCCAACAACGACCGTGTCTGAGACTCCGAGGCCCCTTTGGGTGTCAGTTCCATCAGAACCTACCCTTCCTCAATCTCATGCTTGGGGGGGGTGGAACCCTCGTTTCCAGCCACGGTTCCGTTGTGTTGCCGGTTCCATCTTCGGGACTGAGGATGACTCCTGCCCAGGTTTTGCTTGAGGCTTCATCCTCGGGAGCGGACCGCATGGAGCTGGGTGTGGCCCTGGTTCCGAAATTGTCTCCTTCGGTTCTGGGCTCCCATTCCTCTTCAGGTGGGCCTGCTTTCCGGGTGATGGAGAGGGTGCTCGCTTCGAGCAATCCTCCTACATTGGACATCCCACCAGTTCCCTCTGAGCCGCAGCTGTCAAAGGCCACCCACCCAGGACTCCGAGAGTGCAAGGCCCAGGAAACCCCTGTTCAGGTATTTCCTTTTCTGAGTCTTCTTCAGATGCTCCCACCGAAGAACCCCCTCTGAAATGGGCGTGTAAGAGGAAACACACAGACTCCCCAGAGGAGTCCCTCATGGAAGATACAGACTACGATGATGGGGGAAGGATCTCCACGGTCACCCCCTGACGATGTCTCATTTGGAGACATCCTGAAAATCTTGAAGCAGAGGGGTGACTGGAAGTCCTCCATTCCTTCCTCGGAGGAATCCATATTCCTGCAGGCCTTCCACTGTCGGCCCTCTACTTCTTGGTTGACCCCCCCCTGCTGATGAGTTGGTCAAGCGGACATGGAAGAACCCTGATTCCGTTGAGGCCATCCCCAGGAGATCAGATAAGATACTCTCCCCTCCAGAGGATCAGGCCCATTGGTCGAGATGTTTACCAGTAGAGGCTATGGTGGTGGCTGGCAGCCATGAAAAAGGACCTTGCGGAGGAAAGTCCTGCTGTTCACCCACCCAACAGAGAGTCCCGGGTGGTGGACAGGTTAGGGAAGCGAGTTTTTGCATCAGCGACCTTTGACATCAGGTCTCTGAACTTTCTGGCACATTTTACGAGGCACCAGAGAGCTCTCATCTCTGAGCTCTCTGGAACCCTTGCGGGTCAAGTTTCAGATGGGGCACGTGATAATGTTGCTTCCCAACTTGCCACCCTGTAGTCAATCTCCAATTCGTCCATGAGATTGCTGTCCCACAACCGAAGGAGCAGCTAGAGCTGCGGGTGCAGGCGTAATTATGAGATGCCACACCTGGATGCGCATTTGTGACCTCGCGGACTCCTTCAAGTCTTCCTTTTTAAATGCCTCTATCGAACCATCAGCTCTGTTCGGTGCTAAGGTCAAGGATACATTAGCCAGGTGCGAACAGGATGGGAAGACCTTGTCTGCCGTGGGTCTACATTTTTCCATACCTCAGCGTTCCTTCTCCAGGAACCAGAGGAGAGGAAAGATATGTGGCACAAGAAGTCTCAAGGTCCTTTCCATGATGCACGTGGTGAGAACTCCCCCAGAGGCAGAGGGGGTTACAATAATGGAAGACGTCCCTTTCGGGGCAGAGGGAGTCCTCAGAATCAGAACTCCAGAGATTCTTTCTCGGGAAGACCATATCAGCGCTCCTGAAGCACTGCCAGATTGCTTTCCTCTGGAAGCAGTCGGGGCGCATTTCTCTCTGCACCAACCTGCCTGGCTCTCCATTACAAATGATCAGTGGGTGCAGAGAATAATTTCCAGAGGCTGTCACATTCGCCTAATTTCTTATCCAAGACCTCTGAAATCCCTTCCTGATTTTCAGTCATAGGGAGGAGGCAGCTTCCGAAATACGAAAGCTATGTCAAAAACGAGTCATCCAACAGGTCCCCCCAGACCAGTGCGGATCAGGGTTTTACTCAAGATTCTTTTTAGTGCCAAAGAAGACCAGGGACTAGAGGCCCATTTTACATCTCAGCCAGCTAAACAAATCAGTGGTTCAGACCAAGTTCCGCATGGTCATGATTCAATCCATCCTCCCCTTTCTGCAGGAGGGTGTGTGGATGTGCTTGTTAGATCTCTGGATGCATATTTCCACATCAAAATGGGCAAGCGCTCCAGGAGTCTCCTTCGCTTCCAGCTGGGAGCCAATCTCTACCAATACAGAGCTCTGCAATTCGGTCTCTCGACGGCCCCCAGAATGTTCACGAAATGCCTAGCAGTGGTCACAGCTCATCTGAGACTTCAAGGATTCCAGGTGTTTCTGTATTTAGACAATTGGCTCCTCCATGCCCCCACCAAGCACCTTCTGGTCAGGGCTCTCCGCTACACTCTATTTCTAGTGGAGTCGCTGGGCATCACCATCCACTGGGAAAAATCCAACCTTCAGCTCTCACAACAATTGGAATTTATAGGGGCAGTATTCAACACTCAATCAAGTCTGGTCTTTTTCCCCCTCACAGGCTTCAGAGATTAAGGGCGCAAGTTCAAGTGATACTCTGCCGAAGAAAGGTGTCTGCAAGGGAAGTTCTTCAGGCTCTGGGGTCTATGGCAGCAGCCATCCCAATTGTTCCCCTAGTCAGATTACACATGAGACTACTACAGTGGCTTCTTCTGTCCCAGTGGATATCCAATCTTCATCCTTTGAGCTCACAGATTCTTGTCACCAACACCTGCAAACAAGATCTCCTCTGGTGGATAAGTACAGATGACAATCTTTGGTGTCGCCCCTTCCAGGCTCCCCAACCCAGCGCCATGATGACCATGGACGCTTCCCTGATAGGGTGGGGGGGCCACTTCCAGGGAAAGTCAGTCCAAGGCACGTGGTCCAGCATAGAGGTCAACTTGCATATCAATGTCTTGCAGTTAAGAGCGGTGCTATTGGCGTTGCAAGCATTCCACCCATTCCTTCCATATGGAACGATTGCTATCCAGTCGGACATGTCCGTTGTCTGGTACATAAACAAACAGGGAGGGACCAGATCCTACCCCCGATATCGTAAAGCCATGAGAATCTGGCATTGGGCGATAGCTTCCAACCCCTTTCTGATCGCAACTCATATCCCGGGGAGCTCCGACGTGATTGCGGACAGGCTAAGCAGATGCATCCTCCGTCCTCACGAGTGGTCTCTCAATCCGAGTGTGACAGCAGAAATCTTCAGCTGTTGGGGCCAGCCATGCTGCGATCTTTTCACCTCCCCCTAAAACACAAAATGCAGCAGCTACTTTACCCTCTTTCCCTCTCACGGGAGTCACTGAGAGACACTTTGATTTACGATTGGCCCGCAGGTCTCCTTTATGATTATCCTCCGATTCCTTTGATCCCCCTTTTTGTAAGGAAAGGTATTCGGTTGAGAAGCAAAGTGATCCTCTTTGCCCTGTTCTGGCCTCGTCAAGTGTGGTTTCCCTTCCTCCAACCTCCTCTGTTACAACCTCCTTGGATCCTAGACACTCGTCAAGACCTCATATCTCACCCACAAGGGCTGACTCCACTGAATCTGTCCACTCTCAATCTGATGGCTTGGTTTCTCAACTTCCGTTAGTTGCCAGGCAGGAAACCCTCTCCTCATCTGTCCGTGATATTATCCTGGCCTCCCATAAACCATCCACCAGAAGACTTTACAGGGACAAATGGAAAAGATTCTCTATCTGGTCACATAATCGGAAGCTAGATCCGTACTCAGCTCCTGTAGCTACTACTCTTCATTGTCTTGCTGAGTTGTTCGACAATGGTGCATCAGCTTCCACCATTCGAGTCCATTTAGCAGCTATTTCCAACTTCCATAATGGTTCAGATGGAGTCCCGCTTATTTCCACTCGACTTTGCAATACCTTCCTCAAGGGAATTTTCCACAGCAGACCTTCCATCAGGCAACTGGTGGAGGCATGGAATCTCTCCCGGGTTCTTCAGTCTCTCTCTCTACCCCCTTTTGAGTCTGCTGCGACATGTGATCTAAAATTCCTGTCATGGAAATCCTTATTTCTGGTGGCTTTCACTTCAGCAGGCAAATATCTGAGTTGCAAGCCTTATGTATCAAGAGCCCTTATCTGATCTTCCATAAGGACAGAGTATCACTTTGTACTAACCCATCCTTTCTCCCCAAGGTGGTTTCCAACTTTTCTATTAACCAGTCAATTGAGCTCCCTGTATTTTTTCCAAATTATTAAAAAAAGGGAGAATACTGCCTACATTCATTGGATGTTCATAGACAAGAACGTTTCTGCCTTGACAGAACTAAGTCCTTTTGCAAGTCGGACTAACTTTTCATTTCCTTTTCTGGCCCCAGAATGGGATGTGCAGTATCTAAAGTTACTTTGTCAAAATGGCTCAGGGATTGCATTAGCTTCTCATATTCGCTTACGAATGAATCTAAGCTTGTCAAATCAAAGCTCACTCACCTAGGGCTATTGCAGCATCGGTTGCCTTCCACTCTAGTGCCTCTATGGATGACATCTGTGCAGCAACCATTTGAGCTAAACCCCATACTTTCATCAAGCATTACAAATTGGATCTGATCTCCAGGGGTAGAGCGACCTTTGGCTCAATGGTTCTCAGAAATGTTCTTCCATAAGGGCCACCCAGGTTCTCCAAGTAGCTTGTGATTCAGTCCCATCAGTGATGAATAGGAAGAAGATTAATAACTTCAGATAAAAAAGTTATGTCTTACCATAACGTTCCATCTGGGTTGTTGATCTTCTTCCAGTCATCACACCCTCCCACTGACCCCTGCTAAAGGCTCCTGGCGGATCTTCTGGGTCTTTGTGGTGTTTCAGGGTTTCTGCTCAGAGATGGCCTCTGACTTTCTGTTTTCTCCTATATGTTGCATGCAAACTCGATCTGAAGTAACTGATTGAAGGGCATTGTGGGTAGCAGCTTAGCTCGAGAGTTTTTAGTGCATGCAAGCTTGGTATAAGGCCGACTCAGTTCCGAGGGCACGGAACCGAACCCATCAGTGATGACTGGAAGAAGATCAACAACTCAGATGGAACGTTATGGTAAGACATAACTTCTTTTTCTCTACGCACTTGACATTCATTAGCAGTTGTGGGTTTTACTTCTGTAGGGTTCATTAGCATAGAAAGACAGCAGTTATTTGATCACCATTCAGGAGCTTATTACCTTAGATAGCAAAATTGTTTCTTGGTCATTTTTTGTCAGGTTGTTTTTCTTTGATATATTCTTGACTTTCTTATCTCAATGAGTTGTGGACCTGATGAGTATATCTGCCATATGGTGGATCCAGCCAGAAAAATCAGCTTCAACAGAGCTTTACCTCCTTCCATTCTCACCTGATGCAGTTGTCCTTCCCTGTAGCTCTCAGTGCACTACCCCAGTAAACAAATTTAAATAAATAAATAAATGTGCCACCTAAGCAACTAGATGCGACCTCCAGAACTTGACTAAGTTGGTTTAGTTTGTAGTTTTTTTCACTGCTTTCTGTCAGATTTGACTCTCTCTCTCTCTCTCTCTCTCTATATATATATATATATATATATATATATAAAGACTTTTTTTCCTTTTCTCCTGACTAAGCACATTAGTTTAGTCCACATTATTGGCATTATGAAAATTGTGTGTCTTATTATTTTCAAGATTGTGATTCTGTTTTTGTTTAGTGATTGTTATTGCTGCTGTAATTGTAGTTAGTAGTTGTTGCTGGAGTCCTTTCTTTCTTGTTTTTTTTTTTTTTATTCCCAGGATGGACAAGGCTTCAGGATTAAAAAAACCTGCCACAGCCACAAATTTTCACCCCTGGATACCCATGAGTTATGCATGCTGTGCCTGGGTCCGAAACATCTTGTAGCCTCCTATGATATGTCTAGGAACTTTAGGTCCTCTTCCTGATAGTAGCATAAAAATATGTTGATATTAAAAGCTTTGCTTCCTTCTTCTCAGGGCAAATAAGACAACTAAGAGTCAGAAAAAAGGGATAAGGACAAGGATAAGAATGTAGACTAGAAGATACCTTGTCAGGACCTCACCCCCAATAGGGAAGCTTCAGAATTGATGATAGAGAGAGAGTAGGTTACTGAACAGATATAGAAAGAAGGTGCATGTTTCTGCTACCCTTCCTTTAGTGGTCCGAACTTTATGGCCCACATCTTGAAATATCAAGAACATGTTTTCCAGAAGTTTGTGGGAGTGTACTGGATGAAGTCAGTAAGAGGTCACTTTAGAATCAGTTCCAGATTTGTATTTCAGAAAATACGCCCTGAATTTTGGCTATGATACTGGGGATGCAACATTGAAGACTGAATCTACAATGTCTGTGTTAAAAAGACAATGCTGCCTGAGGACTTTGTTCCTGTCTGAAAAGGTAAAAGTATGGCTCTTTAATTGCTTATTGCACAGAGAACTGCACTTTTGACCCAAAGCACACACTGTGTTCAAAAATTGGCACTTGCCAAGCAAAATTCTTTCCAGATGCATTATCATCTACATTATCCTTTGCCATCAGTTGGCAAGTGGTCTTCTGAAAAATTCTTCTGTCAAAGTCCTTCTGTGGTGTGGCTACTTCCACTGGTTGCCTGGAATCTCTCCTTTAATAATATTTATATTGACCATTTTAGCTGTCAGTTAACACATTCACTGTGCATTCCTACTTGGTCTCTGACTCTTGCAGCTGTGCATCCCTGTTTGCTTAAGTTCTTCAGGACTCAGCCTTCTAGTCTTTTATCATTAACCCACATCTGGCTGTTAGTAACCTGGGATTTTTATTGACTGGGATCCAACCCAGATGTAGATTCACAGTAGAGAGGTCACAATGGTATGCTAATATGAAGTTAAGGACTATGGTGGGACAGTCCTCTTTGGGTCACAGGTACAATCTCCTCGTGCTTGGATACATCTTTGTCATACAACTGCAGTTGGATTTCCTGTTAAGGGGTCAAATCTTGGTGATTTTATTTTTCTTGATTTTCAGGTAATGCACTAACTCTTGGGTTGGGACTAATCTGCAAGCTCAATAATTAGGTGCACTCTCCTAGTTGTGTCAGCTTCAAACATTTGCATCCCATGCTTGGGAGCTGACAAGAAAAAAATGGTGAACTGGAGTGGAAGAGAATAAACACAATCAAACCCACCAATTAGGGTCCCTTGGTAGATCAGTTATTGTGATAGCAAAATGTGTGTTATAGGCAGTAGCATTTTAAAATATAAGAACAAGAGGAATCCTTACTTACAAATGTTGCAGCAGTGCATTTTTTATTTTGTTTTTGTAATCTTCTGATTATATAGTATAACCATAAACTTTATACATATGTATGCTCTGAAAGAGTTCCACTAATAGAATACTTGTTCAACTCTATCTCCTGAACCTTTCATAACCAAAAAGAAAGGCAGTTTCCATAGAGTATAAACATACTGCTTTAATCCTCTAAGACGTGTAACTTAGCCATAAATTGTAAGACCAGGTGGATAATGCCCTCCTTATCTGCTGCAGTTCTCTGTAGTTCTCTGTTTCATTCACTGATATGTCTGTGTCCCTGTCTTGATTGTATCATGAAGTTCTTTTTTGGTTTTGTAAGGAATTCTACAATTGGACATTTAAGAAATAATTTCAGATCACATTTTGTTGACTCTGTCTTTAAATAATGTTTGCTGACACTTGAGTCCTTGAAATACACCTACGGAAGTTAATATTCTGTGTGCTTTGGTTATGATGATATTGCAGTCTGCTGCTTGTGTCACGATTTTTTTTGATAATTTTTTTTTTCTTTCACCATTTTGCCTCTGTACAGTTGACCTGAAGTATGAACTGCCTCTGACACAGCCAGCTAAAGCTCATTACTTGACCGAGTCTCTGCAGCGAATTACCAGTGAGTTAAATAATGTCCTTACTGTATTAGGAACAATGGGTGGGCAGCCTTCACCAGCAGTCTTCAATACATCTCCTTCAGTTAGTAACAGCATTCCTCTTCCTCCATATTCATCTCTGGCACGATCTCATACTCCATCAGCGACTGCTCCACTTCCAAATCAATGGGCCTGGAGTCCAGGAAAGAACCTGAATTTCACTGCTTCTGCCTCTCAGTCTGTTGATGATATACTAATGGAAAAGTGGCACAAGTACTTCCCAGGTAAGTTGTTGTGGTACATGTTTTCTTTTCTTGTATGACAAGTCAAAGAAAAAAAAATCTTGTTAATAGCCCCCATGCAGAAGTCTGATTCCCACAGTGTAGAGTCATCAAGTAATAAACTGATATCAAGGAGGAGGAAATTTGCATTTGTAGATGTTCATCTTGTTACCCTGCTGCAGTCATCACACTTGGGTTATCCTGTCGTCAGGCGGTCCCACAGTCGGCATGAATTCCAAAGTCTTGGTCCGGAGTTGGTTGCTGTCACTTCCTCCCTGACGTCAGTGCACCAGGGGTATATAAGAGGCATCCGATGTCATTTTCTTCAGTCTTTCTTGCCGTGCGGTGCCCGAAACAGAAGCAGTTCGCAAGTGCCGGTTGGCCGACACCTGAGATTTTCGAATCGAATTTCAGTCCGAAGTCTTCAAAGCTAAGTACCCCGTTGGGGAACCTTTTCTTGCCTCAGTCCGATGTCAGAAAAATTTAACAATTGTATTTCTTGTGGGAAGCAAATACCTCATAAGGATTTTCATTCTTATTGTATACCTTGCCTAGGCCCAGACCACGACGTCACTGGTTGTCGGTTTTGTGCTAGGTTCAATAAGCGAACTATAAAGCGACGCTTTGATTTCGCATGACACTACTTTGGTAGGAAATTTAATTACACTATGCGATCGGAACAACCGACTACCGGCGTGCATAAAAAACGCAAAGATAAAGACAGGCAGCCTAAATCCAAGGCAGACTCCGAGGCCTTGGCTGGGCTGGTCACCGGTTCTCTAGTTTTCAGTGAGGTGCCTACGCAGCCCCTGGCGACCGCAGAATTGGAACCCCAGACCGCTTCGGATTCTCAAGCAGAGAGTTCTAGGCCGACGCAGCCATTTTCTTTAGGCCCTACCGACAACATTGCAGAAGGAGAAGCCGGTGCTCTGGAAACACCTTCGGTTACAGAAGGTGTCTTCAGACCGACTACTCTCACAATAAAATCTTATGCTAAGCTTAAGACTCCTCTTAAAGCAAAAAAGACTGCACTTCAGTCTCCAGTTCAAGGCCCCATACCTAAGAAACAGATGCTTAAAATGTCTGAAGATTTGATTTCTTTAATCAGGGGTTCCCAACCCCCCCAGACAAAAGGCCTAGACAAGAGGAGGATTATGCCTCCTCTGATCACGTGTCTATTTCCTCAGGCTCCTCTGAGGAACAGGATTACTCCTTTCCCCCTTTTGAAGATTCTGATGCTGAAGATTCCATTCCCTCAGCTTCTCCCCCTGAAGACTATTTCTTTGGGGAAACCTTACATACCATGAGGGAACATTTCCACTGGGAAGGTCAGGACTACTCCGACTCAAAGAAAAGGCTCCGAGAGTTTCTTTTACTCCCCCAGCACAGACCCCTTGCTATCCCTCCAGTTTTAGACATTGTGGATGATGTTTACTTAGAATCTAGTCTAAATCCAGATTCTCTGCCTCCTGCTCCAGCCAAACCATATAGATATTATAGAGTGCCTGACTCACACAAATTCCTTTACAAAAGCCCTGTTGCTGACCCAGAGACAATCTCCCAGGGTCCCAAAGGGACTAAGGCTTCTATGGCTAAAAATCCTGTACCCTGTGAAAGGGACTCCAGAGCACTAGATAGGTGGGGGAAGAAGGTTTACACCTCAGCTACTCTAGCTATGAGAGCACTAAATTGTCAATTTCACATGCTGAAATACCAGCAATTCCTAATGTCTCGAATAAAACAAAAGATGAGCACGCACCCTCAACAGTCTGAATTCAAGGAAATGCAGGATCTGTTGCATGCAGCTGAACAGGTGGGCAAACATACTTTACAATGTGGATTTGATTCCTTGGAAGCTTCTTGTAGAGCAGCTGTTATTGGGTCTGTTATACGTAGGCATGCTTGGGTAAAGGAACAAACTCTGCCTGATCATGTTAAAGCAAAGTTATTGGATGCACCCTTACAGCATGATGTCTTATTTGGGGTTAAAGCAGAAGAGGTTTTAAAGAAAATGGAGGATAAGGCAAAATCTACGCAGACGGTCAAAGATTTCTTACAGGTACAACCCCCACGCTTCAGCAGAAATTAGCCAACAAAAAATTGGTCCTTTCCAGCTTCTGACAGACCACAGAGGGGTAAATACAGACGCCCAAGGGGCAGAGGACAAGCACAAATCCCTTACAGACCTCGCCAATGGGGCACTGCAACACAGAAGGGAGGAGAAGACTGGTCCCAAACTACTAGAAGACAAACACAATGACTTAAACCTCAAACTGCCAAGCAAAACTCTCTTGGCAGCTCCCTTGGGAGGAAAATTAGCATTTTTTTCAGACAACTGGCGCATCGTCACAAAGGACAAATGGGTCCTAGACATTATCTCACAAGGATACAGATTCCATTTCCACACCTTGCCAAGGATAAAAGGAATGCCAAACCTGCCACAAAATCAATGGGCAGAGGCAGAAAAACAAATTACAGCTCTCATGGACATGAGAGCCATTGAAGTGGTACCTACACAGGAGCAAGGCCAAGGATTTTACTCAAGGCTCTTTCTAGTCCCCAGAAAGGACAATGCTTGGAGACCCATTCAGGACCTTTCAATTCTAAACACCTTCTTGCAAGTACCCAAATTCAAGATGCTAACACTACAGCAGCTTCTTCACATGTTGGGCAAGAAAGCTTGGCTAGTAACATTGGACAAAAAAGGAGGCATATCTGCATGTCCCTATCAGACAAAATTGCAGAAGATACCTCCGTTTCATTGCAGGTTCAACCCATTACCAATTCTCTGCACTGCCCTTTGGCTTATCTACTGCGCCCAGGGTCTTCACAAAATGCCTGGCACCAGTAATTGCATACTGCAGACAAAGAGGAATTCAAATATACTCATACCTGGACGACTGCCTCATCCAAGCAGAAAGCAAGGACATTCTCTTACAACATCTGACTTTTGTAAAACACCTTCTAAGTTGCCTAGGGTACACAGTAAATGAAAAGAAATCAAAACTAGTGCCCTCACAAAATATGACATTCCTGGGTGCCAGCTTGAATACAATGGCCCAGATGGCTTATCTGACACCAGACAAACAACTACAACTAACACAATACTTCAAAATAATGGCAACAAAGACCCAACTCCCTGCAAGAAAAATTCTGCAGGCCTTGGGCTTCATGGCATCTTGCATACTACTAATACCATTTGCAAAACTGCATATGAGGAAATTACAATGGTACCTGAAAAGCGTATGGACTCAACACAGCCACAGCTTGGAAACAACAATACCTCTCATTCCCTGCCTGCAACAGGAGTTTCTATGGTGGTCACAGGCATGTCACCTCAACAAGGGTCAGCCTTTCACCTTACCCCCAGCCAGGCAAACTATGACAACATATGCATCGGACTATGCCTGGGGGGCACACATGGCAGGACGGTGTGTTCAAGGCATATGGACTGCAGATCAAAGGAATCTGCACATCAATCAAAAAGAAATGCTAGCTGTATAGAATGCTCTGACAGCCTTCAAGGACCTCTTACATCCAGGACAGCTTATAATAAGGACAGACAACACCACAGTAATGTGGTACATAAACAAACAAGGGGGTACACACTCCTACCCTCTATGCAGGCAAACAATGACCTTGTGGAACACAGCACTGGCTTACCAAGTTCAATTACAAGCTCAATTCCTGCCAGGAAAAAAGAACACATTGGCAGACGACCTAAGCAGAAACATCATGGATCCCCACGAGTGGAAACTGGATCCAGAAGTATTTGTAATGATAACTCAAAAATGGGGGCGCCCAGACATAGACCTGTTTGCCACCTCCCAAAACTATCAGCTATCAAAATTTTGCACAAGGACATTTCACCATCAAGCTTGGAAAGTGGACTCACTCTCATTCAGTTGGAAAATGCTGACAGTATATGCCTTTCCTCCATTGCCCCTTCTCACAAAGGTGCTGCTGAAAGTCAGGATGGAGAGACCCCGAATGATACTCATTGCCCCAGACTGGCCACGCCAGCACTGGTACCCACTACTAAGGAACATGGCCCAGGGCCCACCATGGATTTTACCATAAATTCCTCATCTGCTCACACAGCAAGGCAGTCAGATTCTACACAGCCAGCTCAAAACCTTAAATTTGGCTGCATGGCAAATCACCTAAGCAACCAGCCAGTTCCTCTTTCACAAGCTGTTATGGATGTCATTCTGGAGGCCAGGAGGCCCAGCACCAGGAAAGCCTATTCAGACAAATGGAAAAGATTTTGCGCCTGGAACCAAGCTAAAGGCCAAAATACCCTTCAGCCGGACATACCTCAGATTCTACAATATTTAACTGAGATGTTACACAAAGGACTTTCTTTTTCATCTATTAAAATCCATGTCTCAGCTATTTCAGCTCACTACAACACGGATCCTCCCTTATTTTCACATCCACTTCTAAGGCAGTATCTCAGAGGGGCCAAAAACATTAGGCCTCCCAGGAGAGTGCCAACACCAACTTGGGACCTCAGTTTTGTTCTGGGAAAACGTACGCTGCAACCTTTTGAGCCAGCTTTCTCAGCTGACTTAAAGTTTATATCATGGAAGACTGCCCTGCTGCTAGCAATTACTTCAGCCAGAAGAGTCTCAGAGCTACAGGCACTAATGGCAGTAGAGCCTTTCCTCATTTTTCATCAAGACAGAGTTTCTCTATGAACTAACCCCTCCTTTATGCCAAAGGTGGTATCCAGTGTGGCTCTAAATCAAACCATCCATTTACCCACCTTCTTTCCAAATCCACAGAACAAAGGAGAAAGACTTCTGCATTCCTTGGACATTCACAGGCAACTACGTTACTACTTGGATAAAACTAAGATTTTCAGAAAATCTGACCAACTTTTTGTATCCTATGCTACAGCATCACAAGGAAAGGCTATCTCAAAACAGACCATTTCCAAATGGACAGGACATTGCATATGTTTTTGCTACACCCATCATGGAAAACCAGTTCCTGCTAGCATAAGGCCCCACTCCACCTGGGCAGCAGCTACATCTACAGCCTTCCTCAGGGGGGTGCCAACCAAGGATATTCTGGAAGCTGCAACTTGGAGTTCAGTACACACCTTCACCAAGCACTATCACTTACCACTTTACTCTAAGACTAGAGCTGGTTTCGCCACTGCAATTTTGTAGGGCCTTCTAGCCTCCTCTAACCCTGTTTGACTCCACCTCCCATCCTTAGCTTTGGGATTCTACCCGTGTGTGATGACTGCAGCAGGGTAACACGATGAACATAGTACAGTTTTGTACCTACCATAAATGTAGATGTTCGAGTGTATACCCTGCTGCAGTCCAGGTTACCCTCCCTCCATCCCCTCTGACCTAACTAAAACCTTTCAATACCTTACATTCTGATACAACCTTTGTGGTGTATTTGCTTATAGCTGGAGGGATGTTTTGTTTGTGCTAAACTTTTATTATTGGTACTATCAACTGACCACCTTTTGGGAGGGGCACCTGACATCTGGGGCAAGAAAAACTGAAGAAAATGTCGTTGGATGCCTCTTATATACCCCTGGCACACTGACGTCAGGGAGGAAGCGACTGCAACCAAGACTTTGGAATTCAGGCCGACTGCGGGACCACCTGACGACAGGATAAGCCAAGTGTGATGACTGCAGCAGGGTATACACTCGAACATCTACATTTATGGTAGGTACAAAACTGCACTTTTGCACACGTTATTAACGTCACTTATGATCTTCATTGTAATTCTGACCCACTGAGGGCTTGCTCAATTGTAGTATTTTCTGTTGCAGTCCTCACTCCTGGGATATCCTGCTTGCAGGTAGCCGAACTAGCCGGCCCAGCTTCCAGAGCTGTATCTTTCCCCAAGACTTCAATCGAAGCTCTGCAGCAGGATACAAGGATATCTGGGGGATAAGGGGTGTGCCAGCCAATGCCATCTTCAGATCTTACTTGTTCGGCAGTTTTGTGAAGCCATAAGATTTTTGCAGCACTCTTGAGTCTGTCTATCTGCCTATTTCAAAGAGCCATATAAGTACCCCTTAGGGGATTTTCTGTTTTTGTTTTGTTGCTGTTGACTTAGCCGATCTTTTTCTGAATCCAGTTCTGATTCTGAGTCTGAGGCCAAAGTGAATTGTATTGTGTACAAAAAACAGTATTCCCACAGACTTTGACAATGGGTATTTACTTGCATCAGTCCAGAATAGGACATTGCCCGATTTACAATCTGAAGAAGGCATCAGTCTCTTCAGGTTTTCATAGCCAAGAAGGGGGTAAGAGCCTAAATCCATGCTGCCATGGCATCAGTCAAAGCCTGTGGCAGCCTTCTTCCAAAAAATAAGCACTCCAGTAAAAGACATGTGGAATATCATTTGGAAACTGAGGACATCCCATTAGATGACTCTGCTTCCCTGGGTGTGGCAACTTTGGGCATGGTTAGGTGCATTTGCATCCCCCCTTCCTGTGAGCTGGTCTTAGCCAAGTCTTGTGGTATGACCCCTGTGCAAGCCACCACACAACTGGTGTCTTGCATGTCCTTCTGTATCAGAGACCAAAGTTAATTTGGTTTTGGAGGTTCATATTCTGATTACTGAATGGGGAAGGCAACATCGTAGAGTTCTTGCCTGTGAGGAGGTTCCCAGTCCACATTGATGTCTTGGTTCCTTGCTTGTGACCCAAGGCCTCTAAGGCAGTTATTATTAAAGCTATATGAGGCACAGAGCACCAAAGGAAATAGTTGCTTGCCAGCTTGACCTCCCCCTTCTCTGGCTTCCACTAATACTTTAGCTGGACTGGCTGAGGTGGTTCTGTCTCTGTTGAATCAGAACGGCCAGACATAGAAGTTTCAAACGTGTCTGGGACTCCTTTTAGAAAGAAAAAGAGAAGGGTAGCACCTTCTTCTCAATATTTTGATTCACATGATTCTGAGGCAGATGACCTGGCCTATTTAGACCATATCACATCTGCTGATGCCTATGATTCAGACACCAGGACATTCTTTCCCATGCTTCACCTCCAGAGGACTTCTATTTTGAGACCCCCATTCATAGGATGAATGAAGTTTCCCTGTTGAAAAGTAAGGAGTACTCAGTCCCAGCTTGGTTATAGAGCCTTCTTAGACTTACCAGATTCCAGAACGCTCAGTTCTAAACATCCTGTGGGTGTTTTTAAGCAATGTATCCATGGAGCCAAACTCCATCCTCTCTGCTACAAGGAAACCTGACCGGTTTTATAGGAGCAATGATTATTACAAGTTCCTCTACAAAAATGCTTTTGCTGATCCAGCTGTGGTGTCCATGAATTCCTGCAAGGAAAAGCCCCTTAGCTCCATTCAAGAACCCTCTTCCCAATGTCAGGAAAAGTAGAATACTTGATTGATTTGGTAAAAAAAATGTATCCCTGTGCTAGTCTCTCAATCAGAGCCTTGAACTGCCAATCCCACATACTTTCCTACCAAAAACTCCCTGTTGGATAAGAAAAGGGCTAAGACATAAGTCTGTGATGCTTGAGCTTTGTGTCCTCTTTTCTCAGGTTGCCAAGTAGTCCAAAAAGAGGGTCTGTGATAAGTTCATAGTAGTGTACCAAGCTGATAGCCTGTGAAGATAGGTGAAGGCTGCCAGCCAAGCCAGATAGCATTTTGTAGATAATTCTGTCATTTGTAAATATTAATGTAAGCCACAGGTTTGTTCTCTTAAATGGAAGAAAATGATTTTAGATGTGGAACTGCAAAAATGTAACAACAGTGCACTCTGGTGTAACAAAGCTGATAAGTCAAGCATTGTGAAATTCTTTGATCTAAACCTCGGAGCCGAGATGACTAGTGGGAGGCATTCTGCCTGTTGTTTTGAGGCCAGAGTTAATGGTTAGAATTTACATGTCTAATTTCTTTTATTGTTCTGACTTCCTGACCAACTGCAAGATCAGAAGGGCTTTTAACCTCTGAGAGTTTGTTAACCTGGGAACGAGAAAGAAATTATGTAATCTGAAATGAATCAGTGGTACTGTGTTATCAATTTAAGGACAGAAAGAATGAGGGCATTTGAGCATTTGTCTTGAGAACATCCAACATCACCAGCACTGCCTTATTTTAGAACTGTGTTTTCTCTTAGAGCCACTGGAGATGCATAAGCCAGTGCATTTCTTTGTGCCAGTCCCAAGCCCGGATAAATAGGAAGGGTTACGTCAGGAAGGGCATCCGGCATAAAACTTCATCAAATAATTCATGCAGACACCAGTAAATATTTACATACCGGATTGCTCGAGGCCTGGGTTAACAATGGCCACCATCAGTACTGTTAGCCAATGGTGCTGGCGGAAATTGGGCTACTGTTGGCCGAAGGAGGAGAAGAGGCGGAAGGCATGGCTGACGGTAGAGAGAGAGGAGAAAGGCTATGACTGTGGTATTGAGGGTCAGAACTTTGAATGTCGGCAGTATGACTGGTATAGGGAGAGAGCTAGCCGATATGATGGACAGAAGGAAGGTTGGTATATTGTTTGTGCAAGAGACCAGTTGGAAGGAGAGTAAGGCTAGGTGTATCGGAGGTGGGTTCAAATTGTTTCATCTTGTTGTGGATGGGAGGAGAAATGGCCTAGGAGTTATCCTGAAGGAACAGTATGCTAAGAGTGTTTTGGAGGTGAAAAGAGTGTCTGATAGATAGATGTTTATGAAGCTGGAAATTGATGGTGTAATGATGAATGTTGTTAGTGCATAGGCTCCACAAGTTGTGTGTGCGATGGATGAGAAAGAAAAATTTTAGAGTGAGTTGGATGAAGTGGTGATGACTGTACCCAAGGGTGAGAGAGTGGTGATTGGAGGAGATTTCAATGGGCATGTTGGTGAAGGGAACAGAGGGAATGAGGAAGTGATGGGTAGGTATAATGTTACACAAAAGAATGCAGAAGGTCAGATGGTAGTGGATTTTGTGAAAAGGATGGACATGGCTGTGGTGAATACGTATTTTAACAAGAGGGAGGAGCATAGGGTGACATACAAGAGTGGAGGAAGATGCACACAGGTGGATTATATCTTATGTAGGAGGGCCAGTTTGAAAGAGATTGGAGACTGTAAAGTGGTGACCGGGGAAAGTGTAGTTAGGCAGCATAGGATGGTGGTTTGTAGGATGACGTTGGTGATCAAGAAGAGGAGGAGGAGTGTGAGGGCAGCACCAAGGATCAAATGGTGGAAATTGAAAAAGGGTAATTATGAGGTGGAGTTCAGGGATGAGTTAAGACAGGCACTGGGTGGCAGTGAAGAGTTACCAAATAGCTGGGTAACTTACAGCAGAGCTAGTAAGGGAGACGGCTAGAAAGGTGCTTGGTATGACATCTGGACAGTGGAAGGACAACAAGGAGACGTGGAATGAGGAAGTACAGGAGAGTATACAGAGAAAGTGGTTGGCAAAGAAGAAGTGGGATTGTCAGAGATGAAGAAAGACAGGAGTATAAGGAGATGAGGTGCATGGCAAAGAGAGAGGTGGTGAAGGCTAAGGGAAGAAGTGTATGAAAGGTTGGACACTAAGGAAGGAGAAAAGGACCTGTACTGATTGGCTAGACAGAGAGACCGAGCTAGGAAGGATGTGCAGTTGGTAAAGGTGATAAAGGATAATGAGGGAAACATGCTCACAAGCAAGGAGAGTGTGTTGAGAAGATGGAAAGAATACTTTGAGGAGTTGATGAATGAAGAGAATGAGGGGGAGAGAAGGTTGGATGATGTGGGGATAGTGAATCATGAAGTACAATGGATTAGCAAGGAGGAAGTAAGGATAGCTATGAAGAGGATGAAGAATGGAAAGGCTGTTGGTCCAGATGACATACCTGTGGAAGCATGGATGTGTTTAGGTGAAATGGCAGTGGAGTTTTTAACCAGATTGTTTAATGAAATCTTGGAAAGTGAGAGGATGCCTGAGGAATGGAGAAAAAGTGTTTTGGTACCGATTTTTAAGAATAAGGGTGATGTGCAGAGCTGTAGTAACGACAGAGAGATTAAATAGATCAGTCACAGCATGAAGTTATGGGAAAGAATAGTGGAAGCTAGTTTAAGAAGGGACGTGATGATTAGTGATCAGCAGTATGGTTTCATGCCTGGAAAGAGCACTGCAGATGCAATGTTTGCTCTGAGAGTGTTGATGGAGAAGTACAGAGAAGGTCAGAAGGAGTTGCATTGTGTTTTTGTAGACTTAGAAAAAGCATATGACAGGGTGCCTAGAGAGGAGTTGTGGTATTGTATGAGGAAGTCGGGAGTGTCAGAGAAGTATGTAAGCGTGGTACAGGATATGTACAAGGGTAGTGTGACAGCGGTAAGGTCTGCGGTGGGAGTGCCAGATGCGTTTAAGTTGGAGGTGGGATTACATCAAGGATCAGCTCTGAGCCCTTTCTTATTTGCAGTGGTGATGGACAGGTTGACAGATGAGATCAGACAGGAGTCCCCATGGACTATGATGTTTGCAGATGACATTGTTATCTGTAGTGAGAGTAGGGAACAGGTGGAGGAGACCCTGGAGAGATGGAGATATGCTCTAGAGAGAAGAGGAATGAAGGTCAGCAGGACTAAGACAGAATATATGTGTGTGAATGAGAGGGAGGATAGAGGAATGGTGAGGATGCAAGGAGTAGAGGTGGTGAAGATGGATGAGTTTAAATACTTGGGATCAGTAGTTCAGAGTAATGGTGAGTGTGGAAGAGAGGTGAAGAAGAGAGTACAGGCAGGATAGAGTGGGTGAAGAAGAGTATCAGGAGTTATTTGTGACAGACGAGTACCAGTAAGAGTGAAAGGGAAGGTTTACAAGAGGGTAGTGAGACCAGCTATGTTATATGCATTGGAGAGAGTGGCATTGACTAAAAGGTAGGAGTTTGAGCTGGATGTGGCAGAGTTAAAGATGTTAAGATTTGCACTAGGTGTGATGAGAGTGGACAGGATTAGGAATAAGTATATTAGAGGGTCAGCCCAGGTTGGAAGGTTTGGAGACAAACCCAGAGAAGCAAGATTACGTTGGTTTGGACATGTGCTGAGGAGGGATGCTTAGTATATTGGGAAAAAGATACTAAAGATAAATCTACCAGGTAACATGAAAAGAGGAAGGCGTAAGATAAGGTTTATGGATGTGGTGAGAGAGGACATGCAGGTGGTTGGTGTGGTAGAGCAAGATGCAGAGGACAGGAAGAAATGGAAACAGATGATCCGCTGTGGTGACCCCTAACGGGAACAGCCGAAAGAAGATGATGATGTTTTCTTAGATATAGCTAGTAAATAGGAAGATTAGATTAGTTTTCCTTTCTGTATTGATGTCAGAACTTTTCTACTGTATTATTTTAAGCATTTCTGTGTGATCTCTGAACTCTTGACTAGCACTTGTGTTTTTATTATTTATTAGTAAATATTTTTATACCTTTCAAATGTGGCTGTTTTGTGTAGAGATAATTTAAGCTCTAGAGTACATTGCATGTATATAGTGATATAAGCTTTGCTGTTCAGTCACATTTACCATTTGGATAATATTATTGCACATTAATAATTGGACACCCTTTGTTAAGGTTCTTTTTAGTAGCTGATATTGGTGAGTGGTGGCAGCTGGTACTACATTTTAGACTGGGCAGAAAGGGGGCACAGCTGGAGAATCTGTGCCAGCCTTCTCCAGGAGTGTCTTTGTGGTTGTATACAAGTCTTATCTCAAAGTGTATGTGTATCAGCTACTTGGGCAGGGACACAAAGCACTGGTTGGACAGAGAGGGTGCTGGAGGTTTTAGCTTGCCCACTAGGCTGAGATCTGGACCCTATAGCTGTGCCAGTGGGGAGTCTTATTGGGGATCTGGAGTGAAAGGGAGAAACATGCCCCAGACTGACTGTGAACTCTGTGTGCTCTTAAGAGAAATTGTACTTTACTGTGTGTGTATTTATTATCCTTTCCATATATGGAATATATATCACTGGTGTTAGTGGTGAAGATTGAGGCTCCTTGATTGCTGGGCCAGTGCACGGGTGTCACACAGCCACTGGAGCCTTTTTAAGCCTAGCTATGCTTCTCAAATTTATGACAACTTCTGGTACCCTTCATAGTTTAATCAAGGGTTTGGCCTTGGTAGATGAAACATTTATAAAGAGGGGCCTGGGAGATGAACCACTTACAGGCTGCCTGTGTCTACTACAGACACAGGAACCAAACCGGGGTGAATTTCCTGTTCCCCATCCAGCTGTCCAAGTTAAACTTGAATTAGGTTAGGGAGGAGCTCTGTATCTAAGGAGCCTGTTCCAGAGAAGGTTTAGTATCTGGGATGCATGCCTATCTCTCCAGTGGGTCCTGTTTATATCACAGACAAGGTTTGGGAGTCCTTTTAGAAAGATAAAAGTAGAACCTCCTCCTTGTTGGTGCTTCTACGGGGTCTGTTATGCAGACACATACCTGGTTAATGACAGTGTCCCTTCCAGATCATGTTAAGACAGAGCTCCTAAAGGCACTACTACAAGATAATCTTCTCTGTGATTCCTTCCCCTGTTCAAGGAGTCTTCAAGAAAATGGAGGAAAACATAAGGCTATACAATCTGTGAACCATTTTTTTAAGACTTAAACTCCTAAGTTCTGCAGGAATCACCTAGCAAACACACAGTTTAAACATTCTAAGCAGGAAAGTAGCAGACTTTGAAAAGGTTCAAATGAAAATACAAAAGAGAATGGTAAACAAGATCTTAACAGGAGCCTGGAGGTCTTCAGGGTATGATACCAAGAGGAATCAGCAGTGACTTAGCCTGGCTTCCCCCCTACTCATCTAAGCCTACCTCATCCCATCTGCGAACCACCTATCCTTCTTCTGTTAAAGAAAGTGAGAGGACAATTAACCTTGTTTGTAAGAAACAGGGAAGGCTTCACCTAGATCAGCAGGTGTTAAAATCCCATGAAAAAGTTGCAAACTACTGTTCCAAAAGATCCCAAAAGGCACTGGCATTTCAGCCATCCTAAAGACCAGGTGCATCTTATCCCTGCAGTTCAGCAAGAGATGTTGCACTCTGGGGCCACAAATAATGTGCCAACTCCGGGCCACAAATAATGTGCCAACTGGAAAGGAAGGATCAGGGTTCTACTCAGGGCTCTTCCTTCTTCCAAGAAACTAAGGCACATGAAGACACATCCTAACTCTGTCTTACCTAAGGAAGTTTCTTAAGATACCAAAGTACAAGACTGAAGAAAAGATGGCTGCATATTGTACAGCAAATGGATTAGATCACCTTCAGTGTAAAAAAAGGAAAGTGGTATAAAAAAATCAGTGAAAGTTAACAATATAGTTACAATTCAATCACTGTACTGCCTTGATGACAACAAAGACAACATTTGGAGAAAGTAAGATAAAATCAAATCAGAAAAGTAGTAGAAAAAAAACTCTAGTTGGGAAAACCTTTGCAGCTGTTAAACAGAATAACAGTTTAGGTGTCAGCTTTGGTACAGTAGATGGCTTCCAGTAATTTAGAGTAAAAAAAAAACAATTGCACTTAGAACTATGTAAACTAACTGAGAGACTAAATGTATAAAGTCAAATAACAAAAGGCTGAAAAGAATAGAAGAAGCTTTAAGTTGCTATTCAGATAAGCTGCTAAAATTGCGAATGTCAGAGGATTAAATAAAGGAGGAAAAGACTGATTATTAGGCTTCTCAAGAACTGTTTTGAAAAAAACAAGACAGAGAAAACCTGAGATTTTCTGTTATACCACAGAAACTTTAAAGAATAGATCGTATTAATTTTATGAAAATACAAATTAGCAACTGAAATGGCATTCTACAGCAGGGTTTGTTAATTGAAAGGCACATCATGTGTATGCTCCAAACCTGGTCATGAAACCTATTATGTGAAGTTGTTAAATCTCGCCATTTATTCTCACTGATGGGTTCGAAGCCGATCCTCAGCTCTGACACGGCCGTTAGCGAAGCTCAAGGTTTACCAGTAGCTCGAGACTAAGCCCCTTATCCCATGATGCACTGCTGGAATTACCTCAGATCTAGTTTGCCGCGGCACAGATCTCGGTGTTCCAGATTGCTCAGACCAATTTTATTGGAAAGATTCTTCTATTCGCAAGCTTTAAAAACGTTTTCTTAACTTTCATTCTTGTTAGGATATTTATATATATATATATATATATATATATATATATATATAGATTTAGATAAGTGCCCTGTGTTGGCTTTGTTTTTTTCCATAGAAGTGTTTCTAGTTAGCAGTTGGCCTAGTAGTGGTGGCCTTGTATTTAACTAAATTCATAGTCAGTAGTTAATTAAATAGCTAATAGTTGCTTAGAGTGTGTTTTCTATTTGTTTAAATTTAGGATGTCTGAAGAGAAAGAGAAGCAACATCCTAAATCTGGCTTCAAAAAATGTCAGTCACTGACTGGTCGCTGACAGGCATGTTCAGTGTGTCTATTGTCTGGGGGCATTACATCTCCAAGACTCTTGTAGCATCTGTCACTCCTTCTCTTCCAGGGTACTTTTAGAGAGAAGGAGGAAATTGGTGGATAGGGGCTTACTTCAGCACCCCTTCTCGGAAGCACTGGGTGACCAGGATGGTGCTAGCAAATCCTCTAAGTCATCCAAATCTTCAGGTGACTCCAGGTTATCTCAAAAGGTTAAAAAAATTGAGGTTTAGGGTCATCTGTTCCACTGCCTTCGGAACTGAGTGCCCCTTCCGTTCGGTGCCAGCTCACAGCTTTGGAGCCGGTTTCTGAGATTCCCTCATCTCCTCTGCTTCAGTCGGCACCCTCGGTGCACTCCTTGAAGTCTTCTGTCAGCCTCTCAGATCTGGATATGGACCGATTGGTTTAGAAGCTTTTATGGGCGCCAGGCCTTGCCGAATTGTTGTCAGCTCCAATACCTCCTTCGGAACCGAAGACCATTACCCCAGACTTGACTGCTCCTCCTCCGAGCCGCACCGGACTTTCGGAGCCGGCGGAGGCCGACCTGATGGTTGTTGAGCCTGTGGAGTCGAGACCTGCTCCAGTGTTATCGGACCCATCTACTTGGACATCCTCGGCGCCGACCAGGGACTCTAGGAGCCGACACTCTCCTGTCGAGTCTGGAGAGAATAGTCGTACAGATTTGTCGGTGCCAACTCTTCCTCTCGGGGCTTCGGCTTGGATGAGTTTGGCTCCTACCTCGGGCTCAGAATCCATGGCCTCGGTGCAGGAGAATCGGACGGTCCCTCCGGATCCATCTACCCCTTCTCGTCGGAGTCATGGTGCGTTCGATGCCATGAGGAGAGTCCTGTCTCCAAAGACATTATCAGCATCAGGTCTGGCTTCCTCCTCCCCTCAAATGCCTGTGTCCGCTCCTGCTTCTACCGGTCAACCCAAGCGTAGAGACCCTGAGCCTCAAGTAGCCCCACAGGGCGTTCCCTGCTCTTCTGAGACCTCCCCAGAAGTCCCCACTGAGGAGGTACCCAGGAAGAGACTGTGCAAGAGGAGGCACTTGGACTCCCCACAGGAGTCTTTGACATCTGACACTGACTTGGATGAGTCAGAAGGGTCCCCTCAATCCCCCTCTGAGGATATCTCCTTTCCGGAGATATTAGAAATCCTTAATCAGAGGGGTGGTTGGCAGTCCAAAAGCCCTACTGAAGACGAGTCAGTACTTTTGAAGGCTTTCTGGTCTCAACCTTTCACCTCTTAGGTGTCTCCACCTTCCGATGAGCTCATGGAGCTGATCTCTCATAAGGCGTGGGAGTCTCTGGAGGCCATGGAACCTGTCCCTCTGAAGCCAAATAAGTTCATCTCTGCCCCCGTGGACAAAGCTTTTTTGACTAAGGGGGAGTGCCTGTTAATGCCATGGTGGTGGCGGCGGCAGCCACCAAAAAGGAAATGTCTGAGACGTCCTCATCTATCCATCCTCCTAGCAGAGATTCCAGGATCATGGATAGATATGGGAAACGCATGTTTAGTTCAGTGACTTTTTCCCTTTGATCACTGAATTACTTAACCCATTTTACCAGACTACAAAGAGATCTCCTGAAGGAGCTAGGAGATACTCTCCAGGGTAAGATAGCTGCAGGGGTTGCCGACAAAGTTACCACCCAACTTGCTACCCTAAACTCAATTGTGAACTCGTCCATGCGTCTCATATCTTAT
Source organism: Protopterus annectens (assembly GCF_019279795.1). NCBI lineage: Eukaryota > Metazoa > Chordata > Ceratodontiformes > Protopteridae > Protopterus > Protopterus annectens. Next base: position 1,370,139,417 of record NC_056741.1, read on the forward strand.
GCAGCTGATGGTTCGAGTAGGGCCGCAAGTTCAGGCATTGCTCTGCATAGACAAGCCTGGATGCATCTCTGTTCCTTTGCGGAACTTTTCAAGTCTTCCTTTATCACCACCCCATTTGATGGCTCATCCCTGTTTGGGCCCAAGGTAAAGGAAACTCTAACCAGGTGAGAGCAGGAAGGAAAGACTCTATCTGCCGTTGCTGTCTGTTTTTCTACCCCTACTCGGCCCTATCCCAAGGGCCCTAAGGGCGGAAAGATGTGGTTCCAAAAAGCCCAGGGAGCCTTTCAGGACACACGTGGCGAAACCCCTCTAGAGGCAGACGAGGGGGTTATTATGGAAGACGTTGCCCGTGCGGCAGGGGGGGTTCGCAACAGCAGGGTGACAAAGGCCAGTTCTCTGGTCAGCTCTACCAGCGCTCCTGAAAGGAGACCCGGCTGTCCAGCTCTGGAGGCAGTCGGGGGTCGCTTATCTTTGTACCCAGAAGCCTGGCTAAGCATAACATCTGATACCTGGGTACAAAGCATCATTTCCAGAGGGTATTTCATACCATTCTCTTCCCCTCCCACTCCTGTCAACAGAATCCCGGATGTTCTACCCAGTGTCAGGGGACAAGCAACTATAGAGGTCCGCAAATTGCTAGAAAAAAAGAGTCATTCAGCCAGTCCCAGCAGACCAAACAGGATTCTGAACTTACTCAAGATTCTTTTTGGTTCCAAAGAAAACAGGGGACTAGAGACATATCTTGGACCTCAGCAGACTCAACCAATTTGTTAAAAAAGAGAAATTCCGAATGGTCACGCTTCAGGCCATTCTTCCCGTCTTAGGGAAAGGCGATTGGATGTGCTCCATCGATAAAGATGGGCAGACACTCCAGAGATCACCTGCGTTTCCAGCTGGGAGCCAATCACTACCAGTTTCGAGCCCTGCCCTTTGGTCTCACTACAGCCCCCAGAGTGTTCATCAAATGCATGGCAGTGGTCACAGCTCACCTGAGGCATCTAGGATTCCAGGTGTTTCCATACCTAGATGATTGGCTCCTTACCGCCACCACCAGGCATCAACTGATTCAGGCAGCAGAATCTACTCTGACACTCTCCAACCACTTAGGCATTACAGTCAACTTCGAAAAGTCTGCCTTGTCGCCATCGTAGCATACTGTCTTTATAGGAGCAGAGTTGGATACCACAACCACCATTCTACGTCTCACTTCTTTGCCAACACGTCAACTCATTGGTGTCAAAGAACAAAGCTACAGCCGCAGAGGTCTTGAAGGTACTAGGTTTGATGGCGGCAGCAATTCTAGCCATTCCATTCGCAAGGATGCATATGCGAATTCTTCAGTGATGCTATTCGCTCAGTGGTCTTGCCAGAAATTGCCAATGAATCATATGATTCTCATCACAAACTCTTGCAAGAGGGACCTTCAGTGGTGGTTAACGACTCTTCATGTCACAATAGGATGACCCTTTGGGCCCCCCCCCCCCAGTAGCCACTGTGACCATGGACGCTTCCCTGATAGGGTGGGGTGGGGGCATTTTCAGGGAAAGACTGCCCAAGGCACGTGGACGGATCAAGAGTCATATCTGCATATCAGTGTTCTGGAGTTGAGAGCAGTACTTCTGGCGTTGCAGTACTTTCAGGACTCTCTTCCTGTAGGACAATTGCAATTCAGACAGACATCATGTCAGTGGTCTAGTACTTGAACAAACAGGGCGGAACCAAATCTTACCCCCTTTGTTGAGAAGCCCTCCGGGTATGGCAATGGGATGTGTCATCCCAGCGTTTTCTGTTAGCAACACACATCCCGGGGAAGTCCAGTGTGATCCAGTGTGAGAGCGGACAAGCTGAGCAGGGCATTCTTGTTGCCTCACGAGTGGTCTCTCAACCAACACGTTGCGGACATGGTTTTCCACAAATGGGGCCAGCCTTGCTGCGACCTCTTTGCCAGTCACATCAATACCAAATGCAGAAGCTATTTTGCCCTGATACTACCTCCGGGACATCCCCCGAGAGACGCCCTCGTACACAATTGGCCTCCAGGTCTCCTATATGCATTCAGTCCAATTCCATTGATACCCAGGTTTGTACAGAAAGCAAAGTCGCTGGGAAGGACTGTTATCCTTATAGCCCCCCATTGGCCTTGACAGATTTGGTTCCCTTTTCTTCACCATCATCTGCTGGAGGATCCATGGATCCTGGACCCAGTTCCAGACCTCCTGACACACCCGTCAGGGGACCTCCATCCTTCACTGCAGTCTCTAAAGCTGACTGCTTGGCTGATCCACTTCCCCAAATAGCCAGGCTTCATTCCCTCTCATACGACACAAGACAATTTCTATTGTCTTCTCATAAGCCATCCACCAGAAAACTATATCGCATTAAGTGGAAAAGGTTCTCTATCTGGGCCAGCATACAAAAAATGTACCCTTTCCGAGCTCCTTTGTCGTCCATTCTAGAGTTTTTGACAATGATTTTTAAGGAAGGAGCAGCAGCTGCCACAGTTTGGGTTCAGTTAGCTGCCATATCTAATTTCCACCTTGGATTGGATGGGTTAAATATTATGGCCCATAAGTTATCTAAGGTTTTTCTCAAAGGTGTTTTTCACATGAGGCCTCCTGTCAAAACCCCTTATTCTCCTTGGAATTTGAATTTTATGCTATCTCAAATAATTCTTCCCCCCTTCGAACCTGCATCATCTTGTGATCTCAAATTCCTTTCCTGGAAAACTATTTTTCTAGTGGCCATTACTTCTGCCTGCAGAGTGTCAGAAGTTCAAGCTTTGTCTATCTGATCACCTTATATGATTTTTCATTTTACAAAACTGTGTGTGGGACTAATATATTTATACTCAAAAGTGTGCCAGCTTGCACTGCGTGAATTATTTTTACTACTGTTTTTTTTACTGAAAAAAAAAAAAATTATCTGCTTTTACTGTATTTGTGTTTCTTCTAATTTATTTTGCTTTTTCATCTTAAACATACATACTCAGTTGTATTTATTTTTTTGCAACTCTCATTCATAAGCCTTTTAGTTAGTTTAAGCTTGGGCTTCAGACCAGTTGTTTTACATTAAGAGTTGTTTGTTGCTGCACTGTAGAGTAGCAGGTACAGGTAGCTTACATCCTTCTAAGTTGGGAACTTGAGATTGAGGGCTCAGTGTCTAAAAGTGTATTAATTCTGGTTTAAGCGTTTAAGCACTTGGGCTTCAGGCCAGTTATTTTACATTAAAAGGGGCACTCTTGTAGGAGGAGGCTGGACTCTGGCTTCTCTGCTGGGAATTTCTGGTTAAGAATTATCTGGCCTAGGCTTAATGTGCTTCTTATTTTTGAACTTACTTCTTACTGAAATTGGTACACCTTGTTTGCGTGGTAACTGCAGAATCTGCCTTTGTTTCTGCTCTTGTTTTTTATAATATCAGGCATTCTTCAAGTATTTCAATGTATTTGTAGTAAATTGTTTTTATTATTGCTTGAAGTGTAGCTATCATTCTAAGTCTTTTGATTAAGCATCTTGGAGCCAGAAGCACTTGGGCTTCAAACCAGAGGTTTGTACATACAGAAGGTTTGTGGCCTTACTGGTGGTGGCAGGACAGGTGGCTGCTGGTTCTAAGTGATTAACGCTGCTGATTGAAGGTTAGTCTAAAAGCATTTATTCTGCTATTAAGCAGTTGGGCTATACAGATTTTTAAGGCCAGTTATTTTACACATGGGAGGGTAAGTGGTCTGCATTCTGAGCTGGGAGTCTGCTGGACTGAGCTTTTCTGTCTGGTGAAATTATGGTGTTTTCTTTCAGTGCCTGCATATTGCAGCTGTGGCTTACAGCCTAGATGCTGGCCTGCTGAATCTAGCTCTGTTTGTATGCTTGTTGTTTGTTTGTTTATTTATCTTGTTGTTTGTTTGAAGCTTTAATGCAGCGGCTGCCACCTAAAGCGGCTTGGCACTTCTGATATTCTGGCTTTGATATCTGCATTGCTTACTGTACTTCGCTCCTTGTTTTACTTAAAGCGAGTTGCTGTTTATTATTTTTTTGCAACTTTTATACCAGCAAATTTACCTTACAAACAAACACACTACTTGCTATGTAAAGCAGCGCACTAAAACAAGTAAAAAAAACTCACACAACTAACTCTCATCCTAGTTTTCTCCCCAACCTTGTTCCCCATTGGCCTTCCCCAGTTCTGAATAGGGAAGTCCCAGTACTATTCTAGTCCAAGCTCAGGAGTCAATTGTCTCATCAGGAATGGTCACACTGCTGAGATGGCAATTCTAACACACAACTGACCAACTGCCTCCAATACACAGACAACCTCCTCCAATGCATCAACAGAGGCCTCACCACATGTGAGATTGGAACCAGTAGCCAGGGTAGATGGCTCAACACACTCAAGGCTAATAACTCTTCAGGGAGAGAAGATAACACCACAGTACAACATAAGCAGTTTAGAATAGACAGGACAAACACATAAACACATAAACACACAAAAAGGACTATAGCAAGAAAACTAAAAGCAGCAACAGCAAAAGCAGCAGAAACACAAGAACCCCAAAAGCAGCACCCCCAAAACAAAACCGTGCAGCACATACAGCACAAAGCCATACCACCCGAGACAGTCCACAGCCCAACAGCCATGAGGCTACACCTGATACACTTGCCAGGCTCAGACACACTGGAAGGCACACGGCTCATCACCAGGCTGAACAAGTGAGCCGCCATGGTGAGCTGCCACCAGCACTCACCTAAAGCAAACAGCAGGTCACACGCACTCAGGTCACTCCAAGCCAGTTGACAAGTGTGAGGCTGGTCATTTGTCCATGCTGGACTCAATGACCATGACCGTCTCTGGAGGACATGGCCCAGGCGGTAGGGCTCCTGATGGCGGAGTGACCCCTGACCCATATGAATGATTACCTGGATGCAAATTATGACCACCAATGATGACAACACAATAAATTGACAAGCCATTCAATTTCAGCATGATATTCATAGCCATCAATGCCAAACATAGTGCCTCAATAGGGGAGACTCTGGGCTTACAAGCCTGGATCGCCCGTTAGGGGGGCTCTAGACACTAAACCATGAACCGCCACAAGGCAAAGCTCTTGCTCAAGCATAAAGCTTTCCATAGCAAGACTCAAGAATAACCCACCTCCATAGGTAAACCAAGGGATGTGAGAAGAGTAAACTAACTCAAACCCAAGAGTCTTCACTCTCAGATGGAGTTTCGAAACCTGAAGAGTAACAATATGAAAAGTATTCAACACCTCCAAAATAAACCCTGGTTCACCATCACAAGAGCACCCCAGCACTACAGGGTTATACCTTGCAATAAACCTTTTTCACACCTCACCAGGTTGGTGGCAGCACGAAGCATCAGAGACTATCATGAATGCACCCCACAGTGGGGAAAAGGCACTTCTCCAGGGGAACTATAACAGGCCACAAATCACCCAAGGAACCCTGGCCTGCAACTTCTTAGAGTGCTAACTTCCCTTTCCTAGAATTACTTGTGCACCCACCCTGGGAACAATGAAGGAGCTGGAAAACACAACATAAATATACTGGACCAATAGCAACCATATTTTATGATAAACTCTCAGACCTGGGACACATACTTAAGCTCAACATGAACAAACAAACCTGGACCTGAATGTATAAATCCCAATGACTCTGAACAACTTGTACCACTCCATCACCATCAAACTGAAAGACCTGATCATCAAACTCCCTCACACTCCTACCCAGAGACCAACTGTGTAAAAACCGATGTTCACCTCAGACCAAACTCTAATCCATGAACCCCTTCACCTCCAACACCACCCAAGCCAAACCACAGTGAAAACTGACATCCAACAAATTAATCGACGCAAACTGAGAACACCTCCTCAAAGCGATTCCAAAGCAAAGAAAAGGAAGGAAGAAACAAGAAAATCCGCCTTCAAAGAACACCTTGTCTGGTGGACCCAATCAGTAAAGCTAAATAAACCAAGACCCAAATTAAAAAAAAAGGCGTGGCAAAGGGGTGGCAAAATACATAAACAAGCTAAATTATTCAAAGGGCAGAGCTATACAATGATAGGAGAAAATTCAAAAACAGGCATCTCAATAGAATATAAAGGAAAAACTTTCTTAAGATCAAAGTGCAAAAAGGGGCCAAAATAAGAGATAGACACAGGCCAGAATTAGTCAAAAAATCCAAAAAGGAACTCACAGACACTGTTAGGATCCTGGCTGACAGGTTCCCAGATGGGCTCCAAATTAAGAGAATGACCTGAATACACGAAAAAGAGCACATTGCATATCAACAGATTTGGGTTCAAAATCAAAAACCCCTCCCACAAAGCAAAACGCCCCTCCCACACTGTCCAACCCCTCTGTCCTACATAGCTGAACCTAAGCCCTCCCACCAGCCAAACTACAGGACATTCCTCCAACCGGAGGCAGGAGCATCCTTGGGATATTACCCCAAACTGTGGTCCCTCTCCACAAAAACATGGAGACTCCTGTTCAGTCTCCAACCTACTGTGGGATGTGTACCCTAGAGTGCCCGTAGAGCAGCTGTGGAAAAATAAACAAGGGACCCCTCCCACGGATGATAGAGGATACCTACCCATAAGCCTGACAACAGATTCTGCAAAGCTATGGAAAAGAAGAATCATGGACCTCATATTCAACATTTGGGAAATACAGACCCTGGAGACCATTAGGTTAGGCTCAGCTACACAAACCCACAAATTAAACCTGGATGATTTCTTTGCAATGAGTCTCTTCGGCCATTATGGAGTTAGAGATTTGTTTGGCCGATGGGCTCGACCTGTCACTACCCCTTGTTTGAATGAGCGAAAAGCCAACACCCAACCAAGCTCACCAGCAAGAATATAAACACTACGTCACTAGTAACAACACCAAAGCGGTTCAGGATAGAACCCATGGGGGGGACAGAATATGTTCACCAGCCTCCAAACCAGAGGCAAGTGGCCTGACCAGGCTGCAACTGCTGCCTACAAAGTTCAAAGTATGACTCTGGAGCTGACCCAAGCCAACACTCTCAACCGACAGCAAACTCCAGAGCAGTGGCCTGCAAACAATTACCTAAATGGACTCTCATCCCCGACACAAGCATCCTCAAGTGGGCTAGTCATCCCTGATGAAGAAACATGGATCCCTGAAAACCTCCAAGGTAGCAAAAATCCCAAAGTACAGAAGTTTTTAGCAAATGCAACTTGCCAACAAAGTGCCAGGAATTCGTTTGACAATACGTAGAAGAAGAGCCAAGGGTAATGGGATCCAATGGGATCTTGTCTCATGATAAATTACACTATCAGGCCAACTGGGTGGGAAAAGTAAGTCCTTCAACCATATATAATCATGCTACCATTCACATCTCACATGTCCACTACGCCTTTCACCAGCTTTAACAAGGGCTCAAACAGATACCTGATACCCGGGTACAGAAACTCACTTTTTGATGCCATACTTACCAGACAAGAATGCAGCAACTCCTGGCAGACCCCAAAAAACCTCACCAATCAGTGCTGGCATGCCTCAAACAGAATCCAAATGCTTAATGAGCATGCCTCAGACCTCCACTCAGTGATCGGATAAATAAATAGAAGACGATCTGTGCCTGGCTGTAATAAATAGGACATGTCCAGATTACAATAAATGCCCATTCTCTCCTTATCCAAATCCTAGGTCTCTGCATTTCGAGGGAAACCATGTCAGCATGATAGAGTATCTCTCAGAACAAACCCATCCTTTTTTGCCTAAAGTCTGTTCAGAATCTAATATCAATCAGGTTATTGAATTGCCAGTCTTCTTCCCCAACCATTCCAGCAAATTAGAATGCATGCTGCACAAACTTGACGTGCACAGACAGCTTAGATTCTATCTCGATAGAACCAAGGATATTAGGAAATCGGATCAACTTTTTGTATCCTTTTCAGAGGCCAGAAAAGGTAGACCAGTGGCTAAAACAACCCTTTCAAAATGGTTATTGGATTGGATCTCATTTGTTCATACAGCTGCTAACATATCTTTACCACACAAAGTAAAGGCTCATTCAACCAGAACCTTTTCTACATCTTCTGCCTTTCAATCTAAATTGACCCTTGATAACATTTGTGCTGCAGCCACTTGGTCTAAGCCTCATACTTTTATCACTCATTACAAAGTGGATAAGGCCTCCAGGGACAGGTCTTCTTTTGGTTCTACGGTCCTGAAAAATGTACTCCCGTGAGCCACCCAGGATTGTGGGTGCTAGGGACGCTACCCATCAGTGAGAATAAATGGCGAGATTTAAGAACTTCACATAAAGAAGTTATGTACTAACCATAACGTTCCATGTGAGTTGTTTATCTCGCCTTTATTCTCACGTCCCTCCCTCCATCCCCCTCCTGGCTGACAGTTGACCTAGAGGCTAGTATCATCCTGGCTGTTCAATACTTTTTCTTCTTTCTTGGGGAGTGCACCCCTTACAGGGTTATATATACACGCAGCAAACAAGACCTGAGGTAATTCCAGCAGTGCATCATGGGATAAGGGGCTTGGTCTCGAGCTACTGGTAAACCTTGAGCTTTGCTAATGGCCGTGTCGGAGCCGAGGATCAGCTCCGAATCCATCAGTGAGAATAAAGGCGAGATAAACAACTCACATAGAACGTTATGGTGAGTACATAACTTCTTTTTAGTAAATATGTAGTCATACCTGCAAAAAGAGCTACTCCTGACAAAACTTTGGCAGAAGGGAAAAGTATTAGAAACTGGGGACACTAGAGTGGTGAAAATGATTATTCACTGTACAATAAGCATAAAAGAAGTGAGCCTGTTTCTGCAATCGGAAGATATCAAGAACCAAACGTGCGAATCAAGTTGCTGTATCCAGCGGTCTTTAGAGTATTTTTCCTTGGATCAAAGACATTTTTGGATACAAATAAGCTAAGGAAGAAATTAAAAAATTATCCAGCAAAGAGTGAACCAGCAAACTGAAGCCGACTTCGCTCCTCATTCTTCTGTCAGTAACAAAGCCCATAGAGAGAGAATTTGCCAACAAAACTTCTTCCTTTGTTTCAAAGGAAAATTATTGAACAACAGAAAAAGCACAAGAGCTAACTACAGAATTCAGGACTGCCTTAGACCAAAACTAGAGCTCTGTCTTTATTATATATTTATTTATTGCATTTGTTTACCAGGATAGTCTAACTGGGTAGACAAGTTGCCTCTTTTCAGAGGAGGCCCATGGGGAAAGTTTCCACAATAAAATGAGCAAACAGTAAATATATAATATATTTTAAACAATAAGCATAAAATACATTTTAGATCAGTATAAGTTAGTCACCGTTTGATAAAGATTTTTTTGCAATTAATATGGAAATAGTACACAGAATAAAATGTGATACAGTGTTAAATTTGAGGACAAGAAAATGAAAACAGATTTTTTATGACTGACATGTAATGCAATTTTTACAAAGCTTTCTGTTTATGGCAGAAACAGTTTTTGTAAACTGCGAGGTTGACAATAAATGTAGGACGTACTTTAAAGCATAAAGAGCAGTAGGGCAGGTTGTGGTTATAACAGGGGGACTATGAGAGACATTTAGTGAATAGAAAGGCTATTTAGGTAGCAGAAGAGATTAGAGCAACCTGGGAAAGGGGAAGCTTTTAGGTTACCCATGAGAGATGCAAGAGCATCTTTAAAATGTAGTTTGAAAGACTTATTCTTTTCTAATATTCTGAGAGAAAGACAGAGAGAGAGGGAGCAAGTGGTGTAGAGTTCCAGGTTTGAGAGAGTGAGAGAGAGGAATGTATGGAGTCTCCAGCCGTATTGTTTGATTTATTTACAGTTAGCAACATCTTGTCAGAAGGATGTAGTTGTCTTTGGGACTGTAGAGTTGGAAAATATTGCTTAGACTTGGGCATTTGTCTGGGCCATATATCAGCTTATGTGTTGTGACAAGTTTTGAGCAGGATAAATAGTGCCTTAATTTCAACCACTGAAATCTCTTTAGTGTGAGGCAGTGATATATCATATAATGATGGTTGGCAGCAAAGTATGTAGTTTTATTATAGCAGTGGTCAAGTAAAGAGAGCTGATTGGATTGTAAATTGAAGAGTATGCCAGCTGCATTTAGGAGAGTAGGAATGGGAAGAGATCAGGTAATGCTTATCCTAGCCTGCCCTGTTGGGTAGGGTTTGGCTATATAGAGGGATCCCAATTTTTGTTGGCTTTTCTTTAAAGTCTGTTTTTCTGGTAGTTGAATTTTAGGTTTTCAGCAATGATAACCCCTAGCAGTTTGGCATGAGTTACCATTTCTGTCTTGGTATTGTTTGATGATAGAAATGAGAGGGAATTTTTGATCAGATAGAATGATGAACAATAAGATCAACATTAATGAAATTAGATAATAAATTGAAGAATAATAAAGTAATTCCCATTTAATGCAGTTTAGATGTAATTTACTTCTGTATGAAGAATGGCTGAAAAAAATGGAAATGTATTTATTTCTTTTATTTTACATTTGTTGACCGGGATAGTCCAACTGGATACCTGTCCATTTTCAGCGAAGGCACAGGGAGAAAAGCTCCATACATACATACATACAGAAAAACTGTTGCATTAAACAAGTTAAAGCACTGCTACAAATACAATACATAGGATTAAATGTAGCAACAAGCAACAAAAGGAAAAACAACCACAAAGTAATCCACAAATGAAGAAAAACACACTTTATTCCTCTGACGTCTCAGCCTTAGCCTTCAAGGAGTAAAGAACTTACAAAATACACATACTATATATATTACAATACATAGGATTGCTGACTGTGTTAAATTGGTGAGAGAACTAAGCATAATTCCTACATTATCATTAATGTTTAGAATGACAGTAAAGGAACTGAAGATGTAACTGTAAGTAAAAAAAGGATTTTGTTCTTAGTAGTATTTGTATAATTATTTTTTTAAGTAAATTGGATGTTATTTTGTAAAGTAGTTTTGTACAGTGTCAGAGGTAAGTTAAATATGAGGTGGGGTGCCTTATCAGTGATTGTTGTTTATGCTTATAATATTCAAGTAAGAAAATGCTTTTTCTTTAAGTTAGTGTATCCAAGCTTTACACTGCAACAAGAAAACTGTTGGAGTTAAGCAATATAATGTGATCTTTGGAGGATGTAAAAGTATGTTGATAATATTCTGTGTGTATTAAATATCGCAATTCAAGACTGAAGAAGATGACTGTACACTAAGTAGCAGATTGATTAGAGATGTTCCAATGTGTTTTTATACCAGCTGAAGTCTAGACTGATGTTTTTAGTTTACACTGCAATCAAGGAGATTTTTATTCTAAGTAAACAGACTAGAAAAGAGAATCCATGAAACTTGGTACTTTTGTAGTATTTGAACAAAGCTGTTTATTTCTCCATTAGCACCTGTTTTTTTAGTTGATAACAAGGAACAAAACCAGGTGCAAGTAATTAGTCATAAGAGGTCTGACTAGTGACCTCTAAAATAATTATTAGAGTCCTGTCTTGCATTTGTACAGCTATTAGCTGTTTTTTCCCTATCAGCAAATGTTTTGAGTTTGAGATGATTAGTCTGTGTGTGTAAGGAATTAAGCAAAGATGAACTAAACAATGTTTTCTGAGTCATTTTATAAGAAATATTATAATTAGTGTTTAGAATGGAACTGGCAGGCAATTCAGGGAAAAAGAACAAAGTGTGAACCTCTGAGAAGTGAATACTTGTGCAAGTAGTTGCATTCCCAGCAGCCTTAAAACTCCAATGCATATAACAGTGCACAATTTAGTTGAATTTGTAGTTGACAGTGCCCTTTTCTTAAGGCTAAAATTTAGTTTACTGAGTTACTTATTGCAAGTTTTTTTTTTCACACCTGGCGAGAGATACAGATAGGATAAGGACATATGCCATATGTGCAAGAGATAACACAAGCTGTAACATGCACTTTCCACTTGGTTAAGCCTGACCTTAGAATAAGTAAAACCTGTGGGTGCAACTATCTGTTTGGGGTAACTTCCCCTATATGGTGAGGTAACCTCTCTTTCTGGAAAGTGTATATAGTTGTGTGTGTGTGTGTGTGTGTGTGCTGTTAATAGGGTTGGGATTTAAAATGTATTTAGTTTTTTGTTTCATGAGAATTTTTTATTAAAAGAGAAAATATGACATGGGTTCAAACACAGATCAGAAAGAGGAACTACGTACAAGTTCAGCCTGCTAAACATTAATGTGTGCATGTACATTGCAAGCTGAAAACATATGTAAAATTACTCTCATACAGTGTATGTGAAAGCAATAGCATTATAAAAGAATGGCTGCCTTGTCAATATTATCATGGAATGTAAATAACAGTGCAGGTATAGACAGAAAACAGAGAGTTCTGAATTATATTAATACATATAGGTTGCAAATAGCAGTGCTACAAGTGATGCATTTAGATTGAAATATGCATGAGAATTTGGCAAATAAAGGATTTCAGAATGTACATCCATCAGAGATATCAGGCACAAAGTAAATCAAAGTAATAATGTGAGAAGGCACCAAAATGATAGAAGAGAAAAAAAGACAATCTTCATAGATTTTTTTTTTTTTGTAACAAGTGGTAGTTATTGTCAGGGAGAGAGTATTACACTGGCTTGTACCTAAATTCCACCTAAAACTACTTTTATGGAGCTTAAGAGAATTTGGAGAAAAATAATTCATTTTTTGCAGGGTATATTATTTGTATGTGGGGACTGCAACCTGATTTGTATAATGAGGCTATACCAGGGGACATAGAAAGGACAATATAATAAAGTATGGTTGATTTATGAAGAAATGTATGAGAATATTTGTGTGGATTCAGTAGCAGGAACTCAGGCATAATTTACGTATTATTCTCTGAGGTACAAGAATTTGGCTGAATAAACATATATTTCACAGTAGCATGAATATTTGCTAGAAGTTACATTTCACAGAAGCATGGGTATATACTTGAAAGCTCTAAAACACATCTAATAACTATTTCAGGTCATACATCAATAAAGACTAAGATAATTATGCAGGATAATAAAATAAAAATGAGACACTGGTGCTTTCCAAGGTATAAGTAGAAAAGATAGGAATTTAAGGAATGGGCAATGGAAATGATATGAGAGTTATTAGGGAAAACAGGAATTTCTTCAGAAGGGATAGATAGGGAGTGGGATAAAATGAAAATGGATTTCCAATATATTCTAGAAATAAGAGTAAGAGAGAGAGAGAGGTGGAAAAGAACTAATAGGAATTATTTAGAGGGATTAGCAAAGGTTAAAATATTGCACAAGAAGGGGAATCTTGCAGAACAAGAAGAGGAAAAATTGCTCAGTACTAAAGGGAATTAAGGGAGCATTTGGATAATATACATACATTTAGAAAGGCTACTGTTAAGCAAGTATTTTATATCAGCTCCGGAGCACAAAAAAGTCTTAGCTCATTCACTTAGACAACAGAAAGTAGAAATTGTTGTTGCCAACTTCAAAGTAAACTTTGTTGTCATTCAGATCAAAAAATGCAGTGTATCATTGGATGAAATGTCTTTGCTTCAGGCTCATGTGCATTGAAAACAGTTTTCACAAGATGGTGAAGGATGCATATAACAGAAGAAATTCTAGACAGTGGAGATATAAATACACACATAGATAACTTACCCACCACCATTTTTAAGATAGGATAGCAGCATAGCATAATTCACAGTTCACATACTTGTGCAAGTAATAATTTACTTCAGATTGCTTAACTTAGATAAATATAATAATTTAATTATACGACAGTAAAGACAATCATATTACACTTATGATGTCCTCACGAACTGAGGGAATGTTGACATTGTTAAGGTTAGTTGTTCAACAGTCTGATCGCTTGTGAAAAGAAACTATTCTGGAATCTTGATGTTCTATACCTGATGCTTCTGTATCATTTCCCCAAAGACAGGAGGTGGAACAGTCCATATGCGGGATGGTATTCATCCCTTATCAGTTTCACGACCCTGCCATAGCATCTGCAAGAGTAAAGGTCCTGTAAGGACTGAGGGGTTGATCCTGTGATTTTTCTGGAGTGCTTTACAGCCTTCTCTAATGCCTTGCGATCTGCATATAAGCAGTTTCTGTACCAGACTGTGATGTTAGTCCGTGTGCTTTCAATCGTGGCCGTGTAGAAGGTCATGAGGATATGGGAGCTTATTAGGGAGCGTATAACAAGAGCAATAGCCCAGAGGTCCTGTAGCGGTATTAGAGGTAGTTTGGAAATTCTATGAAAAATTGTATGAAGCATGTGAAACCCAAGAAAAGGCACAGCTAGAAATATTTATGGAAGGCTTAATTATGCAAGGATTAGAGGAAGATGAGGCTCAAGAATTAAATAGCTAAGATATGGAGGGATGCGATAAAATAGTGATGTGTAACTGGTTAACAGGGACTTCTCCCGGAACAGATGGTATTTCTATGAAAGCTTGAAAACTGGGAAGGAAAAGTAATAAAGATCTGGAAGATCTTGTTTAAAAATATTTTAGGGGGGGGCTGTGCCAGCTTCTTCGTATAAGACTATGGTGGCTTTATTACCCAAAAGGGTAAATGCCCTTCAGACCCAGCTTCATATACACACATTTCAAATTTAAACCACAATTATAAAGTATTTATGTCTATACTAAGAGAATGGTAAATGTTTCCAAAAGTGATAGATATGGATCTGTGTGGTTTTGTGGAAGGGAGGCAAGCATTTGACAGCATGACTAGAACAGTGTTGATTCAGAGGGAAGTAGAGAGTAAGAAAAATGCTACTACTGCTTGTACGTCTTGATACAGAAAAAGCATTTGATAGAGTCAGCTGGGATTTTATGAGTAGGACAATGGTAGCATTTGGTTTCCCTTATAAAATAATGGAATTGATAAGGAGGATATATGAAGGGTCAGAGGTGAGAATTGAAGTGTCAGGGTTTCTGTCTGATGAGCTGTGGTTGAACAGAAGATCCAGGCAGGGATGTCCTGTTCCCCTTTTTTATTTGCTTTATATATAGAACTATTAGCAAAGAAACTAAGAGACTTACAAGTTCAAGTATGTAACTGATATGGTAATAAAGAAACGTTAGCTGTATTTGTCGATGATATTATTCTGCATTTGATAAATATAAAAAAGTACATTTTGGTGTTGTGGAACTTTGAGACTGCTTCAAGTTTTTTCAGGATACAAAACAGATGAAGATAAAATAAAACAAAGGCTAGAGCAGTGCAACTATGTACTCATGCATGACTTGGTCAGGCATCACCCATATTTATTTAGAAATTATAAGGTGAAGTATTTAAGTAAATGGATTAAAAAGGATTCTGATAAGGCTGCTAAGGATGTGTTATAAGAGACTAAACAAAATATATTATAAAGACTGAGAAGCTAGAAGCTCTTGATTATGGGTATATATAGTAAGATAGAAACAGTGAAAATGTTTTTTCCCTTTAGTTTATATATGGGTCAAGCATTTTTTTAACCAGAAGTTGCGCATGATAATTAACAAAGACTTATTAGGTTCATAGGTGTGTACTAGACTAATGGCCCTGGAACCTTTACAAGCCTAGCCCATAGGATTACCCTGGCATCGTGCCACCTGACCTTAGTTCCCAGTGCCTTTGTCGAGTAAAGCCACTGGAGTGATCCCTAGGATGAATTTTCTATTTCCCATCCACTCATCAAGATTCCTCTTGAAGAGGGCCAGTGAGGTGCTCTGCTTGACATGTATGGGAAGTATATTCCATAGCATGGGCAGTCTCTGGGTTATGAACCTGTCCCTCCAGCATGTTCTGTTGATTGTGGTAATGAGGTTGCGGTCTCTTGAGCATGTGGTGCGGAGGGGTTGAGATTTCCTTAGATGCAGCATTTCTAACAGAGCTGGGTCAGACATGACTTTGTAAGTCAAGCAGAGATCACCTCTAAATAGGTGATATGAGACAGAGAATAGTTGGACTTTTTTTAGTCTGCCCATATAGGACAAATGTTTAAGGCCTAGGATCCTCATTGGGAGGTACTTTTGCAGCCTCACCAGTTGTTGCAGGTGTTTAGTGAGGTACATGCCAAATGGGGCATTGTACTCTATGACTGGCCTAATGAGGAAAGAGTAGAGGGAGACAATGACCTCTTTCTTCCTGTATCCAAAACCTTTAGTAATGAGATGTGCCACATAGAAGGACTTTCTGACCCCAGTGGCAATGTGGTGGTCAAAAGAGAGGTTGCTGTCAACCTGTGTTCCCAGATCTCTTATAGCACCTTCTGTGTTGGGAGGGGAAGAAAGCAAGAGTTTACTAGGACAAGCTGATTCTCCCCAATGAACAAAGCGGTTTAGGATTACCTGATTTAAAGGAATACTTTAGAGCTACGTAGTTATGGCTCATTTGCATAACTCAAGCAATCATTTATAAACAAATGCGGAAAGGAGTACTGATGAAACAGAGGTAGAATTCAAATATAAGGACACGCAGGATTTT
This sequence comes from Protopterus annectens, assembly GCF_019279795.1. Taxonomy (NCBI): domain Eukaryota; kingdom Metazoa; phylum Chordata; order Ceratodontiformes; family Protopteridae; genus Protopterus; species Protopterus annectens. The sequence continues at coordinate 1,370,155,908 of NC_056741.1, forward strand.
AGATGCAAGCCCTTAATGAGAATAACAACAAACATGTAAAATATGATATTCATAAAGTAGTAGAAAGAATTCCAAAATGTAAGACAACATAAGAATAGAGAAAGAAGAGTTTAATAATAGAGATGACTGTAAGCAGGGTTGTAGAAAATAGGTAAGGGGGGCAGGGATTCACTGACAGAAATTAACAAAGGAACCAAAATATTGGGAGCAAGTAATTAGGGAGGAAAAGGTAATACAGTGGATGAGGCCAAGCAGATGTTTGGAGTATAGGTTAGAGACTGATTTCTGTATCAGGGATTGGTAAGAGAGTATAGGCAATGGGAAAGGGATAGGGTAGTGCTAAGTGAAAGACCAACTCTGGTTGAGTTTTTAGTTTAGAACACAAGTTACTGTTTAAAAAGGGGATAATTAGTAGAGTATACAAAATATTGCATGATGGTTGTAAGAATCAGGCTTAACAAGTTTTAAAAGAATGTGAAGAGAGATTACCAAGGCAATTTACAAAGGAGCAGTAGGAGGACATCCATATGGCTCTCAAATATGGAACCAACTCTAGAAGGTTTAGGATTTTTAAATGGAAATGTTTGCAAAGGTATTTTTGTACCCCATACAGAAATCAAGAGTATTTTTTCTTGGGTAGATGGCAAATGCTGGAATTGTTATGAGAAAGAGAAATGTAATTGAGAATGTGAGTGCTTTTTTTTGGGAGGGGTATAAAGAGTTTCTAGATTTTAAAAATTCCATACAGAGTCCTTTTAAGTGGTTGCACCTAGGGGAATGTTGTTTTGTAGCTGGGACACAGGATCTGAATTGCCTAGACATAGTAAGGCCTTACTACGTTTAATGCTATTGGCTGCCAAAAAAGTAGTTGCTAGATAATGGAAATCTAAGTCGTAGCCAATTGTAACTGAAGCATTGATTATTCTAAATGAGGTAAAAGAACTGGAGGTGGTATCTTTAAAATGGGATGGAGTAAATTTCAAAGAAATAAATGGAATTTTTAGGAACAGTATGTGCAAGATAACATTCAGGAGAAGGATAAATGAAATTTAAGGGAAGGCAGGCGTTGAGCAAGTTATGCAATGCTGGAGTGAATGAAAAGTGATAAAAAGAAGACTTAAGTGTACTGCATAAAAATAAAAATGGAAGTGTTGTTAAGTTGTAATGCCATTGTGTTTTATTGTTTTACTCTAATTTTGTGTGTGTACCTACGTCATTTTTAAGATGTTAAAAAAAAAATAAAATATTAACTCTCTGAACCCTTTTATCACTCATCACAGTTCATGCCCTGACCATTCTGGACCTAAAGGATGTCTGCCTGCATGTTTTCATACCCAAAAACCTCAGAAAATTTCTCTGATGTGCTCATTGGGACACATTTTCAGTTTTCATCTTTAGTGTTTGGCTTTTCTTCTCTTTCCAGAGTCTATGCAAAATGTATGACTCTTGTAATTGCCTATTGCAGGATAAAATGGGATCCAAATTTTGCTCTGTCTAGATGATTGCCTCATCCTATTGGATTCTCTGCAGGAGATTCATAAGGCTTTAGAGTTCACAGTGAATTGTTTCAGGAATCTGGTCTTGGCATTAGTACAGCAAAGTTGAACCTTACTCCCCCGAAGAACTTAGTCTTCTTGGGTGCCTACCTTCCTTCCAGATGCAAATTGAGCCATCCCACAATTAATTTTGCAAAACATTTTGCAGAAAAGAGAAATTAAAGTAAGGGAGTTAGTCAGGTTGCCGGGCTACAAAGCATGCTAGATTTTTTATGGTGCCATGGGCCTGTCTGCTTCTGTTTCTACATAGAAAAAGGGAAAGCCAAAATAAACTCCCTCCTTTTCTGGGCCAGAAAGATTTCCCCTTTTCTATACCAGCCCGCAATAGCAGTCATTGGCAAAGGAGTTCTCCTTTCTCAACTTGAATATGGGCTCCCATTTTTTTCTTATGCCTCCAAGAAAAACATTGCCACATACCAGACTGTCCCTAACAGCATCTTCACATTCATTACAAACTCACTTCTCTGTATCACTCTAGAAAAAAACAAAAGACTACCCTTAAAACAAAAATCTAACCTACTTTTAGGATTACAGCTCTACAAACTACTCCAGCTTCGCACATTTACTCCCCTTCCAGTTGGACTTCAAGAAAAAAAAACTCATACAACCTGAGATACTACTCACAAACCACTCCAACTCTCATTATCCCTAGAATCAAACTGCACATGCTTTCTTCTCTCGCCATCAACTCTTTGGTAAGCTCTCCCCATCAACATTAAGGAAATCAACACTTATTCCAAATTCATAATGTAACTCAAAAAATCACTTTTTCATCCAAGCCTGATTCCTGATTCAACACAGGCCAGATCACCTAACCTATTTCCTTTCCAAATCTCTTCTCGCCTCTCTCAAGATTCAGTGAAGACTGACAATTTAGAAACAACTGTATTTATTGTACATTATGCTCTGCTCTATTGTACACTGCGCTGTGTTTTTTTTCTATGGAATTAGTCTGAACTACTCTGTTGTTGCCTACATTTCTGTATTGAAATTGGTCAGTATTGATCAGTGCACTATCCTGGCAAACAAAAATAAATAAATAATATGAAGCAGCTCAAGTGGTGTTTTAGGAACAGATACTGTTAGCACACCCACTCATTAGAGACTGACTTCCACTGCTGCCATGCATTGGAAAGGAGAGCTAATGACAGATACAACAATGCATTCAGAACGAGAGAGGGCTGGTTAAAGCACTACAACCGTAATGTAACTTGCCCCAGATTCCTCACACCTTGGAAGACAGGATGAGAAGAAAAATGCATAAATGTAAAAAAGCAACAATAGAGGCTATCCTAACCTTCAAGGCTTTCACGCATACCTTAAAGGAGGGTGTTGTACAGGTAAGTCTCAACAATACCCCAGTCTTGTGGTACATAAATAAACAGGCACTCATTCATATCTGCAATATAGACTAGCCATGCAGGCCTGTGAAATACACACGGAGGTAGGAATGACTCTTGTTGCAAGTGTATATTCTTTCTCTACAAAATGTTCTGGCAGACAAGCTGAGAAGATCTCAAGTAGCCCTAGGAAAGGATGCTCCACAGTAATGTGTTTCTGGATCTGACCAGGATGTGGCATGACGAACAATGGACTTGTTAGCCTGTTATGTAAACGTGTAGCTGAATAAGTTCTTCTACGGGACAGCAACTCCAGGAACTTGGGAAATAGATGCTTTCTCCCTAAATTAGACAGGTCTGTTTCTTAACACATTTCTTCCAGGACCCTTGATCCCCAGGGTACTAGGAATAGCCATAATTGATTTTGATAGAACCTTTTTGCTCAAAGCAACACTGTGTCTCTCTGCTGAACAGCTTAGCAGAAGAAAACTGGTGACCTCTGATTCAGCATGCAAACCTGCTAAGAACAAAGGGCCCCTTTTGCAGCCTGACCTGACCACTCTAAGGCTGAGGGCTTGGATTATTTCACATTCATCCCATGTGGGTTCATGCATGCAGATGACATGCTTAATATTATGAGGGAAGCTAGGAAACTATATACTAGAAAACATACCTTGCTAAATAGAAAATATGCCAATCCAGGAACCTTGACCCAGATAAACTGACTACAGTCCTGGAGTACCTGACAGGCCTTTACAAATCTAACATAGCTTATACAGCTTTCAAAGTGCATGCTGCTACCATTTCAGCTTGTCTAAATATGTACCCACCCTTATTGTCTAGTCTCTTCTTTTAAGCAGTTTTTAAAAGGGATCCTGCCTCTTAGAATTCCTTTAAAGGAAATTGCTTCTCACTTTTTTTTTTTTTTTTAGTTTCTCCATATCTTTTGGGTTCCCAATACAATGACGGGAATGGACCCCATTCCTAAGTCAAAGTACAATTAAAGTTCATGAAATTAGTATTAGTTCAATCTTTGATGTCAGCCAAACGTGCTCTTTGCAGTATCTGCAGTGTGCCCAGTAATGAATCCTTCTGCAATTCGTATGGAGTTACATGTATAGGTAACATATCTAATTACGATTGTAAATTCTTTTTTATAAGACCCATTGTTCCTACTACTGTTGAAACTGTTTGGGTATCTATCTTCCACATTGCTCTTGTTTCTCCTTGCAAATATTGATATTTTATGACTTTGTGTCTATATGCAAGACACTGTAGTCACTGAGTGTAATGATTTCAGTTATTAAAGATACTTTTGTCTTCTTTTCATGGACCGCTGTCTTTTGAACTGTTGTTAATGGGTGATCCCATGTGATGTAGACTTAATAATTTTCTATGATGCTTTGCGGCTCATTTTTTCCAGTGTTTTTCAGCTACTTCAGTATTATAATGTTTGCACAATCCCCAGTGCAACAATCTTGCCACATTATTATGCTTTCAGTATACAGTCCTTCTGCCATTGATATGTCACAACCGGCAACAAGGTGTGCGACTGTTTCCAATTCTGTTGTAAAAAACCTACATTTGTCTATTTCTCCCACATGTTCAATGGAATTTGTAAACCAACTAGCCCACCATCTTGGACTATCAGTATTAACCTTTCATCTTTTGGTTTGAATTCGCCTCTCCTTAACCATTCCTGCGTTTGATCCTGATCAACATGAGGTTCTTCCAGGAGTTTTCTATACTTGCAACTATACTTATGGATTTTCCAAATTTTTCTACCTTCTCATCTGATCCTTCACCTTATATTATTTCTTTTGTTTTTTGGCACATTCAGTTGCTGCTTGATTTTTATCTACTTCGAGTTTGATTTCCATTCCTGCGTGATACCGATATGCTTCTGCTGAGAAGGGAAGTCATCTTAGATTTATTCTCCTTAAGTTTTAAAACTTTCACTACAGTTGGATCTTATGAGGTCAGCGGATATGTGCACAGTCCCTTGATTGCAGATCTATACATGTGATCAATTTCAAGGAGGCCCATACCTCCTTTGGAACAGGGAGTATATAATCTTGATATGCAGTGATTTTTATAAATCATTTGGTGAGCATGAATCATCCTTCTTGTTTTCTGTCTAATCTATCCAACACCTTTTATGGCCAGTCAGTTAGGACAGGAAGAAGAAATTGGTTTGTAGCTTGAATTTTGTTCCTAGATATCAACTCTGTTTTCAGGATTAATTTAAGTCTTCTAAAGTATTCCTTACTAAGTTTTATTCACATTTGTTCATGTTTTATTGTTGATCCTTCATCAATTCCCAAATATTTATAAACTCCCTCTTGCTCAAGTTCTTTTATATCACATTCTTGTCCCAAACTGATGTTTTCTTGGTGCTGCAATTTTCCTGCTTTAAAGGTTGCTTTTGCACATTTATCAAGACCAAATGACATTCTTATGTCATATGAAAAAGTTTTGACTACTTATAGTCATGCAGCAAGACATAGGGACTCCAAAACGTCCAGTTTCAACAAAAAACTTTTATTGTCGACACCACAAACACTTTCACAGACTAAGGTGCTTCTTCAGGTAATGTCTGTCAGACTAAAAAAAACTCAGTTTAAATACAATATACTACCTCCCCTGATTAATCATGTGACATTAAGGCACTCAAATTATTTAAACAGTCTCATAAAAGCATATGCATAGCACCTAAGTACAGAAATCATAATACATTCATAAAAATGCATATGTAACAGATATATATATATATATATATATATATATATATATATATATATATATATATATATATATATATATATATATATATATATGGGTCTACTTCGAATAACCGAAGCGCCATGTCACCGACACCCGGAAGACCGAGACGGAACGACCGAACAGGTAGGTTACCGAAAACGCGATATCCCGACAGCTGAGAGACCGACAACGGCAGCGTGTGAGTGCGATCCGGTAAGTGTGCGAAAGTGAAAGATTTAGGATTGGGGAGTGGACAGGTAAGTGTACGATAGTGAGGGATTTTAGGTTAGGGTGTGGGAAAGGTGAGTGTGCGGTAGTGTCGGACTAAGGGTTCCGGTAAGGTAAGTGTGTGGAAGTGACGTAGAGCAGTGTAGGGAAGGGTTAAGTGTGTCAGGGTTAGAATGCGGGTGGAGTGAGTGTGCGAGTGACGGGCTGAATGTTTTAGGGTGGGTTAAGTGAGTTAGGGTTAGGGTGCAGGTAGGGTAAGTGTGCGATAGTGACGGTGTTGAGGTTTAGGGGTGGGTTAAGTGAGTTAGGGTTAGGGTGCAGGTAGGGTAAGTGTGCGATAGTGACGGTGTTGAGGTTTAGGGGTGGGTTAAGTGAGTTAGGGTTAGGGTGCGGGTTGGGTAAGTGTGCGATAGTGTCGGACGTTAGGGTTAGGGTTTAGGTTAAGGTTAGTGGATATGTTGTTGTGTGCAATGTGTAGTTGACGTTTTTTGTGTCGGTGTAGTGGTGTTCGGTTTTTTAAGTTGGTGGTGTTGTGTGTTTTCGGTTGTTTGGGGTCGGTAACTTGTGTGTTGGTGAATCGGAAGTTCGGTGATAGAAAGTAGACCCATATATATATATATATATATATATATATATATATATATATATATATATGTATATATATAAAACATAAAAATAATACAAAGGCAAAAGACATTCAGTGTCGTAGGTTCCTAGATTTCAGCTTAAGTTTAATAGGAACCAAATCATTGAGTCCATGCCCACTATCACCTCTCAGTCTAATGATCCCCTTAGACTCAAGGTGCTCAGTACTATTCCTGATGTCACCCCCTCTTAATGTCTTGTGCACCCTCCCTATAACCAAAAACTTGAGTGTGCTCAGTACCACTGGCAATGACATGTTTTGCAAGGGTGTTAATTTTATTCCCTTTGATAATATGATAAGATGTTCCTTTATTTTTTCTCTAAGCATTCTATCCATCTTAAGTACATAAAATTTTGAAATAATAAATGGGCCAAGTAAACAACGTGGAAGGTGCTATAGGTAGCAAAGACTTTGAACCTATATATTCTGTCCTGGTCAGGGTGTGTGAAAGTAGAATTGCTGTCAGTTTTTGTGATTTTTTTTTACTGCTACTTCCTTCTACAACAGGGCGGCCATCCTCCCTCTGGGCCTGGCCTAGCACCATTGTAGGAAAGTTTCTGTATTTTGAGGATTCTACACTGTCATTTTTTCCAATATTGGCACCAGTGCACCTGCTAGGATTGGGCACTTTTTTATCCTGGGTCTTGTATACCTAGCTGTCTTTTTTTTAATGTTTGACCAACTTCTGTCCATGATATACGCTGTATAAAATACAGTCTACATATCAGTGTCATCTTGATGAGATTTTGTGAAAAACAGGGTCCACCTCATGATGGCACTCATCAAGACATGAGGATGAATTCAATTTCAGCAATACTACTCTGCTTTACTTACTGACTTATCTCTCCATTCGGACCTCATTGCTTCACTCGTTTTAATTTCTCAATATCTTTTGGGTTTCTGATACCATGATGGGAATGGATCCCATTCCTAAGTCAAAGTACAATTAAAGTTCATGAGATTAGTATTGTTTCAATCTTTGATGTCACCCATAAGTGCTCTTCGCAGCACCCGCAATGAGCCCTGTAATGACTTCTCCTGCAATTCGTACAGCATTACATGGATTGGTAACGTATATAAATACAATTGCAGATTATTTTTTATAAGACCTGTTGCTCCTACTACTATTGTAACTGTATGGGTATCTTTCTTCCACATTGCTCTCATTTCTGCCTGCAGATCCTGATATTTTATGACTTTGTGTCTCATTTTACACAACACACTGTAGTCACTGGGTATGGCGATTTCAATGATCAGTGCTACTTTTGTTTTCTTTTCATAGCCTTATTTTCTAGTCACTGGTATCCACCTGTCGTACTGTCTGATATGGGAATCTTCCAAAAATGTGAGGACTGCAGCAGTGGATGTTGTAATGAACATAGGACAGTTGTCTTTGCCGTAAATATGGATGTTCTGGGAGATTCACTATTGCAGTCCAGATACCATCCATCCTTTCCCTTTTTGACTTTTTGTCAATGTTCTGATCAGTTTATTCTTTATCCTGTGGTTTGGGGTGGCTCCCTAGTCCTTTCTTTACTCTTACTCTCCTACCAGGCTTCCCTTTGTTATTTTGTTTGTTGTTATTCCTCGGAGAGGGAGATTGTGGACGTCTGGGTTGGACCTGGGGTGTAGGGTTTCCTCTCAGACTTTGGCTGCAAAGTCCTTTACCTGGTTATTGCTAGGGCAAGAAAGATCAGAAGATGGTTTTGGCCACCTCACATCTTAATAGAGTACTGCTGCACTTGGGCCCTGCTAGGAGGGTTTTGGCTGAATCCCCAGGGATGATAAAACTCTGGTAGACAGGCTGGCCAGTCAGGCTACCTGCATGCAGGATTTCCCAGAAGTGAGGACTGCAACAGCGAGTCTACATTTATAGTAAGTTCCTAACTCCACAGTACTTTTCTTCTTCTTTTTTTTTTACATATGAAAATAAGTTGTTCCTTTTCTCACTTGTGAAAAATAAACAAGGCGCATTGGTCAAATCTGAAAACTTGACAGTTTTGCTGATCAAGTATAGTAAAATACTACTCATAATTAAATGGCCTAATATAACTTTTTACATTAACATTACTGAAATATATTAAAAGAAGACTGTGGATTGCATGTGACTGTTTTTGTCAGAGTAGTCGGTACTGGAGCATTCTAAGTTAGTGAACAGAAATCTTCCTAATTTATACATAAACCCACTTTCTCTCTTGTTTATGTAATAAAGTAGTTTGCACTGTTTACTTTGTTATAGTATTGTATTGTATCAGTTTTTTCTTTTTAATTTTTTTTTTCTTAGGTGGGATTCCATCGCTTAGTGGGAACCGTGCACCGCTGGATGGCAGATTTGGATATATGTCTGCAGGGTAGGCTTCCTTTACAGAAGAGAAAGCACGTGTGTGTGTGTGTGTGTGTGTGTGTGTGTGTGTGTGTGTGTGTGTGTGTGTGTGTGTGTGTGTGTGTGTGTGTAAAATAAAGTTATATTTTACAGAGAGATAGAGAGCTTTGCAAAGGGCAACATTTTCATGTTACTTAGTTATTTGTTTCAAAAATGACTAATTCCTGCTTGTTATCTTATTATACTGCTTAATTATATTTATGGAAGCAGCCTTATTAATTTCTACCAAAATAGCTGCCCTGTTGCATGAGCCTTTACCAAGCATCCTTTTGCGGGGGAGGGGTGACTTGCTGTTCTCTGTAGCTTGGCTGCTGCATTGCATTCTAAGACATATGTGTACCTTATTTCTGCATTCTTACATACGTACTGCAGCCTTATTTATACCTGCATGATTTTTATGGTCTGCTTCAGTCTTCATTCCTGAATGATTTCCTAGGTACCTAACCTTTTTTGTGTTTGCATGACTGCCCTAGATGTCTGCTTTGATTGTGTGGCAGAAGTTTGACACAAGTGTTTTAACACTGAAAAGTGTGCAAACCAGTGTTATCTGTTAGAAAAACAATGAACATCAAAAGTTGCTGAAATAGTATTAAAGTATTTTTTACACCATTGCTTCTCACATACCAACTAGCTGCACTTTGGAGTTAGGAAAATTCTCTCTGAGACAGTGAAATCTCAGAATTTGTATTTTAGTACCAAGTATTTGTAGATTCATTCTTTTTCAGGTATTCCAAGGCCATTAAGTCTCATGAGCATTTGTGCCTAGCTAGTACCCTGCCTCAGGCATCTCCTCCTTTCCAAAGGACTGCCATACCATCAATCCTGGAGTAAATTTGTGGATACTCATCCAGTCATCTAGTTCATGTTTAAAGGAAGGTAGTGAATTCTCTGTTTAACCTGCAGGGGAAGCTTATTCCAATGGTTTGGGAGGCACTAGGTTAGAAACCTCGACTGTATTTATTTATCTTGTGGTAAAGATGTATGTCCCTCATTCTAGTATTGTTGGGGATATTGGATTTGCAAAGAAATAGGAGGTCCAGGTCAGTTGAGTTTCTAACACTGCGGTAAGGAAAATGGAGATCTCCCCTCAGATGTCTGTAAGACACTGAATAAAGGGATAGAGCTTCCAGCCCACCTTGATAGCGCTGGGATTTAGGCCTGTGATGTTTTTGGTTAGGAACCTTTGAAGTCTTACTAATTGATATGTTTAGTAAGAGACATCCAAAAGGGGGCTTTGTACTCAACAAATGGCCTGATCAGTGATGAGTATAAGGCGTGATTACGTCTTTATACCTTGGTTATATTCCTTTGGAAAGTAGCTGGGCTAAATAATAGACTTTCCTGATGGCAACTGTTCCATGATGGTTGAAAGAGAGAGATAGCTATCAACTCAGGTACCTTGGTCCCAAATTGCATCGTCATTTTGCAGAGGTGTGTTTTCTATACAGTGTGATGAGGGGAGGGGTTGTCTACCAATAATAATGATGCTGCACTTTTTAGCATTTAGCTTGAGCCCATTGTTGCACACTAAGAGCTTACTAAGGCAAGTTCATTCTGGAAGGTTTGAGTATCTTAGTGTGACTTGACAACAAACACAAGTTTGTAATAGTCTACAGACTTTGTTAGCCAGACATCTTTGCACTATGCATGGAAATATGAGAAGTAAATAACCAAAAAGGAGTGGTCGTAGCACTAAGCCCTGAGGGACAGTGCTGGCTACTTTCATACTGTCAGATGAAATACCTGCAGTTCACACTGTGTGGGTTCTGTCCTTCAGCCAGTTTGCTGTCCATCTTACCACAGATGTATCAATTTTTAAAGCATTTAGTTTTTGTATGATGTTAGCATGGTGAATAGTGTCAAAGGCCTTATTCAGGTCAAGATATGCTACATGTACTGATTGGCCACCATCTACAGCCACAATAACTCTTTCATAGAAATTTACCAGTTTAAATAGAGTAGATTTGTCCTTTATAAAACCAAACTGATGGGGGTCAAAACTAACAAGATTCTTGATATCACAGTATGAAGCCAGTTATAATACGTTCCTTGAGTTTTCAGATGAGGCTTCTAAGGCTGATAGGCCTGTAATTACATGGGATCATACCAGTAGCTAAACATAAGTCAAACAGTTTGATGATTGTGTCTGCAAGAGCATGTTTAACACTATTAATTAAATAACCAGGTATTATCACATCCAACAGAGGAAGTATTTTAGATTTGGTTAGAATTTTCAGTAAGTGATCTTAAGAGCTAACTATGCATCAGAGTTCTGTCTTGCTCCCTTCTGCTTCAGCCTCCCTTGTCTTCACATTACTTTTCTTGACACTTACTTGTCTGTTTTTTTTTTCCATGACTTTTCTTGATGTCCATTCTTTTTTTAAATATATTTGTTAACCAGATCTTCCCACTGGATCAACCATCCCTTTTTAGGTGTGACCCAAGAGTACCATCTGGCTATGTGACTTGTTCAGAGTCAAACAGTAAGCAAATAGAGGTGGGAGGAATCAAACCATGTACCCTTTGGGTACAGGAAACAGCTCATTAACAGTTCAGGGCCTTAATACTCTGTGCTAACTGCCATGTGAATTTGGTAACAAATGCGTAGTGGCTTATTAGTAACTGAAGCAGGTTTTTCTCTATCTGTGTGGGATTTTGGGAAATGTTCTCATTAAAGATTCTTCATTGTAAAGGGCAAGACAGATGAAATTCATTAAATTTTATCAATTGATGAGGGTAACTCGTATGTTTTTGTGCTTTATATCTTTTGGGAAAATAAGCATAATATCCTACTTCAAAAAGAGAAAACCCATACATTAGGAATTAGTCATTCCTACAAATTGTCATACCATATCTTCATTTCATAGTGATGTGCTCAGGTGCCACAGATGCTGGAATGGCTAAAGCCTTGGTAGTTCTTTTAGCAGTACAACTTAGCGGTGCTGAGCATGTAAAGTGCCGTAGTATGTAGTTCACAGCTAGGCCAGCAGCACTTCTGAGTATATCTTTGCCACTAGGAAAACGTGTGTTTATTCCACTTTAGCTTCCACTGAGCCATAATGCTGTTATTCTTACAGGACCTCACTTATTTCTTCATTTGCTCAGATGTTTGCTCACTTAAACTGTTTGGCTGTAGGAGATTGCAGCTTCTGGGTTGATGACATGCCAGTGGCTCTTACATATGAATTCCTTTCTGTTTTGCAAGGATTTGAGTTTTACAGGTTACTAGCTTTTCAACTAGTAATAAAAAGACATTCATTAGCATTTACTTTCCAGCTGAGTTGGGTCATCTCTGACCTGATGGTGGGGCTTATCTTTTCGTGTGATCACCATATGTTCCAATTTACTGTGGCTCTCCCCTAGTAAGGTCATGCACTTTTGAGTGTCTCTTGTACAGGAACTTAAAACATGCAGCACCTAATGATCTACATGTTAAGTTGTCAATCTCGCCTTCATTCTTGCTTGATGGGTTTGCTAAGCTCGAGAGTCACTTTTACCAGCTCGAGGCAGCCCCATATCCCATGATGCAAGGCGGTACCCAGATTGAGGTCCTCCTTTTACCAGCTCCTGGTAAGTGATTCTCTTTGGATATTTAAGCCCCTTTTCTTAAAACCCTTAATTGTTAGTTATTAGTTAATTTTTTACCTTTTGTGACAGAAAATCCCTGTCTTTTCTAATTATTTTAGTCAAATTTACCCATCCCATCCCCTCCCTGTTAGGGTGTGTGTGTTGTTTATAGAAATACCTTTTTGGGTAATTTATTTAAGTTAATTTTTGACTGGTGTGTGTGTGTGTTTGTGTAAAGCACCATGTCAAAGGAGAGGGTCTCAGGTTTTAAGAAGTGTGACTCGTGCTGTCAGAAGATGTCTCTGACAGACGGTCACACTTCTTGCCTGTATTGCCTGGGCCCTCTTCACCTGCAGGACTCCTGTGCTATTTGTCATTCCTTCAGCCAGAGAGTCCTGCAGCAAAGACGTAATAAACTGATCCTTAGGGGCCTTCTTGCCGAGGGCTCTCCGGCAAGTCGGCTCCTTCCAAATCAGTTAAATCTTCCAAGGCCCAGGCTTCTGTATCTAAGCCTGCGGCCTCGGCTCGACTGCATTGAGTCGAGATCGGCTGGAGCTGATTCTGGCTTAACAGCACCGATGCCTATCGGTGCCGAATCTGTATCGACCACTTCGATGTCGGCTCCGATCGGTTCCGACACCCATGTGGCAGTGTCGGCGGCTGTATCGCCCGCTGGAGCCGATACATCGAGGCTTCCTGTCGGCTCCGAGAGGTCGGCTCCGACAGGATCTATAGTATCGGCTCCGGTGGGTCCTTCCCGGAAGAGGGCGGGGGGTCCTTCCTTGGGGCCGATACTCTTCACCTCTTCTATCGGAACGGAGCCATCGGAGCCGATCTTCAAGGTCATCCAGGTTGTCAGATCATGACCTAGAGAGAGTGGTCAGTAGATTACTTAAGTCACAGGTACTGGCCCAAATGTTACACAGTCCGTCTCAACAGACGACTGTTGGTCCACACCCCGTTACAGTTCCTCCTTCAACTCTACCCCAGAGCTTGGAGTTGGAGTCTTCGGGAATGGTTACTGCTACGGCTGGAGGACGGATACCCCCTTCTGTTCCTTCAGCCTCTACTCTTATCTCCTCTTGAGACCTTCCTTAGAGGGATTCGTGGTCGGGCTTCCATGGTCTCCTCCGAGGTGAGTGGCATCGGACCCTTGTCCTTCCCCTTGGAGCCTCGGCCTTGGTGAGCTCGGCACATCTGCCTCGGAGACTTCCCTTCGGTGGTTCCTGGAGTTCCTAGCTCTTCGGAGCGGTTCTCTCGGACCAGCCTGGGGGGGGGAGCATTCGAGGAAAAGAAGAGAGTACTGGCCACTGGTATCAGACAGCAGTCTGTTCCCGTAGCTCCTACCTCTATAGTACCTGTTGACATCTCTGCCACTTCTCTTGCTACAGGACCCAGAGATCCTCCGCCTCAGGTTTCCCCATTGGGAATTTCTCTTCCGAGGATTCTCCTGATGTTTGAGATCCTCCTAGGAAGAGGACGAAGCATGTAGACTCCCCGAGTCTGTCACTGATACTGACTTTGATGAGTCAGAGGGATCCCCTAGATCCCCTCTGAGGATGTCTCCTTCTCAGACATCCTAGAACTTCTGAAACAGAGGGAAACTGGCCCACCAACAATCCCTCTGAGGATGAGTCAGTATACCTAGAGGCGTTTGGATCTCGGCCCTCCACCTCCTGGGTGGGCAGCTCCTGACTCTGTAGAGCCAGTCCCTAGGAGGCCTTCAAAATTTATCACTGCCCCGTGTGACAAACAATTCCTTACTAAGGGTGTCCCGCTGATGCCATGGTGGTGGCTGCGCCCACCAAAGGAACTTGCAGATCCTTCCATCCTCCTAATAAGGACTCTAGGACCATGGATAGGTACGGTAAGCGGATGTTTTCCTCAGCGACCTTTGCTGAATTACCTATGTCACTTCACCAGACTCCAGAGGGATATCCTGAAGGAGCTGGGAGAAGTAGTTCAGGATCCTACAGCTGCAGGGGCTCAAGAAAAATTGAGCTAGGAACCCTCAATTCCATTGCAAACTCCTCCATGCTAATATCTTATGCTGCGGATGGAGCGAGCCGCAGGTACAGGTGTGGCTCTTAGACGCCAAGCCTGGATGCTATGTGATTTTATGGATCCCTTTAAGGCCCTTCACAAATTCTCCCTTTGATGGGTCAGCTTTGTTTGGCCCTCAGGTGAAGGAAACCTTGACCAGGTGCGAGCAGGACGGCAAGACTCTTTCTGCTGTTGGAGTCCGTTTTTCCACCCCTTCTAGACCTTATCCCAAAGGACAGAAGGAAGATGTGGTTCCGTAAATCCCAAGGAGTCACGCCGGATTCACGTGGTCAGTTTACCCCTAGAGGCAGAGGGGTAACAACAACAGACGCTCTAGAGGCAGAGGGGGTCCAAGAACCAGGGAAACAGGGAGCCTCTCTCTGACAAGCCCTTTCAGCATCCCTGAGGTGTTGCCCGGCTGTCCCTCCTTGGAGGCAGTCGGGAAGATTATCACTGTACCCAGAAGCCTGGCATTCCCTCACTCAAGACAGATGGGTACAGTCGATCATATCCAAGGGTTACATAATTCCTTTCGAGGAAAGTCCCTTCCCTCAAATTCCCTTCCAGATGTACCAAATTGCAGAGTTAGAAGTCTCAAAACTACTGCAAAAAGAGCCATTCAGCCAGTTACAACAGACCATTCAGAGCCGGAATCTACTCAAGGTTCTTTTTGGTCCCCAAAAGACGGGAGACTGGAGACCAATATTGATCTCAGCAGACTCAACAAGTCTGTCAGGAAGACAAGATTCGAATGGTCACTCTTCAGTCAATTCTGCCCTTCTTACAGAAGGACAACTGGATGTGCTCAATAGATCTTCAGGATGCACTATCACATCAAAATTCACAGACGCCAGGAGATTTCTCCGCTTTGGCTGGGGTCCAGTCATTTCCAGTTCAGAGCCCTGCCCTTTGGTCTCACTACAGCCCCCAGAGTGTTCACCAAATGCATGGCAGTGGTCACGGCTCACCTGAGACGTCAAGGATTCCAGGTGTTTCCGTATCTCGACGACTGGCTCCTGTCAGCCACCACCAGGCATCAGCGATTACACAATAGACCTTTGTTCTCATTTGGGCATCTCAATCAACTTGGAAAAGTCATCCTTATCGCCCTGCCAGTCTATTACCTTCATAGACGCAAACTTAAACACTGTTCGGATGTCAGCTACCCTTACAGAACAAAGAGTTTCAGACATTCAGACTCATGTCAGGATCATTCTGGCCAGCAAGAAAATACAGGCCAGAATGGTTCTAAAGGTATTAGGTCTCATGGCTCATTACTCTTCTTCCCCTGGCTCGATTCTACATGCCTTCTTCAGTGGATGCTGTTCACACAGTGGTCATACCAGCGTCACCAGATTCTGGTGACACAGACATAGCATCTTGCTTGGTGGATCACATCGTCTCAGGTTCACCAAGGCAGGTACTTTGTACCCCATCCCCGATAGCCACTGTCACCACGGATGCCTCCTGATCGGGTGGGGGTCATTATCAGGGCAGGATGGTTCATATCTGCACATAAATGTCCTGGAGATGAGAAGCCCTCAACGACTTTCTTCCCGTAGGGACAATTGCAGTCCACACAGACAACATGTCTGTAGTTTGGTATATCAACAAACAGGGCGGAACCAAGTCCTACCCCTTGTGTCAGACTATGGCAATGGGCGATCTCCTCTCATCGGTTTCTGGTAGCAACGCATATCCCTGGGAAAACCAACATTATAGCGGACAGATTGAGCAGAGCTATCCTCATGCCTCACGAGTGGTCTCTCAAGCAATCTATAGCGGAAGAGATTTTTCTGGAATGGGGTTTTTGCTACTCCCCAAAACAGCAAATGTCCAGACTTCTTCAGCCTCTTCCCTCTATCAGGCCATCCCCCAGAGACGCTCTGACCCAGGATTGGCCCCAGGGACTTCTTTATGCCTTCCCTCCATTTCCTCTGATCCCTCAGGTGATCCAGAAAGCTACCGCTTTGAGAGCCAAATTGATTCTCATTGCCCCTTACTGGCCTCGACAGGTTTGGTTCCGTTCCTCCATCATCACCTTTTGGTGCAGCGCATCTGGACCCAGTGCCAGATCTTCTGATTCACCAATCGGGTCAGCTGCACCGGTCAATCCCTTCTCTCAACCTCACAGCATGGTTGCTCCACTTCCTTCCTTAGCCAGGCTTCCTTTGATCTCTAACCCAGTTAGAGACATCATAGTAGCTTAAAATCCTCTACCAGGAGGATTTATACAAGCAAATGGAACTCTTATTGGGCTAAGGCCCAAAATATTGATCCTTTTACTGCCCCTGTTCAGGCAGTCCTGGACTTCTTAGCAGAGATTTTTCATGCAGGCTCCTCTTCTTCCACAGTCAGAGTTCAATTGGCTGCTATTTCCAATTTTCATGTCGGGATAGCAGATCATAATATTATGTCCCATAGGCTCTGCAGGGCCTTCTTGAAAGGAATTTTCCTACTAAAACCTCCAATCAGGAATCCTCCTCCTCAGTGGGATCTAAATTTAGTGCTGACATCCTTGATTCTTCCCCTTCGAGCCAGCTGTTTCTTGTTGCCTGAAATATCTTTCATGGAAAACTTTATTCCTAGTGGCTATTACATCTGCCAGGAGGGTGTCTGAACTTCATGCTCTTCGGTTCGACCCCCTATTTGGTTTTTCACAAAGACAGAGTATCTTTGAGAACTAATCCAACCTTTTACCTAAGGTCGCCTCAAAGAACAATCTGAATCAATCCATTGATCTCCCTGTATTTTTCCTAACTATTCAGATAGAGCTGAACAAAAGCTACATTATCTTGATGTCCACCGTCAACTTAGATATTATTTGGACAGAACAAAAATTTAGAAAATCTGATCAACTTTTTGTTTCCTATGCGGATAATAAAAAGGCCTTCCTGTTTCTAAAGTGACCTTGTCCAGATGGCTTTCTTCGGTCATCTCTGAAATTTATGGGAAAACAGCTGTGCTCAAAACCTAAAGCACATTCAACTAGGAGCTTAGCTACTTCTACAGCTTTTCAAGCTAGACTTCCTTTGGACACTATTTGTGCAGCGCCACTTGGGCTACTCCTCACACTTTTGTTTCCCATTACAAATTGGACTTGGCCTCCAGGGACAGAGCCAGTTTTGGCTCTACAGTCCTCAAGAGTTTGTTCCATTGAGCCACCCAGGATAGAGGTGCTAGGGGGTCCCATCAAGCAGAATGAAGGCGAGATTGACAACTTAACATTAAGAAGTTATGTACCTACCATAACGCTCCATGTTAGTTGTCTTCTCCCTCCTTCCCCTGGCCTGGACAAACCTTGTATAAGAAACTGTTATGCTGAAGACCATTCAGACCTGGTCCTTCTTCCATCTGTAAGTTTTCTTTCTTCCTTTGGGAAGTATTTTATGCTTGGTGCTATTGCCCTTTGTCAGCAAACGAGATCTGGGTACTTATGCATCATGGGATATGGGGCTGCCTCGAGCTGGTAAAAGTGACTCTCGAGCTTAGCAAACCCATCAAGCAAGAAAGAAGGCGAGAGAAGACAACTAACATGGAACGTTATGGTAGGTACATAACTTCTTATTTGTGTGCTTGGCAAATGTCTTTCGATCTAATGTTGATTTGATTTATTCCTTGCAGCTTTTATTAAGGTTGCTGATGAGGCTTTAGATACTTTTTTCCCACTTCAGGTATTTTACTTCTATAGTGGGTCCTGAGTACCATGGTACAGCAGTGATCTCTCTCAACTCAGGGATTAGGGATAAGGTTGGAACATTAATGGAGAAGGACCAGCTTGACTGAGAAAATGTTTAAACTGGAGGAGCACTTTATTGTTTACCAGTCAGAGGTTGCTCATAAGTAGACACTATTCTTGTACAGGGAAAACTACCCTGTCATCAAACCAACCAGCTTTGCTATTCTGTGTTGTGATCAGTATGCCTACTCTTCAATGAAGTTTGTACAGTCATCAGTCTTTTTATTGAAAGATGAATATTCATAGGATCATAGGAAGTTACTAGGCTAATGCCTCGAGGGCCCTTACAAGCCTAGCCAAATTTACCCTTGCTACCACGTTCAGCACCTCTTACCCCTGTCCAACATGGACACAGGTGGAACCCCCGGGGTGAACTTGCGGTTACCTGTCCAGTCATCCAGATTGCATTTGAAGAGGGCCAATGAGGTGTGGTGTTTGACATGAAGTGTCAGTCTGTTCCAAAGGTGTGGTAACCTCTGGAAGATAAATCTATCCCGCCAGCAGGATCTATTGATGTCACATACCAGGTTTAGGTCCTTAGAGCGAGTAACTGGTGTGCCATTTGACTTTCAAATGTACAGCATTTCCAATAAAGCAGGGTCAATGATCGCCTTATACACAAGGTGGAGATCGCCTCTGAGTAGTCAGTATGAAACAAAATAAAGTGCCAGTGATTTCAGCTGATCCATATAGGATAGCTACTGAAGACCTGGAATTTTCCTTGGAGGAACCTTTTTGGTCTCTCCAATTGCTGCAGGTGCTTTGAAAGGTACATACCAAAAGGGGTGTTGTACTCAATTATTGGACTAATAAGTGAAGAGTACATGGAGGTGAAAACGTGTCCTTTTCTCGAGGCAATGCCCTTATTTATGAGATGAGCCATATAGAATGTCCTTCTTACCACTGTGGAAACATGGTGATCAAAGGCAAGGTTGCTATCAACCTGAGTGCCCAGATCTCTCACCACTAAGTGCATACTTAGGACATTGCCGTTGATGTGGCAATTTGCAGGAACATCGCTCTTACTGAAAGGGATGATAATACATTTTTTTGCATTGAGTTTGAGGCCATGACTTTGGCACCAATCATTTGTTTGCGTAAGACCTTCTTTCAGGATGTTGACATTGTTTGGAGATTCTGTGACTGCACCCAGTTTGCAGTCATCAGCAAACTTTGTCAGCCACAGTCCCTTGGTTTTAGCTTGTACTTCAGAGAAATAGATTCCAAACAGTAGAAGTCCCTGAACCGATCCCTGTGGAACACCACTGGTTACAGGTCTGCTGCTGGAAGTGGATTCCCCTATTTTGGCCGTGTGGGTTCTATCAGTGAACCAGTTCGCAACCCACCTTATGATATAAGGTTGATATCTAGCTGGGAGAGTTTGTCAATGATGCCTGAGTGAAGGTTGGTGTCAAATGCCTTGGCTAGGTCTAGGTAGGCTGTATGCACATATTTCCCCTCGTCCAAGACCCTGGTGACTGTCTCAAAGAAGTCCACCAGGTTTAACAGGCACAATCTCCCTTTGACAAATCCAAACTGGGTAGGATATAGTGTTTGGAGATTAGCTATATCTTTGTTGATAAGGTCCATGATGATTCTGTCCATGGCCTTGCAGATAAGGCTAGTCAGGCTAATAGGTCTGTAGTTCCTGGGGTCAGTAGAGACACCACTTTTGTGCAAGGCGATAATAGTGGCTGCTTTCCATTAAGCTAGGATAAACCTGGTGCTTATACTGTGATTGAAAACAGTACCCAATGGTGATGCTAATTCTTGTTTGAGCCCATGTCGGATGCAGCCTGAGATGTTACCAGGTCCCATTGATGCTGTGTTTTTGACCTGCTCTTTAGAGATACAAGGTAGGGGACAGATGGTATAGATGTCATGAGATATATCTGGCGGGGACAGGGAAGTGAAGTGTTCACCAAACTTGTCAGCTAACAGTTTAGCTATCTCCACAGGATCAGTATATGTGTTACCATTAACTATCAGTTCAGTGCAGGTCTGGGCCTTACCTTTTAGGTTACGGATGTAACTAAAGAATGCCTTATGGTCGCCCTTTGTTCAGGAAGTTAACTTGGATTCGAAGTTTGCCTTGGAGGACTTCACAAGAAGTTTTATTTGCTTATTTAAGCTGAAGAGAGAGTTTCTCCAGTTTAGAGCCTGCTCCTTCTTACTCTTAGTGGTTTCTTCCTTTTATTATAAAGCCTGTTAATGGTGGTTGTCCACCAGGCAGGTTTACTGTTCCTTGAAGAGCTTGTTTTGGTTCTAACAGGTACTGCTGAGTCAATGCGGTTATACAGGTGCTTGTATAGGGTATTGGTGTAGAGCTCGGTATAGTTACCAGTTCCTTCTGGAGGAGTGCAGTGAAGCTATTTATACCATCCTGTAAGAAGTTATAATATGCTTTGGAGAAGTTTTTTAATCTAGTTGCTGCTGGGGGGATGGTCAGGTGTGATAGTTACTTCAAATGATATTAATATGTGGTCAGATCTCACCAGGGATGAACTTACAGTGGGGGTGCTACAGTGGTCTCCCATATTTGTAAGAACCAGATCCAGGATGTTGGTGCCCCTTGTGGGGGTGTCAACCAGCTGGCCCAGGAAATTGGATTTGACAAAGTCAAGGAACCTTTGGGCAGGTGAGTTTGAGCATGTGTAATTCACCCACTCAGTGCTGGGGTAGTTAAAGTCACCCAAAACCATGGCGTTCGGATGTATCTTGATGGACTCAAGTTGATCCAAATAAGCAGAGTGGGTGTCCTGATTCATGGCAGGTTCTGTAGATGGCAATGACTTGAATAAGTGTCCTACTAACAATTAATTGCACCTGTAGTATCCTCTAGAGCATCATACTGTTAAAGCAATCTGGAGTTGTATTTATCTTTGATGAATATTGATACATCGCCTCCTTTAATTTCCTTGCCTTCAGTTTGTGGTCTGAACGTGTGGAAGAAGGTGTAACCCAGTATGCCTGGGGTGCTCTCCACAGCCTTGAACCAGGTCTCCATGAGTGCACAAATGTCTGCGTCCTCCAGGGAGAGGACTGCTTCCAGTGAGTGCAGTTTCTTGTTAAGACTTCTAGCATTTAGCAGCATGATCTTGAGGTTGTTTTTGTTTGCTATTTTTAAGTTGGGAGCTTTATCTTTGTGACACTGCCTAAAAAAGGCACTGTGGAGGTGGCAAGAGTCTTAGCCAGTAGGCGAAATCCCAGGGGTGACAGATCAAGACCATCTCTGGCAAAGCATCAAGGTCTGTTGATCATGTCTTCCCAGGCTGACATATACTGGATCCCTTTAGAATTATACCAAAAACTAAGCCAATTATTAAAGTCAGTCATTTTTTTTTATATTGAGGCATCATTCTAGGTGAAAGGAAAATGCTGCTTAAGACCAGTATATTGTTGTTTATTTAATTGCATTGTGTTAAATTGTGTGAGCTGGTGGTATGTTTTTTCTTTTTTTTTTGGGGGGGTCCCTTTTTCCACTGTAGTGCAACAGTTGATTTGGTATATATAATTTAAGGGGTGTGGGGCTTGCTCCCCTACAAAAAAAAAAAAAAAAAGATTTGTTCTGCCTTTTTATGGTTTTCAAGTTACTTTTTGTGGAATTGGATTTTTGCAAAAGCATAACTTGAATTCTATTAACTCAGTTGAACATTGGTTGTTGTGGTCAGGTTAAGCAGTCCAACCTGCTTTGTCAACCAGAGGGATAACATTTGCATTTGTTTTCAGTCATTAGTTTTGTGTTGGCTAATAAAATGGGAGATAGGGACAGTTCATAGACTGACTTATTGAAGTAAATGCCTAATGGCATGGCCTGGCGAAAACATCCCTCCACTAGAAAACCTCCTCAGCTGGTCTACCCACCATCTCCCCCAAGAAACTATCATCTTAGGTGATTTCAATATTGACTGGCAATCCTGTTCTGGCAACAATCCAACCCATCATGTACACCTTCATGGCTTCACCCAACTAGTCCAGTCACCAACCAGGATAAATAAAAACTCCAGCAAGCACACTACCCTGGGTTGGATACTAGTCAGTAAGAGCCCCCAGTCATATATAACAGGCTGCTTATCAGATACCCTCAGTGATCACTCCCCAACATTCCTACTCAAAAAATACCTATACCAAGCTAAACCTGTCATCTGCCGTCAAATACGTAAAAAACTAAACTTTAACCCACTCACATTCATCTCATCCCTCAAAGAATGTAACTGGAATCCTCTAAAGTACCTCAGTCTAGATGATGTAGTTGAATTTTTTAATACTACCTTCCTGAACATCCTTAATTACCATGCCCCCATAAGATTTTCCAGAACCAAAGCACTACCCTCCCCATGACTACAGAAAACCACTAAGTCAGAAATGAAAAACAGGGATAAAGCCTGGGAGCACTGGCGCAAAACCAAAACCCCCTCAGCTAGACAGAAATTCCTAGAACTACGCAATAGAGTCAAAAAGCTAATAAAACAGGACAAATTCCAATACTACTGGCCTGCCCTAGATTCCTCACAACACAGCCCCAAACAATTCTGGTCCTCTGTTAACTCCATCCTCTACCCAGGTAAAGTCAGTACCCCTCCTCCTAACATCCCTCACTCCTCAGAAAATATTGCTACCTCATTCAACACACACTTCACCCAAACCATACTATCACTAGCTAAACAATACAACCCCCCTCCCCTCCAACCCACACCTTCAACTAGTAATCTCCCCACTGCCTTCTCTTTTTCTCCTGTACCTACCTCCAACATAAAAAAACTCTTAACTAAACTTAAACCCACCAAATTAGCAGCAGACTACCTCCCAAGTGATTACCTACAAATCGCAGCTGATGCTCTGGCCTACCCAGTATCCATCTTGATTAACCGATCTCTGTCAGAAAGTTACGTTCCCACACTGTGGAAAGTATCAGATATAATTCCCCTCCACAAAGGCAGACCCTCCGCAGAACTAACCAATTACCACCCCATAGCTATTCTCTCTCCACTCTCCAAAATACTAGAGAGATGCATACATTCTCAGGTCTCAGACTACCTACTTACTAACAACCTCCTTTCCAGTACTCAGCATGGTTTCCGACCAAACCATAGCACCACCACTGCCTTACTCTCCTTTACTAACACTATCCTTCAGCATAAAAACAATGGCTATCTCTCCTCTGCTACTTTCCTAGACCTATCTAAAGCATTTGACATGGTCCCACACAAACAACTTATCTCTGTCCTCAATAACCTATCCTTCTCACAATCAGTCACCAACTGGTTTCAGAGTTACCTGTCTGATCGCTAACAATCCGTTGTATGGCAGAATGACATATCTCCCCAACTACCTGTCTCCATAGGGGTTCCCCAAGGATCCATCCTTGGACCCCTACTCTTCTCTGTTTACACCAATAATCTAGCATCTGCCACCAAACATGGCACACTCATACAATATGCAGATGACTTGACCATCATCTGCTCAGCCCAGTCCCTACCCAAACTGCAAAAAGTCACACAGGAAGCATTTTCCTCTGTTGAAACATGGTTATCCGATGCCCAATTAATACTCAACCCAAACAAAACTAAACTACTCATCTTCCAACCCACCAAACATACTCAAAACAACTCTCACTTTAACATCACAGCAAAAGACAACACCACTATACACCCAACAGAACACACCAAATTGCTAGGAGTGGAAATAGACAATAAACTAAAATTTGACATTCACATATCCATGACCATAAAAAGTCCACAAAAAACTAGGAGCGTTATACAGAAATAAGCAATTTCTCACCAAAGCAGCAAAGATTTCAATAGCAAATTCCCACCTTATCTCCACCCTACTTTATGCCTCTCCAATATATACCAACCTAAGGCAATGTGATCTAAACAAGCTAGAGACCTGCTACAACAAAATCGCCAAATTCGCCACAGGGGCATCCTACCATAGTCACCACTGTCTCTCACTTGCTGAACTGGGCTGCCTTGAACTCCCTCACCTCCTTCAGTGGTATCAACTCTCACTCGCCCACAAACTAGTAAACCATCCACTAAATGTCCCATCCCTCCAGAATCTACTCCAACCCTATCGCACCACCAGACCACTAAGATCCAGCAACAAAAATCACTTGTATATCACTAAAGCCAATAACTCTACTGGTGAAGCACTATTCTCTTGCGCCATAGCCAAATTATGGAACTCACTCCCACCCACAATTACCTCCGTACCATCATGCACCAACTTCAAAACTTTACTAAAAGCGCACCTAAAAACATGCTGGCTATGCCCTTGCAACTCCCACTCTAATATCATCCACCCCATCCAACCACTACCTTTCTCTCCACTCAACTAAGTACCTTGATTATAGCAACCTCAGATGCTCATAAGCCTAGTACTTATTATACAGCAGGAACTTCTCATTGTAACATTTGTTAATGTCTGTTATGTACTTTACAGATAAAGATTCTAGTTTTCTACTGATGAACTATGTTATTCATCTGTAAATATGTTGTAAGTAATTGCTATGTTAAATTGTTAATCGCTATGTAATCAAATGTAACTACTGTCTGTTTATTTTACTGTGGAGCTTTTCTCCCCGGGCCTCCGCTGAAAATGGACCTACGTCCAGTCGGACACTCCCGATCAACAAATTTAAATAAATAAATAAATAATGGATGCTTTTACCTCCTGTCTCACTTAGGTGGAGATTGTCCTTTTGTATACTAATAATGTTGCAATATCATATTAACTGGCATAGCATTTATAAAGTGACAATCCCCATCTCTACCAAGTTGCTCAGTCCACTTCCCCCACAACTCATGAAAGCAGATCACTATCTGGTGCAACTGTCTGTTTATGTCCACAGCTGTATGTTGACTACAAAGCAGTGATGCACACACTTCCTTTTAGGTACTTTCTGACTTGTAACAATGGACTTCAGATCTGTTGTCTACATTTCAAAGGCATAAGTCCTTAGATTCAGATAAACTGAGAGTGTATCAATAAAAACCGCAATAATAGTATCCTAACATCTGCTCTCTTCTTAGACCTGTCAAAAGCCTTTGACATGGTAAACCACCATCTGCTCCTAAAAACCCTTGAATCTCTCTCACTAGATACCAATGCGGTTCAATGGTTTACCTCCTACCTTAGTTACAGGCAACAGGCTGTTCTCTAGGATAACACACTTTCATCTCTTCTGCCAGTCTCTCTTGGAGTACCACAAGGTTCCATCCTAGGTCCCCTTCTTTTCTCTTTATTCATTAACGACTTACATGTAGCAATACCTCAAGCTACATGCATTCAATATGCAGACGACTCAACTCTCATCTGCTCTGCTAATACCTCCTCTGAACTACAAACCCTAACACAGAACATATTTACCACAGTTGAGGCATGGTTCCTGAAACGCTGCCTACTTTTAAATGCCAATAAAACCAAACTCCTGCTTTTCAGACCCAATAGGAAGTCTCCCCTCTCTGACTTCTCTATTACCTCTAATAATGGCACACACATAGTCCCTGACTCTACCACAAAACTGTTAGGCATTACAATTGACAATAACCTCACTTTTGAAAACCACATTAATAACACTATCAAAACCGTAAATAGAAAACTTGGCTCCTTATTTAGAATTAAAAACTTTCTATCTCCACAGGCTAAATTACACTTGCTCAATCTCATCTTATTTCAACTCTTCTTTATGCCTCTCCCATATACACTAACTTAAAGAAAAAAACCTTACTAAACTATCAAATGCTTACAATAGCATTGCTAGATTTGCTACAGGAAATCCATTTAGAACTCACCACTGCCTTAATCTATTACAACTAAACTGGCTAGAATTGAACAATACCCTACTAGTCTCCCAACTTACCTTTATACACAGGTTATTTCACCAACCGGATAATACCCCCATATTTCTGATCTCATATCTCCCTATTCTAATCTAAAATCACTGCGCTCCTGTAATAAACCTCTTGTGAAGCTAACTAAGTCTAATAACATTGCAGGCGATTCACTTTTTTCTAACACCATAGGTAAACACTGGAACTCACTACCTACCACTCTAAGTAGTATGTCATCACCTTTCCTCTTTAAACAAAAACTCAAACAACACCTAAAGACTCTCTGGCTATGCCCATGCATCAATCCTGATTAATCTTATGACTCTACTTATGAGCTTTACCTTCTCCTCCCCCTCCTATTCTCTCCCATCTGAAGAACTAGCTCTAAATACCTTTGTTAATTAGTCTCTGTTTCAATTTAATTAACAATTCTAGATGGTTGCATTTTTTCATTGCTTATATATATTTATTCTCTAGGAATATCCTACTAAGTCTAACTCCCCTACTCCTATACTGTACATAGAAGTAATATGTCCTCACTAGCATAAACTTT